>NC_045960.1:51809430-52428180 GCF_010909765.2 Amblyraja radiata | reverse complement strand
ATGCTGTCTTGTCCACTTTATGACTGTATACTTCCCCCTTACATTCGACCTCCCAAAGTGTACCACCTCACACTTGTATTAGATTGACATCGTAAATCAACCTCACATAAAGGTACGTTTTTGTCTTAATTATAACTATTGTCAATAAGAAATTTATTGTGGTTTGTAATCCAAGGTTTAATGTTTCCCATTAAACTTTATTCACTGGCTAGGCACTAAATGAATGCACAGAGCAAATTACTAAGGCCGTTTCTCAACATCCCCCTCCCTGGAGACAGAACGAGATGCAATCAGGCTGGAAACAAAGTAGTCCAGATGATATGCTTGGCTACATTGAGGAAGTTCATCTGTTTCTGAAAATTATTGTGGCAGCTCAGCCAAATTGTGGCAAATCATTAAACCATTGCCTAATGAGAACACTTCAGATTTGTCTATCACTCTATCCATAAATTAATTTTTAAAAATCATCTTATTGAATCAGTCATTTGGTCAAAACATTATTCCCTGGTAGATGGTAAACTAGTTATTGAGAAATTAATGTCTTTAATTTTTCTCTGCTATTACTTTTGAGATTAATCAACTGAATTATTTGATTTGTTTAGTTTAGTTTAGTTTAAAGATACAGCATGGAAGCAGGCCCTTCAGCCCATTGAGTTCGCACAGACTCGTAATCACCCGTACACTATTTCTACCCTACACACTAGGGATAATTTACAGAATCCAATTAACCTACAAACCTGCACAGCTTTGGGATGTGGGAGGAGGACCTGTAGAAAATCGACGGGGTCACAGGGATATCATACAAACTCCGTACTGACAGCACCCGTAGTCAGGATCTTCTTCTTCTACTTGCGAATGAAACATAAACCAAAGGAATAGTTAGATCTCAAGCCGGGTGTTGAGCAGCCAGGTTGTTGTCTCTGCGTCAATGTCTGCCAGGCCCTGAGTTCCATTTGGTGAGTAGTAGAGCGGGCACCCAGAGATGACATGGTTGGCTGTCTGTTGTTCTGCTCCGCATTCACAGGCTGGGCTTTTCCACATGCCGACATCTCCACATACCGACATTGAAACGCCAGGATCAAACCAAGGCCTCTGGAGCGCTAAGGCAGCAACTCTACCTCTGCGCCACTGTGCCACCCTGTTTCATGGAAATAATTTTTTGGCTCGGTAAATAATCATAATAAATTAAATTAACTAAAACCTCAAAAAAATACCAAGACTTGCCTGAATTTTTGCCTGATGCTATGACACTGGCCAGCAGGGGCATATAGAGTATATTTTGTGTCGATCTTCGATTTAAACCAGCAACTGCAGTTCCTTCCCACACATAATGTACCTAGGTTCCTATTACGAAGCAGCACTTAGAATTTGAACTTGAAAAACCTATTTCCTTAACTACAACTCATGGCTGATCTATATTTTCCTCTCAACCCTATTCCCCTGCTTTCTCTCTGTAACCTTTGACACCCCTACTAATCAAGAACCTATTAATCTCTGCTTTAAAAATACCCAATGACTTGGCATCCACAGCCGTCTGTGGCAGTGAATTCCACACACTGACCATCCTCTTCATCCCTATTCTAAAAGTATGTCCTTTTATTCTGGGGCTGTACCCTCTGAGCCTAGACTCCCCCCTACTGGAAACATGCTCTCCACGTCCACTCTTTCTAGGCTTTCATTATTCGCTAATTCAATGTTCCAGGAATTCACAATTTAGATCAATGATTTGATTGAGGGAGGCCAAATATTTTCATGCTTGCTGATACAAGAAATAGGTGGGTTTGTGGAAAGGATGCAACGCGGCTTCATGCGGATATACACAGTATAAGTGACATATGCATTGACAATGGATGAGCAAATGTTCCCCATCCAATTTTGATGCACTGGGCAAAACATTTTTTTTAAATGGTGACAAGTCAGAAACTGCTGATGTTCAAAGCGACCAAGGTCCAGGACTTTTGTTCTGGAAATAGTGTACTTGAGTTTGGAGCGAGGAGGAGACAAATAATTCTGTTCAGAGTGCTGAGCGTGAAATTGTAAACAATAAGTTTGCGAAGGAGATAACCTGTCCGCTTGTAGGTCTGGAAAATAATGTGCGAAATTTTGTTCAGCGTTGATGCTGCGATGGCAGCAAATCTTCCATTTGAAACACTGGGCAGCTTATGTTCTTTTATATTTCCAGCATATGCAGTGTTTCGCATTTCTATGAATATACAGCTTTGCTTTTGACTCAATAACCTGCAGCGTGTATCGTTCTCGCTCATTGATTCGGGAACGAATCCGGCGGCACGCCGTGCTGTGACGCTAGTTCCGGGTCAGAAGCAATGGCTGCGTGCGCGAGCTCCATGAATGCTGCGAAGTTGTTGCAGTTCATCAGGTTTATCGGGCAGCTGAAGGTGAGGGGTTACTGATAATCTTCTGCAAATGCAGAAGATAGACACAAAATGCTGGAGTAACTCAGCGGGACATGCAACATCTCTGGATAGAAGATATGGGAGAGACACCCATTCATTCGCTCCAGAGATGCTGCCTGTCCCGCTGAGCTACTCCAGCATTTAGTGTCTATCAAATATACTAGATCTTTGGTGTCTATCTTCGGTGTAAGCCAGCATCTGCAGTTCCTTACTACACATTCTGCATAGGCATCTGCACCTCACCCTGGCGCCCAGCCCGCAACACCCCGCCTGGAACGCTGACCATAGTTCCCGTCCACGCGGGGTTCCAAAGCAATGTTACCCGTCCACGCGGGGTTCCAAAGCATTGTTACCCGTCCACGCGGGGTTCCAAAGCATTGTTACCCGTCCACGCGGGGTTCCAAAGCATTGTTACCCGTCCACGCGGGGTTCCAAAGCATTGTTAGCCGTCCACGCGGGGTTCCAAGGCACCGCGCGTCGCAACGCTCGGGGTCTCCGTTGCAAGGCTTTGGGTTGAATGTTTCCTCTGCAAAGAGTTGCAAAATATGTCGAGGGAGGAAGGGAAAGGGCGATTTGGCTCGGCCAATACGTTTCATACACCTCTGCGCCAGTAACTATCACTGTTTTGCAAGTCTGTGCCCTGTTGGTAAAATTCCATGTTAATAAATTAACACAGTTCGGTATTCCGAAAAACGCAAGGAATCATGGGATTTGCCAAAGGTCATTCGCTATAAAGAAAAAGCGAACAAAGCGCTGGCTGTATAAACTGTGTATAAATTCTTATCTTTATTCATAATTTGTGTAAGACTATATTTAATCTGAGGAACGGGGTGCCAGGTAGCGGGAGAACGGGTATAACAGCGAGAGAGGGGGGGGGGGGCAGATGTGAGTGGGAGACAGGGAGAGACACTGGACCTGCTGCACGCACACAGACCCGCGCCTCATCCATGGCCAGGATCGGACCCGGGTCCCCGGTGCCGCAAGCGCTGCCAAACTGGCACTGGACTGTCCCCACTGTCCCCGTTCCTCCCGAGTGTCCCATCCCCGCCCGGGGGAGGCGGAGACGTTCATGGGGATCCTGGACCAATGGGACACTGGTCCGGAGCCAGCGTGGAGAAGAAATGCCAACCCCAGCTCAACTCTACCTGCCCTGCGGGGCCAACCGATAGCCCCAGACCGACGGGACTCCGGCCCGGAGCAGCGGCGACCCCAGGCCGACAGCCAGCGTAAGCGCCAATTCCAGCCTAACCTCCGAGGAATCCACTTCCCGACGGACTGGGGACCGCCAGCCGCACCCCCTGCCCCAACTAGCGGCCGCTAGCCAACCAGCCTGCTAAAAAACTATAAAAAAGAAACTATCCATTTTCAGTCTTAAATCTCTAAGTGACGCTATGTCCCCCTTTACAGCTACTGTATGTTTTAATTCAGTTCAAGACTATGGGGCAGTACATTGGCCATGAAGTTGCGGCCTAAAATTGCCAGAGACCCGGAATTGATCCTGAATATGGGTGCTGTCTGTATGGAGTTTTATTTTCTCGTTTATAACATTGTTTACAGAGTACTATGTTTACATATTCTGTTGTGCTGCTGCAAGTAAGGATTTCATTGTTCTAACTGGAACATGAGAGAATAACACACGTCGCTAATGTGTGGGATAGAACTTGTGCACGGTTGATCGGTGTGGACTCGGTGGGCTGAAGAGCCTGTTTCCACGCTGTATCTTTAAATTAAACTAAAAACACTAAAACCAGAGGAAATCTAAAGAAGGGTCTCTACCCGAAACGTCACCCAATTTCTTCTATCCAGAGATGCTGGCTGCTTCACGGAGTTCCCCCACACAATTAAAGCATGGAATAGTCTTCACCCTACCATAGCTACCCAACCAGATGCAACTAAATTTAAGGTGGCTCTTTTTTCCCAAGAACCCTTTTTTGCTTAGGTCCAAGTCAAGAGTCAAGAGAGTTTTATTGTCATGTGTCCCAGATAGGGCAATGAAATTCTTGCTTGCTGCAGCACAACAGAATATGTAAACATGATACAGAACAGGAGATAAAAGTTCAGTGTGTCTATATACCATATATATACACAATAAAGAAACAGATACAATGCAACAGGCTGTTATTTTTCAGAGTTTGGAGTTTGGTGGTGGTGGGTCCACCAGTTTAAATTCCATTTGGAATATTTTTGGAGGGGCAGGAAACCAAGAAGCAAGAGTTACTCCAGGGGGTTACTCCAGCTCCAGGCAGTGATTCTGCGTTGGTTTTCAGCGGTCGCGGTGAGGCGGCAACCGGACAGCAATGGCGGCCAGATCTCCCACAATGCAAAGGGAGGGAGAAAGTGGCCGGCACCAACCAGTTGCCGTGGCAGTGCGCATGTGCAGGGCGGCACATGCGCACAACCACGGCCGATGATGTGCTGGCCGTGGTTATGCGCATGTTCAGGGGGAGGATGTGTAGGCCATGGCAGTGCGCATGTGTAAGGCGGCCTGCCGTGCCGATCGGAGACCCGAGACCCGAGAGCCGGACACGGATAGCGGGCGGAGATGGAGAGTGACAGAGAGAGTGAGAGATAGAGAGGGGGCCTGCTCAGGATTAAATTATAGGTGTCCTGGGTGCTTGCCAACCCGGGCAAAATGTCGGAGCCGGACTGTAGATTGCCATTGGCACCCGGGCAACCGCTAATTTCGAGCCCTGTAAAGTGTACACGTTTGAATATAATATATTGAAAGGAATCTAAAAATAGTGATATCCAGTTGTGTATATGTGCAATAAATGTCCTTATTTTTTCCTTATCAAATCTACATCTCTTGTCATCCAAGGTTCCCCAAGCTTGCCATCTTTGCCTTTCACCCTCATCTGAATATGGTGGTCTAGAACTCTTGCTAACTATTCTTTAAAAGACTCCCATTTGTTACCTGTCATTTTACCCTCTTTGCTTCCAAATTACTTCCTCCATGTCCTCTCCTGTGCTGTTACACAATTGAAATAGGAATTTTGACTTTTTTAATTGATGAGACGAGGGCAATGCTGTCCCTCAGAAATCTATAGCATACGAAAGTGATGTGGACACCACAATCCCAGAGTGTCCACGGCTCGCTTGCTGAATTTATGTTGGTGAAGAGGAAATCCCTGTGGAGGCTGTTACTTTGTTCACAGTCTAGATATCACCAGCATTTTGAGTAAATATAGATGCAACTGTACAGATTGAATACATTGAAATTATTCTGAAAATGTGTATAAATCTGTTTGTTTCTGTAGAGAGTACCCCGAACAGGTTGGGTATATAGAAATGTGAAAAAGCCAGAGAGTGTGTCAGACCATATGTATCGGATGGCTATTATGGCATTCTTAATTGAAGATCAACAACTCAGCAAAGAAAGGTATAGTACCTCAAATTAGCTTTTTGAAGCATAATTTTATTTAAAGTATAATACTGTAATTGGAATTGGTACATATTTGGTACGATTGGTCTATTTGGAAATGAATCCGCTGGATTTGTTTCAAGCAATGATACTCTGCTGTGAAACCATCTTATGATTGTTCTGTTTCACTAATTTATTTGATAATTCTGTTTAGTACACTAAATCTTTGTAAAAGTAATTGTATATTGAAGACTCTTGAATTCTGTTCTTCTCTTCAAGAGGCTTTATTTATTTCAACAGCAAAGATTTAACAGACATTTTATTTAATTCCTGGGGGGGGGGGAGAGAGAGGAGGGGAGAGGAGGAGCAGGGGGGAGAGTGACCCGACCCGAGACGGATCCGAGAGCTCATTCTTCACTCACAGCGCGTGCAACACAGCACTTGGAACACAGCGCGCAGATCCATTGTGACGTCATCAACGAAAGACAGACTTTTGTCAAAGTTTTTTCAGATTTTTGAACATTTTCATTAATAACTCAAGAAATAAAATCTCTACCAGAATATGTAAAAAATTTACCATTCGCGCGTCGTTTTTTCGCGGATGTGAATACACACGCGCACACACACACACACACACACACACACACACACACACACACACACACACACACAAATAAAGAAACAAGATCAGAGTTTTATAAGTATAGAGATTGTATCAGCCTCTGGCAGCTCATTTAATATACATGAGGAATACAGCTTGAGGGGTCCATAGTGCAGGGTAGAATGTGCGGGCTCCAAGCTTAGGGGGGTCAATCATGAGGTTTAAAGTCAGTCATACAGCACAGAAACCAGCTTTTCAGCACAACAAGTCTATTTCGACCAAACTGCCCATCTAAGCTGGTTTCAATTGCCCAATGTTTGGTCCTTATTCCTCGTAACTTCTATCTATGTACCTGCCCAAATGTCTTTTAAATGTTGTTATTGTACCTGCCTCCACCACTTCTTCTGGCAGCTCAGTAACTTGTGGTGAGCTTGTGGGCCACAACTATTAATCTATGTTAACGCCTTGTATGAAGGAAACATGTATACTATAGCCAAATTTGCTTATGGTACACTAGCCAATGCTATTACACAGGTGTGTTAGCAAGGACAAGAAGCCTGTAAATGAATGTACATATGTGCAGCAAGTGGGCAAAATGGAGTATAATATGGGAAAATGTGAGGTAATCATTGGAAGGATGAAAAAAGCAAATTATTATTTAAAGAGAGAGACTATAAAATGTTGCAATCCAAAGAAATCTGGGGACCTTAGTACATAAAACACAAGACGTTAGCGTGCAGGTGCAGGTATAGCGGCAGATTTTTATATTGTTCAAGGGATTACTCCCTCTAGCCACTAAGTGGACTGACTGCATGATTAAGGAGAATGTCGTTATACGCATGTGAGCTCTCCGTCAGAGACCTTCTTCACAGATAAATCTTCATAATACAGTCTATTGATTAATATATTCTTTATTGTTAATTAAAAACAATAAGGTCATCCAAACTTCTTCCGACTCATACACTATAATCTTCATCGAACTCCAGCATATCGCTTTAAAGGTTAGAAAACTCCTTGTTTCTCCGTTACACTCCACATGGTCAAAGGGTATACCTTCCCCATGCTGATCCAAAACTAAACTAAAAACTAAGTTTATGCACATAAATCCCGCCCACAATATAACGGGCAGTCAAACATTTAAAGACACATGCCATCATTAATGACACACAAAACAAGCCAATTGGCCACTACATACCGGCCGGCCCCTTATTGTTCCGAGTATATAACGAGGCAATTATTAATAAACATCAAAAAAAGTAGCCATGAAGGCTTAATATATATCAAAAGTTAAAAAATCAGGGAATTGAACCCGTGGCTCCCTGTCGGCGAATTGAACCCCGGTCTCCCGCGTGAAAGGCGGGGATATTAACCACTATACTAACGAGGAAAAAATAGCATGCACTATATATCCGCAATCATAATTCTTCATCGACTCTTCCATCTTCACTTTCGTCTTCTAGAAGCAAGCATAACTTGTTTATTAATCTTATTAAAACACTGTTTTTAGCTTAGTTGTACTGTGCGCACCAAACCCTTAAAATCAGGCATGATACCCGGTATATAGGCCAAAACATAACAGTCCAAAGCTTTGATAGCATGAAACGTATTCCTCCATGTCCGATCAACTCATGGATGTGTTGGAACAACAATGATGAAGTGTGAAAATCCTTCACAAGAATAACAGGATTTTTAGCAATAAAGTTCACCGTTAGGTTTGATTTAATTTCCAGATCATTAGCAGAGATTTCAAATCCCAGCTCAAGCTTTGGCCATTCTCCGTCAGGCTTACAGAGAGACGTTAGTTCATTGATCCATCTCTTATCGCTTAAGAAGCAGTTCGCTGTCAGTTCTCTGGAAACTTCATCTGCAGGATTTTCTTCTGTGTTAACATATTTCAGTTGTACAACATTAGTAACTCCGAATGCTCTTTCCATTGGCAGATTGTCTTTGTCCAAATCCAACTCTCTGGTTTCTTTGGCTCTATCATCTAGTGGAATACTTTCACAATTGTCGCTGATCCACTTGGAAAGTGTGAATCCTCCCTTATTGCAAAGGGAAGTCAGATATTCTGCTGCTTGAATTGATTCCTGCTCAGTAGACATGGATTTTAAGCAATCATCCTTGTTGAAATTATTCTTCAAAGAGATTCTTACTTCATGAAATTTAGTATTCTCGTCAAACTTGCGTTTCAAATTCTGGTTGCGTTGCTCTGCCATATGACGATTATTCGGCAGATTAACATTTCTTGTTTGAAAGGTAAGTCCAGACAATAGGCAATCTTTAGAGTAGTTCATAATATCTATGAACTTCAACTCTTCATTCGACAACTATTCAGATTCTTTATTGGTACTTTCATTGAAGTCATGAAGGTATTGCTTCATCACCGGCTTTTCTAATTTATCATTAGATATTTGAATAACAGCAATGGTAGGATAGTTCTTCTGATTCTCGCTTTCGTTGTTCCTTTTCAAGGAGCCATAGATAACCATCCAAGTCGGTTTTTGTAGCATACGGCCCATCACCTTGGCTCCTAACAATATGTATAGGTTCCAATGCCTTCGAAACATTCGTTCCGATAAGTAGATCAACAAGATAATTTATTTCAGATATCTTGACATCCTTCAGGTAAGTCCATTGTTTCAAGTCTTCATGTCTTGGTATATTTTGATTACCAACAGGCATGGTTCCATGTGTAAACACTTCAGATATTGGTATAAAATGATCTTCATCCAGACTGGATATATCTATACTTGTAATGTAATGACTCCTCTCTTTATCTTTAGTCATGGTATGTAATCGAATCATAGTTTCTTCTGATATTCAGCCTTCTCATCAGGTTTTCTGTGCAAAAGGTAGTCGAACTTCCGTGATCCAGAAAAGCATATGTTTGTAACACTGTATTTGTCTTACTATTTCTCACCTGTACTGGTAAGATAGAAAAATTATAAGCTTCAACCCCGGCCCCAATATGAGCAGTTACTTGAGGCGAGGTGATAGCATCACTAGTAGTTGGCTTCTCCTGTTCCGTTTGCTCTGGTTCATCTTCTTCTATTTGCTCTGGTAGTTCTTCATCTATTTGTTCCAGTTCTTCCTCTTCACAATGCTCTGGTAGCTTCTTATCAGTGTGAAGTGCTTCAGGATGATATTGCCTGCACTTATAACAAAGTAGACAACTCTTACAGGCTCTCACCATATGTCCTTTTTTCAAACTTCCAAAACAGATTTCCTTCTCTTTCAAGAAATCCATCTATTCTTCATATTCTTTCATCTTGAATCTTCAACACCATCTTATGGTGTGACCAACTTCATCACATGACAAACAAAATACCATTTGGTTGCTAGTAGATACATTTCTTTTCATTCTATCTGTCTTTTCCACAGGTCTGGTTGTGATAGCAAAACTACTTCTCATAGGTTCTGATATTTCTTCAGTTTTGGTATAGGTAGAACCTTTGTTAGTTGCAATCGGTTTATGATTTTTAATATTCCCGTAGTGTGGCTCTAACATGTACCGTGCTTCCTTGTCCAAGAAATCCGCTGGTAGCCTGGCTACTTGCTTCCTTTCATCCATTAATCTGCCTGCTTCATCTCTCCACTTTTCTCTCATTCTTCTGGGCAACTTGCTAATGATGATTCTAGTATTACTTGCATGATTAATTTCCTCCATGTGGCCGAGAATTTTAATCGAGCTGCAACAACCTCTCAGAAATATTGCATAATCATTCAATGCCTCCCCATTTTCCGCCTTGATTTCTTTCCAAGCATGGTCCTTCTCCATGTATGCGTTATCTGTTCATTAACATAACGTTCTTTTAGTAATCTCGCCTTTTTATAGCCATGGCTGTCTGGCTCATTTTGACAACTTTCTGCAAGTACCTTAACACTTCCACTTGTGTACTTCACCAGAAATCATAAGCGCTCATTTTCATCCGTAATTCTCATTTCTATTAATTCTAATTTCTAATGCCCTTACAAAAGCTTCATACAAAAGCAAAAGATCTCCATCATATGTAGGAATTTCTGCTGGTGGTAGAATGAGAGAGGTAGAATACCTCTCTCATTCCTACAGGAAGATTGTTACACCTAAGGTACTGGAAGAGAGAAGGTGGGTGACGGTGAGAAAGGGAGGGAAAGATGGAATGAAAACGTCCCCGGGTGTTGTACCTCTTGTGAACAGGTTCACCCACTTAGAAGCCGTCGGGACAGAAGACGTTATCACACTGAGCGGCGGACTGGCTTGCGAAGCAAAAAGGGCTGTTGAGCCAAAACCAAAGAGGTCAACGTCAAGCAACGCCATTGTAGTTGGAGACTCCATTGTGAGAGTTACGGACAGGGGTTTCTGCAGGAACAGACGGGATTCGAGGATGGTGTGCTGCCTTCCTGGTGCCAGGATCCAGGATGTCACGGACAGAGTGCAGAAAATCCTCAAGGGCGAACGTGAACAGCCGGAAGTGGTAGTGCATGTCGGCACAAATGATGTCGGAAAGAAGGGGATGAATATTCCGCAGTGTGACTTTAGAGAGCACGGAAAAATGCTGAAAAGCAGGTCCTCCAGGGTGGTTATCTCCGGTTTGCTTCCAGTTCCTCGTGCTGCCGAGAGCAGGAACAGGGAGATATGGGACCTGAATGTGTGGCTGAGGAACTGGTGCACGGGGCAGGGATTTGGATTCTTAGATCACTGGGATCTGTTTTGGAGTAAGGGGGAACTATACAAAAGTGACGGATTGCATCTTAACAGATGGAGGACCAGCATTCTGGCATGCAGGTTTGCCACTGCTACACGGGTGGTTTTAAACTGAATAAGTGGGGTAGGGTGTCAAATGGGACAGTCGAGGATGGAGTTAAAGGGAAAGAGAGTAAAGGGATAGTTAATGACCCCAGAATTAATGGGAAAGGAAGCTCACAAAGGGATAGGAGAGTATGGCTAAGTGTAATAGGGATCGATGTGAAAGGTGAGATGCGTAAGGAATTAAAAGTATTGTATATGAATGCGCGAAGTATAAGAAGTAAAGTAGATGAGCTTGAGGCTTAGATAGAGGTTGGTGACTCAAATTGGCCTGCTCGAGCATGTGCATCAGGCCATGGAAAAGTGTATTCTGATCTTATTTTGTCCCGGGCCTCTCCAATGACCCCATAAGTAGCTTGTTTTGGTCTAGCACCCATTTGCTGAGATGAAGTTTTACCGGCTCTATATTGTTTCAATGTGATCCGGTGGTTCTCAATTGTGGAATTGATCTAACTGTTGATTTAATTGGAGTCGTTTTTTCTCTTGGTCCAGAGCTCATCGTCTTCGATGATCTAGAGCTGCAGATTGACATTTTTTTTCCAATATCTCCTTCTTTGATTTGGCCACCACATCTTTGTGTCTAGTTCCAGTTGTTCCTTTCGTCGCCCCAGCTGCTCCTGCTGTCGCGTCATCTCTTCTTTTTGTCGTGTCATCTCTTCTTCTTCTCGCCTCATCTCTTCTTCTTTTTGCTCAATCTCATGTTTCATCTTCAAGGCATCCGCTTCTATTGAGAGAGCGGCGAGATCAGCTTCAAATCCCAATCAAGCAGAAACCCTTGATAGAACCCTCTACTGGCTGTAGAACCAGATTTATGACCTGATCTTTGTGTAGATACTTTCGAGATATTATCTTGTAGTGTAATTTCATCTTCCATTCTGGCACCTTGTTGCATCACACTTCCAGGTGCTAAGCACGTAAGTTGTGGTATAATTTCAGATAACCACTCCTTTGCCTTATCCATGAAACCATTGAATATCTTCACCTTGTCTTCCCACCACTGGATGTGTCTTCTGCGTTCTTCCCGAGATGGCTGTGAACACAGCAGCACATTTTGTTTCTTTCCAACCTCTTGGTAGAGGTTTCATAGTTGGCTCATATTAGATTTCACTTTGCTCGCGTTCTGTACTGATTCCATTCGTTTCTTCTGTTTCTCAATTAATCTGGTAATCTGTTTCTATAATTTGTTTCTCTCAATAGACAATAGACAATAGGTGCAGGAGTAAGCCATTCGGCCCTTCGATCCAGCACCGCCATTTACTGTGATCATGGCTGATCATCCCCAATCAGTCCCCCGTTCCTGCCTTCTCCCCATATTCCCTGACTCCGCGATTTTTAAGAGCCCTATCTAGCTCTTGAAAGTATCCAGAGAACAGGCCTCCACGGCCCTCTAAGGCAGAGAATTCCACAGACTCACAACTCTCTGTGAGAAAAAGTGTTTCCTCGTCTCCGTTCTAATTGGCTTACCCCTTATTCTTAAACTGTGGCCCCTGGTTCTGGACTCCCCCAACATCAGGAACATGTTTCCTGCCTCTAGTGTGTCCAAACCCGTAACAATCTTATATGTTTCAATAAGATTCCCTCTCATCCTTCTAAACTCCAGAGTGTACAATCCCAACCGCTCCATTCTCTCAGCATATGACAGTCCCGCCATCCTGGGAATTAACCTTGTAAACCTACGCTGCACTCCCTCAAAAGCAAGAATGTCCTTCCTCCAATTAGGGGACCAAAACTGTACACAATACTCCAGGTGTGGTCTCACTAGGGCTCTGTACAACTGCAGAAGGACCTCTTTGCTCCTATATTCGATTCCTCTTGTTATAAAGGCCAACATGCCATTCGCTATCTTCACTGCCTGCTGTACCTGCATGCTTACTTTCATAGACTGATGAACAAGGACCCCCAGATCCCGTTGTACTTCCCCTTTTCCCAACTTGACGCCATTTAGAAAGTAATCTGCCTTCCTGTTTTTGCTACCAAAGTGGATAACCTCACATTTATCCTCATTAAACTTAATCTGCCATGCATCTGCCCACTCCCACAACCTGTCCATTCACCCTGCATTCTCATAGCATCCTCCTCACAGTTCACACTACCACAAAGTTTTGTGTCATCTACAAATTTTCTAATGTTACTTTGAATCCTTTCATCCAAATCATTGATGTATATTGTAAATAGCTGCGGTCCCAGCATCGAGACTTGTGGTACCCCACTAGTCACTGCCTGCCATTCTGAAAGGGACCCGTTAATCCCTACTCTTTGTTTCCTGGCTGCCAACCAATTTTCTATCCATGTCAGCACTCTACCCCCAATACCATGTGCCCTAATTTTGCCCACTAACCACCTATGTGGGACTTTATCAAATGCTTTCTGAAAGTCCAGGTACACTACATCCACTGACTCTCCCTTGTCCATTTTCCTAGTTACATCCTCAAAGAATTCCAGAAGATTAGTCAAGCATGATTTCCCCTTCGTAAATCCATGCTGACTCAGACCGATCCAGTTACTGCTATCCAAATGTGCGGCTATTTCATCTTTTATTATTGACTCCAGCATCTTCCCCACCACCGATGTCAGGCTAACTGGTCTATAATTCCTGTTTTCTCTCTCCCGCCTTTCTTAAAAAGTGGGATAACATTAGCTACCCTCCAATCCATAGGAACTGATCCTGAGTCTATAGAACATTGGAAAATTATCACCAATGAATCCATGATTTCTAGAGCCACTTCCATAAGTACCCTGGGATGCAGACCATCAGGCCCTGGGGATCTATCAGCCTTCAGTCCCATCAGTCTACCTAACACCATTTCCTGCCTAATGTGGATTTCCTTCAGTTCCTCCGTCACCCCAGATCCTCTGGCCACTACTATATCAGGAAGATTGTTTGTGTCCTCCTTAGTGAAGACGGATCCAAAGTACCTGTTCAACTCATCTGCCATTTCCTTGTTCCCCATAATAAATTCACCTTTTTCGGTCTTCAAGGGTCCAACTTTGGTCTTAACTAATTTTTTCCTCTTCACATACCTAAAGAAGCTTTTGCTATCCTCCATTATATTCTTGGCTATCTTACCTTCATACCTCATCTTTTCTCCCCGTATTGCCTTTTTAGTTATCTTCTGTTACTCTTTAAACGTTAACCAATCCTCTTGCTTCCCGCTCATCAGCCACGGTCGCCCCTTACTCCCCTTACTCCCCTTGGAATCTTTCTTCCTCCTAGGAATGAACTGATCCTGCACCTTCTGTATTATTCCTAGAAAAACCTGCCATTGTTGTTATAGTCATTCCTGCTAGGATATCTTTCCAGTCAACTCTGGCCAGCTCCCTCATGGCCCCATAGTCAACTTTATTCAACTGCAACACTGACACCTCCGATCTACCCTTCTCCCTCTCCATTTGTAGATTAAACCTGACCATATTATGGTCACTACCTCCTAATGGCTCATTAACCTCAAGTTCCTTTATCAAATCGGGTTCATTACATAAAATCCAGAATTGCCTTCTCCCTGGTAGGCTCCAATACAAGCTGCTCTAAGAATCCTTTTCAGAATGGCAGGCAGTGACTAGTGGGGTGCCTCAAGGGTCGGTGCCGGGACCCCAGGTATTTACAATATATATTAACGATTTAGACGAAGGAATTAAAGGTGACATCTCCAGATTTGCAGATGACACAAAGCTGGGTGGTAGTGTGAGCTGCGATGAGGCTGCAGGGTGACTTGGATAGGTTGGGTGAGTGGGCAGATGCAGTATAATGTGGATAAATGTGAGGTATGGGCATGTATTCACTGGAATTTAGAAGGATGAGAGGAGATCTTATAGAAACATATACAATTCTTAAAGGATTGGGCAGGCTAGGTACAGAAAAAATGTTCCTGATGTTGGGAGAGTCCAGAACCAGGGGTCACAGTTTAAGAATAAGGGGTTGGCCATTTAGGACTGAGATGAGGAAAAACTTTTTCACCCAGAGAGTTGTGAATCTGGAATTCTCTGCCACAGAAGGCAGTGGATGTTTATAAGAGGGAGTTAGATTTAGCTCTTAGGGCTAAAGAAATCAAGGGATATGGGGAAAATGCAGGAACGGGATACTGATTTTAGATGATCAGCCATGATCATATTGAATGGTGGTGCTGGCTCGAAGAGCCAAATGGCCTACTCCTGCATCTATTTTTCAATGTTTCTAACACACTAGGATATAGATTAACTACAGAAATTAGCAAAGAAATGGCAGGTGGAGATTAAGCTGAGCAAATGTGAGGTATTGGACATTTTTTTTCTACTTTTGTTATTTTTTTAGTGTGTTTAAATGTATGCTTTTAATGTTTCTCTGTGTCTTTTGTGTGGGGGGTGTAAGGGGGAAACCGCTTTGGTTGCCTCCTCCACGTAGAGGCAACTTTTTCCATGTCGCCTCCCCCGTGGCCTAACATCGAGGATCGGTGCAGCCTTTCCCAGAGACGTGCCCGGGGCTTCAGCTGCGGGTGCAGCGCGGACTCTCGGCGAGGAGCGGGCGAGCCCTCGCCGGAGGGGAGCGCACTGTTTCGCTGGCCCGCGGCAGCCTGAAGCCGCGGTCTGCGGAGCTCCAGCCGGCGCAGCGTCCTGGGCCTGGGATCCCTCGTTGGGGACCCAGGAGGGGAAGAGCTCCCACCGCCGGCCCGCGGCCAACTTCTACCGCGGGCACGGCGGGACTTGCCATCAGGAGCGGGGTTCCTCGCCGGGGATCCCTGGAGGGGAGCTTAGACCGCCGGCCCTGCGGAGCTTTTGGCTGCGGCGTGGCGGGAACTCTAAATCTTCGACTGCCGGCCTGCGGCCTACACCAACCTGAAGCCGCGGTCTCCGGTGGGGAGGCACCGTTTCAGGACTTACCTGGACTTTTACCTGACTACTTATCTGGACGCCCGCAGCAGCGGCTGCGGAGGGTGGAGATCCCGACCACAGGGGAAAATGGAGGAGGACTGGCCAAATTTTGTGCCTTCCACCACAGTGATGAATGCTGTGGTGGATGTTTGTGTTAAATTTTTATTGTGGTTTTTGTGTGTTCTTTTTCAATGTAAATTCATTTCACTTGCACTTTATGTGAAATGAATGTAAAAGGTTGAATCAGTCAGATCTTTGATTATAAAAATCGTGAAGTTATGTTGCAAATTTATAAGGTCACATTTGGAGTTTGTGTACAGTTCTGGTTGCCTAATTACAGGAAGGATATGGAGGCTTTGGAAAGGAGCCAGAAGTGGTTTAGCAGGATGCTGCCTGGATTAGACTATTAGCTCGTAGAGGTTGGACAAACTTGAATAATTTTCTCTGGAGCATCAGAGGTTGAGGGGTGATCTGATAGGTATATAAATTTATGAGAGGCATTCATAAGGTGGTCAGTACTTTTTTCCCGAGGAGTACATTTCGAAGACTAGAGGGCATCACTTTTAAGTTAGAGCGGGAAGGTTTAAAAGAAATGGGAAGGGCAAGGATTTTATTTACACAGACCATAGCTCGGAATCCGCTGCCATGAGTGGTGATGGAGGCAGATAGTGGTAGTGGCATTTAAGAGGCTTTTAGATGAGCATATAGATATTCAGTGAAGCATTAAGGTGGATATTGGTCATGTGCAGGTAGAGGTGATCGTGTTTGGCACAAACATTTTGTCCAAAGGGCCTGTCCCTGAGCAGTACTGCTCTATGTTTTACTTTCTGTGGTGTAGGAGAGAATGGGAAGGTGGCATTGAGGTCAGGATTGGATCAGCCAAAATAGCATTGAATGGTGGGATAATCGTTAGGGGTCAACTGCTGCCTTCAGCTTTTTTTCCTTACATTTTTTATCCATTTCTTTGCAGATGCATTAAATTAGCCCTGGTTCATGACATGGCAGAGTGCATTGTGGGGGACATAGCACCAAAGGACAACATTAGTAAAGAGGAAAAACATAGAAGAGAAGAAGTAGGTTCCAATGGAGTCTTCCCTGGTTGAAATTCCTAAGTGGGTGCTTCCGGATACTACTAAGATTACTTATTTTCGGGCACATGTTTTTAATGCAGGGTGTTTCTCCAGTTCAAATAAAATATCAACAGAGAGCAGCCACAAATGTTGGGACAACTTTCAAAATCTAGCCAGAAATGATCCCATATTTTTTCTGTTCTTCTCTCTGAATAGAATGAAGTCTATTGGAGCGATTGTGAAACCTATTTGAAAAGAATTTCTATTGGGGAGATCAAAAAGGGAGCTCTGTTTATGAAATACTTGCATTTTACTGATACAGTTGAAAGAACATGGAAGATTATTGTGTGCATTTTTGCCCTCGAGTACAGTCTTGCTGCTGCATACCTTGTATACTAAATTTTAAAAATAATTTAATTTATAAAGGTAAAATATAAATAGTCATAATTTTGGAACAAAGTTTGAAAACTGAGTGATCAAAAGAGAGTGATTTTGCCACCTTTCTGGAAAACTGAGCTCAAAAGGTAATCGGGAAAAGGCAATGGGGACAATAAGAGATCAAAGTAATGTCTCCATATTGGAGTATAAACAACATTAGATTTGCAGAAACACACCAGGTGTGGAAATGAGGAAAACAGTAATGCGTTAACATGGAAAAAGTGTTAGCTGTATTCTGAGCCTGCCATTTCCATAGGGAAATGCTTAGACCGTGTGTTTACTCTGTAGTGCACTTTAAAAGCCGCTGTATATCAATTATTGTTTATTTTAGATTATATGCATTGATGCAGAATTGTTCATGTTTTCCCTTAGGAGGCTATGAAATATTTAACAGGACTCTTAAGCAATGAGGCGGGAAGAGAGATTCTGGAACTTTGGCAGGTGAGCTACAGGTTGAATTATTTCTGTTTTTGATTTTGTAAATGTCCAGCACAATGAGCTAATTCCCCCCGTGCAACATCATTTTGTGAAAATACAGGCTTTCTCAAGTCAGATTGTAAACGTTGTGCATTATTACTATCCTTATCAAGTTACGTTTAAAAATAAGATACTGCAGAAAGCATAGACATTTTTCAAAGATGCTTATAAAAAGCAATAACTATAATCCTTCATTGAATTACACAATTCTGGATAATGCAAAGAAGGCCTCAGGTCTGCAATGAGTTACTGACACGGCAATAGGTGTATTAAAATTGGTGGCATGGAGCAAAGTTGTGTCAAGAGTGACAAGAATTTCTCTCTCATTCTTGCAGTTTATAAATCACGATGGGAGAGGTTCTTTTTTAAATAAGGAAATTGATTCTTTGGTCTACATCATTATGTAGAAAAAAAAACTGACCAGTCTGTTGTAGTGCATATTTCCAATAGGCTAATTGGTAAGACCTTTTGCACCACTTCCTTTAACTGATTTCTCTCATTTTTGACATTTGTGTGATGTACAGTACATTCAGAAAGTATTCAGACCTCTTCACTTTTCCACATTTTGTTACGTTACAGCCTTATTCTAAAATGGATTAAATTAATATACTTTTTATCATCAATCTACACACAATACCCCATAATAAAAAAGTGAAAACAGTTTTGCAAAGCAATTAAAAGAAATAACTAAAATATCACCTTTACGTAAGTATTCAGACCCTTTACTCAGTACTTTGTTGGGGCACCTTTGGCAGCGATTACAGCCTCAAGTCTTCTTGGGTATGACGCTATAAGCTTGGCACACCTGTATTTGGGTAATTTCTCCCATTCTTCTCTGAAGATCCTCTCAAGCTCAAGGTTGGATGGGGAGCATCGATGCACAGTTATTTTCAGGTCCCTCCAGAGATGTTCGATCGGGTTCAAGTCCAGGCTCTAGCTGGGCCACTCAAGGACATTCACAGACTTGGCACAAAGCCACTCCTGCATTGTCTTAACTGTGTGCATAACCTCCAGTCTGAGGTCCAGAATGCTCTGGAGCAGGTTTTCATCAAGGATCTCTGTACTTTGCTCCGTTCATCTTTGCCTCGATCCTGACTAGTCTCCCAGTTCCTGCCACTGAAAAACATCCCCACAGCATGATGCTGCCACCACCATGCTTCACCGTAGGTATGGTATTGGCCAGATGGTGAGCGGTGCCTGGTTTCCTCCAGACGTGACGCTTGGCATTCAGGCCAAAGAGTTCAATCTTGGTCTTTTAGGTGCCTTTTGGCTAACTCCAAGAGGGCTGTCATGTGCCTTTTACTGAGGAGTGGCTTCCGTCTGGCCACTCTACCATAAAGGCCCGATTGCTGGAAATATAGTTGTCCTTCTGGAAGGTTCTCCCATCTCCACAGAGGAACTCTGGAGCTCTGTCAGAGTGACCATCGGTTTCTTGGTCACCTCCCTAACCAAGGTCCTTCTCCCCCGTTTGCTCAGTTTGGCCGGGCGGCCAGCTCTATGAAGAGTCCTGGTGATTCCAAAGTTCTTCCATTTAATAATGACAGAAGCCACTGTGCTCTTCGGGACCTGCAATGCTGCAGAAATTGTTTTATACCCTTCCCCAGATCTGTGTCTTGACATAATCCTGTCTCGGAGGTTTATGGACAATTCCTTCGTCTTCACGGCTTGGTTTTTGCTCTGACATGCACTGTCGACTGTGGGGCCTTATTTAGACAGGTGTGTGCCATTCCGAATCATGTCCAATCAATTTAATTTACCACTGGTGGACTCCAATCAAGTTGTAGAAACATCTCAAGGATAATCGATGGAAACAGGATGAGCCTAAGCTCAATTTTGAATGTCATAGCAAAGGGTCTGACTACTTACGTAAATGTGATATTTCAGTTATTTATTTTTAATTACTTTGCAAACATTTCTAAACACCTGGGGTATTGATGATAAAAAAAATGAATTTAATCCATTTTAAATTGGCCTGTAACATAACAAAATGTGGAAAAAGTGAAGGGGTCTGAATGCACTGTATATTGCTTGGATTCAGTATCATTAGCCTCATTCATAAATAGATCATATGTTTCCTACAAACCTTTGTGTGCTTTAAGTTTGGGGCTAGATCACTCCATTCAGCTTTGAGGATGTTTCATTTGGTGTGGAAATCTCAAAATGGGGCAAAGAGCTTGAGGCTGTCCACTTAAGGCTGTTGTGATCTTATTCAATGGTGGAGTAGAATGGAGGATTTGTGTGGCTTACACCTACAATTTCAATAGGCAATAGGTGCAGGAGTAGGACATTTGGCCCTTCTTGCCCTAACTAGCTCTCTCTTGAAAGCATCCAGAGAACCTGCCTCCACCGCCCTCTGAGGCAGGGAATTCCACAGACTCACCACTCTCTGTGAGAAAAAGTGTTTCCTCGTCTCCGTTCTAAATGGCTTACTCCTTATTCTTAAACTGTGGCCCCTGGTTCTGGACTCCCCCAACATCGGGAACATGTTTCCTGCCTCTAGCGTGTCCAAGCCCTTAACAATCTTATATGTTTCAATGAGATTTCCTCTCATCCTTCTAAACTACATAGTGTACAAGCCCAGCTGGTCCATTCTCTCAGCATATAACAGTCCCGCCATCCCGGGAATTAACCTTATAAACCTACGCTGCACTCCCTCAATAGCAAGAATGTCCTTCCTCAAATTTCTTCCATTCTACTTATTCCCCTTGTCTGTGCAAATGTAAGAAATTCTGGAGTATGTAGAAAACACAAGGCCAAGAAAAAGGTCACATTTTGTCTCATGTTCTTGGCTGCCAATGCTAAACATAGTGGAATTGAAGGTGTGAGATGAAAGCACTAAAGAATTGATCATCATCTTCACCGCCATATGCAAGACTGCTTTGACTGTTTGATTATTAAAGGCAAGATTGACATGCCGTTGAAGTTTGTGGTTATGCTTGGGTTCTTAACAGTTGAAGGAAGGTTAAAGATGGATTTTTTTTAATAGTGAGTGGATTGAATTATCTCAGCTGCCTTGAAGAAAAATGTTAGTATAAATGTTGTGATGCCTGTCGTGGGAGCCAAGAAAGAGTGTTTGAATATAGGGTTATTGTATGGAAATTCATTATTTTTGAGAAATTTAGGGATGGATTATTGCGAAGCTTGAAAATGTGCAAATGGTTTTGACTTAACACCGTGAGCAGTTCTTGAACCTTTCGAGTAGATGAAGAAAAAGGTTTTAGGGGATGGTTTAAAGGAGCCCAGAGAAAGCCATTCAAATGATCGTGACTTGCAGTAGGTTTTATGGGCCTGTCCCACTTGGCGATTTTTTTCGGCGACTGCTGGCACTGTTGACTGACGTATCAGGTCACCGAAAAATATCGCCAAGTGGGACAGGCCCTTTATGCTGACAGTGAAGTTTTGCAGAACAGAAATGCCAAATATGATGAAAGCTAAGTAGTTCAATTGTACATCATAGTTGCAGCCTCTAGCTTTAATGTTATGCACAGAGCAAGTGTAACAGGACTGCAGGTAATTTCATTCATGCGTTTTTTGTTTTTTTTTAAACAGCAAATGAAGATAGTGAAAAGTATATTTTTGAACTTATCTTTTTACAGGAATATGAAAACCAATCAAGTAATGAAGCCAAATATGTGAAAGATCTAGATCGACTTGAAATGATTGTACAAGCTTTTGAATATGAAGAGATGGAAGAAAAGCCTGGCCACTTACAGGAATTTTATGATTCAACAAAAGGTATTTAGTCATACAATTTAGCGACATTAGAAATAAGAGTAAGGCGTATGTCCCCGAGCCTGGTAGATTAGATCATTACCTTCAACTCCACTTTCCCACCTGGCCGTCTTAAATAGGCATTTCATCTTGAGATTGCATATCTTGTTCAAGATTCTTCCAACACTACCTTGACTTGGCATGCAATCTTTAATGCAGGCAAATGGTTTTTGACCTGCAGTATTTTCAGCATTTTGTGTTGGGTGGCATAGATGTTCGTAAATTGCTGGTCCTCCTCCAAAGCATTTTCTAATTAAGGTTACAGTGAAAAGTATATCTTAACTCATTGGTACATTGTTTAAAACTGCACCGGAGGAAGTTTAAGTTAATTTCAGAGTTTTAATCTGATATTTACCTTATTCTGATTTACAGGAAAGTTTAATCACCCTGAAATCATTCAGCTGGTGGCGACATTGAACAAAGAAAGGGATTTTGGCAAGAAAAAAGCCTGCGACAAAGATCTTTCAGGGGAACAACCTACCTAGCTCAAAAATCGCAGACTTCGTTCAGTACTCAGGTCAATGTTTTTGTAATTTTATCATTTAGAGTACGTGTTTCAACAACAAAAATGGCGGGGGAAGGCATCAACTCCATTTCCTCCTGTCCTAACAAAACTGTAGGAATTTTGTAATAATTTATGTGCAGTTTAATATTTTGATAGTATATTTAGAAATAGTGGTACTAGCTGTAAAGTAATTAAGACAATATCTGCAATTAATTCATTTGATCTTTTTATTTAAGGCACCAAATTGTCTTGATCATTTAGCTTGCCAAATGATATACAGACCACAAAGTAGTGTTTCCAATTAATCTGTACTTACGCATACACAATGTTTTTAACATTAATCTTGGAAAGGAATGTGCTGACTGAGCAAGCACCAATTTTACATTAACACAGAATTATTGCACATGGTGGATTTCAATGGAATGTGATATTTTTGCAATAAAACAGGTTCTTGCTTACATTTGTATCCATTTAACAATATATTGTTCATGAAGTCAAGACTGGGTAATGAGACATTAAGTCCACAAAACAGGCTTTGGTCAAAGAAGCTGGTGTGAAACATTCTGTTGTAAAGTAACTATAAAACTTAGACTGAATACTTAATAAATAAAATGTAGAACCCTGCTGTTTTGTTGAATAATTTACTGTGTCGTCGAGTATCTCTTCCTGAATTTGTTCAGAATAGAATGACGAGACTATTTTAAACAAAATCTTGTAATACCAAAAAGTAGACATTTAAAAAGGTCCGAAGTCTTCAGTATGCCGATACCCCAAGCTCGATTCCTGAACACTGGCGTTTGCAGCAGAATTCAACACATCTTCAAAACTTCCACTGCTATTGGCAGGTACACCACCAACTTTACACTACATTAATAAAAAGCCAATATTATTTACAATCTTTTTTCATTTATCAAGACAGAAACAGTTTAGTTAAGATCAGGAACGATTTGATGTACAGAGCAGGAAAGGGCTCCTTGCCACCTTACTGTCACAATTGGGTATTGCATTTTTGACTCTTACCTCCCCTTTCTATATTTCATGGGCTTGGTTAGCGCCCAGCACAAACCCCCATACTTCCTCCGATTAGGACTCAGTTCAGCTATTTTCTGTCTCCACTATACTTGTTCTTTCCAACATTCATTTCCAATTAATTGAATGTAAAATTAGCTTAGTAATTCGATTTTTGACAATCTTTTAAAATAATTCTTAGTCAAGATTTTATGCAATATTTACCAAATTAAAATTTTACAGTATTAACATCACAATGTCATATATACAAATGAAGGTAAAGCTATTTTTTATTTATATATAGCACAGCAATACCTAGATCGAATCAATGTCATTGGGTAGGTTTGAGAGGTGTGCCAATGCTACCACATTGCCAGCAAAATCATTACCTTCAGACTGCTGACAGTAGTTTCCATCCGCTCTTCAAAGGATTTGAAAGTAGTTGAATTTCTGCGGTAATAGAAAACAATGATTTGTGTTTAATGAATGCATGGGCCAACTAAACAGCTTTCAAGAATCATTATTTTATAAATTCTTCTGCCACATTCACTTGTTCATTCATATAAAACGGAATTCACTTAGCAGAATTCCACCCTATGACTATCAGAGTGAGTCATTCCACATCCAATGACTCATAATTATAGCAGTAATTGATAGACCTATGGTGTTCTTCAAATATAGGCATAAATAGTAACATTTAAAAACAAAGTGAAAACCTTTCAAATATCATATTGTAAATCTATCCGTCAACATGCACGTTAAATGGTATTGTACTATATAACACAGAACAGTAAACACATTATCCTATTTATAATGTAGCATAGGTTCACCAATGAGACTAGTGATAGGTCAGAGCAGCTACCAAATCAAATGCTAATACTATTTTGTGATTAAATAAGTTTTAGAACATATAACCTAAATATGCTAAACTAATAATATTCAGTAGATGTAATTAACAAATTATCATTGCCATATTAATGAATGATCATTTACATGACTATATATTTTAGTGGAATCATAAATCAATTGCCCTGATTACAATAGTGCGACAAACGGATTGGAAGGTCAGTATGGGTCCTTTTCTGTAAATCAGTAATGCAGCTCCTTGTTTCTGCTTCTATTGCCTTTACTGAATAAATCACCCTGAAAGTTGGTTTTTAAGCTTGTGTCTTTGCACCATGACAATTTACAACATGAATGTAAAAATAGTTGCTTAATATCTGCAGCTACTAATTCAGTCTCTATTATTATGCCCAGTAACTCCTCAGATTTTATGGACTAATTGTATCAATAATTGCAGTACCATAAACGGGGTACAGGTGGATGTCTCAAATTTGTTTTGTTCAATATGTGGGGTATAGTAATTAAGGTTACAACTGTACAAATCCCCGTGTATTTACTTGGAAACTAGTTTGATTCTGGCTTTATCGTTTTAACTGACAAGCACTCACCCACACTTAATCTGAATACAATTGACCAGAAATAAATACTACTTGTCATCAGTTCACTACTTTAAATAGTTTAAAAGAAAAATGTTAACACACTTTTGCAGAAAATGTTGTAACATCTAAGTTTTTTAAATTACAAGTACATTTATCCAAAAGTTAAGAAGGTACAAACAGTTTTCAAACTTAGCTATGCCTCTGTTCTACCAACACAACACACATTACCTCACAGCAGGCATGCTAATTGATTGCAGGATAGGGTAACTGGCATGGAAGCATTAAGAAAAACAAAACACATGTACTTTAGTCAAGTAGTGTGAAAAAATAAGCCACCATTAAAACATTCATTGAAAAATGCCACTTAACAACAAATTAAATTAAGTGGTACACATCAATAACCCACACCTGGTCTTTGTTGGAGTTATCTAACTGAGAAAACTAATTTAGCTGCCCTAGATTTTCTCTAAAGCCATGTTTCTTATACATTCAAATTGTTAATCAATCATCACTGAATTACTAGAGGTAGGAGACCAGATATACAGATCACCAATGGCTGAGCTCACAGCTGACCTGAAAGATGCATGGACTTCCCCCTGTTTTACATTGTATACTGTGAGGCTTCATTTCTAGAGGATATCCAGCCACAATTAATGTCTTCAAGCTGGCTGAATAGCCAATCACATTGAAGGATGAGTACAGATAATAAGAGAGGTAAAAACTAGCCCAATCTTTCACTGACATTTAAACATTAATAAACAACCCTAGATTTCCCTCATTGCCGCCTTCCTATATACCAATCAGCAATTGTCAAAATGGATCTTCCATGCAGTAACAGACAAAGTTCGTTCCCATACTCTTGACAAATGCCTGGCTACGATAAAGTCCTTGAGTTGTGAATTACATAATGTGGTAGGGCCTGTAGAAGCCCTGGCCACAACATTTAATATCTAAGCCGTGCACTCCAAGCTTAAGCATGTATGGTTTTGGTTTATAATTGTCACATGTACTGGGGTACTGTGGAGGCTATGTGAAGGACACAAACCAATGAATTCACGTTAATTGAATTCACATACTACACGCCTTTGTCTGTCCTCTCCACTAATTTACATCTTTCTAGAAGTTTTTTCACAGCTCACCTCACTAATACCCAGTCTGTCTCATCACCTAATTTCAAAATTGTGCTTCAAAGATTCTAAAGATTGGAACACATTAAATGTAATAGTCAAACAGATTTGTGATTCTCAGCCTTTCTGAAATAGAGTCCCATATGTTGCAGTCAGTAAGGTTGGTATCCTCTATAAACACCTGATGCTATCACAGGACACTTATTAAAGTTGCTGGGTTATCCCGGATTCCTTTAAACTGCTAGCATTCATAAAACAGGAGTAACTTATGCGATGAAGTTATTTTTACTTGTTTGTACAATTTACTTAGATTACCTTAATTAAGGGCCCCATTAAGCTTGAAAAACGCTTCAAAGAAATTGTTTTACATTCAATATTTCCTTTCAACAAAATCAAATTGTTTGCTCTAAACTTAAAAAAATATGATTAAACACTCTTTAGAGTCAGGAATGTTAAGGAAATGCAAAACTGCTGCATTGGTTTACTTATTTACATCATGGAAACAGAATCTATCGTTGACTGGGAAATGGAAATATTACATGTAACCTTTTGATCCTCAGGCCCCTCCTCATACTTGTTACCGTAATACCAATTACTAATTACTTGTAATGTTTCGAGTCGTATTCTACACATCGACAACTTAAAGCACATAGCTCCATCATAGTGAACATTATAAATTGATAATTAAATCTCCAAAAAAGTTTGCTAAACTTTAGTTCAGCGTTGACAGCCTGTCTCGTCATTTTCTTCATTTGCTGTTTTGGTCTATTTACTTGTATGTTTTTAGTGCACCTTTAGTTTTTGTATTATGGGGGTTGGGGGAAATCATTTTTATCTCCTTCCTCGAAGGAGATGCGACTGTTTCATCATATCTCCGTCGGCACTGCGGCTTTAATATCGTGAAACTGACGGTCCCTTTGTTAGGGATCGACAGCGGGAGCCCCAACCGCAGGAGCTTCGATCGCCCTGAACGCGGGAGAAAAGGAGGAAAGAAAGTATAAGCTATTTGCCTTCCATCAGTGGGGAATGTGAGGTCGCCGAAAAAACAAGATGGACGTGCTGCCTGCACTGGTGAGGACTCGGAGGGAGTGCCATGAGTGCAGTGATCTTGGTGTTTTGCGAGGACATGGCTCCATGAGGACATCCCGGAGTCCAGTGCGAGTGTGGACGGCTTTCCGTCTGTTCGGGCGGACAGGGACTGCAGAGAAAGTGATAGCAGTCGGTACAACTCTGGTCACAGCACAGTGAAGGAGCGTATGTGTGGCCCGGACATTGAACTGATGGCTGTGGGTCTTTGCTTATGCTGTGTGACCTGGGAATTCTCACACATCATTGTGGTGGCTGTTTGATTTTTGTGTGGTTTTGTATCTTGTTGCTTTTTTGTATGACTGTTGGCAAGTCAAATTCCTTGTATGTTTACATACTTGGCTAATAAAATGAATTACAATTATAAATCAGGAAACCATTATTTTACAAAAATGACATCACATTTCAAAACACTACAAATTCTATTGTGAAGGGACAAAATAGGAGTAAAATGCAAGTTATTTCCTTGAAAGAATAAATTGATAACAATATTTTACTAGGCTAAATTATTTGGGTAAAGGACAGAGTCTTGTTAATAGCATTGGAACGAACTGCAGATGATGGTTTAGATTGAAGAATGTCACCCATTCCTTTGCTCCAGAGATACTGCCTGACCCGCTGAGTTATTCCAGCTTTTTGTGTACCTTCCAGTTAATAGAGCAGACTCTGCTCTGCAATCCGGCCCCAGTTTTGAACGTTGGCTTCCCAATGGACAGGATAAGAGTTTCAAAAATCAAGGCTAACACAATTGCATTAATTATCTAACAGAGAAGGTTCGTGTTGGGCAAGAAAAAGATGAGCCCAAATGAGATCCACAGATGCTGCTACAGTTGGGCAAGAAAGTGCTTGATGGGACCGGTACTCAAGCTGCAGTATAGAAACTATGCTTGCATTTCCATATGCTTAGAAGTCAAATTTCAAAGTCAACTCATTCATCAAAATATGCAAAATAAAATCTACCAACCTGTCCTATTGTACAACATTGCCCTTTGACACAAAGATTCACCTTGAGACCACGGAAAACATGGTCCACCTCCCATATCTGAGCAGCTTCTTCTCAGCAAAAATAGAAACTGATGTTGAAATGCACCAACACCTTAAAAGTGCCAGCAGACTCTTTGTTCAACTGAGGAAAAATATATTTGAAGATCAAGATCTCAGACCTGGCATAAAACTTGCCCCTCCTAAATGCTTCTGAAAATGTGATTATATATAGCAAGCATTTCAAGGCACAGGAAAAATACCTCCAACAATGTGCTTTAATTGAAAGATAAGCAAACCGATGTCAGCATTCTTTCCCCGCCTCTAATTACTCTGTCGGTTCTGTTGGGCAGACCATGTTGTTGGCAGGTCCAACATCAAACTGCTGAAACAAGACACGCCATCCTGCGCACTGTCATTGGAAAATAATCCCACATGAACAGAGGAAAAGATGCAAGGATGTTCTCAGATCCCCCTTGAAAATTGCAAGATTTGCACTGTGTCTAGAATAATCAGGGTGCAGAAATGGAAAATGAGCATATGCGGTGATTTTGAAAAATTCAAAGCTACTAATTGGGGACACACAGAAGCTTAAGTAACCATCTGAAGCAAACCAACTGACCACCAGCCATCCACACTATCTGTAGAAGAGTCTGCAGTTCCCACATGGACTTTGCACCCCAAAATCCAAATAATCAGAGTGGAAGCAAGTCGTCCTTGGTACCGAAGGGCAGCCTCTTCAGCAAATGAGAATTGCAAAATGGTGGAATTCATGTTTATGTTAATAAGAACACGCTTGGTTATAACATGATATATAATACTCTTGAAAAAATATCAGGAAGAATTATTGATCAAGAAAATGCCCACTCAGAAATATTTGCAGTCGATCATGCACTAATAAATTAACCAAAATGAGAATAGAATTGTTAAATTACAATTATATTTTAAAGGATAAATGAAAATGTTTAAGCTATTTTAATCTCACCTGCTTGGGAGCAGTAGACTGAAGTAATGCAAGCTATAGCAAAACAGTTAATTAGTTATAAATATTATGCAGCACAGACAGTACACTAAAAATATTCTCAAAATAATTATAGCATGAAAATATAGTTAGATACTACAGACATTTTCTTACTCTTAGATTTGAAAGATAGAGAAACCACATAATACAATTGGTAATTTTTACATGGCTTGTGTAGAATAAACGTCAATGTATGTTCTATATATAAAATTCCTGCGTAAGAAATAATTAAATCAAAATTATTTTCTCTTTAACTTACTTCATATCTCCTAGTTTCTTAGTAAGCGTTGAGCTTACATTAGTTAAAGCTGCTGATGCCTTCTGTCCTGTGTTATTGAAAGTCTCTTGTGTTTTTTTGTATCTTTTGGGGGGGAAAAAATGAAGACATGACACAACTTGTTACAGAAATATTAGGTTCTATTTTAATCAAATGAAGAGTATAACTTCAGCATCACATATCAGAATGTAAAGAAAAACAGCAGTTGGTCTATTTAATTTGTCCCATTCAATCAACTTGGACCGAAGTAAAGTTCCATACTCTCCTGCAGCTTGGGAAAAACAAAATATTGTTTCAAAGTAAATAAATTCTAAACCATCTCAAGGTTAGAGGGAGGTGGGGGAAAAGAGCAAAGAATTTGAGGAAACACTCAAGTGTTTTCAGGACATAACAGTAACGCAACACCTAATATCTAATTTACCTTTTACAATGGTATCAGTCATCAGCATGAAATAAGACAGTCCCCATTTGAATGCTTTCTGTGCATCTGCTTGTTAGATGAGTCAGACACTGATTCCAAGTCCATGACTTGAAAGAGATTTCTGACTCCAGTATGTATGCATGCATGTGTGTACATACACATTTTGCAACAAATGTGCAAAGAAATAACAAAAATCCCTATCCATTTTGATCTCCTTGAGAAGATCAAGCAAGCACCCAAAGCAATAACATAAAGCAAATTACATACATAATTAGGGAGCAGCAGTGCGAGTTATTAAACTCGATCTGTCTGCCTTCTCTATGTCAATGCTCTGGCATCTAATTATTCACCTTATGCTTACTCATTTAAATATCTACTTGTTGCAACAATAATCTGCAGTAGGAGAAGTTTGTACTAAGGGTGAACATTGTTTGATTGAATATCAAACAATGTTAAGTCTGCAGTATGTCAGCTGATGCCGAATCAACAAATAGCCACAGTGTGACCAGCCAGGGAAACGAATCAATGTATGAACAGGACTGGTGAAGCAGTATGTTCTAGTTTCTATATTGAAACATACATAAATTATGATCTGACGTTCTACTTTATCATTGTTGTTTTGGGATTTTCATTACTTTGACATGTGAAATTTGGTAAAAAGCAATTGAGCCTATTTCAGGAGGCAAGATTCATGGCCAAGCAAACCAACTGAAATCACAAAAGATCGGATAAAACATCTATTCACAAGCAGAGGTGTTTCACTATATCTGTGTTCTAACATAACACCAACAATTAACTACATGGTAAGACCATGGAAAGTGTGGACTGCTTCACGTATCTTACGAGCTGCCTCTCCCTAAAGACCGCCAAAAATGATGAAATTCATTATTGGCTTCAAAGTGGCCAAAGTCAGTACTATGTGGATGTCTGAACCATCTATGTGAGAAGATAAAGACATCAAAAAGATGTTGGTCTACTCAGTAGCAATGATCCCGGACAGCTTTCCTGCTTCTTAGACAGATCACATCTAGCAGGTACCACAAAACAATCATGATGCCTCCCCCCTCCAAATGCACTGGCAGAATAAACATATCAAAGTGAGTGTCCTCTCCCATGTCAATGGGTCCAGCATTGAGGGCTGAATTACACTCAGGTGACACACAGCCAGAGCAATCACATGTTCTGCACTAGACTCCCAAAACAGACAAACAATTCTGAATTGTCTCACAACCACAGTGGACAGAGATAAAGATCCAAGAATGTTATCAAAGTCTTCCTTGTAAAGAGCACTCATGCCATCAACTCTTGAGATTCTCTGGCTCACGCTACCTAGAGTGGATGAGCAACGTTTGGAATGACATGGAGGATTGTGTTCATTTGTTGAAAACTAGAAAAACACAGCACAAATGGAAAGGTGTGTCACTTGCCAAATAACCCATTAGGGAAGAATTGACAGCTAGACTCAAACAAAAAGAAAACATTATATGGAATATTGAGCATGTCATGCCCATTTTAATTTTAACTGGCTGTAAAATAGTATCAAAAATTCATTTAACTTTTGTGTTATTCTTACAATATACTAGATCAAGTGCAGCCCCTTGGGTCCCGTTCCCCCAACGCAATATGCCATCACTCACCATAGCCCCTAACTGCGCAGGCGCGGCTCATTCCCCCTCATCCCCCAGCACTCCCTCTCCCTCCCTCTTCTTTCCCCTCTCCTCCTCCCCTCCCTCACCTCTCCTTTCCCCTACCCTGTCATTCCCTCCATTCTTACATAACCCCTCTCCCCTCCCTGCCCCCCCCCCCCCATTCCTCACCTCCACCCCACTCCCCCACTAAACACAATGTTTAAATAACATTAAACAACAATCCTTGCCTTCTCCTCCTCCCCTCCCCCCCCCCCACTGCCTCCTTCTCCTTACAACAATGTAACAAATCTCTCATTGCACTGGGAGTTCTGTCATTTGTTAACATTGTAACAGGCAGGGCAAGTGGAAAAGTGGATTATTTAAAGTTTAAAGTGTGAATAACAAAAATATAACAAAAATCCGAGTTTTAGTTTTAGCACTATCGCACTATTGGAGTAGCTTCGGGATCACACTAACACACACACAAACAAGATGACAGTTTTAGTGATGTGAGGGCCAGGTGAGACCCGTCGGATCCCTGTCACACGGGAGGCCTGGTCCCCAACGCAATATTCCACCACTCACCCATTGCCCCCAACTGCGCTGACGTGGCAATAACGTAAAAAATAAGATCAATGTGATCAATCTCACTCTCCAACTTGAGTTCCCTATTCACCTCCTGCATTATCCTCCTTCTCCCCACCCTCCTCTGCTTCCTCCCGTCACCCCTCCCTCCCCTCCTCTCTTCCCCTTCCCCTCCTCCACTACCTCGCCATCCCCTTCCCCATCCCTATCCTCCTCCATTCCCCCTCATCCCCAGCACTCCCTCCCCCTCGCACCTCACCCTCTCTTTTCCCCTACCCTCCCTCCTTAACCCCTCTCCCTCACTGCTTCCCCACTTCTCACCTTCCCTCTATCCCACAACCCACAATGAAAATCGCGATGTTTCATTTTGAAAAGGAGTTTCTTTCCTGCAATTTTTAATGTAAATGGCAACCTCCCACCTATCCCCCCCCCCCCCATCCCCCCCCCCCCCGCACAAAAAAAAAAACATTTTTTTTGCAGATGAAACCTCTCCCCAAGAATTTGATTAAAACTGAGCTTTTTTGAAAATAGTGATTTTTTAATGTAAATGAGTATCGGGATCCCATTGTGACATCATACGCTGCTAAAGGGCAGTGCAGATGGAAGTTAATTTTGGCAAAATGGTTTTTATAAAGTTTAAAATGTGAATAACTTGTAAAATATACCATCAATCTGAACAAAACTTGATACAACACACCACAGGACAATGGTGAGTAAGGTGTACCATTTTGGCATAATTTCCGGATCACACCCATCACAGATATGCACGCAGACATGCACAATAACAAAGATGAGAATTGGATCCCTGTCACACAGGAGGCCTGGTTCCCCAACGCAATATTCCACCACTCACCCATAGCCCCCAATTGCGCAGGCGCGGTTGACGGGTTCCCATTGTGACGCCAGAGATTCTCGTTGTGACACGAGTCACAGCAACCCTCCCCCAACTGCGCCTCGCCATCCCTCTTCCTACCCCTATCCTCAATTCCTGCCTCATACCCAGCACTCCCTCCCCCTCCTCTTCACCCTCCCTCTTCTTTCCCTTCTCCTCCCCTTCCCCCCTGCCTCCCTATCTTTTATCTTACCCTGAGTCACTCCCTCCCTCTCTCCATAACCCCCACCCCTCCCTTCCCCCCTACTCTCCCTCTGTCTCCCTGCTCCCCACCTCCCCCTCCTCCACCAACCCTCCTCTGCTTCCTCTCCTCACCCCTTAATTCCTCTCTCCGTTCCCTTCCCCTCCTCCAGTACCCCACGAACCCTTTTCCTACCACTATCCACCTCCATTCCCCTTCATTCCTCAGCACTCCCTCCCCCACCCTCTTCTTTCTTCCTCCCCTTCCCACCCCCCCACAATAAAAATCACAATGTTTTTTTTATAAGGGATTTTTTTCCTCGTGATTTTTTTAATGTAAATAGAAACCTCTCCCCTATCCCACCCCACAACGAAAATCGCTTTTTTTGGGGTAAAAGAAACGTCCCCCCAAGAATTTGATTAAAACAGGTTTTTTTGAAAATCGTGATTTTTTAAATGTAAATGAGTATCGGGGTCCCATTGTGACGTCATTGTGAATGAAAACGGAAGAATAAAATGGAATTTATGTAAATGAGATTCGGGATCCCATTGTGACGTCATACGCTGCCAATGGGCAGTGCAGATAGAAGTGAATTTTGTCAGTGCTTTTTGTAAAGTTTAAAATGTGAATAACTTGTAAAAAGTACCATCAATCTGAACGATACTTGGCTAATGCACACCACAGGACAAAGGTGAGTAAGGTGGGCCAAAAATTGTAGCGCTATTGTGTACCGTTTTGGCGTAATTTCAGGATCACACTCACAGACACACACGCATACTAACAAGATAAGAATTTTAGTAATAAATATATAGATAAGTATATAATAGCAATAGTATATTTGCAAGCTAATTATTCATTATCAGGCTTTCAACAAATTGCAAAACTGTCAGAAATGTCTGTTTTGACGAGGAAACCCTAAATCAACTTATAATGTCCAGAGTCATCTGTGAAAGTTGTTACAGGGTGTACAACTGGTCAAGCTTTCTATTTGCATGCTAAAGTGTCTCCCCTCTGCACCATTCCCTGAACCATGATCACCATATTAGAAATGAAGAAATAAGAAAAGAAAGATCATCCATATTGATCCCCATATTACCTGGTAGCGCAAAATTAGTGAATGAATCGACTAAAAAGGACAGCATTTGTTGTAAGCAAAAAAAAATATGCTGGAGTATCCCAACGGATTACACAGCATCTGCAGAGGGACAGATTACTTTGGGAGTCGGACTCTTCTTCAGACTTAGTGGGGGCAAGGAAGCCTGAAAAAAGAGACAGGGATGAGGTAAAACTCGGCATGTGATGGTAAACCTACCACTCTATGAAGGGGAAAAAATCCCCTCAGGTTCCTATTAAATCTTGCTGGTGTGGGCAAGTTGGGCCGAAGGGCCTGTTTCCACACTGGCACTATGAGTCTGCCTTTCATAATCTATGACCTATGCTTGCAAGATGGTGCCAGAAACGCGACGGGTCTTGAGTACGAGTGTATTCATGTATAGTAAAAAATAATTTTAGGTCCTTGAGTCCTGGCAACATGCTGAGTTATTTTCCCTGCACTCTTTCCAGCTTAATGCCATCTTTCCTATAGCAAGGTAACCAAAACGGAACGCAATACCCCAAGTGAATGCTCACCAATGTCTTGTAGAACCATAAGGCTAGATGCAGGAAGATTGCTCCCGATGTTGGGGAAGTCCAGGACAAGGGGTCACAGCTTAAGGATAAGGGGGAAATCCTTTAAAACCGAGATGAGAAGAACTTTTTTCACACAGAGAGTGGTGAATCTCTGGAACTCCCTGCCACAGAGGGTAGTCGAGGCCAGTTCATTGGCTATATTTAAGAGGGAGTTAGATGTGGCCCTTGTGGCTAAGGGGATCAGAAGGTATGGAGAGAAGGCAGGTACGGGATACTGAGTTGGATGATCAGCCATGATCATATTGAATGGCGGTGCAGGCTCGAAGGGCCAAATGCACCTAATTTCTATGTTTCTATAATATAGTGTCCCAACTTTTATACTCAATTGCCTGACTGGTCAAAAGCTTTCTTCACCATCTGTCTAACTGCAATACTACTTTTGTTTTTATTCTATTATTACCCATGTCAGCATTTTGGATGAAACATAGTAAAGAAAACAGAGTTCAAAAATCAGTCTCAATGTGTTTCATTTTATAAATGAGATGAGAATGAATTAAAAAACACAGTGCTTTTTATATCGCACCAGGGTCTCTTCCATATTCCACACCAGGACATCTGAAATGTCCTCATTCTTCAGGGAACGGGGATTCCCCTCCTCCACCATAGATGAGGCTCGCACCAGGGTCTCTTCCATATTCCACACCAGGACATCTGAAATGTCTTCATTCTTCAGGGAACGGGGATTCCCCTCCTCCACCATAGATGAGGCTCGCACCAGGGTCTCTTCCATACCCCGCAACACTGCTCTCTCTCCCCATCCCCGCACTCGTAACAAGGGCAGAGTCCCCCTAGTCCTCACCTTTCACCCCACCAGCCGTCACATACAACAGATAATCCTACGTCATTTTCATCACCTCCAACGTGACCCCACCACTCGCCACATCTTCCCATCTCCCCCAATGTCTGCCTTCCGCAATGACCGCTCCCTCCGCAACTCCCTTGTCAATTCTTCCCTTCCCTCCCGTACCACCCCCTCCCCGGGCACTTTCCCTTGCAACCGCAAGAAATGCAACACCTGTCCCTTTACCTCCCCTCTCGACTGGAGAGAAGGCAGGTACGGGATACTGAGTTGGATGATCAGCCATGATCATATTGAATGGCGGTGCAGGCTCGAAGGGCCAAATGCACCTAATTTCTATGTTTCTATAATATAGTGTCCCAACTTTTATACTCAATTGCCTGACTGGTCAAAGGCTTTCTTCACCATCTGTCTAACTGCAATACTACTTTTGTTTTTATTCTATTATTACCCATGTCAGCATTTTGGATGAAACATAGTAAAGAAAACAGAGTTCAAAAATCAGTCTCAATGTGTTTCATTTTATAAATGAGATGAGAATGAATTAAAAAACACAGTGCTTTTTATATCGCACCAGGGTCTCTTCCATATTCCACACCAGGACATCTGAAATGTCCTCATTCTTCAGGGAACGGGGATTCCCCTCCTCCACCATAGATGAGGCTCGCACCAGGGTCTCTTCCATATTCCACACCAGGACATCTGAAATGTCTTCATTCTTCAGGGAACGGGGATTCCCCTCCTCCACCATAGATGAGGCTCGCACCAGGGTCTCTTCCATACCCCGCAACACTGCTCTCTCTCCCCATCCCCGCACTCGTAACAAGGGCAGAGTCCCCCTAGTCCTCACCTTTCACCCCACCAGCCGTCACATACAACAGATAATCCTACGTCATTTTCATCACCTCCAACGTGACCCCACCACTCGCCACATCTTCCCATCTCCCCCAATGTCTGCCTTCCGCAATGACCGCTCCCTCCGCAACTCCCTTGTCAATTCTTCCCTTCCCTCCCGTACCACCCCCTACCCGGGCACTTTCCGTTGCAACCGCAAGAAATGCAACACCTGTCCCTTTACCTCCCCTCTCGACTCCATTCAAGGACCCAAGCAGTCGTTCCAGGTGCGACAGAGGTTCACCTGTATCTCCTCCAACCTCATCTACTGCATCCGCTGCTCTAGATGTCAGCTGATCTACATCGGTGAGACTAAGCGGAGGTTGGGCGATCGTTTCGCCGAACACCTCCGCTCGGTCCGCAAGAACCTACCTGACCTCCCGGTGGCTCAGCACTTCAACTCCCCTCCCATTCCCAATCCGACCTCTCTGTCCTGGGTCTCCTCCATTGCCAGAGTGAGCAACACCGGAAATTGGAGGAACAGCACCTCATATTCTGCTTGGGGAGCCTGCATCCGGCGGGCATGAACATTGAATCCTCCCAATTTTGTTAGCCCTTGATGTCTCCTCCCCTTCCTTAGCCCTCGAGCTGTCTCCTCCCATCCCCCAGCCCTCGGGCTCCTCCTCCTCCCTTTTTCCTTCCTACTCCCCGCCACCCCCTATCAGTCTGAAGAAGGGTTTCGGCCCGAAACGTTACCTATCTCCTTCGCTCCATAGATGCTGCTGCACCCGCTGAGTTTCTCCAGCATTTTTGTGTACCTGTGCTTTTTATGAAGATGTGTTCTTCCCCCATCATTTATAAACACACATTGAAATGAAGCAAGTTTAGCCAGATAGATTACAGTATTTTTATGGAGCACATTTGTTATCTATGCTTCAATATTCTTCAAAATAAAATTTGCTGTCACTTTTTAAATACACTAATTCTGGTATAAAGCATCACGAGTACTGTAAACACACTTCTACTTTGACCATTATAAGAAAAACCATCTGTAAAAATAAAACTGTTGCGAAATCCAAACTATTCTCACCCAAGTACAGCATCCAACTTCTCATCTATACACCCGGAGACCATTTACCTTAGCAATGTTAACAAGGCACTTTAATAGTATCTCTTTAAAAAAAAAAGCTACACCCTTCAGAATTTAATCAGTATATCAACTGATAAATTTTGCATTAAGTATGAAATATTTGTTTGTTAAAATTAAAGTTAAGCATTTTTAAGTAGAACATGTACTCTAAGGTAAACCAAATGGCAAACTCGATTACTCAAAAACTTACATCACAGAAGTCTGCATATCATGCCAACTTTTGCTTAAGTTATGTTTTATTTCATTCAGTGGGGTAATACCCATCTTCTGCTTTATTTCAACAAGATGCTTCTCCTTGGCAATCAGGGTTTGTCGCAATGCAGAAATTTCCTCTTCTAGCTGATATGAAAGAGAAATTATTGATATATGCTAACCAGAAATCTCAATAGTTTACACTATTATTTCCCATTTGGCGAACCCATTCAACATTTTAAATACAATTTCCTTAGAAGTAGACCACTAGATAGAATTAATGCAATCATTTTGCAATCCAAAACATAATTTGTGTCTTAGAAAGGTTTTCAACAAGACTTTTCTGTCCTTGGCCTCTTCATTGCCAGAGTAAGTGCACATACAAACTGGAAGAAGAGCACCTCATATTCCACTTGAGTAGCTTACAACCTAACTACATCAATAGTCTTCAATTTCAATTGTTGACCCTTCCCACCACTCTTTTGCCTGCTACCCCTCACTGGTGCGCACCCATTTCTCCCACCATCCAGTCATCCCGCTCTTTCTCCCCAACCCCAAGTATACTCATCTCCCATCCCATCTGTTCTTTCATACCCCATTTCCCCCCCAATCCCCTTCCACCCATATTCCTCCCTCTGGTTTTCCATTTTACTTTTCTTCTTTTCCTCATCCTTTGTCTCCTTTTCACCTAAAGCCGTTGTCATTATCTCCACCCATCTGCCAATCACTTCTTTCACCAATATCCACTTCTCACTTGCCAAGCTTTGCCCTATTTTCACCTATTTTCTTCCAACTTTCTCTTTCCTATTCCATGTGTCTGAGTAAGGTCTAGCCTGAAATGTTGTCTCTCCATTCCCTCCACAGATACTGCCTGACCCGCTGAGTTACTCTCTTGCATTTTGTGTTTGGCTCAAGATTCCAACATCTGCAAAGTCTTGTCTCATCACTTTCTTCATCTGCATGCCCACCTGACCTGCCACAGGGAACCATGCACCTGTACTCCCTGATCTCTGTGTTCTACAATGCTTTCTAAACCATTTACTAAAGAAGTCCTGCCCTGTTTTGCACACCTGTTACAGAGTTAAATTACACTTACCATTCCTTGGCCTGCCTTCCCAAATGATCGAGATCCTGTTATAGACTTAGATATCCTTCCTCCCTGTCCACTATACCACCAATTTTAACGTAGTTTGCAAATTTACTAACACTTTGATTGGATAATTAAAAAAAATTAAACTATCTTCTCAATGCACAAGTCAATTAATGTCTGCGCAATTTGGATTCGAGGCAATGAAGATGATGAAGGATCTTCAGGGAATGATTAGAATAACAGATGCTAGAAGTTTTCTTGAAACAAGGTTTTACTAGTTGTAGGAGAGCAAATTAGGAACTGCACAGATAGAAGAATCCCAGAATGTATGGTTGAGAGAAAGAGAAAGGAGAGCAAGTTTGTTGAACTAATTTTCCTCTGGTAGTTGCAGGAAAAAAAAGGGATATCTGCAGGGAAGAATTACGCAAGTATGAATGACAAAAACTTGTTAGGCCTCAGAAGACTAATCATGTGCACCTGGGTGCATATACTCTCAACGCCAGACAATTATAAAAATCAACAGGCATTTATTTGTAGAATTTGTGGAAAGGGAACACTAATACTGAACTGGGCATGAATTTTTGGATGATTTAAATCACATTTACTCACAATATTTGAACCTTTTTAACAACCACAAAGGCTGTAATCAGCTACATTTATTTTTGATGGCCTGCAAATTAGATGGTTCACAACAAAAAGACAAGCTATCGGATAGCTTTTCAGACTAACTTCAGAACAACATATCAGATCATAATATTAATATACAAAAGACACTATCATACCTTAGTCATACTTTAACAGCCTGCATTCAGTTGGTTTTCATTGTTTGGAGTCTTAGACAGTTTCTGTCATATTAATCTCAAAATTATTTCTTTCACATTAGATTCCAAACACTTTTCCCCCTCCCTTTTTGGTTGCAAATATGTATTTAGCTTCAGTTTATCAGTTGTTCCACAAGACTCCAATCAACTATTTAACAAACATGACCCTACAAGCAAAGCCGCATTTTAATATCTATTGGTTCAATGTGCAAGGTGGTACAGCTGGGTGCAAAGTGGTACAGCTGGTGGACCTGACTTCCATTGCTTCTGCGTGGAATTTGCACTCTCACTCTGCAACCACGTGGGTTACTTGCACATGCCAAAAATGTGCAGGATTAGTGGGTAAAATGGCCACAGCAAATTGCCCCTCGGTAGAATCCTGTAGCTGATGGGAATGAAGGGAAATTGAATAAGGGATTAGCGTAAATGGTACATGTTGGTTGCCAGGGACTCTGTGTGCTGCTTAATTTTAATATAGGGGCAAAATGTTTGTGACCGAACACATTACGTTGAATATCATTTGAAGAAAAATCAATATTGAATCTAGAGATCAGTGTGGGATCTTTCGATACAAAATGTCTGTCCATTCCCTCCCCACTGAGATCCTCCAGCACTGTTTTTTGCTTAAGATCCTAGCATTTGCTGTGGCTCATGTCTCCAGGTTGATTTATGTCACATTCATACCAATGTTTTTTTTACCAAAGGAATTGACAATGTAATGAGCTTACCTTGGCTAATTCCACATGAAGTTCTTCCTTTTCTATTTCAGGTTGCATGCCAAGGTCAATATTGGCACCTGGCTCACTAAAGCATTCAGTTTCAAGAAGAACTGTGAGAAAACAAGAATATCTTACAGATCCAATCGATCAGCTTCTTTTTACAGTTGGGTCAAAATTCAATCAACATTATATGGACTGCAATCAATCAGAAATCATTTAAATGTTAGTACTTCAACTTAATAAATAATCTTTTAAACCAGCAGGTGGTCTCTCATCATCGGATATGTTTTAAATGGGACTGAATATTGAACTCTGATCCAAGCTTATCATGGAATGATTAAATTATTCCATGTTCAAGCTTGAAGTATTTAATAAATGATACCCTGAATAATGATAAATTAGAAAACTAAGAAAATCAATAATTACTGCTCATATGATTTCCAGGATTCGATCGGATATGTGACAGAATCCCGAATGCTGGCCAGAAGGGAGGCTAGCATCCAGACACCCCAGGGTGTGAAAGCCCTTGCCAGCTTGCTCAGATATCAGAACCATGCTTAGAGCAGATGGAAATGTTCTTTCCCAGCAGGTTGCAGATTATAATCAGAATCTTGGTTGACCCAGAATCTCCACACTGGGCAAATTATCGTTTAGCCTTTTAAGTTCTGTGGTGATGGAATGGAATGACAAAAACTAAATTAAAAAGAATATTCCAGGCAGTAGAATTTTAAAATTTGGCTTTAAACATAAGGCCAGATACTTTCTAGGTGCAGAATCCAGAAAGCTTTGCACTATCTTTGTTTCTGGGTTCATTATTATCCCTCAAGCAACATTATTAACATCTGTGGTAGGAACGTTACTAGAGAGGATCTTGAAAGATAAATTATGTGCGTGTGTGTATTGGACAGACAGGGGTTGATTGGAGATAGTCTGCATGGTTTCGTCAACGAGAAAGTGTCTCAAATTTGATACAGTGCTTTGAAGTTGACACGGATGGAGTCTGCATGAAATTCAGCATGGTTCTACATGGTAGGTTGCTCTGGAAGGTTAGATCGCATGAGATCCAGCGATAACTAGCCAAATAGATACTGAAATGGCTCCAAGGTAGGAAGCAGAAGATGGTGGTGAAAGCTTGTTTTACGCACTACAGGCCGATGACTCCAAATCAAGTAATTAAAGCAGTTAGATAAACACAACAGGGAAGGTAAAGAAGGAATGTTGAATGTTTTAATGGTTATTTGTATAATTTGCTAGTTTTCAGTTTTCAAACCCTGAAGAATGTATTTCCCTAGTTAAAACATGATTTATACAAAACATTTCCTGCACCTCCCTTAACCAAACACACAAGAAGCTGATATGTAAAAATATACTGTAGGCCACAGCATGAGTACATTTTCTGTCCAATGGGATATTTAACCTCACATTTTATTGGTGTCATATTCTATGTTTACATATTCTGTTGTGCTGCAGCAAATAATAATTTCATTGTCCTATCTGGGACATATGACAATAAAACACTCTTGACTCAACTCTTGACTAACTGTTAATTTTGAATTGTAATCTATTTGACCGTCAACATTCGCTGCAGCAAAGATGTGTTCTCAGCCTCCTACTATATCACCTATATATTCATGTCTACGCAGCTAAATTCTGTTCTAACTCCATCTACAAATATGCATATGACACCATTGAGGCGGTCCATAGCTCAAACAATGATAAGACAGAGTGCAGGAAGGAGATAAAGAGCTCAGTAACGTGGTGTTGAGACAACAACCTCTCCCTCAATGTCAGCAAGACAAAGGAGTTAGTTATCGACTGCATTAAGTGTGGTGGTGTACATTGCCCAATCAGCGTCATTGGTGCCGAAGTGGAATTGGCCGAGAGCTTCAAGATCATGGGCACATATTTCCAAGAATCTGTCATTCAATATTACCAAGAATCTGTCCATTCACATTGAAGCTACGGTAAAAAAAAAGTCTACTCCTTTAGGAGACTAAGGAGATTCGACAAGCCTACAATGACTCATACCAACTTCTACAGACACACACTATTGGGTTGCATCATAGCTTTGTCTGAGAATAGTTCTGCGCAAGAGCACAATAAATTGGAGAGTTGTGGATGTTGGCCCGTCCATCTCACAGACCAGACTCCCCATAACTGACTCCGTCTGCACTTCATGCTGTCTCTGGACTTTCTCCCAAGAACTACAATACAACAATGCAGAAAAACCAAGATTCTGCATGTTGGCATTTTTCACTTTACCTGTTGTACTTATGTATGACCTGATTGTATTAATGTACGGTATTATCCGATTCAATTGAATAGCACGATTCAATTGACTATCTCAGTACACACAATAACTCAATACATACTCTTTCCAAAACGCACATCACAGCTTCACCGGCCACTTCTCCTTGCCCCTCATCAGGCGTCCACGCCGAGGTACCCAACACCGTCTTCTGGCAATAAAATACCAAGTACCTCTTCCGCATACCAGATCCTCTGCCGCGGCAAACCAATGGTATGGCGAAGAGCAGGATGTTGGATGTTCAAGAGAGAGGTGGAGTGCACCAGGAGAAGGGACCAGGGATGAGAAGGGGGTCATGGGTTGCACAATGGTGCAGCTGGTAGAGCTGCTGTCTCACAGCGCCAGAGACCCAAGTTCAATCCAGACCTTGGGTGCCTTCTAAGGTACACAAAAATGCTGGAGAAACTCAGCGGGTGCAGCAGCATCTATGGAGCGAAGGAAATAGGCGACGTTTCGGGCCAAAACCCTTCTTCAGACCCGAAACGTCGCCTATTTCCTTCGCTCCATAGATGCTGCTGCACCCGCTGAGTTTCTCCAGCATTTTTGTGTACCTTCGATCTTCCAGCATCTGCAGTTCCTTCTTGAACACTCGGGTGCCTTCTATGTGTTCTCTGAAACCCCGTGGGGTTGGGTGCTCGGCTTTTCTCCCACATCCCAAAGAAGTGCGGGCTTGTAGGTTAATTGGCCTCTATACATTTACCCACAAATATGTAAGGAGTAGAAAAAAAATGGAACTAGTGTAAACAGATGATTGATGAGCGGCGTGGACTTGGTGTTCCGAAAAGCCAGTTTCCATGCTTTTCTCAAACTAAAACTCCAACCGAACTTCTTCCAGTATTTCCATCACAACCCACATACGACTTGACATGGGGAAACATCACAATATCCATAATTTGTCCCATCAATGGTGTCAAACTCCATCCAACTGCCCCACCTTATTCCGTTTGACAACTACACCCAACTCTGCCCATCTCCTCCTCTCCAACCACATCCAATTCAACTATTTCCCTTCCCCTGACAAACTACACCTCCCCGTCCCAGAAAACCCTCTCCTCTCCTCTCCGGCTGCCCCGTTCACTCTCCTCCTCTCTCTCCCCTCCCCCGGCATCCTGCACCGCTCGCTTCCACCATTTATCCTTATCTACTACTCCAACACCCTTCCCACTAACTCCCTGCCCCTCACCACAACTCCTCCTCCTCGCAATCCCCTCCCTCGGCCGCTCTCCGCACCGTCCCGTCTCCCTCCGGTATCCTGGCCCTTGCCGCCAGCATCCTCCTCAGCTCCCGTCCCCCAGCGAACATCCTTCTCCTCTCCGCCCCTCATCAGGTCATAGGGGATAGGAGTAGAATTAGGCCGTTCGGCCCTTCAAATGTACATTCAATCATGGCTGGTCTATCTTTCCCACCAAACCACATTCTCCTGCCTTCTCCCCATAACCCCTGACATCGGGACTAATCAACCTCCCCGACTCCCTGCTCCTCCCTTGTTTCCACCGCCAGCCCCAGGTCGCCGCTCTCCTCTTCCCCCGGGTCGGTCGGGGAGGCGTTGGGCCGAGGGGGCGGCGCCGGGAACCCGGAGCCGCGGACACAAAGCGGCCCCTCCCTCCTCTGTCTGTCCGTCCACGGAGACTCACCGTCCTGGCAGTCGGTGTGGACCTGGCAGCTGCCCATGTCTTGCTCCGTCACCTCCATCAGCCCCCGTTCCCCTTCCACAAACTCTCCTCTCCGTCCCGTCGCTGCTCTCTGCGCCCAACGACTGACTCGACTCACTCGCCGAAGCCCCGCAACAGCTGGACCCGCACCCGACCGCCCAGCAGCGCCGCCACCGGCCGGAGGACCCACACCTGACCGCCCAGCAGCGCCGCCACCGGCCGGAGGACCCACACCTGACCGCCCAGCAGTGCCGCCGCCGGAGGGCCAGCACCTGACCGCCCAACAGCGCCGCCTCCGGCCGGAGGACCCACACCTGACCGCCCAGCAGCGCCGCCGCCGGTTGGAGGACCAGCACCTGACCGCCCAGCAGTGCCGCCGCCGCCGGCGGGAGGACTCACACCTGACCAAAGATCTTATAGCGGAGCTCTGCCATAGGAGCTCTGCACCTGACCGCCCAGCAGCCCCGCCACCGACGCCGGCCGGAGGACTCACACCTGACCGCCCAGCAGCGCCGCCGCCGGCCGGAGGACCAGCACCTGACCGCCCAGCAGCGCCGCCACCGACGCCGGCCGGAGGACTCACACCTGACCGCCCAGCAGCGCCGCCGCCGGCCGGAGGACCAGCACCTGACCGCCCAGCAGCACCGCCGGCCGCTGGCCGCAGGACTCACACATTGGTCAAGGGTCAAGAGTACTTTATTATCATATGTCCAGAAACGGAACAATGAAATTCTTACTTGCTGCAGCACAACATATGACTCATTAAAACCCATAACAACAACAAAGTTTAGTGTATATAAAAAACTGAACAATAAATAAACAAAAGTGGTGCAAAGTCAAAATTGATATTCCCCAAAGCTACTATGCAGATCAGAGCTTATTTGGAGGTTGCAGGATGCAATGGCCTGATGGCTGTAGCAAAGAAGCTGCTCCTGAACCTGAACGGTACGGTTTTCAGGCTCCTTAGTTTACCTTCTTCTCGATGGCAGGAGTGAAATGAGAGTGGCCAGGTGTGTGTGGGTCTCTGATGATGGACCTGCGCCTGAGGGGAATAGCAGCATCGCTGAAGCTGATCCAAAAGGAGCCTCGCCTTTGTTTTCTGTGCGTTGTGCAATATTTAGAACCCAGGGACGGTTATAAAGAGCCATATTCAGAGGAATTATCTATCAGCTGATTGAGCCCTCTCTCCCATTCCACAGCAAGACGGCCTGATAGTCCTCTGCTTATTCCTGGAACAGCGACTAAAGGACCTGTCCCACTTTCACGACCTATTTCACGACCTAATTCCCGACCTCTGCCGAGTTTGCCCTTGACTCATACTCGCAGCATGGTCGTCATGAGGTCGTAGGAGTTCATTGGAGGTCGTAGGTAGGTCGTAGGTACTCATGGCATAAGTAGTTCGGGGCGTTTTTTCTAGCATGATGAAAAATGTCCACCGGTAAAAAAGGTCGTGAATTAGGTCGTGAAAGTGGAACAGGCCCTTAACTAACTTGTTCTCCAGCAATACTTTATTATAGCTGAACACGATCTCATAAATAACAACCTCCTGAAACCCACTTACTTTCTCCCCAAAAAAATGCAGTTATGGGTCCAAATTTCACCTGTCTTGTGGAACAATCTGTTTCAATCCCAATGAATGACACAGATAGCTGGAGTAACTCAGAGTGTCAGACAGCAGACCTGGAGAAAAGGAAGAGGTGATGTTTCGGGTCGAGCCTGTCATGACGATGAGTCATGATGATGATATGCAAATATCAGTACCTTGGTATCAGCTGACCGAGAGGTCAGATCGCATGTGCACTGTGTAAGCCTAGGCAGGAGGCCATGACTGAGTGATATAATAAACACAGAGAACAAGGAATGTAACCTATAAATATCGTGTCAGTATCATTATTATTCCTCATCTGAGGCGAAGATGTGAAATTGGCGACAAGGACATTTTGGATATTTTAGATATTTTGGATTCTGAATCCGTGGTGTCGAGCTGGAAATTTTTTTTAATTTTAAATGGCAGTCGCTGGAGCTGATTTCTTAGCACTTCGCGGAGTTCCACACTTCGATCCGATGGGTGATGCGCGTACCGTCAGCGTGAAGTGGAATGCTTGGCTGGAGGAATTCGAACCTCATCAAGAGGGCTCTTTCTTGATAAGAGTACGCCGGGGCGGAAGACGCAGCGGAGAGCATTGCTTCTTTTCACTGCGGGACCAGCAGTTCGAGAAATGTTTAAAACACCATGGTACTGGAATGAAGGAAGACTATAAGAAAGCCGGTGATGCTTTGAACAGTCATTATGTGGTGGTACCGAATGCTGCATTTCAACGCCATTTATTCCGTAAAACAATGCAGGAAGAGGGCGAGACTGTTGCTCAATTTGTGACGAGACTCAGACAGATTCAAATATGTGGCTGCTGATGTGGAAAACCAGATATTGGATCAGGTTATCCAGCATTGCACGTCAGACAAGCTCAGGAGAAGGCTGCTAGAAAAAGGGGGCGAGTTAAACCTTAATGATGCTTTGTCGATTGCAGCAGCACTGGAAACTGTTGAGGGACAATTTCACAGCATGAAATTGAAAGCTTCCAAGACTGGGCAAGTTAACCAGCTGTCCTACGGTAGACCAAGAAGTATGCCTGAACGTGAGATCGAGTGTTACAGGTGTGGCAACAAGGGTCACATAGGGAAAGATGCATGTTGTCCAGCAAAAGGTAGAACATGTAGGAATTGTGGAGATAAAGATCATTTTGCAAAGAAATATAAAAGTCAGGCCAGGGACTAGAAAGGGAGGTCCAGTGAAAAGAAAGACAGACCTTGGCAGAAAAAGAAGGGTCATGTCCATCACTTGGCCCTTGTGGCTAAAGGGATCAGGGGGTATGGAGAGAAGGCAGGGATGGGATACTGAGTTGGATGATCAGCCATGATCATATTGAATGGCGGTGCAGGCTCGAAGGGCCGAATGGCCTACTCCTGCACCTATTTTCTATGTTTCTATGTCACGTAGAAGGTGATTTCGGAAGTGATGAAGACAGTGATGAAGCTGGTGAGCATGCTGTTAAAGGGAATTATCAGTTTGCATTGAATGAGAGCCATCACGAGAAAGTTGCAGTGACCATCGGAGGTGTTACAGTGCCAGTAGATTCTGGTAGTGACAGCAACATAATTGACAGATCACTTTGGGAATGCTTGAAACAGCAGAAAATCAAGTGCACGTCAAGGAGGTGTAGTAGGAAGTTATAGCCATACACCGCAACTAAACCATTGCAGACCATTGGATGTTTCACGGCTAAAGTAGAAGTCGGAGAAGGAGAAACTGAAGCAGAATTCATGGTGATAGAGGAGAAGGGAGAACCTCTGTTGAGTCGAAATACAGCTCGAGAGCTGGGAGTGCTTCGCATCGGAGTGCCTGTCAATTCAGCGCAGTCATATGAGGCAGGAATTTCATTCAGTATTCCAAGGGATTGGAAAATTGAAAGGCCAGCAAGTGAAGTTAGCCATTGATGAAAATGTCAAGCCGATAGCCCAACCGGTTCGGAGAACGCCATTTGGACTTCGTGGAAAAGTAGAAGCTAAAATCAAGGAGTTGATTGATCAGGACATTATTGAACCAGTTGAATGTTCGACACCATGGGTGAGTCCAGTTGTGATTGTGCTGAAACCCAATGATGACATTAGACTGTGCGTTGACATGAGGAGAGCCAATGAGGCCATAATCAGAGAAAGACACCCAATTCCTACGGTTGATGAGGTGCTACAAGAGTTATCAACCAGTAAAGTGTTTTCCAAAATTGATCTCAAGTGGGGATATCATTCATTGGAATTACATCCTGAGTCCAGAGAGGTGACAACATTCGTCACCCACTGCGGATTGTACCGATACAAAAGACTGATGTTTGGAATCAATGCTGCTCTCGAGATCTATCAGTACGAAATCCACAGAATTATTCAAGGTGTACCAGGTATAGCAATCATATCAGATGACATCATCATCCATGCATCAATTCGTGAAGAGCATGACAGGAGGTTCAAGCTAGCGTTGACTAAACTTTAAGAAGCTGGTCTCACTGTGAATGAAGACAAGTGCAAGTTCGGCGTCTCTGAGATGGATTTCATGGGACACAGACTCACAAGTGAAGGGCTGAACCCGGCCAAAGCTAAAGTGAAAGCTGTTGCAGATACACATGGACCTCAGAATGCAACCGAGGTGAGGAGTTTTCTAGGACTAGTCAATTATTGTGCAAAATTCATTCCAAATTTTGCTACACAGGCAGATCCGCTGAGAAAGTGGACCAGGAAAGACGCACCGTTCCAGTTTGGTAGTGAACAGAGACAGGCATTCAAATCACTGAAACAGAGTCTAATGAGTGCAGAAACCCTTGGATATTATGATCCAGCTGCACCAACAAAAGTCATAGCAGATGCTAGTCTGGTCGGCTTAGGAGCAGTGCTGGTACAGACACATGCAGATGGACCCAGAATCATAGCATATGCCAGTCGATCGATAACCAGCGTGGAGAGAAGGTATTCCCAAACAGAGAAAGAAGCACTGGGACTTGTGTGGGCCTGTGAAAGGTTCCATGCATACTTGTACGGCATTGAATTTGAACTTGTTACAGATCACAAGCCGCTGGAAGTGATCTATTCGATAGGGTCTAAGCCATGTGCCAGAATAGAACTTTGGTGTTGAGACTCCAACAGTACAAGTACAAAGTAGTCCACATTGCTGGGAAAGCAAACATCATGGACCCGCTGTTGAGACTGTTGAAGGATGAACAGTTAGGAGCAACGGCCATGTTAGAGATGGAAGCAGAGAACTTTGTGCGATTCGTCGCAATTCAGTCAACACCAGGAGCCGTGACAACAAAGGAAGTTGAAAGGGAATCAGAACATGATCCTGAACTCAAAGATATCAGAGAGCGTATTCACAGTGGGCAATGGGGTCAATGCCCTTACAAAGCATATGTTCCCATAAAAGATGAATTTTGTGTAATTGGTCAGTGTGTGCTGAGAAGTACCAGATTGGTGATCCCGCTGACACTACGACCAAGGATCATGTCATTAGCCCATGAAGGACATTTAGGCATCATCGGTACTAAACAGAATTTGCGGAGCAAAATGTGGTGGCCAGGTTGTGAGAAAGATGCCGAAACATCAGTCAAGACATGTCACGGATGCCAAATCACAAGCAGGAACAATCCACCAGAACCAATTAGAAGTACAAAGTTGCCAACAGTACCATGGGTTGACATAGTTGTTTACTTTCTTGGACCACTTCCAACAGGTGAATCAATTATGGTAGTGGTAGACTACTATAGTAGGTATTATGAGTATGCAGTGATGAAGTCAACTACAGCAGGAAAGACTGTATAGGCATTAGCAGGGATCTTCGCCAGACACAGGTTGCCTGTTACATTGTACTCCGACAATGGGCCACAGTTTGTTTCTGAGACGTTTGCAGAATACATGAGAATCACAGGCATCCATCATCACAAGGTGACTCCTAATTGGCCATAAGCTAACAGAGAAGTAGAGAGACAAAACCAGTCCATAGAGAAGAGGATACGAATCGTCCATGCCGAAGGGGAAAACTGGAAGGAGGCACTGTTAGCATACTGGGTGTATAGCTGTATATCGGGCGATCACTCACTCAACGACAGGGAAAAGTCCAGCAGAAGCTTTGTTTGGAAGGAAAATTCGCACTAAAATACCGGAAGTGCGAGAGATCATGGAAGACCATGGAAGATGCTGAAAAGAAAGGTGCGGCAAAATGGTATGCCATCTTGAAACGAGGAGCCAGGCACTCTGAAATAATTCCTGGGGATGATGTGCTAGTGAGGCGAGATAATGGCGGTAAGATAGACACTCCTTACCATTGCCAACCATACAATGTTGTATCAAGGAGCGGAAGCATGGTGACAGTGAAGTCTCCAGAAGGTGTTATCTACAAGAGAAATGTATCGAATCTCAAAAAGTACATGTCCAGGGACACAAAAAACAAGGTAGCCCAAAATCCACCAAAAGCTACTGATTCAGAGGGGCCAGACGACATTTCCGAGGTGGTGACCAGAGTTCCAGAGGCGGCACGTTGCAACACAGGTGGTGAGCAGAGAAGGTGTCTGGGTGACAACACTTTGGCAGATTCAACAGGCTCTGATGCTTCTGTGCCAACTGGTAGACAAAACCGTGAAAGGAGAGTCCAAGCGATACGACGATTTTGGGTTATAGATTATGATACTGTTTAGTATGATACTGTTTATTATGATACTGTTTATTATAATACTGTTATTATGAGCAAGGAGTTTATTAAGGTTACAAGAGTGAAAAAAGTTGCATTTGTTTGGTAGTAGTAATGCATCTGTTTCGTGAGTTATTGGAACACAAGTGAAAACACAAATATGTTTTGTAAAAATGTAATTGGAAAGTATATTAGAAAGAACACATATTAATTTAAAGTTTAATCTGGTAAAGGAGGGATGTCATGACGATGAGTCATGATGATGATATGCAAATATCATGACCTTGGTATCAGCTGACCTGGAGGTCAGATCGCATGTGTACTGTGTAAGCCTTGGCAGGAGGCCATGGCTGAGTGAGATAATAAACACGGAGACCAAGGAATGTAACCTATAAATATCATGTCAGTATCATTATTAATCCACATCTGAGGCGAAGATGTGACAGAGCCCACTTGGGCCCATTCCCTCAGCAACTGCATTGATGCCACTCCCTGCACTCAAACAGAATTCAATGTTTTTGTTATTTTTGTTGCCAATTTCCACCTTTCTCTAACCTTCATATGTCCATCCTGAATCTTCCCTTTCTGTAATTATCTATTTCCATCACAGGAAATTCATTAACAACAAATGTATTATAAGCATACAGACTCCCAGTTCAACCTCAACTCTACTCATCCTGCATCCTCCAATAACTATTTTTCTATTCTCCTTCCTTTGTCTGTCCCATTTTCACTGATTTTCCTCTCAGATGGAGACAGAAGAAACTGCAGATGTATGAATCTTGAGTAAGAAAGAACGTACTGGAGGTATTCAGTTGGTCAGGCAGCATCTGTACAGGGAATGGATGTTTTGGTTTGGGACCCTCCTTCAGATTAATTGCAATAGGGAGGGAAAAAACTGGAAAAGAGAGGTTGGGATAGGATAAAATGTGGCAAGATAGGTTGATACATGTGAGGTGAGGCTGATCACCAGATGGGTAGAGAAAGTGACAAAGGCTAGAGTTGTAAAGGCTAGAGACAAAGCAGGAAGGAGGGATATAGTTTGAAGGGCACAGGAGGAGGCGAATGAAGGTACAAAGAGGAAAGAGTGTAGAAAAGAGGGGAGTGTACCCTCCCTCGCCACACACACACACACACACACACGTTTCCCCGCAATCTCCCACCATCTATCCCCTTCTCCATATGCTCATTAAGCTACTTTCTTATCAAATTCCACTATCTGTCATCTTTTATATTCTCCACTTATCGCCTCCAGCATTTGTGACTATCTTCAACCATCTTCCACCCGCCCAACCCTATTCCATCTGATTCACCGATAAATCAACATCTCCTTTCCTGGATCCACGCGTCACTTCCTCACTTGTGCCCCTTCCCCTCACCTCATTCTACCAGCTATCTCCCCTCTACTTCACTATTGAATCGTTATCTGTTCATTTTCCTCCACAAATGCTGCCTCCAGTGGTTTATTTTCGGTTGAAACCATGGATATGAAACCACAGTAGGATATGCTGAAACTATCCCAATGATGACAGATGATTAAGGAGTTATAATGGAGGGAGAAACTTAAAGTAACGCTTCTGGATAGAGAAAACAAATAGTAAAGGCTAAAATTCCCAGACCTGATGATCAATATCAAAGTGTTAAAAGAAGTGGCTGCATTAATAGTATATGCATTGATTAGAATCTACCAAAATTCCTTGGAGTCTGGATGGTCTGAGAGGTTACAAAATGTAACCCGACTATTCAAGAAAGGAGGGAGATAAGAAGCAGGAAATTGTAGGCTAGTTAGCCTTACAATTCCCACTGGGAAAATGCCAGAATCCATTAGCAAGGTGGAAATAGTTTTTGGACATCATAAGCCACTCAAAATAGTTTTATGAAAGGGAAGTCATGTTTGATAAATTTGCTAGAGTTATTTGAAGTTGTGACAAACAATGTGAATAAAGGAGATTAGTAGATGGAGTTCATTTTGATTTCCAGATGCATTCCATTTGCACACATGGTTGGGGGAAATCCACAGGCACGCAAATGGGATTGTCTAACTAATAGAAAATGGAGAAAAGGGACAAATAGGTGATTTTTAGGTTGTCAATGGTAACTTGTGGGTGCCACAGGATCACTGCTGGGGCCTCAGCTTCTTTCAATCTATAGTTATGACAGACAAAGAAACCAAGTGTCCTGCAGCAGCCAACTTTGCTGATGGTACACAGACGATGAATATGTATGAGATTTGCAATGACTATGTATTTGGAACAGACTTATTCATAGTAGACAGCAAAGATCCTGCTCCGCTATAAGATCTTTGGTAGACAGGCAGTGGAAGGTAGATATTCTGACTTGAGGTCTGTGACTAGTGGAGTTATGCAGGGATTTGTGCTGGGAATTCTGCTGTTTGTGATAAATATAAATTACCTAGACGCTAATACAGATGGATTGGTAACTTTGCTGACGACACTAAAATTGGAGGAGTCCAATTTAAAGTACCATTAGCAAATTAAAAGTAACATTAGCAAATTTGCAGATGACACAAAGCTAGGTGGCAGTGTGAACTGTGAAGAGGGTGCTATGAGGATGCAGGGTGACTTGGACAGGTTGGGTGAGTGGGCAGATGCAGTTTAATGTGGATAAATGTGAGGTTATCCACTTTGGTGGCAAAAACAAGAAGGCAGATTATTGTCTAATTGGTGTCAACTTGGGAAAAGGGGAAGTACAATGGGATCTGGGGGTCCTTGTTCATCATTCAATGAAAGTAAGCATGCAGGTACAGCAGGCAGTGAAGAAATTAGGATTAGAATTTATATTTTCTTCAAACATTACATGCTAAATAATTAGTAAAATCAGTAAACAGTACAAAAAAAATCCAATTGACGTTTGAAAATTAAGTGAGTCTTTTTGTTAGCCCTTTGCTGTAATTTATTCATTCTTATTGCATTGATTGAATACATTTTCAAAGCTTTTAGAAAGCAAAACTAAAACTACAAGAGGCTGATCAGCAGAATTTTACAAAAGCTATTTTTCACCTACCTTTGAGTATAACTGCATCCTGGCCAATAGGTTCCGCCATTTTAGATGCTTGTCCTGGTTTATCATAAAAAAACAATGTGGTACCAGTTACATTTTAGGTACCTGATATAAATCCATTAGTAACTTGAGTAACACAAGTTTCATCGGGGGGGTAAATAAAACAATCAAACCAATTTATGACTAATCTCTTTCAATAATTTCAAATCTACTGTGTCAGCATACATGAATAATTTTGAACGTGTACAAAGCTATATCAGCTGACTAGGTAATTGTTAACAAAAAAACATGTGATTATATTGTCTCCATGGAAATGGAACAGACTGCTGATTAGATATCATTTGTTTTACACAAACGCTGATTGAAAATGACCTCCATTGAAAGAAAAGTGAATACAATATGTTAAAAGATATTCTGACACAGCAATAACTTACATTTTACAGATCCTTTAATATGTCAAAACGTATTCTAAGATGCTTTATATGCTGGAGCCACATAATGATAATCATATTCAAATTAGGGTAAATTTTAAGGAGTATCTTAAAGGAAGGAAAGAGAGGGCATGAAGGTAGAAATGGAAATCTAGATCTTGGGGCCTGGGCATTGCATGGAATGGCTGCCAAAGGTAGGAACAGAATTAGGCCATTCGACCTATCAAGTTTATTCCGCCATTCAATCATTGCTGATCAATCTCTCCTTCCTAACCCCATTCTCCTGCCTTCTCCCCATAAACCCTGACATCCGTACTAATCGAGAATCGAACTCTGCCTTAACGATATCCATCGACTTGGCCTCCACAGCCATCTGTGGCAAAGAATTTCACATTCACCACCTTTTGACCATAGGAATTCCACTTAATCTCCTTCCTAAAAGAATGTCCTTTAATTCTGAGGCTATGACCTCAAGTCCTAGGCTCTCCCACTAGTGGAAACATCCTCTCCCCATCCACTCTATCCAAGCCTTTCACTATTCTGTATGTTTTAATGAGGGTGCCCCTCATCCTTCTAAACTCCAGCAAGTATGGGCCCAGTGCCGTCAAACGCTCATCAGGTTAACCCACTCATTCCTGGGATCATTCTTATAAATCTCCTTTGGACCCTCTCCAGAGCCAGTACATTTCAATTAATTACAATTGATTTCAATTTGTTCAAAAATGTTGGAATGGATCAAAGATGGCAGATATTTCATCTTTAAGGGTTGTTCAGAGATTGGGAAGGGCCATGCCATGGAAGGATTGAAAAAAAATGTGAACCTTAAAAATCAAAGCATTTTTTAACCAACAATTCAGCAAACAAAGGATAACATGTGAACAGATTGTAATATGCTGTTACAGAGGATAGAACATGATAGGCTGGCCAGGAGTATGATGGTTTGGTTACAAACCCTACCATGAAGCGTTTACATCTATCAAATGTAGTACCTTCACAGTTTCCATAATTGTTCATAGAAACATAGAAACATAGAAAATAGGTGCAGGAGGAGGCCATTCGGCCCTTTGAGCCAGCACCGCCATTCATTGTGATCATGGCTGATCGTCACAAATCAGTAACCCTTGCCTGCCTTCTCCCCTGGCCTTTGTCTTTCCTTTGCCATCTTCAAATAAAGAGCAAGCCCTTCAACACAATATACTACCCTACCAATTTTTAAATTCTAAAATACCAACTAAGAACAAAGACTGGGAAATTATTTTTTTAAATAGTTTGTGTGGTTAATGGTATAACGTTAAATGCAAGGAGGATGCTGAATAAGTCAGGTGAGTTGAGGAGACAGATAAGAACGTGGACGATGGATTGTACTTCACTGATTACTGAAACACATCTTAAAGACTGACATAAATGGGAGCTCATAATTCCAAATTACTAAAAGCAAGGGAGATTTAAAAAAGAGTGGGATGGCAATATTGGCTAGAGAAACAATTATATGTGAAAAACAAATAAATATTTGAAAGATCTTCAAATGAAGCCTCTTAGTTTGAATTAAAGTACAAAAAAGTGCTGGAAATATCCAATAAACCACAAGACTATCCAAGGATAATAGAAGAACAAGTTTCTAAGCAATGTTTTTGACAAAAAATATATATTAGTTTCAAACAACCATTAATTTTGATTCAAATAAGTGAAGAAGCTGTTCCTGCATTAGTCTAACCTGGCATAGATTGCTCGTGAAAATACCCCATCATATTGTTGGGGGGGGTGGAGATGGTGGGGGGGAGGGCAGAGGTGAAGGTAACAAACTATTTTAACTTTTCATCCTCTCTTTGTACTCCAAGGTGAAGGCACAAGATAGACACAAAAAGCTGAAATAACTCAGCGAGTCAGACAGCATCTCTGGAGGAAAGGAAAGGTGACTTTTCGGGTCGAGACCCTTCTCCAGTCTTAAGAAAGGTCTCGACTCGAAGCGTCAACTATTCCTTTTCTTCAGACGTGCTGTCTGACCCACTGATTTGCTGCAGCTTTTTGTGTCTATTTTCGGTTTAAACCAGCATCTGCAGTTCCTTCCTAGACAAGGTGAAGGCACTGTTGGAAACACTTTGCCATGTGGAACAATTTGAATTAAGCAAAGGAACTTCGGATTTCGCAAACTTGTTTAGTTTAGTTTATTGTCACATGTGCAAAATCTTGGGTTTGGGATGAAGGGGATGATTGATGAGGAGGTGACGGCAGACTTGTCTATTGGGTATGCATGTTCCTTTCTCTGAACAGTACCGTAAGATCTTTCACATCATCCTGAGTATGCAGAGGGGAACTTGATGTGATATCGCTTCTAAGATATGGTGACCAGAATTTTCACTGCCTGATATTACCTGACCAGTGCAATGTTCACACGTTTTTGCAAAAATATCCAGAAAAATCCAGAACCTTTGAAATCTTGGATCTTTGAAGATGAAAAGTCATCCTAATGTGCTATTTTTTAAATCAACCATAAATAGTACTTGGATATGTTTTTAAAAAATCAATTATTTATTCATCTCGAACACTGAATCAGAATTTGAATGTTTCAACAATTTCTAAGTATTTGGCAGAACATAGCAAAACATTTCTAAACAAGATTTTGGTGAAAGATCAAATGAGCAAGGTTCCCTGTGATGTGTGAATAGCTACAACTCACCACAAGGTGCACACATGCCAGTTTTGAACACAAAATAAACAAAAATGAAGAGAAATCATGTCAGGGAATTTGTCAAGAATGGATTGCAGACAGCACAGTATTTTGAAAGGAGATTTAATAATAATAATAATAAGAAGAACATGGCTGGTTTAGTTAGATAGAGACAGAGAAAGGCTATTCACTTTAAAGAATGGTTCAAGGACTCAGGGAAGAGATTTAAAAAAATGGCAAACAGATACTACAAAAGTTATAGTTATTATCTAAACTTCACTGCCTCAAGGGATAGTGGACAAAGAATCAATCAGAAAATAATTTGTCTGTGTGGTAAAAGTGGGATAATAGTACCAATGACATATACATGATGTGCCATAACAAATGTATGCTTTACTTCAATGGATTCCTCATGAGATGCATGCAGACTATGTTCCAGATTAAAGATAGCTGCTTTTCATGTAATTTGAATGGATGGGCAAGAGAGATGGAAGCTGAGGATCAGAGAGAGCAAAATATCTAACATGATGATAGAAAGTATAAACTAGATTCTAACATGGAAAATTTGCTGGTGAATTGAGCTAAGTGGATAGACTTGAGGGAAAGGCTTTCTATAATTTACAAATTGGTTCATTAGCTATGGTCCACTCAGATAAGATTATAGGCAATGGAACCAACCAGGTCTCAAATGTACTTGAGTTTGTTCAAGTAAGTAGACATAGCAATGCTATTTGTTCATAGTATTTGTCACAAAGTAATAGTTTACAATGTTATGCTAACAAAATGTGGGTATGTTATAAATAGCATATTTATAATATAATATAATAGCTAATTGTCAAATAGAAATTTTTATCATGATATTTTGGATTGCACAAAATTTAGTTTACTTATTTCATCTATAAAAGCTGCAACTTATACCATACATTGTCAAAAACTTTAACAAACAAATTTTCGACCACTCCTGCTCATTGGCCCAGTTAATGTTGCCAAACTGGACATTCTGGAAAGTTCCTTCCATCGTTCAGACTCAACAGAATGCTCCAGTGCTTTCTGGGATTTCAGAGTGGAAATGTCTTCATCAATTAAATGTATTTCAGAGTAGATTCGAGAGAGCTCTTCTTCCTGCCTCGAAAGCTGTGATAAATGAGTTGAGCAGGTAAATACCAATGATTCCTTTTAGGGTTGTTTTCTCAATTTAAATCAATATGACTGGCCAAGAACAAAAAATCCAATTCAATATTTCAGTAAATCAATAGAAACTCACCAGTCCTCCTTGGTTATCTCTCATCTCTTCTATCTTTCCACCATAACCTAGACATTATCCCACCTGAGTCCACCTGCCCATCATCCATGCTCCTCTCCACCTGGGTTTCTTCTCCCTTGGTTCACCTTTCATATCCCTATCTCACCATCACCTGGTTGCACCTGGCCATCATCCTCTCCTTTATCTGTTTCCACCGATCATCCACTGACTCAACACCCCCGCACCCCTCCTGTACCGATTGACTCCATCTGCCCATCAAGCCCCCTTGTCTTTGTTCCACATTTCACCCACCACAGCCTCTGTCTCAACCCTCCATCCCCCTACTATATACTGGTCCTCTTCCCTCTGCACTCTCAGTTCTGATGCAGGGTGTCAACCCAAAACTATGGGCATTCCCTTGCCTCCACAGATTCTGCTTTACCCAGTGAATTCTACCAACAGATTGTTTGTTGCACTAGATTCCAGCGTCTCCATTAAATCAAATAAAGTTTTGTCCCAAATACAATCCATAACAATGCATATTTTTCCACAACAAACATTACATTTTCAACATGCTGCCTGATTATAGAAGTAGTATTACAGATCAAGCCTTGGCACAGGATCCAACAGTCTCCTGAAGTTTCATCCTGTATTGTGCACACAAACCCTGCTGTATAGTCATAGAGTGATAGAATAGAAGAAGAATAGAATAGAATAGAATATTCCTTTAATAATCCTTTTCAGGAAATTATTTGCCACGACAGCTTCAAGACAAACATAACATAACACCACGCTTTCATACATAACAAGTTAAAATACGTTAAAATACAAGTTAAAATACAATTAATTTAAAAAAAAGTGCAGTTATTTGTGCTCATTAAAAAGTCTTATTGCAGCTGGTAAACAGGACTTCCTGTATCTCTCCGTTTTGCACATTGGTGCAATCAGCCTCTTGCTGAAGATACTGCTCTTGATCACCTTCAGGGCATGGAGTGGGTGAGTGGGGTTTGTCATTATGGAAACAGGCCCTTCGGCCCAACTCACCCACACCGGTCAACAAAGTCCCAGCTACCCTAGTCCCACTTGCCTGCGCTTGGTCCATAACCCTCCAAACCTGTCCTATCCAGATACCTGTCCAACTGTTTCTTAAATGATGGGATAGTTCCAGCCTCAACTACCTCCTCTGGCAGCTTATTCCATACACCCACCACCCTGTGTGTGAAAAGGTTACCCTTCGGATTCCTATTAAATCTTTTCCCCTTCACCTTAAACCTATGTCCTCAGGTCTTCGATTCCTCTACTCTGGGAAAAGTCTCAGTGCATCTACCCGATCTATTCCTCTCATGATTTTGTATACCTCTATAAGATCTCCCCTCATCCTCCTACGCTCCATGGAATAGAGACCCAGCCTACTCAACCTCTCCCTTTTGCTCACACCCTCTAGTCCTGGCAACATCCTCGTAAATCTTTTCTGAACCCTTTCAAGCTTGACAATATCTTTCCTATAACAGGGTGCCCAGAACTGAACACAATATTCTAAATGTGGTCTCACCAACGTCTTATATAATGTATACATAAACCCAGAAGTGTACACAAACCCCACTGCAGTTTGAACTCAAGGCTGTAGGCTAGGAGGTAAGAATGCCAAGATCTAGTCAGACTGGCATGAAAGGCCACATTTTCTAATTGATTTTTGTGACAGACATTCTTAAATCTCTAGGTGCAGGTAAAATCACATCAATTAACAGAGGATGCAACATGGTATTTCCTGATGTGACTGCAATTTCAGCACACTTCACTTTGTAAATGGACAAATGGTTGTTTGGCTTATTGAAACCCTCTAATATTTCTGGTGTTACCAACACCAATCCAATTGAATTATTCTCAGTCTCCTTGCACACATTTATAAGGCGGTTTGGTTACTGACCAATTCATCCATCTGCAATTGGATCCTCGACTTCCTCATTCACAGACCACAGTCTGTCCGTATTGGTGGAAATGTGTCATCCTCGAAAATAATCAGCACGGGAGCACCTCAAGGCTGCTTGCTCAGCCCCCTGCTGTACTCACTCTATACTCATGACTGCGTAGCCAGACATAGTGCGAACTCCATCATCAAGTTCGCCGACGACACCACTGTTGTGGGACGTATCACTGATAGGGACGAGTCAGAGTATAGAAGTGAGATTGACTGATTGACCAAATGGTGCCAGCACAATAACCTGGCTCTCAACACCAGCAAAACCAAGAAACTGATTGTGGATTTCGGAAGGGGTAGGATGGGGACCCACAGTCCCGTTTATATCAACGGGTCGATGGTGGAAAGGGTAAAAAACTTCAAATTCCTGGGCGTGCATATTTCCGAAGATCTCTCCTGGTCCCAGAAAACTGATGCAATCATAAAGAGAGCACATCAGCGCCTCTACTTCCTGAGAAGTTTACAGAGAGTCGGTATGTCAAGGAGGACTCTCTCGAACTTCTACAGGTGTGCAGTAGAGAGCATGCTGACCGGTTGCATTATGGCTTGGTACGGCAACCTGAGCGTCCAGGAGCGGAAAAGGCTGCAAAAAGTTGTAAACACTGCCCAGTCCATCATCGGCCCTGACCTCCTGACCATCGAGGGGATCTATCGCAGTCGCTGCCACTCCACAGGCTACCAATCACTCAAAAAGGCTGCCAGCATCAAGGACCCACACCATCCTGGCCATACATTCATCTCTCCGCTGCCATCAGGTGGAAGGTACAGCAGCCTGAAATCTGCAACATCCAGGTTCAGGAACAGCTACTTCCCCACGGCCATCAGACTATTAAACACAACTTCAAACAAACTCTGAACTATAACAGCCAATTGCACTCTATCTGTTATATATATATTCTATGGTATATGGACATACTGATCTGATCTGTATTTATGCATACAATATTCTGTTGTGCTGCAGCAAGCAAGAATTTTATTGTCCTATCTGGGACACATGACAATAAACTCTCTTGACTTGACTTGATCACAAAAGCTAATAGTTAAAGTGATAGTGATAGTTAAATGAGAAGTAACTTAACATGATTTTAACATTAACATTTTCAGATGAAAAATAAATATTATTCCTTAAAATATCTTACTGTCCTCCCACTAAAACAAAACTAATCAAAACCTATACCGATCATTTCCTGTAAACTACAATGATCCTGTATGAACAAGACAATCAATTGCAGCAGTTTGATTAAATTGAAAGAGGTGTACAACGGCTGACAATCTGATAGTGCTCCTTTCAATCCAATGCCAAAAGCTCACATTATTCCTCACGGCACCAGCCAGTATGCTGAATAGATGACATAATACTTCCCGGAATTTGAAGTTATTTCCATTAACGAATTAATGATATTGAATTTTTAATCTCAGGGTTAAAATTGACTGAATCTTGAAGTAAAGTGAATTCAGGCCAATATCCTGGCCTTGAAGCTGTAGTCAAATTCCAGGAAGAGGACAGTCAGTAAGAGAAACAGATGGCAAAATCATTTAATGTATTTCTGGATAGGAAGGCAGAAAATAATCATTGAGGCACACTTTGGCTTATTGGGCTGGGGTGGGTTGCTGGATTTTGGGATGGATGGGAGGGAGGCTAAGGAGTCTGAAGGAAATTCACTCCGTTTTTAAAGCCAAAATAAGTCATTCAGCCCTCCCCGTCCATGCTGGCCAAGATGCCCAATCTAAGATGGTCACATTTGCTTACATTTGTCCGATATCCCTCCAAACCTTTCCTATCTATGTGAGAATATGTAGAATTGAGGATACTTTAGAACTAAGGTTTAAGTATTCTGAGTTAAGTTTTAATTTCTATATTTTGACATCATTTAGTTAAGTTTCATTATCCTTGCTATGACAATTTTTCCTGGAAAACATGTTGTTTATGTGATGTTCAATGCTATTGTAATTGGCTAAGATATATTTTGCTGTGTGTGATTGTAATTGGGCAGAAAGATTGTCCCCACCTATATAACCATGTGATACTGTAGTTATTGATCTGGAATCACCACCGCTTTGTAAGTTACCTCCCACTGTATCAACCATTTAATATATATCCTATTTCCTTTGTTTGAACATGTTTTCTCCGTGATCCACTGGGAGAGCTTCCCAGGGCGGTACAGAGAAACCTGGTCACCATGGTGAAATAAAGGATGATTTAAAGTATTCTAGTCGGTGTTTTCACTGAACGGACTTAGGAATATAAATACCGGAATTATCATATGTACCTGCCCACCTTTTGTGTGTTGCTATTGTACCTGCCACATTTACTTCCTCTTGTAATTCATTCCATATACCCACTTCCCCATGTGTGAAAAAGTTACCCCTCAGACTCCTATTAAATCTTTTCCCTTTCATCTTGAATCTATGCTCTATACACTCCACAGGCTACCAATCACTATAAAGGTCCTGCCCAAAATACAATAACTCACATCTATCCTAATCAAACTTTATTTACAATTTATTCCTTGATGCATTTCCTCAGCTGATCAAGATCCTGTTGTCATTCTGGTGTGTGTGTGGGGGGGGGGGGCTTTCTGGAGCGCTAGTATGGGTGTTGTGGGCTGATGGGACTGGTTTCCAGGGCTAGTATGGACATTGTGGGCCAAATGGATTGTTGGGGCGTCAGTTCAGTCACTCAAGCCTGATGTGCTGGCAGCTCACTCACGGCTGGTGGGCTGGCAGTTGACATGGCTATTCTTTGAAATTCCATTTCAAGCAGGGTGCAAGGCCACCAAATTCAAGTTCAGTTTCATACCACTTCAAGCAGGGTGCGAGGCCACCAAATTCAGATGCAGTTTCCTACCACTTCAAGCAGGGTGCAAGGCCACCAAATTCAAGTGCAGTTTCCGACCACTTCAAGCAGGGTGCAAGGCCACCGAATTCAAGTGCAGTTTCATACTGCTTCAAGCAGGGTGCAATGCCAATGAATTCAAGTGTATCTTCATACCACTTCAAGCAGGGTGCAAGGCCACCAAATTCAAATGCAGTTTCCTACCATTTCAAGCGGGGTGCAAGGCCACCAAATTCAAGTGCAGTTTCATACCACTTCAAGAAGGGTGCAAGTCCACCGAATTCAAGTGCAGTTTCATACCACATCAAGCAGGGTGCAGGGCCACCAAACTCAAGTGGTTCCCTACCACTTCAAGCAGGGAGCAAGGCCACCAAATTCAAGTGCAGTTTCATACCATTTCAAGCAGGGTAAAGGCCACCAAATTCAAATGCAGTTTCATACAATTTCATGCAGGGTGCAAGGCCACCAAATTCAAATGCAGTTTCATACCATTTCATGCAGGGTGCAAGGCCACCACATTCAAATGCAGTTTCATACCATTTCAGGGTGAAACCACCATAAAACCACACAAAACACCACATTTTCATTTTCAAACCACATTAAGGGCACTCAAGGTTAGTAAAACCACACTCACAGTTTAGTAGACATGTGTTCAGTGTTATTCACAGTTCAGACTGAGAGGCGTGACCCTCTCGCTCCCCCATCTTGCAGAGACTGACTGAGGCACTCAACACTTCTGGGTTTTATAGTCCCTCTGGAAGGGGCGTGGCCTTCAGGAGAGAGAATCTCAACATTGTTTAAACCCTAATAACTCTTTTATTTGTCATCGATGGGAAAAATCCTCGTCCTGCACATCGGAGGGGGACTCCGAGTAAGATGGCCAAAAATCACAGCCATAAGTGGCAGCATTTTTTCTAAAATCAATATACAGAACAACAGGAAGTGGTCAAGATCAGACATAGTAATATAGATAATAATGATTAGCTTCATCAGCATGATTTGTTGAAACATCGGTTGGCATCCTTGGGATCTGCTGGTGCTGGACCATAGGAAATCTGACCTCTGAAATCTCCCACGTGCATCTTCCACTGATCAGGAATTACGGAAAATGGACGCTGGAAGGTTCTGAGAAGTGCCGGTTAACCCTAAATTTCAGTAATGTCGTCAGAAACGCTCTTGGTTCATGTTGCTGTTGGCCAAGTAGTACAGATCTTGGTTAATGTTAAATCTTAATTAGATCTTGGTTAGAATGAGTTCTTCTTTCGTGTCCATCTTCCATGTTTCAAATGTTGACATCCCTGTCATCGTCCATCCTGAAAAGGACGCAAGCTTCCGGCGTCAATCAGTTGGAGTCATCACTTGTTGAAGATGGTGGAAGCAGAATTACCTCAGCATACTTCCAGTCTCCAGCCCCGCAACGTGAACGGGTCTACTATGGGGCCATTAGAATGAGTTAACTAGTGGAGATCTGTACCACAGCTTTAAAATACACTGGACAACATGCTGGACAACATAATATAGAATAGGACAGGACACTTTCAAGCTATAGTATGGAAACCAAGCTATTATATAAATGATCTGCATTATAGGCAACCTAAAACTTTGTATTCTTGGATGGATTAAAAACAAATTTTTTTCTCCAATTGCCAGCTGCAAAAATAGAGGGTATCAATTAGTTAATACAATTGCTTTATAATCTGAAGAAAGCATTTGGTCTCTGTAATATGAAGGGTGAGGTTTTCAGTTGATCAGTAATTGTAGAGAATGAGTAAATAGGGTAAAAATAAGATACCTGCTTCTGCAAGTCAGTTACAAGGTCAACCAGCAGACCCTTGTCCCTTTGCAGCTGCAAGTTCTCCTCTTCGGCATTTGCAATTCTGCTTTGTTCCTCAGATATACGACTGAGCACAGTGGCTCTGTTCAGTTCCAGTGAGGTCTTCCCTTGTTCAAGGAGCAGAATCTGAGGGAAGATATTTAAAGTAAGTTGAAACCCTATTCACCCAACTTCATGGAAATGCAATTTTGCTTTAACTACAGATGGTTGAAGATTTCCTCTTCAATTGGCCCATTGAAGGCAAAAACCGTCACTTTCTCATCCTGTTTCATTAATGTTTGTCATTGTGTTTATAAAGGAAAATAAATAATAATGTCAGTGCTAAACAAGTGAGCATTAATGAAAATAACAATGCAGAATTTCCCAGAACATACGAGTATAACATTAAATATATCACATAATCAAATCTCGGAATTTATTTAGAAAAAAGGTACTGCAAATGCTGGTTTACAAAAAAAGGCACAAAGTCTTTCTCTGAATTTATTTACTTTGTTTACTTTGAAATATTTTAAAGGCCAGTTTCCATTAATTACCTTTTCCATATGTTCCTTAAATCTATTTTTCTCAATTTCCAGGCGTTCTTTGTGTCTCCTCACCTCATACTCCAGTTGCTGCTTATGGTCTTTTATAGTAATCAGCTGAACAGCACTTGAAGTATGGCAAATATCAGTCTCTTCTTTTACCATCCTCTCCTGCAACGCATAGTGCAGCGATGTCATTGATAAAAAGTAACAGTAAAAAGTAGGAAAATCTCTTTCATAAAACACTTATTATTTCTTATTGTTTACCATACAGGAAGAGATTATTTAATGAAATTGAATTGGGAATTAAATTATTTGGAATTCCCCAGTACCACAGGTGGTAAATGTGCCATGCAGCAGAGTATCAAGGTATTTGATTTGATCCTCCTCCAACCTCATCTACTGTATCCGCTGTTCCAGGTGTCAACTTCTCTACATCGGTGAGACCAAGCGCAGGCTCGATGATTGTTTGACTGAACACCTCCGCTCAGTGCGTCTTAACCTACCTGATCTCCCGGTGGCCCAGCACTTCAACTCCTCCTCCCATTTCCAATCTGACCTTTCTGTCCTGGGCCTCCTCCATTGTCAGAGTGAGGCCCAGAGCAAATTGGAGGAACAGCACCTCATATGTCGCTTGGGTAGTTTACACCCCAGCGGTATGAACATTAACTTCTCTAACTTCAGATAGCCCTTGCTTTCTCTCTCCATCCCCTTCCCCATTCTCCCACTAATCTTACTGTCTCCGCCTGCATTCTATCTTTGTCCCGCCCCCTCCCCTGACATCAGTCTGAAGAAGGGTCTCGACCCGAAACAGCACCAATTCCTTCTCTCCAGAGATACTGCCTCACCTGCTGAGTTACTCCAGCATTTTGTGTCTACTTTCTATTTGATTTGGTTTGGTCAACCTCAACTAGAGCAATATTTATCTTCTGTATCCCTGGGTTTTGGATTATACAATCCCAATTTTGTTTATCACAAGGGGAAAATGTCAACCAGTTGAAACCATGACCTAGATTCTTCTTCGCTTGAGGGAGTTTACAGGACCCTGGAACCCTACAGTGATACGGGTTACTTGCTTTGGGCGAGAACAAAAGAAGTAATAAGAAGCACAAGATTAGAGTGGTAACAAAAGACAATTGCAATTAGTTTATTTGCTGGCTTCATTTCACATTTGGAATTCATCAACTTTTATCATGGGACAGTTCTGGACCATAAATGTTGTATAATCAGAGCCTCCCAAAATGCAATTGCAGACTTCTCTAAATTCTAAGGTACACAAAAATGCTGGAGAAACTCAGCGGGTGCAGCAGCATCCATGGAGCGAAAGAAATAGGCATCGTTTCGGGCCTATTTCCTAAATGTCACAACCTTCTCTAAATTCTAGTCTGGGAATACAATGCCATGAAGCAATGTTTTGCATGTAGGAGTTTCAAAAGGCAGTTGGCTGCTTTGTACAAACATTAAATTCCTTCCTTCACAGGAGTCCCATGGGAGGTGTTTGCCAGTCCGACAATGTGACTTGACTAACTGAAGTTATTGGTTTTCTACCACCGCCTTACAATTGCATCACTGTTTTCAGACAGATAATTAATAGCTCCAAATCATGCTTGCAGAAAGCTTTATCCCTTCAGTTAGTTCCCTTTCACATTGTTATTTTAGAATGATGCTATAGCTTCTTCTTAACAGATTAGAAGTCAGTTGATCCAGTAATCACTGCATTTCTCCTCCTTTCAATTAGTTTTTTTCCAGATCTCCCATTATGGTATAGTTACAATGTGTCACGTTACTGGATTGGTATATAAGGCCTGAATTGGGTTACTGGAAATTTATCTTCAAATAATTCAATGAGCTTTGTAACAAAACGCTAGTTCCAGTAAAAATGACTACTAAACGACCCAATTTATATAAAAATCCATATAGATCTTGATTATGCTTCAGAAAAGGAAATCTTCTGTTTGTAAATTCTCTGGCCTATATTTGAGACCAGACTGACCTACTGTTTGTGCTTACTTTTGTCTTCCTAAGTGTCAGTATATAATCAGGGATAGACAATAAATGCCAGCCTTGCCAGCAAATAAAATAATAGTGAACATGAATCCAAGCTATCTAAATACAATAGTTCATAGTAACTTATATCTGCACTGAATTATATAAAACACAAATATATTTGTCATATTACAAAGTTGACATAAATAATAAAAAAGTATCATTATTTTGCATTTAACACTGAACAAATCATCAAAGGTTCAAAGGTTCAAAGGTTGGTTTATTGTCACATACACCTAGATGTAGTGAAATTCCTTTTGCCAATGCAGCACATAAAAAAAAATAATACAAACATAACAATAATAAATAGCTGTAACATAAAAACATCCCCCCACAATGGTTCCCATTATGGGGGAAGGCACAAAGTCCAGTCCCATCCCCAATGTCCACCCATAGTCGGGCCTATTGAGGCCTCCACAGTTGCCTCTACGGAGGCCCGATGTTCCAGGCCGTCCTCGCCGGGTGATGATGTTCCGGCGTCGGGAGAGTCCTCTCAGCGGCCTGGGAACCCTGGAACGGCCGCCTCCCTACTCGAGACCGTGGCTTCCGGAGCCGACAAGGCCGCGCCGAATGGAGCTCAGCTGGCGATCTCGTCGCGAGATCCCAGGCTCCCGATGTAAAGTTCAGCGCCGCCGCCCGCAGCTCCGCGATGTTTTAAACGCCGGTCCCAGCTCACCGGAGTTCCAGCGCGGGCGACCCAGGCAAGGCACCGCCCGCCCCGCAAATGGTCGTCGCCAGCGCTGCAACCGCCGTCCCACACCCACAGCTCCGCCGCCGATGCATAGTCTCCGGGCGGGTCCCCTCGCGCCTCGGACCAGCACCCTCAGCAGCCCGCAGATGCCTTGGCCGCCCGCGATGCCACGGTGCCGCCGATGACGCCGCGACGGCCATTTGCCCGGCTGCCACCGTTGCTTTTCCGAGGCTCCGGCTTCCTCCGTTCCCCGCCCCTCCGCCCTCCTGCCGACCTCCTCCTGGTGCGGCGTCCCCCTCAGGAAATTCGTCCAGGCTCGCTGGTAGGCCGCAGGACAGGGTCGAAAGTGCAGCCGCGAGAAAATCTGCATCTCCGACGAGGTATGGACCTGAAATTAGTTTCCCCCTTCCCCCCCCCCTCCCCACACATAAAAAAGCTAGAACTCCTTAAAAACAAAACACTAAACTAACTAAAAATAAGAAAAAAGAAATGAAAAACAGACAGCTGGCAGCCATACCCCCTACAGGTCGGCGCCAAAAAAAAAAAAACCCTAGGTTTTCTAAATTTACATTTTCAACCATTCCTATAACCAATATTCCTCAAAGTCAATAACTTGAATCAAACCTCAACTTTATCAAGTAGCTAACTTTAATCAAATCCAAATATCCAGTTCAAATTAATCACTCAACTTGTTTTTAATGCTAAGGAAGAGTTTCCACATACCCTGTCCTTTTGCTTTTTGAGCTCAAGAATCTGTGAATGTATCTGGGCATTCTCCTTGACCAAAGTGGTACAATCATCTGTCATCTTGCTTCTGAGGAAACAATCCTGTTTCCTCATCATATCTTTCTCACGCAGCTGTTGATGAAGGAGACGGATTTCATCTCTGGTGGGGGAACAGGACATAACAATATCTTGTTCTGTGCAGACCTTTCTCCATCTTCTTAACATGCATCATAAAATATAACATTTAGAATTGAAAATGATATTGTGTACAAATGTCAGAGGGATGATTCTCGAGCAGTTAAGGAAGTTGTTGAGGGGTTGTGGGGGGGGGAAGGAAGGGAAGGGGGGGAAGGGAAGGGGGGGGGAAGGGAAGGGGGGGAAGGGAAGGGGGGGAAGGGAAGGGGGGGAAGGGAAGGGGGGGACAGGGAAGGGGGGGGGAGGGAAGGGGGGGGAAGGGGGGGAAGGGAAGGGGGGGGGAAGGAAGGGGGGGGGAAGGAAGGGGGGGGAAGGAAGGGGGGGGAAGGAAGGGGGGGAAAGGAAGGGGGGGGGAAGGAAGGGGGGGGAAAGGAGGGGGGGGGAAGGAAGGGGGGGAAAGGAAGGGGGGGAAAGGAAGGGGGGGGAGGAAGGGGGGGAGGAAGGAAGGGGGGGAAGGAAGGGGGGGGGAGGAAGGGGGGGGAGGAAGGGGGGGGAGGAAGGGGGGGAGGAAGGGGGGGGAGGAAGGGGGGGGAAGGGGGGGGGGAAGGAAGGGGGGGGAAGAAGGGGGGGGGAAGGAAGGGGGGGGGGAAGGGGGGAGGGGGGGGGGGAGGAAGGGGGGGGGAGGAAGGGGGGGGGGGGGGGGGGGGGGAGGAAGGGGGGGGGGAGGAAGGGGGGGGGAGGAAGGGGGGGGGGGGGAGGAAGGGGGGGGGGGAGGAAGGGGGGGGGGAGGAAGGGGGGGGAGGAAGGGGGGGGAGGAAGGGGGGGAGGCAGGGGGAAGGAAGGGGGAAGGAACGGGGGGGGAGGAAGGGGGGGGGGGGGGGGAGGAAGGGGAAGGGAGGAGGGGGCGGGAGGGAGGAAGGGGGGGAAGGAAGGGAGGGGGGGAAGGAAGTGGGGGAAGGAAGGGGGGGAAGGAAGGGGGGGGAAGGAAGGGGGGAAGGAAGGGGGGGAGGGAAGGAAGGGGGGGGAAGGGGGAGGAAGGGGGGAGGGGGGGGGGAGGAAGGGGGGGGGAGGAAGGGGGGGGGAGGAAGGGGGGGGGGGGAGGAAGGGGGGGGGAGGAAGGGGGGGGAGGAAGGGGGGGGGGAAGGGGGGGGAGGAAGGGGGGGGAGGAAGGGGGGGAGGAAGGGGGGGAGGAAGGGGGGGGGAGGAAGGGGGGGGGAGGAAGGGGGGGGAAGGAAGGGGGGGGGAAGGAAGGGGGGGGGAAGGAAGGGGGGGGAAGGAAGGGGGGGGAAGGAAGGGGGGGAAGGAAGGGGGGGAGGAAGGGGGGGGAAGGAAGGGGGGGGGGGAGGGGGGGGAAGGAAGGGGGGGGAAAGGAAGGGGGGGGGAAAGGAAGGGGGGGAAAGGAAGGGGGGGGGAAAGGAAGGGGGGGGGGAAAGGAAGGGGGGGGAAAGGAAGGGGGGGGGAAAGGAAGGGGGGGGGGAAAGGAAGGGGGGGGAAAGGAAGGGGGGGGGAAAGGAAGGGGGGGGGGGAAGGTAGGGGGGGGAAGGTAGGGGGGGGGGGGAAGGAAGGGGGGGGGGGGGAGAGTGGTGGTTGAAGTCTCACCCCGGAGCACAAATTCCACTGCTCAAGTGGACATGAAGACGTATCCACAACATAACTTTCCAAAGCTAGCATTTTCTTTTCTTTATGTGGAGTTGAAGATATTAACTGTCCTCTTGCTTTGCTGCCATGTGTTAATTAATAAATGGATAATTTTGAAGAACAAAAGTCCTGATCTGAAATGTCATCTGTCTGTTTTCATCCACAGATGGTCCTGATGTGCTGAGTTCCTCCAGCAATTTGTTTTTGCTCGATACCAGCATCTGCAGTCTCTTGTGTCTCAAGTTTTAAAGATTATTGGACAGAAAGGAAGATGGCAGATTCCCTTGACCCATAACTTCCATTGACTGCATGTTATCAGGAATGTATATTAGGTTAAAACATCAAATCATCACTCACAATAATGGAATTAATGAAAAGTAGTTGCCCATGGAGGAACAGTGATGAAGAACACAGCAAAAATATAAATAAGCAAGTTTGGACTGAAGAGCGTATTTGACTGTTGACTTGTATGAATTATACTGACTGTCTAAAATCAATTGCATATTGCTGTTTGAAACCTAAAAGCTGGTCTGGTTCACCTAGAATAACTGATAATTTATATTTATCTGTTGTTGTTTCATTACATGTGCCTGTCAAGCTGCAGCAAGTAAGAATTTCACTGTCCTGTCCTGGTGCCTATGCCGATTAAACACTTTAAACTCTGAACTGTTCTTATGGGACTTGAAGGCTATGATGAAGCCGAATTTTAGTTAAAAATATAAGAAGATATTAAATTGGCTTCTGGGCTAGCTTACAGCTTATATTTAGTCTCAAATTAGGCTTGCCTCAGGTTGCAGTGTGTGGGATAATAAATACCATAACATTGTCTCCCAAGTGAGGAAGTGACAGAGAAAGAAACAGCTAGTCACATCTTTGAAGTAAGATGCCGTAAACCAAATGACCAATGTTTATGGGGGAGGAGGCGATAAAGGAAGAGAGAAACAGCTAGTCACATCTTTGAAGTAAGATGCCATAAACCAAATGGTCTATGTTTATGAGGGACCAAGTGACAGAGAGGAAGCAGCGAAAGAGCTAGGGTGATCTCTGTGAAGATAAAATGTTGTAAACCAAATGGCCAATGTTATCTTGTAACATGTAAACAAAAGGCCTTTGATGTGATGCATTCTGTGGAAACCTTTTCCTGTACCTCTGACCATGACTAATGTCTGTGAAATGTGCTAAGGGGACAAAAAAAACCCTATTTAAGGCAATGTAATTCTGTTGTTCAGAGGAGGTGGACAGAGGACGGTCAAGTGTCTGTAATGGTCACTTGACTGGAATTCTCGCTCCCTTCCATCGGCCGATGTTAAGTAAAGTTTTGAACTGGTCTACCAAACAGTTTGTGTGGTGTCTGTTTATTAAGAAGCGAACCTGGTTTAGTAGTTATAAAAGTAGCTTTTTCATTGGCGTAGTTATGCAGGCCTCGCTGGGACCACATCAACGGCTGACTGTGCAAGAGGTTGCAGAGGTTGCCGGGATTGGAAGGGAGATAACTGAGCTCTATCGGCCCCCTTGTAAGACCGACTCCCTAGAAACTCCCAGGAACATCTGTGATCCTTCATCAGACATTGAATTGGTTCCCTGCCGAGGTTCTTAGAAACAGACAAAGGTAAGACCAGTTGGGCTTTATATGTTTTTTTTAAGAAGGGATTGTGTATGTATTTTTAAGACAGAATTGTGTATGTATTTTTAAGAAGGAATTGTGTATATTTTTAAGAAGGACTTGAGCGGTTTCTCTTTCTATCTCTCTTTGTTTTTTTTAATATCTCTCTCTACTAAGGGCTCATCGGCCTCATTGAGACATCCGTGATTTGTCGGGTTGAGATACGGGGGGTGAGGTGTGCGTCTGGCTTATTGAGACATCCGCAGAGTTGTCGGATTCAGAAATAAGTGGCGTTGTATATTAAAGATTTAAGAAGTCTGCCAGGTTGAGAAACAGGAGTCCCGGTTAGCGGGTCTTCTTCGTTGAGACACTTGGGTCGTATATTAAAGGGTTAAAAAGTCAGCCAAATTGAGAAACTGGGGTCTCGAGTAGCGAGTCGGCCTGGTTGATATATTTGGAACGATTCGGAATTAAGAAGTCTGTTTTCTCTTTCTCTTTCTCTTTCTTTCTTTCTATCTATCTATGGGGAATGCTCTGGATAACAGTCCAACATATGTGTTATTTGAATCCTAGATATAATAAGAAATTTAGAATGTTAAGTTACAAGTTGACCAAACGGTTAGGGGATGAAGCCTGGCCAGTAGGGGGAACATGGAATGTAGAGACATTTATATGGGAAAGGAAGGCAGGAAAGAAATGGAAGAAAGGAATTAAAACATGGGACGCAGAAGCAGTGAAGAAGCATGAGGAGAGTATAGAGTTTGAAGTTGGATGGATGCTGTATGTAAGAAGGGGATAGAGTTAAGAAACAAGGATAGCACTATGAAAGGATGGAAAGTATTGCAACTAGAATGCCTGTGGGCAGAGGAACAAGAGGAAATAATTAAAAGACAGACAGGAGGTGAGAAACAGGTGATGGTTAGTACAAAATAAACCCAGTACTGGTAAATCCTCTGGAGGAGACTTCATGTCTGGCACGACGACCCTATTTGGTAATGAAGATGAGGAGTTAGATAATCTTGGGAGATGACCACCTCCCTATGCCCTACCAGTAGCAATGGCATCTTTACCTGGGACAGTTCCGTCAGTAACATCCCTATACCTTGAAGTTCTGACCTTACAAAGCTCCCCAGGATTGGGAGCACGGGAATGCCTTTCTGTGCGTAATTTGTTTAACGCATTGATGCTACCAGAACAGCTGGTCATTGTTAAATGTACTGCACACACTGGTGCTGGGGACCCTATAGCAAAAGACAATAGGTTGCTGATAGTGTATCCAAACAATGCAGCCTGTACATCCAAATGCGTAGTGACAGCACGTAAACAGATGCTAGCAAATAGAACGGTCCTGCCAAACATGAAGGAGGTATGTACATTACAGAGGGACGCCTCTCATATATAATAAATAACTATGGAAACAAGAGGGCTGTGCCATTGATTCAGCACACGGTTCTTTAGTAACTTGTCAGTTTCTTTGTTGAACTAAATTAAGGCGCATGTTGCAATCAAAAGTGCTTGAACAATTGGTTGGGAAGAAAGCCAAACTGTAAGAAAGACGAGTTGGTGTATTCGATACATTTTTACCCGTCTTACCCATGCTGGTAAGGAGGGAATGATAGGATAACAAAGGAAACGTGGTGGCACCCGAAAATTTGATAAGAGGCACTGAAGCAGGCATCTAATGTAAAAATTTGCCAACAAAGTAATCCAGGCAAACCATTTAAGATACCCTCAGGGGTGACGCCAATGCCATCACGATCGTTTGAATGCATACCGATTGATTTTATTGAAATACCAAGGGCTCAGAGTTATAAATATTGCTTAGTGATTTTAGATTTATTTAGCAGGTGGAGTGAAGCACTACCAACCACTAATAATACTGCTGAAACTACAGTAACATTGTTGTAATCCCAGGTTTGGCCTACCTACTGTCATAAGTTCAGACAATGGTCCTCATTTTAACCACTATTAATAAGGAAAAATGTGAACATTTTAATATTCGACCATTTTAATATTCGGCAGTATACACCACCCACAGGCATCTGGGATGGTGGAAAGAGTCAATGGGGATTGCAAAACAAAATTACCCCAGAGGTAGGTACACAAAATTGCTGGGGGAACTCAGCGGGTGCAGCAGCATCTATGGAGCGAAGGAAATAGGCGACGTTTCGGGCCGAAACCCTTCTTCAGACTGATAGGGGGTGGGGAAAGAAAGAAGGACAAAGGGAGGAGGAGGAGGAGCCCGAGGGCGGGCGGATGGTAGGAGACAGCTAGAGGGTGAAGGAAGGGGAGGGGGGGAGGGGACAGCACGGGCTAGCCAAATTGGGAGAATTCAATGTTGATGCCAAGGGGACGCAAGGACCCCAGACGGAATATGAGGTGCTGTTCCTCCAATTTCCGCTGGTGCTCACTCTGGCAATGGAGGAGACCCAGGACAGAGAGGTCGGATTGGGAATGGGAGGGGGAGTTGAAGTGCTGAGCCACCGGGAGATCAGGTAGGTTATTGCGGACTGAGCGGAGGTGTTCGGCGAAACGGTCGCCCAACCTACGCTTGGTCTCACCGATGTAGATCAGCTGACATCTAGAGCAGCGGATGCAGTAGATGAGGTTGGAGGAGATACAGGTGAACCTTTGTCGCACCTGGAACGACTGCTTGGGACCTTGAATGGAGTCGAGGGGGGAGGTGAAGGGACAGGTGTTGCATTTCTTGCGGTTGCAACGGAAAGTGCCCGGGGAGGGGGTGGTGCGGGAGGGAAGTGAAGAATTGACGAGGGAGTTGCGGAGGGAGCGGTCTTTGCGGAAGGCAGACATGGGGGGAGATGGGAAGATGTGGCGAGTGGTGGGGTCACGTTGGAGGTGGCGGAAATGGCGGAGGATTATGTGTTGTATTTGCCGGCTGGTGGGGTGAAAGGTGAGGACCAGAGGGACTCTGCCCTTGTTGCGTGTGCGGGGATGGGGAGAGAGAGCAGCGTTACGGGGTATGGATGAGACCCTGGTGTGAGCCTCATCTATGGTGGCGGAGGGGAATCCCCGTTCCCTGAAGAACGAGGACATTTCCGATGCCCTGGTATGAAATGTCTCATCCTGGGAACAGATGCGGCGTAGGCGGAGGAATTGGGAGTAGGGGATGGAGTCTTTACAGGGGGCAGGGTGGGAAGACGTGTAGTCCAGATAGCCATGTGAGTCAGTGGGTTTATAATGTATGTCGGTCAGGAGTCTGTCCCCTGCGATGGAGATGGTGAGGTCAAGGAATGGTAGGGAAGTGTCTGAAATCGTCCAGGTGTATTGGAGTGCCGGATGGAAGTTGGTGGTGAAGTGGATGAAGTCAGTCAGTTGTGTGTGGGTGCAGGAGGTGGCACCAAAGCAGTCGTCAATGTAGCGGAGGTAGAGGTCGGGGATGGGGCCCTGGTATGCATTGAACAAGGATTGTTCAACGTGCCCGACAAAGAGGCAGGCGTAGCTGGGGCCCATGCGTGTGCCCATAGCTACGCCTTGTGTTTGGAGGAAATGGGAGGAGTCAAATGTAAAGTTATTGAGGGTGAGGACCAAGCTCCGCTAAGCGGAGGAGAGTGTCAGTGGCTGGGTATAGGTTGCTCCTCTGGTCGAGGAAGAACCGGAGGGCTCTGAGGCCATCCTGGTGGGGGATGGAGGTGTAGAGTGACCGGACATCCATGGTGAAGATGAGGGGGTGAGGGCCCAGAGAGTGGAATGCGTGGAGGCGGCGGAGAGTGTCTGAGGTGTCTAGAACATAGGTGGGGAGGGATTTGACCAAGGGGGATAGGATGGAGTCAAGGTATGTGGAGATGAGTTCGGTGGGGCACGAACACGCAGAGACAATGGGTCTGCCGGGAGAGCCGGGTTTGTGGATTTTGGGGAGAAGGTAAAAACGGGCCGTGCGGGGCTGGGGAACGATGAGTTTGGAGGCTTGGTCAGGTAGGGCGTGGGAATTGATGAAGTCGGTGATGGTGCTAGAAATGGTGGCCTGGTGCTCGTCAGTGGGGTCATGGTCCAAGGGTAAGTAGGAGGAGGTGTCCGAGAGTTGGCGCGTGGCCTCAGCTTTGTAGAGATCGACGCGCCAGACTACCACGGCACCTCCCTTGTCGGCTGGTTTGATGACCCAGTCTGGGTTTGTGCGGAGTGATTCGATGGCAGTGCGTTCAGAGGGGGAAAGATTGGAGTGAGAAAGGGGAGTGGAGAAGTTGAGGCGGTTGACGTCGCGGCGGCAGTTCTGAATGAAGAGTTCCAGAGCCGGGACTTTCTGAGGGGGGTTCCACGAGGAGGGGGTGCGTTGGAGACGGGAAAAGGGGTCATCATTAGGGGGCGAGGACTCCTTACCATGGAAGTGCGCTGTGAGGCGGAGACGACGGTAGAAGCTCTCCAAGTCATGGTGGGCGCGGAACTCATTGAGATGGGGACGGAGGGGGACAAAGGTGAGACCTCTGCTGAGGACAGACCGTTGGGTGGGGGAGAGGGGGAGGTCGGGGGGGATGGTGAACACCCGGCAGGGGTGGGAGTTGGGGCCAGAGGAAGGCAGGTGGTTAGACTGGGTAGGGGGTTGTGGGTGTTGGAGGGGTGGTGGGTGGTCAGGGGGTGGGGGGGAGAGAGGGCTGTAATGTGGGTGGGGAAGAGCGGGTGTGACATGGTTGGGGGGGGATGGGGGAGGGTCAGTGGAGCAGCCACTGAGGTTAGCACGGCTGGGCAGACGGGCGCTAGGACCCGGTGGAATTAAATCGAGGAGAGTGGGAGTAAGCAGCGTGAAGGCTGCAGGCCCAGTGCAGAGTCCAGGCTCCAGGTAAGGCGACGGCTGTGGGTTGCTGGAGGGGGGTGGAGTGGCGCGGGTCAACGGACCCGATGGTCGGAGTCCAGCGGCGCGGGTCACCGGACCCGATGGTCGGAGTCCAGTGGTGGTTGAGTCGGGGTCCGCGGGCGATGCGTGGGTGGTCCCGGTGGGCGGATGGTCGGCGGGTCGGCGGCGAGATGAATCGGGTGCGTAGCGGCGGCCATGTTGGGATAGCCCCGGTCCGGCGGCGTTGTAGGGTAGTTGGGGTCGGGTGGCGATGTCGGAGGAATCAGCGAGGGGGAGCGAGTCCAAGTTACCGTAGAGGCTGCGAGGCTGGGCGTCATCGGTCGGCAGGTGAGGGTCGGTGGCGGCATCGATGTAGAGGTCAGTGAAGGCGGCGTCTCGGTGGGTGTGGAAGTCGCTCCTAGTGGCCAAGATGGCGTCGCGGGACTCGGGCAGGCGATGCGGGCCAGAGTTGGGGCCCGGAGTCTGCGGGCGGTCGAGTCGCGGAGTGTAGGCGTCGGGAGCGGCCTGGAGTCGGGATAATTTAAGGTCCTTGGTGGAGTTGAGGTAGGCCAGGAATTTTTTATTAAAGAGGTGGATCTTCCGGCGGATGAAATACAGCTGGGGTCCGTTGCAGGTCTGGGTTAGTGAGGCCTGAAGTCCAGGGAGTGTCGATGTGAGGTCCTGTTGGTGCCGGCGCATCGCAACCAGGGTGGATCTCAGTGCCCGGTTGGAGAATTGCTGGGTATGCCGGTGGATGGCCAGTCGGTACCGATGGTCCGGTTGGGGTCCGAACTGGGAGGTGGGGAACTGGAGCTGGAAGCCGTGGGGTATGAGATGATGGCGCAGGCAGGACCCGAGGAAGCAGATGTGGCTGTGGTATCGAGTCTGGGTAAGGGTATGGTCGTACAGTTGGAGGGCAGGGGGGATCACAGAGAGGGGGCAGTTAGAGAGGAGGTTGTGAAACTGTCTCCGGAGAGAGGAGGAGAACTTCTTCAAAGTAGGCATACCTTGAAGAGATATCGCAGTGGAGTAGACAAAGTGTTCAAAAGGGAACTGCAGATGCTGGAATATCGAAGGTACACAAAATTGCTGGGGGAACTCAGCGGGTGCAGCAGCATCTATGGAGCGAAGGAAATAGGCGACGTTTCGGGCCGAAACCCTTCTTCAGACTGATAGGGGGTGGGGAAAGAAAGAAGGACAAAGGGAGGAGGAGGAGGAGCCCGAGGGCGGGCGGATGGGAGGAGACAGCTAGAGGGTGAAGGAAGGGGAGGGGGGGAGGGGACAGCACGGGCTAGCCAAATTGGGAGAATTCAATGTTGATGCCAAGGGGACGCAAGGACCCCAGACGGAATATGAGGTGCTGTTCCTCCAATTTCCGCTGGTGCTCACTCTGGCAATGGAGGAGACCCAGGACAGAGAGGTCGGATTGGGAATGGGAGGGGGAGTTGAAGTGCTGAGCCACCGGGAGATCAGGGAGGTTATTGCGGACTGAGCGGAGGTGTTCGGCGAAACGGTCGCCCAACCTACGCTTGGTCTCACCGATGTAGATCAGCTGACATCTAGAGCAGCGGATGCAGTAGATGAGGTTGGAGGAGATACAGGTGAACCTTTGTCGCACCTGGAACGACTGCTTGGGACCTTGAATGGAGTCGAGGGGGGAGGTGAAGGGACAGGTGTTGCATTTCTTGCGGTTGCAACGGAAAGTGCCCGGGGAGGGGGTGGTGCGGGAGGGAAGTGAAGAATTGACGAGGGAGTTGCGGAGGGAGCGGTCTTTGCGGAAGGCAGACATGGGGGGAGATGGGAAGATGTGGCGAGTGGTGGGGTCACGTTGGAGGTGGCGGAAATGGCGGAGGATTATGTGTTGTATTTGCCGGCTGGTGGGGTGAAAGGTGAGGACCAGAGGGACTCTGCCCTTGTTGCGTGTGCGGGGATGGGGAGAGAGAGCAGCGTTACGGGGTATGGATGAGACCCTGGTGTGAGCCTCATCTATGGTGGCGGAGGGGAATCCCCGTTCCCTGAAGAACGAGGACATTTCCGATGCCCTGGTATGAAATGTCTCATCCTGGGAACAGATGCGGCGTAGGCGGAGGAATTGGGAGTAGGGGATGGAGTCTTTACAGGGGGCAGGGTGGGAAGACGTGTAGTCCAGATAGCCATGTGAGTCAGTGGGTTTATAATGTATGTCGGTCAGGAGTCTGTCCCCTGCGATGGAGATGGTGAGGTCAAGGAATGGTAGGGAAGTGTCTGAAATCGTCCAGGTGTATTGGAGTGCCGGATGGAAGTTGGTGGTGAAGTGGATGAAGTCAGTCAGTTGTGTGTGGGTGCAGGAGGTGGCACCAAAGCAGTCGTCAATGTAGCGGAGGTAGAGGTCGGGGATGGGGCCCTGGTATGCATTGAACAAGGATTGTTCAACGTGCCCGACAAAGAGGCAGGCGTAGCTGGGGCCCATGCGTGTGCCCATAGCTACGCCTTGTGTTTGGAGGAAATGGGAGGAGTCAAATGTAAAGTTATTGAGGGTGAGGACCAGCTCCGCTAAGCGGAGGAGAGTGTCAGTGGCTGGGTATAGGTTGCTCCTCTGGTCGAGGAAGAACCGGAGGGCTCTGAGGCCATCCTGGTGGGGGATGGAGGTGTAGAGTGACCGGACATCCATGGTGAAGATGAGGGGGTGAGGGCCCAGAGAGTGGAATGCGTGGAGGCGGCGGAGAGTGTCTGAGGTGTCTAGAACATAGGTGGGGAGGGATTTGACCAAGGGGGATAGGATGGAGTCAAGGTATGTGGAGATGAGTTCGGTGGGGCACGAACACGCAGAGACAATGGGTCTGCCGGGAGAGCCGGGTTTGTGGATTTTGGGGAGAAGGTAAAAACGGGCCGTGCGGGGCTGGGGAACGATGAGTTTGGAGGCTTGGTCAGGTAGGGCGTGGGAATTGATGAAGTCGGTGATGGTGCTAGAAATGGTGGCCTGGTGCTCGTCAGTGGGGTCATGGTCCAAGGGTAAGTAGGAGGAGGTGTCCGAGAGTTGGCGCGTGGCCTCAGCTTTGTAGAGGTAAATGTACCCCAGAGGTAAATCCTTTTTCTGACAGGCAACTATGTTATAAAAAAAATTGGGGATGAAGGGAAATTTGATGGAGAAATGAGGAAAGAGCTAGGGAGACTGAAAAGTCAAGGGGAGTCTGACTAATCATGATCTGGATCAATGTCCAATTAGGGTTAGGTAACCAGGATTTTGGTAAACAGAAGTCTTGTCAGAAAAAGGGAAAGTAAATTACAAAGAGACGTCTTTGAAGATGAAATATTATATACTGTTGGTAAAACAATGTTTTTGTATATGTACTACTTGTAAAACAATGTTTTTTATGTGGAATGTGTGAAATTTGAAGCAATGAGCAAAGTTGTGTGTCGCTTTAAGAAGTTTGTCCTTTAAAATGCAAATGGACAGACAGTTTATGGTGTGCTCCATTAAGAAACAGGCATGAATGGGGGGCGGAGCTATACTCGAATGATAAAATGTTGGTTGATTATAAATCTTTTGAACCAAGTTTTTTTTTAAAAAGACTCATCCCGATTAAAGTGTTAAATGAGATTGGAAATGTCAAAATTACAGAGAAAAAGAAAATGTATTATTGATTACTGATTCTGAGTGAGTTCTTTTGGGAAAGATTGTTTTGATATGATAACGGAGGTTGTCTTTTAAAATGCAAATGAAGCAAGATTACTGTTTGCAAGCAAACAAAAAGATTTTGAAGCATGGGCTGTTTGAGGGAAATGATGGTAGATGAAAAATTGTATTAGGACTTACAAAAGGGGGTTTGAGGGAACTCACAATGAGGGATGAAAGGTGAGAAGATAAAGTAGATTGGGGAAGAGAACATATTTGGAGAATTGAATATTCAGGTGGAGAGAGCCTCTTCGGATATAATTGGATTAAAGAATAAGTTCACAGGGAAGTGTTAAGAAGGATACTGAGATACTGGAGGATCAAAGGAAGACAAAAGTGCTGGAGAAACTCAGCTGGGAACAAGATTTACAACTTTTTATTGATACAGGAAAAGCCATTTACAGGCCCTGGGCAATTAACTAATTATGTATGGACGGCAATTAACCCATGTCTTGCCAGATCTACATTCCCAGGTTGGAGGAGTTTTTGCTGGAAACCAGTGACCAAGGCCATAAAAGCTATACGATGATGGTGCTGGGACAAGAAGAAATTGAGATTGTGTTGAAAAGAACAACCAAGTGTTGCTAACAACATGAACTGCTGTAAAGATTGAAGATCATCGTCGCTGGATACATTTGATTGACTGTGAACAGTTTGTGGAAACAAGGACGATGGGCTATTGATGCTCCCTTTATTCTGGGGTGGCCCAGCCCACATGGACTGAACTTTCTTCAGACTGGCAAGCTTGTGGACTAACCCACATTTAAAGGATGGTACACACCTCCTTTTAAACAAGATTGAAGTCAAACATGACAAGCGCAGCAAAGATAACCTGACTACAGACAGTAAGAGGTCTGCAAAGGCCAGTTAAATCTACCTGTTTTTGCCACAACCAAGGCACTGGTGTATTTTTAGGAAACAGTATATTTTTGACAGGGCATTGTTATGTTGCACATGCAGTGCCACACAAGAGAAGCATGAACCAGTTACACCAGCACACGGGGAGTTCCACGCGAAGCCGAATAAAGGCTGAGCAATTTTTATGATCCTTTTCCTGTCCTATGGTAGTATCTTACTGTCACGTCCGGGGGAGGTTTGTGGCCATTTAAAATGTTTGGAGGGACTTGTGGAACGATTGTCCACTATGAAATGATTGTGTTACTAGTGTACTATTAATTTGTCTGATGAGATGCTTATGGTCTTTCATATGTACTCAGCAAGGACTGTAGTTATCAATATTTTGATAAAAGGATGGAATGATGAAGCCGAATTTTAGTTAAAAATATAAGAAGATATTAAATTGGCTTCTGGGCTAGCTTACAGCTTATATTTAGTCTCAAATTAGGCTTGCCTCAGGTTGCAGTGTGTGGGATAATAAATACCATAACATTGTCTCCCAAGTGAGGAAGTGACAGAGAAAGAAACAGCTAGTCACATCTTTGAAGTAAGATGCCGTAAACCAAATGACCAATGTTTATGGGGGAGGAGGCGATAAAGGAAGAGAGAAACAGCTAGTCACATCTTTGAAGTAAGATGCCATAAACCAAATGGTCTATGTTTATGAGGGACCAAGTGACAGAGAGGAAGCAGCGAAAGAGCTAGGGTGATCTCTGTGAAGATAAAATGTTGTAAACCAAATGGCCAATGTTATCTTGTAACATGTAAACAAAAGGCCTTTGATGTGATGCATTCTGTGGAAACCTTTTCCTGTACCTCTGACCATGACTAATGTCTGTGAAATGTGCTAAGGGGACAAAAAAACCCTATTTAAGGCAATGTAATTCTGTTGTTCAGAGGAGGTGGACAGAGGACGGTCAAGTGTCTGTAATGGTCACTTGACTGGAATTCTCGCTCCCTTCCATCGGCCGATGTTAAGTAAAGTTTTGAACTGGTCTACCAAACAGTTTGTGTGGTGTCTGTTTATTAAGAAGCGAACCTGGTTTAGTAGTTATAAAAGTAGCTTTTTCAGCTATAGATCTGTCTCAAGTCATGTGCTCTCAATGCAATCTACCCTATGCTTGGAAAACAATAAACTACATGTCAAGTGGTATATTGATTTCTAAAAATGTTTAAGGAAGTAATGAAGTGCCGATTACTACTACAGTGGGTTGAGGGAAGCAAAAATAAGCAAATACTCTTTCAATATTCTTTATCTTAGGCCACACATCTCCTAGTTCAATGTTCTCCTCTCTCTAAGACAGTACCTGTAATCATGTGAGATTTTATCCTGCATGGCAGCTGTGTTGGAACGGTATTTTCCCTCCATTTCATGGAGAGATGACTGCACCTTTAAAAGGTTCAGACGCTCTCCTCCTAGTTGTGTCACAATCATTTTCTCTTGTTCTGATCTTTGTCCAATCTGGATACAGACAATTTAAAGAAATGAACAATTAACATGATTTCAATTTCCTCATAAAATTAGATTTTCACTATGATTTTATAGAGCACTTTTAGAAAGTTGGAAATTGTTGTTTAATGATTGAATATCTTTTGGTGTTACTCAAAGTGAACCGTGTAAAACCTGTATGTTCTGTTGTACTGATCAACATGATGAGGACTCTCATTTATTAGCTGTGGGAATGGCCTTTGAACCTAGGAGTCTAGAATTAGAAAGCTATGGTATTATGTTGTTGGAAAGCTGTTTAGGGTCATGCAGTCTTTGAGAAGAGTTTTAAAGTCTAGGCATTTAGCAGAGGAGCAGCAGATAAAGAGCTGCGGCCTCACAGCTCCAGAAAACCACATTTGAACTCTGGTGATATGTGTGTGGAGTTCCCTGTAACCATAAGGTTATACCATAATTGATAGGCGCAGAATTAGGCCATTCGGCCCATCAAGTCTACTCCACCATTCATCATGGCTGATCTATCTCTCCCTCCTAACTCCATTCTCCTGCCTTCTCCCCATAACCCCTGACATCCCTACCCCTTACTTACTTACCTACCCCTTCCCTACTTACTTCCTAATGGGTTTCCTTCCACATCCCAAGGATGTGCAAATTGGGAGGTTATTTGGGCACTGCAAATAGTCCCTTGTGCATAGATGAATGGTAGCTCAGGTGGGAAGTGGACAGGAATGTAGAGATAATAGAAACAGGCTTCATACGGGAGGAGTGGAAGTGGACACAGACTCTGCCTGAGCATATAGAGGGTGTTGCTGGGATCTGAAATTACTGGTATATTAGTCTTCCGCTATGGATGCAGTCGAGAAGGCCATCCTGGAGTTATATAATAGAAATTGAAACTTAAAAAGAATAAATAGGCCATTCTGTCCAACTAGTCCACATCAGTGTTTGTTTTCTGCATGAATGTTCTCTTTATAAATTATTATTGCTACGCGCAGAGACTTAGAGGTGGTAGTTGTGGTGGTGGGAAAATGGGGTGGCACAATGGGAAGTGAGGTGAATAATTAATCTGCCTGAAAGGGAAGGCTAGCTAGGTTAGATGAAGAATACATTATTCTTTGCCTTCTGTGTGAGTTTTCCTGGTTATCAGCTTATCCTCTGTTTATTTTGGGTCTTTGCAGTCTCAATATGGTTCTTTGAAATCAACTGATTAATATATTACAATTATGGCTAAAATAATTACCTGTATTATTGTTGGGTTTTCTCACTCCTGGAGACAATTTTGTAATTCCTCCACACTGTCCACTATTCCCAGTGCTATCTTATTTGACATGTTTGGTGTCTCATTTAAATGTGTGCTATAAGCACTAAAATGGAACCGGGTTTTGCAGGGCAGGGGATCAGATGATTCCTTTGCTTAAGAAGCTGGGAGATAATGTTTTAGGAAAACTAGGCAGACTGAACATCGGGTGCTCTCAAATGGGCCTGCAGGAAGTTATAATTTCTCCCCACACTTATTATGTGAGATCTCTAAGGGATGGACCACGCTTATGTGCATCTCAAAATTGTAATCCCAGTCCGACAATAAGTGGAAACAAAACCAGGTTTGCAAAGTTTCTTCCATTGGAAATAAGTAGATATGCCATTTGACTGTTTACATGCATGTCGAGTCCACTCAGAATACCTCGCCCTTTAATTTGAACTAACACGACTTAGCCACACTGAACTTACTTGCTCCTTTATTGTGATAACCTTGTGTTCAGTATTCTTTAGGGCAGTGATCTGCCGTTCCAGTTCCTGTTTGCTCTGTAGTAATTCCATTTCTTTGTGTGAAAGCTCCCTATCTCTGAGCTCCTTCATCTTCTTCAGCTGCATTATCTCTTTCACAAGAGACTGCTTTTCCCTTGAATGAGAATCTGCAGTTTGTAAATAAACAATATTCTTAAATACTAATTATGAAGCCTATTCATGTGAGAGCATTGCAGGATAAACTAAAATTATCTTCACACACCTCAAGTAATAAATTATGTTGCTGCGGTTAGGTACCATTTAATGAACTGGATCATCCCTTATGTAGGAACCCCCTGTTTCTTCCCAGTTGTCAGCTTGTCTCTGACTTCTATACCTCTGCATTGAAATGTGGAACCCAGAGATGAAGGGAGTTCAGGTACAAGTGCATGCATCTGAACTCCCACTTCACCACTGGTAGGGCAGCACTGACATGCTGATAAGGGGTGCAATTAGGCTGCTTGCAAGGAGTAAAAAGTTAAAGTAATTGGTTTACTTATTATTTTTCATTTCACTCCTTGTTAATATTTTTTTAATTCTGTTCCAGAACATTAAGATGTTTTTAGATTGCATTTGTTACTTGTTAAAAACTTTTTAAGCCTGTTGAACTTATGTGAAATGTCAGGAGTTGAAAGAGTGTGTTAGTTAGAGGATGGTGATTCTGTGGAATTCATTGCCATTAGCAGCTGTGGAGGCCATTGGCTACTTTCAAGGCACAGATTGATAGATTCTTGATTAGTACGGGTGTCGGGGGTTATGGGGAGAAGGCAGGAGATTGGGGTTGAGAGGGAAAGATAGATCAGCCATGATTGAATGGCGGTGTAGACTTGATGGGCCGGATGGCCCATTTCTGCTCCTATAACTAATGAACATGTTGATCGGAGAGCACAGTCAAATGTCTATCAGATGAAATTTCAGGACACACTGCTTCAAGCCTTGTTGCAACTATGGTCTGCTCCATTTCATAGGAGCACTCACAGCAAGGGGGTTAACTCATGGCTCTCCGAGTCTGGATTTGGTTAGTGCTGGCAGGTGGCCGGGCATCACAGGCCAGGTCCAGGAATCAGTAATTTACTGCATATTATTCCTCACTCATCAAAAAACTGTTTGTTGTGGTGTAGCAGCTTTAACTTGCAGGAACATGACAAGGAGCTTCGCATAACATCATCATCCATCATCTCACTGTCTGGATTGTCATACTACTTGTCCAACATACAGTACAGGATTAGCAAAGATTTCCTCCAACTATACATTAAGGAATACACTGCTCTTCCTCTCAAAGATAATTGATCACCAAGATTGGTATTTCCACTGTGCTATCACCCGACTCTAATCCTGCCTCAGTAATTTAGCTGCAAAAATCTTTTTATAACTGCTAGCCTGGATGATTCTAATTCTTTATAGGAATAGCCTTCAGCTCATACCTTACATAAATTCTGCTGCCCATATCCTAACTTGCATTCATTTCCTTTCGTAGTAACTTTACCCAGCACTTTGATTGTATGGGATTTCTGTGATCTATATTTGGCCTCCTGTGCATTCTCCATCATTCCACTATTCATGAGAGACACCGTACATGTCCTTTCCCTTTTATCATAGGAGAATATAAGGGTTGGCTGAATGACCTCCCCTTGTCTCACCCTGGTTTATTAGAAGGTGACATGTGGTCTTGCTTTCAAGTGTGAGTGCCACAGGAGGTTAACTTGTACTACCTTCAAATTCTTATTTTTTCTTGCACATAAATTCCTGCACTCGCATTACAGTGGAAAACTTTTTAATAGTGAACTTTCTCAAGGACATTCTCCTGGTGGTTTGAAGGAACTGCAGATGTGGGTTTATACCAAAGATAGACACAAAATGCTAGAGTAACTCAGCGGGTCAGGCAGCATCTCTGGAGAAAAAGTATGGGTGAAGTTTCGGCTTGGAACCCTTCTTCAAACTGTCTCTGCAGAGATGCTGCCTGACACACTGAGTTACTCCAACACTGCGTCTATCTTTTCCTGGTGGTAATTGTGCTGGTTTTTGCAGCTGCCATTGTCTCAGCCTGTATTATAAAGAAACTAATAGATGGTAATTTTAAGCACAAATGACTGTCTGAGGAGGCTAAGGTGGGGCTTTGAGCTGCAATGTTGGGTTAGTTTGTGTTTGGAGCTAGACTCCCTTTTGATGACTGAATCGTAGCTTCCACGAGAATCAGCTGTCACGAAGATTGTTAATGTCCTAAAATCTGACAAAGTGCACTTTAACCACATGTGATTTTTTTCTATTACAAATCTCAAATTGTGGAGTACAGAGGCAAATTAAAAAATGATGGGTCTTTGTCCCAAACATTATGGATACAACAAATTATATCTCCAACATATTCTCCTGCTACAAGAAGAGTCGATAACTTTAAAATAATTACGATAATATATCTGTCTGATTCCATTTAATTATTTCCCATCCTCTGTGTCCATTTTACCTGAAAGCTGCAATTAATCTTGACTGCCGGGCCTGGGCATTCAGAGGAACAGGCCGTATTGGTGGTGAGGGTAAAAACTTTCACATGAGATCTGGCTTTTCTCTGCAGGCTTTGCTTTCTAAGTTTGCACAATACATCTCTTTTCTCTGCCGGGATCCTTGCCAAAATGTCAGTCTGACTGTCAGGCTTGAGCTTCAGTCATTCACTGTCATTCAGATGGACTGTGTGAGTTTGCAGGCTTTGTGGAGGGAGGGGCCTTTGGTGAGAGGGTGGTTGGTGAGAGGCAACAGGTGTGTTTTTCTACCTTTATTGCTTTAATTCTCAATGTAAAAACAGGGTCTTTAGATTGTTGGGGGTTGTGCTTGGAATGAAATAAAGTCCCTAACATACATTGTTAACTCGTTATCTTGTGGGTCATCCACGATGGGAGAACTCAACCGTGCAGTAGTCTCCTCCTGCACTATGCGGAAAATTAGCGGACACAGTGCCGAGGGCATTGTGAATGGAAGGATTAGTGAACTGGTCACCCCAGTTATTGGCTGCCCAGGCAGAAAAGCAATAGGTGACCACCAGGTGGAGCAGTTGGTGCAGGCAGGCAGTGCAGGAGCTACTGTCTCCCTCTCAAACAAATATACCGCGTTAGATGCTCTTGCCAAGAATACTCCTGTCAATGGAAAGCAGCAATTGCCATGCTGCTGGCACTACAGCTGGCTTTGCTGGACAGGGAAGGGGGAGAAGGATTACGAGAGCTGTAGTAACAAGATCTGTAGATGAGTATGCTGCCTCCCTGGTGCCAATGTCAGGCACGTCAGGGGCACGATTTAAAGGGGAGGGTAAACGGCGAGGTTGTGGTTCATTTGATACTAATGACAGATATTAAAAAAGTGAGATGAGGACCTGCAGCCTGAATTTAGAGAGCAAGGTAATTAATTAAAGAGTACAACCCCTGAGCTGTAATCTCTGGATCACTTCCAGTTCTACATCCTCATACATGTAGGAACAAGAAAATAGTTCATATGAATGGGTGGCCAAAGGGATGGTGTATGAAGGAAGGCATTAACGTTCTGGATCACTTAGACCACTTCCGAGGAACGTAGGGGCTGTTCAGGCTGGATGGACTTGATGGAGGTTTGCTACTACTGTTGGAGAGGGTTTAAACTAACTTAGCTGGGGAATGGGGCACAATGTTGATGTACAGTTGAAGAGGTTGTGCAATCAAATATTGATGGGAAACTAGGTCAGTCCAAGTATGCAGGTCAAAGATGGATACGGTAAGATTTACGAAAATAATGCAAGGAGACTGACTAGTACGACAGATGAAGAAAGTACGGGTGTCAGGGGTTATGAGAAGAAGGCAGGTGAATGGGAATAAGGAGGAAAGATAGCCACGATTGAATGGCGGAGTAGACTAGATGGGCCTAATTCTGCTCCTATCACATGAACTGATAAAGAGCATTTATCAGCACTTAGGAATATGATATTGTTGTTACCACATAGACACAGTTGAAAAAAGGGAAAAACTAGCAACTCAGCATGTCAGTGTATAAAATGTTCAGGTATGACAAAGTGGCCATCACTGAAATAATGAGAAAGAATATTAAAGAAGGCTCTTCAAAGAGTTAAATGTGTAAAACCTAGGAACTAAAATAGTGCAATTTCCTTGCTGAGGGTAGACTACAGACCATAATAGTCAGCATGATCGCACAGAGATAGGTAATAGGATTATAGGAGATGGGCATTTCAACTTCCCCAATATTAACTAGGAATGTTTTAGTGAGAATGTTTAGAGAGGGTAGAATTTTTAAAGAGCATTCAGGAGAGATTTTTGAGCCAGTATGTAAGATGGTCTGACTGAAAAAGGGGCTATGAGATGTGATCATAGGAAGTGTGGCTGATCAAATAGTTTGAGTATTAGTGGGAGAGCATTTCGGAAATAATGACCATAACTTTGTATGTTTTAAGGTAGTTATGGATATTTTGGAAAGAACTATCCTGAATTGGAGAAAGGCCAATTCCAAGATGGGACCTGGAAAAAGTAAACTGAGGCCAGCTACTGGCAGGTAAGTTGCTAACTAACAAGTAAATGGCCTTTCAATGGGAAATATTGAGAGTTCAGGATCAACGTCATCTCATAAGGGTGAACAAAAATGACTGCAGATTTTGGAAACCCAGGATATCAAAGGATATTGAGCACTGAATAAAGAGAAATATAAAGAAGCATGTAACAAGTATAGACAATAGGTGCAGGAGTAGGCAATTTGGCCCTTCGAGCCAGCACCGCCAATCAATGTGATCATGGCTGATCATCCCCAATCAGTACCCCGTTCCTGCCATCTCACCATATCCCCTGACTCCGCTATTTTTAAGAGCCCTATCTTGCTCTCTCTTGAAAAATAGACAATAGACAATAGGTGCAGGAGTAGGCCATAGAGAACTAAAAACAGGGAAGGCCAATCAGAGGTATAAAAAGTGAAGGAGGTACTTAAAAAAGCGATCAGTAGAGCAAAAAGGTGGCATGGAATGTTGTTAACAGGCAAATTAAGGATTTATTTTCAAGGTGACAGCTTGTGCTGATGAGGACAATGTGGCTAATGGAGTCTACATGGACTTCATTATTCAGGGCACTAAGTACAAGAGTAGGGAGGTTATGGTGTAGCTTTATAAAATATTGGTCAGACCACAACTGGAGTACGACATGCAATTATGGTTACAACATTCTGAGAAGGATGTGATTTTTCGCTGCAGATAAAGATGCCATTTGATAATAATAATAATAATATATCTTTTATTGTCATTGCACGTCAGTGCAATGAGATTTAGTGTGCAGCTCCACTGATGTACAAGAAAGGTAAATAAATACAATACATAAATAAGCAAGCTGAATTGATTGACGTGACCATCTGAGGGAGACTGTCCAAAGGGAGTGGGTGGGGGGGGGGGGGGGGGGGGGGGGGGAGGGGGGGCACTCATTAGGGCCGGTTCAGAGCCGCAATTGCTCTTGGGATAAAACTGTTCCTGCAGGCAAAATGAAAACACTAGGTTTTTAAGATCTACATCTGGAGCAACTTGGGTAATAACCAGAAATTAGAGCTGCATACTAATTACAGTCTTTCACCAGGCATAAAAAACAATCACCCCAGTAAAATTATATTTGTGTACACATGATAATCACCAAACTTGCCATTGAATAGTTTAAACTTGTTGCTGAGGCTCTCTTTTTCACTTTGTAATGTGTTTAAATGAGCTTCTTTACGCTTCAATTCTAAGTGCAAGTCATTAACTTGAGAATGCAGCTCCTGAAGAAGAACAAATAGACAAACACTGGATGAGAAATACTAGTGAATGCTTATTTATTTTTTCGACAGTATTTGCACAGAAATTTTTTAATAATGAGGAACAAAATTACATACAATAAAGTTACTTTCACAGTCAAAATGTAAAGGGATAGTCACTGCTGTAATGTAGCGAAAATGATAGCAATTTGGGTGGTGCAAAATTTCACTCACTGTAGCAAGATACATTTCTGATAATTTGTTCCTCATGGATCTATATGAGAAGTAATAGTTGTCTAGAATTCTGAAAAAAACATGTTCTTATTAATGTGTTCAAGAAGGAACTGCAGATGCTGGAAAATCGAAGGTACACAAAAATGCTGGAGAAACTCAGCGGGTGCAGCAGCATCTATGGAGCGAAGGAAATGGGTAACGTTTCGGGCCAAAACCCTTATTCAGACAAGGTGTGGTGAGGAAGAGGATGGGAGTGATGTTATATCCTATTTCCAAATGTGATATCAACTTTCTCTGCAGTTCCCTCATGTCATCTTATTTGAAATTCACATTTGAAATTAAGCTAACAAAACAATGATTTTTCAAAGAAGTTAAGAATTACCCATAGTTTCTGTGACATTCTTCCTGCTTCCGATTCCACCTTTGGTTGAAGCATGATGGACTTCTTTGTTTGCTCACGAGTATATTTTGGTTAAGGTATTAAAAGAAACATCGACATAGCTTTATTATAATTTCATTTCTTTAACATGAAAACCATCGCATATGGTCGTGCTCTAGCGATGAAAGAGACAAGGTTGAATTTTCCCACTCTGGGCTTCTTCATAATTGTCCCATCCACTCTCTCAAACGATGATTCATTAGTCCAGCCTCTATCCCAACCTGATGATTCACGAGTGATCAGGAGTTTGAGGAAATATCCCACAATAAATGACCAGGCTTCATCATGGGAACAGGAGTTAGCTTCTTACTGCTGCTCCTTCCATCACGGAACTTGTGGCAGATCACCAACACCATATAACGTATTGCCTTTCTTTAACAAAGATTTATTAATCACAGTTTTACGATTAAAAATCAACTGACAGATGGCTATCTGTGGAATGAAGAGAGTTCCAATATTCTATTCCATACATATAGATATGCTCCACAAATTCATTCCTGAAAGGCCTTGCACTAAGTTTTAGAACATACACTCTAGTTCTAGCTTCTGTGGCCATTTGAATCGGTTTCTCTCTATTTGCTCTATCACTATTCTCGTAATATTTAAAAAATCTAGAACTAGAGATTATGGTTTAAAACGAGGTCACTCATTTAAGAAATAGACAAGGCTTTTTTTTCCTCGCAAGAATCTTTGAGTGAAAGGCAATGGTAGATTTTTTATAAATCAAGGGGGTTAAAGGTGGGTTGGCTGAATGGCTGATTTGTGGCCACTGTCATGTATATCATGTTCTTCTTGAATGTAAGCATGTAGGCTCTATTCCAGTTTTTTGTTTTTTTTTTTGTTTTTTTTTTTGTTTTTTGTTTATTTTATTAGAAGTTAATACAGTACAAAGCAATACAGTGGCACCTAATTTTAGGTGCCAACTATGTCATACCGTAATCCATTCTATGTACAACCTCTAGTTTTATGTTATGAGAAGGAAGTAAGCAAGACAAGAAAAAGAAAACAATAGAAAGGGGAAAAAGTGGAAAAATAGATGGTAGAGAGTAGAAAAACGTGAAGTGTGTATATAAAAAATAAAAAAAATAAAATAAAAAAGAAAAAGTGGAAAGTAGAAATAGAAGAGAAGGCCCCTTAAAAGAGAATTTTTCAAATCTATATTCGGAGATGTAAATCTATCCACGTCATGAACTGAAATCAGCAATCCTTATGGTACCGCTGCATCACATGATTCCAAAAAGTCGATGAAAGGAGACCAACTCCTTAAGAATTGGTTATATTTATCTATTAGTCGGAGTCTCATTTCTTCAAGGCGTGCTATGTCCATCATATTCCTAATCCACATTTTAACAGTTGGTATGGTTGTATTTTTCCAAAATTTAAATATCAATTTCTTTCCAATTATTAACCCATAATTAAAAAAAACATTTTGGTCTTTATTTAAATTGGTATCTTCTCCTATTATTCCAAATATAATCCATTCCATTTTGGGTTCTATTCTTGACTTGAAGAGCTTTGTAAATATATCAAATATATCACTCCAAAATGTATTCAACTTTGTACATCCTACAAATGAATGTGTTATATTAGCGTTTTGAAACAAACATTTATCGCATCTGGGAGAGACGTTTGGATAAAATTTATTCAACCTCGTTTTTGAATAATATAGTCTATGTAATAATTTGAATTGAATTAAATTATGTCTTGCATTAATAGAACAGTTATGTGTATTCATCTTTCCCATCTATCCTTCGAGATCTTTATCATTAGCTCATGTTCCCAATCTTCCCTTAGTGCTTCTGTTGAGGGTGATTCTCTATATAATATATTATTATAAAAGTATATTAATTTTTGTGAATCAGCCTTAATATTCATTGCTTCTTCTAAAGGGTCTTCTTCTATTCCTGTTTCTAATTCATATATTTAAAAACTTCAATCAACCACTATTCTTCTACCTTCAATTTCCATTTGAATACAATAAAATTTGAATTCAAGAAATACTATAAATTAATGTGGGCCATAGCATGACATCCGGCGCTACACGAGATTTTATCCGGCCCGCAGCAAGCTCTTAACACGTTTCGTGCGGCGGACTATTTAGAAGGGTTCTGTGGTAGCGCGGGAACTTACACGTCAGTTTGCCGTAGGCTATCATGTTGAGGATTTGTGTGCAGCTGCTGCTGACAGGTTTTTTTTCACAATTTCTCTTCCAAATATGAAAAAATCTTATTCAAAAGAATCTTCTCCAATAGCTTCCCATCCATATTTTATATCATAAATATAAATAAAACAAATAAAGACAAAACAGCCTGAAACCCTGGTCATTGTAGCCAGGGACTTCAATCAAGCCTACTCCAAGAGCTACCAAAATACTATCGGCATGTCTCTTGTCCCATCAGGGGCCAGAACACCCTCGACCATTGCTATAAATCCATAGAAACTGGCTACTACTACATTCCCTGACCACATTTTGGGAAATCTGATCATCTCGCTGTTGTTTTACTCCCTGCCCAAAAACAAAAACTGAGGCGGGAAGATCTGGTACAGTAAATCATCAGTGTTGCGGAAACAGATGTGACTGCTTTGAGTCAGAGGTCTGGTCCATATGCAGGGAATCTGCAGCCAACCTGAATGAGTATGCCACTGTCATGATTGACTTTGTCAGTAAGTGCCTAGAGAGATGCTGGCTGAAGAAGACAATACGAGTGTTCCCCAAGCAGAAACAATGGATGAACCGTGAGGTCCATTCCTAGGTGAAAAGCAAGTTTGCTACGTACAAGACAAATGATCCCGAGTGGTACAAGAAATCTCAATACAATCTTGGAAAAGCCATCAGGAATGCCAAGAGACAATACTGTGACAAACTTGAGTCCCATTATCACTTGTCGACCATGGCAAGGCCTGAATACTATAATGGGATGAATACTATAATGGGCTACAAAGTGAAGATATGGAGCATCGCTGGCAATATTGCAGCCGTCCCTGATGAACTTAATGCATTCTAGGTTTGCTTTTAGCAGAAGGTAAACAGGACGATGACATCCGACTTGAGTCCCAAAAGACTCAAGTGTGCCTTTTCCCAGCATCACTGTTGCAGAAATTAGATTGGCATTCCTGAGGGTGAACCCAAAGAAAGCAACTGGCCCAGTTGGAGTCCCTGGTCACGTCCCTAGGAACTCCATGGACCAACTAGTGGGAGTGCTCACGGACATATTTATTCTTTTCCTATTCCCTCTGAGGTACCCACCTGCACCAAAAAGACCACTATCATCCTGGTGTCAAAGAAAAGCAAGATCTCATGCCTTAATATCTATCTTCCAGTGGCCTCGACATCCACCATGATGAAGTGCATTGAGAAGTTGGTTATTAAATCCAGCCCACCAAGCAGCCTTGATCCACTGCAGTTTGCCTACTGCCATAATATGTGCGCAGCTGAAACCATTTCCCTGACTCTACTTTCATCTTTGGAACACCTGGATATGAGAGCCACCTGTCAGATTCCCATTCATAGACAACAGATCTGCTTTCAGTACCATTGTCCAACCTAGCTCATCTCCAAACAAGTGGAACTTGAAGTCAGCACTCCCCTCTGCAACTGGATCCTCTACTTCCTGACCACAGACCACAATCAGTGAGGATAGGTGACAAATCATCCTCTATGACAATCCACAACAGAGGTGCCCCGCAAGGATGCATTCTCAGCCCCCTATACTCCTTATACATTCACAACTGAATGAATGAATGCTTTATTGTCACATGTGACAAATCACAGTGAAATTCTTTGGTTGCATACCCATGTATGCAAACAGTCACCCATAAACTGTGCAGCTAAATACCAATCCAAATTAATCTACAAGTTTGCAGACGACACCACTGTAGTGGGCCGGATATCAAATAATGACAAGACGAAGTACAGAAAACTTATTGAGAACCTTGTAATTTGGTGTAAAACCAACAACCTCCCTCAATTTTAGCAAGACAAAGGAGATTGTGATTGACTTCAGTACACAGTCCCATTGATGGCGCTGAAGTAGACATTGTCAAAAACTTCAGGTTCCTGTGAAAAAATACCTCCATCACTTTGTCCTGGACAGCCACATTGAAGCAATAGCGAAGAAAGCAACCCAACACCTCTACTTCCTTACAAGGCTTAGGAAGTTCGAGGGGTCCCCAACAACTCTCACCAACCTCCACAGATGTGCCGTAGAAAGCATTTTATTGGGATGCATCATAGCATGGTTTGGGAACAGCTTCATCTTAGACAGTAAGAAATTATAGAGTTGTGGATGTATCCCAGACCATTACGTAAACCAACCTCCCCTTCATTGACTCAATCTATACCTCATGCTACGTCTGCATAATCAAGGATCAGTCTCACTCTGGTCATTCCCTCTTCTCCCTTCTCCCACAGGTAAGAGGTAGAGAAGATTGAAAACATGTACCGTCAGATTCAGGGATAGTTTCTTCCCAGCTGTTTTCAGGCAACTGAAAGGTCCTCTCCTCATCTAGAGTGTGATGCTGATCTCCCATCTACCTAATTGGAGACCTTTGCACTATCTTTAATTGGACTTTATCTTGCACTAATTGTTGTACCTTTTATCTGTGCACTGTTGATGGCTTGAATGCAATCACGTATAGAATTTTCTTTGACTGGATAGCACACAAACCAAAGCTTTTCAATGTATCTCGGTACATGTAACAATAATAAAATAAATATCATCAAAATAATAATGGAGCAATTATACTGTGAAAAGGATATAGAAAATTGGCTTCAAGTTCCAAATAGTAGATTTGTTGCTGGAGATTCCTTATAAATTCAGCTTCAACACAAGCTAAAGGGCTTTCTGCAGAACTGACAATAAAGTTTATTAAACATTTGATTAAGATCACACTTCGCTAAACAAAGACACAATATTATTTTGACAATATGAAGACCAGCTGTTGGAATTAATCTTTTATTTTCCACTAATAAGGCAGCCAGTGCCTCTCTTGCACCAACATCAGTGCAGGTTGTGCAACCAACCTCACAAACAAGCAACGACCAAGCACTCCCAGTGCATGATAATGACATGTACATACCAAAACCAAGTACTTAATTTTTTTTGTAATCTTACTTGAACTCTTTTGAAAAACTGCTCATGTTGATTAGAAGTCAATTTATCTTCCACCTAAGTACAACAAAGAACAGAAATAAGACAAAGGAAAATTTAAAAAAAAGGACTGTTCCACAATGTTCTCAAACACAATTCCTCAATGACAATTCCTTTACCATAATAACATTATGCTTCAGCTAAGATTTCTCTTTTGAGTTACTAATTGCTCTGTGGTTATAGGAAACAAATTTTACTTGAATCATAAATTATCACCATTATCAAATGTTACACCAAGAACATCTTAAGGGTTATCAGCTTCCATTGCAGAACCCAAACTTCGACCTCAATGACTAAGAATTGTTATTCATCAAGGAGATGACAGTCAGAAGTTAAGAGGAGGGTAAATGATAAACCATGAGAGAAAGATACCAGCTGAGAAGAAATGACAAGGCAACCTGGGAGTCTGATCATGGATAGACACACAATGCTAGCGTAACTCAGCGGGACAGGCAGCATCCCTGGATAGAAGAAATGGGTGATGTTTTGGGTTGAGACTGTTCTTCACACTGAGTCAGGGGAGAGGGAGATACAGAGACAAAGGGGATGGAGATCAAGGAAAATGTAGAATAGATCATTGTTAGCTAGGGGAAGGTAACATCATAGCAAACAGAGATAAAATGTAAACAACGACAGTCAGACTAGTCAGAGGACTGGAATGGGGGGAGGGATGGAGAAAGAGGGAAGGCAAGGGTTACTTGAAGTTAGAGAAGTTAATGTTCATACTGCTGTGGTAGAAGCTGCCTACGTGAAATATGAGGTGTTGTTCCTCCAATTTGCGCTGAGCCTCACTCTGACAATGGAGGAGGCCCAGGACAGAAAGGTCAGCGTGAGAATGGGAGGAGGAGTTAGTGTTTAGCAACCGGGAGGTAGGTTTAAGGGCCTGTCCCACTTTCACGACATCTGCCGAATTTGCCCTTGACTCATACTCGCAGCGTGGTCGTCACGAGGTTGTAGGACGTAGGCCGTAGCAGGTCGTGATGCTAGTCGTAGGTACTCGTGGCATCAAGCAGGTCGCGGCGTTTTGAATTAGGTCGTGAAAGTGGGACAGGCTCTTTAGGCGGACTGAGCAGGTGTTCAGCGAAACGACCGCCGATCCTGCGCTTGGTCTTGCCGTTATATAGGAGTCCACACCTGGAACAGCGGATACAGTAGATGACGTTGGAGGAGGTACAAGTGAACCTCTGCCTCACCTGAAAAGACTGTCAGGGTCCTTGAACAGAGTCGAGGGGGCAGGTGTTGCATCTCCTGCAGTTGCAGGGGAAAGTACCTGGGGAGGGGGTGGTTTGGGTGGAAAGGGACAAGTTAACCAGGGAATTGTGGAGGGAACAGTCTCTGCGGAAAGCAGTGGAGATGAGAAGATGTGGCTAGTGGTGGGATCCCATTGAAGGTGGCGGCAATGTCAGAGGATTATGTGTTGTATGTGACGGCTGATGGGGTGAGAGGTGAGGACTAGGGGAACTCTGTCTCTGTTGTGATTGGCAGGAGAGGGAGCAAGAGCGGAGTTGTGAGGTATCGAGGAGACCCTTGTGAGGGCCTCATCTATGCTGAGTTACTCCAGCATATTGTGTCTATCTTCGGTTTAAATCAGCATCTGCAGTTCCTTCCTACAATATTTTGTCTGATCATTGAGTCTTACAAACAGATACAAAATAGGAATTATAGTGTGGCTTCTTCTTCCTGCCAAAGTACACCTTTTCATACTTACTTACGCTACAGTTCATTTGCCAATTACAACATTATTATCTTTTTTTTTTTAAATCGTTTCTGAACCTTCCTTGGTATTAATGAAGTATAATAAGTTGCAGGTTTAGTTAGGCAATCCACATTAACGATCAGAAACCGATCATGTTGGTCTTTAAAACAATTTACCAAGTATCGGTCTGCTTAAAGAATGATGCTTCAAAATAAGTTTAGAGTTTTAAATGTTAATGATTCATAGGAAGAAAGGTCTCGACCCGAAACGTCACCCATTCCCCTTCTTTCCAGAGATGCTGCCTGTCCCGCTGAGTTACTCCAGCTTTTTGTGTCTATCAATGGGATAATCCTGTTATTTCACGTAATAAGGTGACAGAACAACCGTTTATGTATTTAGCTGCCCGAGTTGATTCCTTAGTTTTTTGCAAAAAACGAGTCAATGATCCCATTCCTTACTAATGTTTAGAAAAGCAACACGTACCTGTAGGTTTCGGACCGTCCTCGAGTTACAGCAGAGGTGTCTCGTTGCTAAGGCGAACACAAACTTCCGTATGACCTAGGAACTGATGTTGGTGTGTTTGCTCCTAGTTCAAACTCGTGGCGTGGATATAAGAGCTCAGCATCCAAGTTATATAAATAGGGCGAAACAAATTCCCAGCATTGCTGATCTTGTTTAAATTTCTTTACTGCTTTGATGCAGTTTGTTTTAAACTCCGCCAAAAACACCAACCTGATCGATATACTGAGCCATTTGTGTGGATAAGTAAAATTCTCCGGCTCTCAGTTGCATTGAGAACTTTTCTTTTACACGGTTCTCCACGTTTGTTCAATTTACGCCCTTCCGTTTCCAATTGTTAAATAATCAATCATATAATTCCGTTCGGACACCAATACCTGGTCAGGTTTATTGCCTATTCATTCCCGTTTCCGATATAAATCCTACATGTTCTAAGCCTGCTTATACCCCGAGATCCCAAAACATTAAAGGAAGATGGAAAATAGTAATTAAACCAAATTTATTTCTCAATCCAAATGGGACTTGCCAGAAATTAGCATTTTGCTACTTCAGTCTGTTTCTCTGTTGTTGCAATCTAGACACGACCTTCTCCAGGATTATCAAGCGTTCTGTTATCTTTGGTGCTGTAAACATCATCCATGAAGTACACATTATTTTCCAGCCTAAGCAAAATCTGGTCCATGGAATGCTGAAAGATCTAATGAGCTATAATGGGCGAAGCAATGATTTCCCTACAACTTCTTCTGGATATTAATGGTGAGGCAGACTTCGGACTTCAACCACAGCTGCTGATTTTCAATGGATCAAACTAATTTGCTGAAAAACCTGGTGTTTACCAAGATAGCAAATAAATCCACCGCATCAGATAAGATATATGTCAGCTTTTATAGTGACCAACAGTCACTCCACCCTACCTGTGGTAGAATGCTAGGCCAAGTCATCCAGCTCGTTCCCAAATGCTTTGTTCAAGATGCAGTGCACAGGTTGAAATTAACACAAGGTGTAACTTATGTTTCCACATGTGCTTTCACTTTGAAACATTCATACCCTGTTTAAAGATAGAAGCATATCCATCCAACTCATCCTGCAGTGAATCTTGCAGTACACTTTGATTTAGGCGCTGAAGATCTTTCCTTAATACACTGATCTTTCCAGGCCAGTTCACTGGAAATTGAATCTCTCCCACAACAGGAATTCTGTTTCCGATGCGTCAAAAGATGCAAACTTCACGCCAGAAGCTTCCCCTGCCCCTTGAGCTGCAGCACAAGTGACACAGGTGTGTCGGAGTCCAGGTGTGCATTCGCTGATTTTCCACTGGGTCCATCTGGATGTAAATTCCATTTCCTCTGCCTTGAGCTTTGAACAGTTAATCAACCTTTACTCTTCATGTCCCATTTGATGTCAATCACACACTCTCTCCAGACAGATTTGTTTTGCACTTTTTCACACTCTGCAAGTTACCCTTTTATTTTTCCTCAGTTATTGGCAGCTTCGCTGACAAAATCCACATAAAATTTGTCAGCGTTTTTTGTGGCACACACCTTTAATAGACATCCATATCTCTAATTATAAAACTCTGATCTTGGATGAGTGTGTGTGGATGTGTGTGTGTGTGTGTATATATATATAATCACATCTTCTCGAAAAAACGATGCGCTAACGGTAACATTTTAACATATTTCGGTAAGGATTTTATCCCATGGACTTTGAAATCGTCTTATATGAAAAATTAATGCATTATTTCTCAAGTTATTAATCAAAATGTTCATAAATCTGAAATAACTGAATCTAAACGATAGTCCCGCTGATGACATCACAATGGGTCTGCTGCACGTGGCTTGCACTGTGTTTCACGCGCTGCGAGAGACGTCACCCATCCCCCGACTCGTAGTCCTTTGGTCACTGTCCGCCCTGCCCGCTGGCTGAGTTCAAGTCCGCCCTCTCCGCCCCTTCCCCCTCTCTCACCCCCCTCATTCAAAAGACGAGCAAGTCGGGCTCTTGATTGAAGCCGCCAAACTCCCATTCCTTTGGTTGACGCCCGCTGCCCGTCTGCCCCGCTCTCCCCCCCCCCCCTCTTTCTCTCTCTGCCCCCATCCCTCTCTAGACGTTCCTGCGAGTTGGGGGCTATGCGTGAGTGGATAGGGCGGGGATGGGGTAAAAGGAGCGAATTAATAATAGTAATAATAATATATCAACTGCGGTGGTTAGTGTGTGTGAGAGTTGGTGGTTAGTGTGTGTGTGACACCGCAGGCTGCCCCCTCACCCCCCGCAACCGCACATTGAGGGGACGGGATCCAGCGGGTCCCACTTGGTCTAGTAACTATTAAACGTCTGATCTGGGATGCGTATTTATTTGTGTACGTGTTGTTCATGTGTAATCATATCTTCTCGAAAAAACAATGTGCTAACGGTAAAATGTTTATATATTCCGGAAGAGATTTTTCCCGTGGAGTCCAAAATCTACTTACCTCAAACATGAATGCTTTATTTCTCGAGTTATTAATGAAAATGTTCAAAGATCTGACAAAACTTTGGATTTAAAATGGTTTTTCCAGTTAAAATAATTTCTGAGCTTCAAACAACCTTCGATACAAAGTTGCAAGACAGGAACTCTGGCAGGAACACTATGAACGTATCAGCTCAATGGCATCTCACAGCAAGTGCACATTTGCAACAATGTTGCCATCATAGCTCCTGACAGGACAGGAGGGGCAGGGACAATTAGTATTGCAATTGATAAGATGCTATTGGGATTCTTTTTTCAACTCGTGCTGGGGAGGCTCACGAGCTATGATCCAACCCTTCGGCAATGGGTTGAGTTGGAGGGCCACGCCTCCCATTGGGGCTACGGGTAGCGGACGGGCACGTTGGGGGTGTAGTCCCAACAGGTCTGCACATGGTCTAGTATATTACTAAAACTCTCATCTTGTTTGTGATTCTGTCTGTCTGCGTGCGTGCCCATGTGCTCCCGGAACTACACCAAAATGGTACATGATAGCGCTACAATTTCTGGACTACCTTACTCACAATTGTCTTTTGGTGTGTTTTTATCAAGTTTCGGTCAGATTGATGTTATATTTTTACAAGTTATTCACATTTTTAACTTTACAAAATCCAGTTTGAAGTTGAAGTGGCAGTTAGCAGCTATGTCGTCACAATGGGATCTCATTTACATAAACTTCCTCTCAGCAGTGTTCCACTGGCAGTTAGCAGCGTATGACATCACAATGAATGAATGAATAAGTTTATTGGCCAAGTATTTACATACAAGGAATTTACCTTGGTGCTCTGCCCACGTGACAACATGACATACAGTGAGTTAAGAATGATACATAAAACATTAATAATAAAACATTATTGATTAATGGGATCTCATTTACATAAAATGCCTGTCAACAGTGTTCCACCCAGTGCAATGAGATTTGTTACTTTGTTGTAAGGAGTGGGAGGGAGTGGGGGAGGAGGAGAAATGTTATTTAAACATTGTGTTTAGTGGGGAGTGGGATAGGGGAGAGTTGAGGAGAGGGAGAGCAGGTAGATAGAGGGTGAGGATGGGGGTAAGGGGTTATAGAGGGAGTAACTGATGGTAGGGGAAAGGTGAGGGAGTGTGTGTGTGTGTAAAAATAAATTGAGAGGTTGTTATTCACCTTGGTAACCACACAACAGACATTTTCACTTAAATATTCTATTGCATTCCTTAGCATTATTCAGTTAAGTGACTCCGGTGAAATTGAAGAACAAAGTATTGTTTTACCATGACTGTCAAAGGTAAATTTCTACCCAAGTCTCTCTCGCCTCTTCTTCTGATAACAAAACTTACCAGAAGTTAACTAACAGTTAGCAGAAGATAACTAAAAAGGCAATAAAGGGAGAAAAGATGAGGCACGAAGGTAACCTAGCCAAGAATATAAAGGAGGATAGTAAAAGCTTCTTTAGGTATGTGAAGAGAAAAAAATTATTTAAGACCAAAGTTGGACCCTTGAACACTAAAAAAGGTGAATTTATTATGGGGAACAAGGAAATGGCAGACGAGTTGAACAGGTACTTTGGATTCGTCTTCACTAAGGAGGACACAATCTGGCCAGAGGATCTAGGGGGACGGAGGAACTAAAGGAAATTCACATTAGACCGGAAATGGCGTTGGGTACCATGATGGGACTGAAGGCAGATAAATCCCCAGGGCCTGATGGTCTGCATCCCAGGGTACTTAAGGAAGTGGCTCTAGAAATTGTAAACGCATTGGTGATCATTTTCCAATGTTCTATAGATTCAGGATCAGTTCCTGTGGATTGGAAGGCAGCTAATGTTATCCCACTGTTTACGAAAGGCGGGAAAGAGAAAACAGAAGAATTATAGAACTGTTAGCCTGACATCGGTGGTGGGGAAGATGCTGGAGTCAATTATATAATATGAAATAGCGGCACATTTGGATAGCAGTAGCAGGATCGGTCCGAGTCAGCATGGATTTACGAAGGGGAAATCATGCTTGACTGATTTTCTGGAATTTTTTAAGGATGTAACTCGGAAAATGGACAAAGGAGAGCCAGTAAATGTAGTGCACCTGGACTTTCAGAAAACATTTGATAAGGAGTGGGCAAAATTAAAGCACATGGTATTGGGGGTAGAGTGCTGACATGGATAGAAAATTGATTGGCAAACAGGAAGCAAAGAGTAGGGATTAACGGGTCCCTTTCAGAATGGCAGGCAGTGACTAGTGGGGTACTGCAAGGCTCAGTGATGGGACCACAGCTATTTACAATGTACATTAATGATTTAGATGAAGGGATAAAAAGTAATGTTCGGTGGGCGGCGCGACTCACGTCGCAGCGGCCTCTGCAGTCCGTCTGTCCTTTTGTTATTTTTTGTCCCGTTTTAATGTATTTTTTTTTTTTTTTTTGATGGGGTATGTGTGTGTGCGTGTGTGGGGGGCGGGGGGTGAAACTTTAAAAATCTTTCCCCTGCACGGAGAACCCGACCTTTTCCCTGTTGGGTCTCCGTTGTCATTGGGGCTGTAACGTGGAGCGGCCTCCAGCAGGAACGACCTGGGTCTCCAGTCGCGGAGCTGCGGACCTACTCACCATCGTGGAGCTGGCCGAGTTCGGAGCGGGTGGAGCTGTGGTGGCGCGCTGCTGCGACCTGACCCTCGGAGATTCGGAGGCTTACCGCAGGTCCGGTGGACAGTAATATCGGGAGCCCACAGGTCCCTGCTGGGAGACTGCTTTTCGGGGCTTCCGCAATGGCGACTTCTCCCGCCCGAGTCGCGGGGTCGAGGAGTACCTGGAGCGGGGCCTGACATCGCCCGGCGCGGCTTCAACGGCTGCGGGACTTTGCTAGCGCCCGCCGGGGGCTCTAACAACAAGATCCGGAGTGCGGCCTTGCATCGCCCGGCGCGGCGTTAATGGCCGCGAGACAATTGCCATCGCCTGCCGGGGGCTTTGACTCTGACATCGGGAGGGGAATGGGGAGTGCAGGGGAGAGATAAGTATTTTTGTCTGTGTAAATTGTGTTGTGTCTTGGGTCTTTTTTTCTTGTGTGTATGACTGCAGAAACAAGATTTCATTTGAGCCTCTATGAGGTTCAAGTGACAAATAAATTGTACTGTATTGTATTAACATTAGCAAATTTGCAGTGTGAACTGTGAAGGGGATGCTATGAGGATGCAGGGCGACTTGGACAGGTTGGGTGAATGGGCAGATGCAGTTTAATGTGGTTAAATGTGAGGTTGCAAAAACAGGAAGGCAGATTATTATCTAAATGGAATCAAGTTGGGAAAAGGGGAAGTACAACAGGATCTGGGGGGGTCCTTCTTCATCAGTCACTGAAAGTAAGCATGCAGGTACAGCAGGCAGTGAAGAAAGCATCTTCATAACAAGAGGAGTTGAGTATCGGAGCAGAGGTCCTTCTGCAGTTGTACAGGACCCTAGTGAGACCACACCTGGAGTATTGTGTGCAGGTTTGGTCTCCCAATTTGAGGAAGGACATTCTTGCTGTTGAGGGAGTGCAGCATAGGTTCACCAGGTTAATTCCCGGGATGGCCAGACTGTCATATGTTGATAGAATGGAGCGGCTGGGCTTGTATACTCTGGAATTTAGAAGGATGAGAGGATATCTTATTGAAACATATAAGATTATTAAGGGTTTGGACACGCTAGAGGCGGGAAACATGTTCCCGATGTTGGGGGGAGTCCAGAATCAGGGGTCACAGTTTAAAAAAAAAGGGGGTAAGCCATTTAGAACAGAGACGAGAAAAAAGTTTTCACACAGAGAGTTGTGAATCAGTGGAATTCTCTGCCTCAGAGGGCGGTGTTGGCCGGTTCTCTGGATACTTTCAAGAGAGAGCTAGATCGGGCTCTTAAAGATAGCGGAGTCGGGAGATATGGGGAGAAGGCAGGAACGGGGTACTGATTGGGGATGATCAGCCATGATCACATTGAATGGCGGTGCTGGCTCAAAGGGCCGAATGGCCTACTCCTGAACGTATTGTCTATTGACCCGAAATGTCACCCATACCTTCTCTCCAGAGATGCAGGCTGACCCACTGAGTTACTCCAGTATTTGTCTATATGTTCTCAATCACTCAATCTCAACAATGATGTTGTGGGAATTACAGAGACATGGCTGCAATGAATGGCGGTGCTGGCTCGAGGTGCCGAATGGCCTACTCCTGCACTTATTGTCTATTGTCCTTTATCATCAACAGATAGTAGCTACAGTATTAGGCAAAACAAAGTGTAAAAATTGTTATACCCACCGACCTTGAAACAAAGCATATATTTCAAAGAATATATCTATTCGTGCCATAAGGTCTTTTTTTATTCATATATAGGACATGTGTGCTGCTGGCAAGGCCAGTATTTAATTGGCCCCTGTCTACTGCTCTTATGGAGCTATTGGTGAAGTGTTAAAGGGATATTGGTGAACTGTTAGAATTCTTTTGGTGATAGCACTCAAATATCTTACTTCAACAGGAGTTCTAAACCCAACTGCAAATGAAATTCCAAGCATCAGTGGCAAAGTCAGGATGTTGTGGGACTTGAAGTGGAATGTACCGATGGTATCTTCAGGTGGAAGAGATGTTGTTTTGAGAGAACCTCCTACAGAAGCCTTGGAACATTGCCGCATTGCATTTGTTGCATTACACTGCCACTACAATGTGTGAGAAGTGGAGCTTGGTAGTACTATCAATGACCTCCTTTAGAGGAGAAAAGCTTGTGTTCAAGCGATGCAAATGCAATTTTCCATATTGTCAAAGAAAAGCCAGTGATGTCGTTGTACTTGAACAAACAGAGATCTGATTAGTTCTGGAGCACAAGCTCTCGGCACCAATGCACTCGGATATTATTGAATTAAATTAACTACTCACTGGGTTTTGAGCTGATGGGGACTTTGGAAGGTAGCATGTCACTGAAGATGCCTCGCCTTTTGCATACACATACTAGATCCCGCACTCATTGTTGATGAAAATATTCATGAAGATTCCTCTTATCAACTTTTTAACGGAGCAATTCATTTTCAAAGAGGAACTACAGGAGCTGCACTGTCTTTAATACAGTGACTGAACCAACATAACCTTCTTAAATTGAGAATGGCAAAGCATCAAAAAGGCTGCCAACATCATTAAAGACCCACACCATCCTGGTCACACACTCATCTCTCTGTTGCCATCGGGAAGAAGGTACATGAGCCTGAAAGCTGTAACATCCAGGTTCAGGAACAGCCTCTTCCCCATAGCCATCTGGCTATTAAATACGACATCAAATAAGCTCTGAACAATAACAGTCTATAATTACTATTGCACGTTATCTGTTTATTTATTGTGTATATATGGTCTGTGGTCTATAGACACATTGAACTTTTATCTCCCATTCTGTATTATGTTTACATATTCTGTTGTGCTGTAGCAAGTAAGAATTTCATTGTCCTATCTTGGACCCATGACAATAAAAACTCTCTCTCTTTAATTTGAGGAAAAGATAAACGGTAAAAGATAAAATGTAAAACAATCCTGAGTCAACACGGATTTATGAATGGAAAATTGTGCTTTAAAAATTGTTTAATTCTCGAGACTATAACCACCAGAACAGAAGGGAAATCAGATATTATGTTTTTGGACATTCAAAGTTTTTGTAAAAATGCTAGAGATTATTAAATAAAATGAGAGTATATTGGATTTTATTTTATTTTGTTTTATTCTTGGTCTTTTCTTCTCCAAAGACTAGTCCAATGCTCTTGTGACTGACATCCTATCCTCCACTCTTTTCAAAGAACAGCTCATTCAAAACTCATATATTAACTCAGTGTTCGAAGAAGTGTTTCGTTCACGGTAAAATCGACAGCAGAAGGACACTCCAATTATGTTCATTTCTTGAAAAAAAGTAATAGAAAAGTACTGGAATTAAAGGAATTGAGTTTATCGGTGGGAAATTTGGGTCACGTGCAAGAAATGAAACTTATTTTCCTCAATGTACTTTCAATGAAAACTAAACAAAAACCAAAGTAGAAACACAAGCATTGACTTAAAATTAAAAACATGACACAATGTAATTCCCTTTTATTTTTTTTCTCTCTAGAATAGTACATTTGATATACTTAATCACATTATTTCAGCTATTGCTTTTTGCACGAAAAGCCATCAGAAGTAGTACTGGTAGTTGTTTCAGCTCCAGTCATGTCACGTAAACTACCCACTGTTAATTTTAGTTGTTGAATGCAGATGAGCCATTAATCAGATACATTCACATAAAATTTATGCACTCTAACTTTCATTATCATAGTGGTTTATAGAATTGGTTTAACAACTACATTTCCCTTTTTTAAAAAACTAAACAAAATTAATGTCAACAAGCGTAAATATACTTTCTCAGCACAATCCACAGAAATTTGTAAAAGTAAAACTTTTGAGATTTTCCCTGACCCTGACCAGCAGGATCCTACAATTGACAGAAGAACAAAAAAAAGTGCAAAATACCTCTAGTTTCAAGTTTTTCTCCACTTTCTTATGTTGGGATGTAGTGGTAGTGAGAGAACAAAGGAAATTTAAATTGGCATTAAAATATGAATATCTTTATGTGTTTGCATTCTGGATCTTTGCTAAATAGCTGCAGCCATATTTTAAGCAATTTATTTAGTAAAAAAGATAAATCTTGTAAAACCATGTCAAATTTAAAGTCACATGATTTGGTAATGAATTATCTATTAATACTTACGATCAGAAACCATCTCATTTAAGAGCACTATGTAGTTTTTATTCTGCTGCAGATATTTAGAAGCAGAAAAATACTGCCTATATTAAAATCACTTAATACATAACTGTTCAGTTTGCTCTTGCCATTAATCTTCTAACATTTTTAGGAAAATTAATTATCTTGTAAATAAAGGATACACAAAAGGAAATGGAAAAAAAAAAACAGAATGTGACCCCGAGCAGAACATTACTGATTGAAAGGGGAAGTACTGTATGAAGTGTCACTGTTGGCTGTGGTTTTGCTAAACTGGTCCCTTAATGAATAAAACAATAACATTTTTTATACCTCGTGACTGCTCAAATTATGAGCAATTTCACATTTTATTTAATTTCACATGCTGGTCTTGTACTAGGTAAGACAAATCAGACTTACTTTTTAAAAATAGGGCCAGAAGCCTGTACAATTAAATAAAATAATTTACTGGGGAGTTCTTCAGATTGGCTGCTCCAATAATGATGAGCAACCTGCTTATGAAAAGAATACACAGGAGGTTTTCTGTTGTGGTTATGGAGGTCAAACAGGACATCCCATGAGGACATTTCTGTATTCTATGCCCGACCATCATTTCTATCTAGTGTGGCCTTAAATACTAACTGTTGCAAACTGCAGGGATTTATTTTTAAATATAAACTTACAAGCAGGTTAGGTTTTTCTCCACCAATGGGTGGAATCGACCACTGCCTAAAGTGGAACTAACTCATTCCCTGAGTAAATAAACTAATTTGACCAATCCTGTGCAACTTGTTAACAATGATAGAAGAAACATCAATAAGGCAGAAATGCATTTAAGATTGTTCTCAGGAGGCCTTACAGATTAAGCAGAACAAGGGAGAGAAAGGCTAATGGAACGTGTTGGCGTCACTTCAGATATGGATGTTAACAAAGACATCTCAGAGAATAAAGTAAGCAGGGGATCAATATTTCAAGAACAAAAGAACATGTAAATTGAAAATGAATGGTTTTTCATAGTACCTGTACTCATTGAGGCAAATTTGCAGGTTCGGCACTTTGACGGTAAATCAGTAATTGATGGCTGCCTATTGTAGAGTTATTGTAGGTTGATTTTTATTTCAAAATTTCTAAAATGAACAGCGTGATAAATTACTATCCAAATAATCAAAACATTCTGCATAATCAAGGGAGGTCCTTTGAGTTTTTTAAATAATGTTTGAAAACTTAATTAGGTCAATGCTGTTATAAATCCAGCAGTTAATGAAAACAAAACAACTAAACAAATGTAGATGGCAGGTTAATTCCATGACCTATGCTTCCCAAGGGGGGTTCAGTATCAGAAGAAGTTTTAATTGTGCTGCCACTGGTCTCTACCCCACACTCAGTGAAGGTATGGTTTCTTCCTGGATTTGCCAATTCGTTGATCGTTACTTTGATAGCATCATTTGCAAAGAGGCATCTAGAACTTGCTTCTTTATCACCACAAATTATCTTATGGATTGTATATAAATGGCTCCAATACTTTGCAGAAACTACAACAATAATCCAAGCCCAATTTGTATGATTTTCATCCAGTCACAAAAACATTCTTTACACTCAAAGAAATGCTTGCCATACCCATGCCAAGTCTTGGTGGGGTTACAGTGGCATACCGTATCTATCAAATATTTTTTTTTAATTTGCACTGTATTGTGTATTGGTCTTTTAGAAGTTATAAAAATAAATGTCTGTAATCATAAGCCACTTTCAGATAATCTGAACAACAAAGCCAATTACAACAGGTGTACAGGATGATTGGTAATCTTAATACTGAGTATTTTATTAACTTGATTGAAACATAACCTGCTACAAATTAATATTTAAACTGTGAGAATTTATAAAACATTTACTCTTTAAACATTTCAGCACAGTTTTGATAAATCAAAACAAAATAACGTTCCAACCTTTGAACTGGTTTAAAGGGTGATGCACTAAATAGTTAATGACTTTGAGGTATTGCAAAATCAGAACTACTTTTCTGATCATTTTCATGGATCAGCTGGTGAAAGGAGCTACTGGATGCTCAATATAATTCTTGTGTAGTTAAAATAAAGCTACGAAGAAAAATTTCTAGTAAAACCACAGCATCTTCTCAACTTAACTTCTTTGCTGTTCTCCGCAAAAGTTAATATTAAGGTTCTTTGTTTTAAAATTATGATATGACAATCAAGTAACATCTTATTTCAGCATAGAGTTAATATATATCTTACATACAGCATGGCTAAGTATCAGCAGTAGAGGGATTTCCTCTTTAAAAAGTTAATAAGGCACAATGTTACTGTGCCTTATGATGGCATCATGTTATGATTTTATATGGAATGCAAGATGTTTTTTTCTCCTCCACTCTCCTGGCACTCAGTCACAGTTGGCATGAGACAATTTAGCTAAGTGGAAAATACCCAGGCTGCCATGAACTCAAACTTTCACTCAGTACATTGTGGTTCTCCATGACTTGAGGTTGGGTAGAGCAGCCTTGGCACACCAGGTCTCTTCTGCAGCTCTACGCATGGCCTGGGTATCCCAGAGGGAAAGCTCTAGGTGCTTATTGACTCATTTAAGCCCTTCGGTAACCAGTGACCAAAACTACAGAGTGGATTGTTGAAACCCAAAAACAAATTTTAATTAAAAATGTCTTTAATATTTTAAATAATTTACCTTTACTATTTCTGGTCCACAATAGACAACTTTTAAATATTGATGACACACCCCCAGTCATTTAATTGGCAACTAATAAAAAAAGTTTGCTTTTTGAAAGATCTTTGCCATTCATATTTTCCACTAATTCCCACTACCATAAAAAAGCAAAGGCAGTCTTCAAATTGAAAAAAAAAATGCCATATACATTATTTTGGTTAAAATTCAAGCTCCTTGAGTCTTTTAGTGATCAGGTTGGTTTACTCTTTGGACAAAATGATCGAGTCAACTTAGATTGCCTTCCTTAACATCCCAGTTTACCTCTGCTAGATTGAGTTGAATTACAATTGCAATCATACAAATTATGGCTATTAAAAGAAAACAATTGGAAGAAATATTCCAAAACAGATGACACCTTAATGAAACGGAGCACATACCACATGTATTCCTTGAGATTATATTTTTCATTACAAAAGGAACATAAATGTCAAATAGTGCAGAGATACGTACTCTTCGGAAATTGAGACATTAAGTCAGTGTTAGGACAGTAAAGGAAGTGCAAACATTGCCTGAGGCACACACCATCCATGATTATAGCTAACATGTGCAAAATGGTTAAACAGCCCCTTCTTCAGCACTAATCTTTTACTCCTGATACATCCATTTAAAAAAAAAAAAAAAGATTCTTTTCTTCTTTCTCGAGTTGTACATCACAGTGCTTGGAACTAGTTCTTTGGAAGAATTCTGAGAATGGTGTACTGCTTCATAATATGGTCACAAAAAAAATTAATGGCAACATTCCCAGTTTCACATTTGTTCGATGTCTAGTCGATAATTACGTGCTATTGCTTCTCACTGTGGAGTTCCGTGAGGACCCTGACACATCCTTCATTGCCCATGTAAACAAGACTTTTTATTTTACGTGAACATACCAGTCTGTGACCGTTTCCTTTGCTTCTTACAAATGTAATAGATAGGAAAGATAAACAAACCTAATAAAAAAGAGAATGAAACAGTGTTAAAAGATATTTACTGACATCATTTTGCAATTTAAAAAAAAAAAAGTTCATAAAACCAATGTTAATAAAGTCCCATTAAGAATACTGGTGAGAAAGGCAAGGCAGCGCCTTTACCACCTCAGGCAGCTGAGGAAATTCAGTCTCTCTGAGGATCCTTCAATCTTTCTACTCTGGTGCTGTAGAAAGCATCCTGTCCGGAAACATCTCAATCTGGTTTGGAAACAGCTCTGCCCAGGACCGGAAGGCTCTGCAGAGAGTAGTGCGTTCATCCGAACGCACCATGGGAACCACACTCACCCCCCTGCAGGACCTATACACCAGGAGGTACAGATCCAGAGCCAGCAAGATAATAAAGGACCCCTACCACCCCAGCAACGGACTGTTCCAGCTGCTACGGTCAGGCCATCAGGACTGTAAACTCTGATCTCACCTTGGACTAATTTACTAATTTATCGCTGTGTCTTTTTTGAAAAATGTAAATACTGTTGTTCTGCACAATCCTGCAGGCATTGCCACTTTCAGGTAAGCATTGAGACCTGAACAAATCTGGCATGGGCTGATAAATGGCAAGTAACATTTGCAGCACAACCGTGCCCTAACAATGACCGTCTCCATAAAGAGAGTATCTAATTAGTTATCCTCAACTTTAAAAGGCAAGTCTCCAGCATCTATATCCTGGCCTTCAACTGGACCTGCAACGTGCCATCAATATTAAATTATGCAACTTAATTCAAATTGAGATTTTCAGTGAAAATTATGTGCTTTATTTTTGGAGAATGGCTTGTACTTTGAGTCAGAGAGATGGATTCCATCGCAAGCCTAATTGGGCCACGTTTTACAGATTGTCAAAGCCATGTACACTGCTTTTACTGAGATCAAGTCATTTTCAAGAACCACTTGGCAACATCTGTTTAGTCAGACCTATTTTAATTCTTGAAATAATTATTATGTAAATCATAGAAAGTAATATAATCTTGAAAAGGAATAGAAATTAGTATTGCCAAAATTATTCAAAATTTTAAATTTGATTGAGTAGCAAATATGTGAATGCAATTTTGGGAAGTCAAAAATGTTAAGAGTTCATGAGAGATTCTGATGCTGCAGCTGAATTGTGTATTCAGAAGTTGCAAAAAAAGTATTTTCACAAGGATTCTATGAAAATGATAGAAAACTGGTTGTTTTGGTTGTATTAACAGAGAACCATTCATTCAGAAGTTGAGGAAAAAGGTGTAATATCTGGTGTATTAAGGCAAACAATGGGCGAGGAACATTTGCCAATGATACCGAGATATACGACGGATTAATAACTTTTGACAATTTAATGGTGGAAAGTACATATCCAAAATTGCCATAAATTATATTTATTCTTTCAATTTTAAGGGGAAAGAAAATCTATGCTACAGTTATATCAATAGAATGAAGCACTAGACTAAAAGTTCAATTTGGAAGCAATAGCCATATTAGATATGAAAATTGAAACTGTTGCCCATTTCATTCGTGAACCATACCCATTAATAGCCCTTAATAAAAAATAATGGAACAATTATGTTACACAGGCTTATTGCCAAGTGTGATGTTGCCCTAACATTTTATTCATGAGGCATTCCCATTAATGGCCCTTTAAAAAAAAAATCGTAGAACAATTATGTTGCACTGGGTTATTGCCACGCAAACAAGAGATATTTCCCCACAAGGAAAGGACATAAGAAATTTCAGGGCAGTGGGAAAGAAAACTGGAAAAGAGGAGGGACAGGTTAGAGCATGGCCGACATTAGGTGAACACAGGCAAGGGTTTTTTATTGATAGGCAGATTGTTGGACAAAGGACAGAGATGAAAAGACTGAAAAGGATAAAAAGTTGTCAATTGAAAAACTCGAGGGTAGAAGAATTGTGTAACCATTGGAAGGGAGAAAACTATTTTAATAAGGGCGAAATTTTCAGTTGAGACCCTTCTGAGACTGATAGTGTACATGGGACACAGTTGATGAAAAGAGGCGAGGGGAAAGGGTTGGGCAAGAATTGGCAAGTGAGAGGTGGTTCCAATTTAGGAGGGGTTGATTGGCAGTCGAGGTAGAGAAGGGTGGAAATCGTAATGAAGGCTAGAGGTGATAGTGAGAAGACAAAAATATGCAAATGGTGGAATCTGATAAGAAAGGAAGGTGGGGAGTGAAATGTAGAATCAGAGGGAGGTATGCTGGGTAGAAGTGGCTAGGAACTGGGAGCTCTCCAGCTGACCCTAGCAGACACTGTGCAAGTGTTCAGAGAAGTGGCTGCTTGATCTACCTAGTCACTGATCTTTAGTTAATACCAACCTAAATGTTGAGTTATTTCACTCTCGGACTCAATCCAGACACACTGTAATGCTGGACAAATGGGATGTTGTTCAGCAGTGGCAAGCAGAACATCTTTTCTTGCAACCATTTAAAGAACATTCTTTTCATATAAACAGCCAGAAGTCAATTGGATGTCTGGCTTATTCATTCTTTGCTTTTATTCTCCCTGATTCATGGCTTCACATTAGGGTGCCTGGAAATTCACCTCAGTTGAAACCAAATTTTAGGTGTGAAGTACTGTACCCAGCTGTTATCAATAGCATATTTAGCACTGCTGACCAGGAATAAGTTTCTAGACTTTTTTTAATGTTTTCTCTCAGCAGCAAAAAGGTTGAACTGCCCTTTGAGGATGTCCTCATCACGACCTATTGGTCTGCTATTCTATCACTTCATTTACAGAATATATGATTTTTTTTAGATTTCACCTGTGGTTATGCCTCCAAACATATCCCAGTACATCTGAGCATAACCATGAGGAACCGCTGTTGAATAAGGGCCTGAATTCACAGATCTTTGGTCAGCAGCAAGTCATGTTAATGGCCCTGTTAAGCTGCAGCAAGAAATAATTTTGTTGTTCCATTGCCGGTACCATATGACAATTAGATAGTTTTGATCTCTGGACTCTTGTCTTTTGAGATGTAGAGCCACTTCAGGCACCACAAGGTCAACGAGAAACCACTCTGACTTGCAAACATGATTTTTAAGATTAACGTAGACTTGAACTTTGCGTGGTGTGTTATCTCCCTATTTTTATGTAAAAGGACGTCACAGAGAGGGTGCGGGGATCAGGTAGGGCAGGGAAGGAGAAGGGGAATGAGCCAGAAATTGTGATGTATGGTACAATCAACAAAGTAGGAGGGACAGGTGTTGAGGAACACCAATCAGACATTCGAGAATAGGGAGCAGGATAATGAAGCAGAAAGTTAGCATCTTCTGAATTAATGTCAGAACCCGTTAAAATAAGATTATAAATCTGATAATACATACCTGGAATATTACATTCCATTCTGGTGCAAAAAGGATTCACTAATGTGTTTGCAGTGATGAGAAATTTCAGGCACGAGTTTAGATAAGAGAAACCAGGATTGTTCTCCTTGGTGAAAATTTATACAAGATTTCTACTGGCATACCGGTAGTTTAAGGAATGGAGTCACGGATTTAGAATGATGAGTAAAAGATGTGGAGCATGAGAGGAAAAAAAAATACTAACAACGATTATGATCCAATATTCAATGTTGGTAGCAATAGCAACAATCAGAGACATTAAAAGAAAATTAGACAGGCACCCGAGAGAAACAAGTTTTCAGGGGCATGTTGAAAGGGTAGGTGAATTGAGCTTAGTGGAATTTGAAAAGGTTTCATTATTCTTTTTTTCCCCTCCTCAATAAACTGCTAATAAACAATTATTTAACTTGTAGAGAACATTTAGTGATGAATAGCCAAACCTAATCACATTCACCACCAATCTACTCAAATAGATTTATTATAATTACATATTGTTATTATTATAATTGTGTTTGACTTTTCACAAGCTACTGGGTTCAAATTAAGATCAACAGAAAGCAGTAACAGAACATTGCCTGTTCCCATTCCAAAGGAGACAGAGCCTTGCCAGTCAATAGGTGACACCCTATAGCCTTTCAAACCACTGTGTTTGAAATTCACGTCTAGGCTGAATATGTTTTTGCTCATACTATATTTAAATTATTCCATCTGAAGAATAAGTTACTCCACCCATTTACAAGTTTGCAGATTGTAGTGTGGCGGATCTCAAAGGATGAGACTGAATACAGGAAGGAGATAGAGAGCTTAGAAACATGGTGTCAAGACAACAACCTTTCCCTCAATGTCAGCACAATGAGGGAGCTAGTTATTGACAAGGAAGCAAGGTGGTGTACTCACCCTAATCAGAATCAATGGTATTAAAGTGGAGATGGTCGAGAGCTCATAGGCATTAAAATTATCAACAATTTGTCCTGGACTAATCGTATCGAAGCTACAGTCAAGAAAGCGCACTGACATATCTACTTCCTCAGAGGATTATAGGAAATTTGCATGTCTACAATGATTTTTATCAACATCTATAGATGCATGATGGAAAGCATTCTTACGGGATGCCTCATATCTTGTTTTGGCAACAGTTTTACCCCACACTGCAAGAAATTGCATCGAGTTGTCGATGTAGCCAGTCCATCAAACAAACCAGCCTCCACCCTCTTGCCCCACTGACACTTCATGCTGGCCCAGGAGAGTCGCCAACATAATCAAGGAACATTTTCACTCCAGTCATTTCTTCCTCCTCACTCTCATCGGACAGAAAATACAAAAGTATGAAAACATGTACCACCAGATTCATCAACAGATTCTTACCCTGCTGTTATCAGACTACTGAACACCCCTCCCATAAGCTAGAGTGTAGTCCCAATCTTCCAACCTACCGCATTGCTAATGGAATTCAGACGTTTATTGTAACTGGTATGGAGCATAAACCTACGGAGGATTTGATGCAACTTTGCTAGTGAGATCACACTAAGAATCCTGCATACAATTTTGGTCTGCAGATTTAAAGAATGAGGTACATGCACTGGAGAAAATGAATGAATGAATACTTTATTGTCACATGCGACAAGTCACAGTGAAATTCTTTCTTTGCATACCCAAGGTATGCAATAGTCACCACATAAAGGGCGCCAACAGTTACAAAGTGTCTTGTGTCAGGTACACCTTTGTTCTCCCCACTCCCTCACATCGCTCCCCCCAGGCCGGGTCCTCCTTTGTTGAAAATAAGAGGTCGGATAACTTTGAGGTCTATCCCAGATAGTTGCAGGGGTAGAACCATTGAATATATTGAAGGGGCAGATTGGAAGACATTTAAACTACAAGGGTGTCAAGAGTAATGGCAAAATAATGTGAAAGTGAGTTGCTTTGGATTAGCCATGATGTTTTTGATTGAGATATTTTCAACATCCTGTCATTCATCTATCTATCCATCCATCCATCCATCCAGCCATCCATCTCTAAAACTCCTATCTTGTTACATTTGCGCAAAAACGGTACACAATAGTGCCACGATTTTTCGCCACCTTACTCACTATTCTCCTGTGCTGCAGGTGCAACAAGTTTTGTTGCGATCGGTGGTATATTTTAAAAGTTATGGTTTAAAAATCTTAAAAACCGCATATGCGCAGATTGTTCTCCTCTCCTGTCAGTCACTGCCAGGACGGCGACGGCCCTTCCTGCACCATCACCGCACTGATTGGCTGCGTCCGCTGTCAGTCACCAGGGGATAGAGGGATAGGAGGGGGTGGGCAGGGGAGAGGAGTTATTGAGGGAGTGAGGGAGTGACTGAGGGTATGGGAAAGGAGAGGGAGGGAGAGGTGAGGGAGGGATTGGGGGAGGGGAGGAGAGGGGAAAGAAGAGGGGGGGTGAAGAGGAAGAGGAGAGAGTGCTGGGGATGAGGGGAAATGAGCCGTGCCTGCACAGCTGGGGGCTATGGGTGAGTGGTGGAATATTACGTTGGGGAAATGGGTTGCATTGGAGGACCAGGCCTCCCGTGTCACAGGGGTCCTATGGGTCCCACTTAGTCTAGTAGCATACTAAATTCCTTGTTTGCTGGCTGAAAATGTTCCAAGATTATGCACAAACTAAGGAAACCATCGTCGACATGGCGTGTACCAGGAAGTACATGGCTATAACAAAACACCTCCCTGTAAAACAAGGTCCGATTTGAAACGTGTCATGAATACAAGGAAGTTATTCTTCAAACCTTGGAGTTTGTTTGCGTTCACTTAAGAATTTATTTTTGATGGAAATTTTTGAAGTCTGCATCACTTAATATTTTTCTGTCCATTTTTGGGAAAAAAATATTTTTATTGCATACACAAAAAATGGCAGATGCTGGAATATGGACCAAGAAACAAATTTCTGGTGGAACTCAGCAGGCCAGAAGCACTTATGTAGGTCCACTGAGTTTCTGATGAAACTCTTGACCTGACACATTGACTTCAGCAGTTGTTTTTTTGCTTCAGATTTTATCGAATCCCAGTTACACGTATTTCTTTGCCTCAAAACAAATGCTCCTCTTTTAAGAATAAGGAGTAAGCCATTTAGAATGGAGACGAGGAAACACTTTTTCCCCACAGAGAGTGATGAATCTGTGGAATTCTCTGCCTCAGAGGGCGGTGGAGGCAGGTTCTCTGGATGCTTTCAAGAGAGAGCTAGATAGGGCTCTTAAAAATAGCGGAGTCAGGGGATATGGGGAGAAGGCAGGAACGGGGTACTGATTGGGGATGATCAGCCATGATCACATTGAATGGCGGTGCTGGCTCGAAGGGCCAAATGGCCTACTCCTGCACCTATTGTCTATTGTCATACGATGGTTTATTGCAACAGCGTAATCCGTTTAAATGCACATATATAGTTACTTATGGGTTTATTCAAACTTTCACAAATTAGTTATAAGAATATAGATCAGGACAGAGTAAAGCACTAATTGTTTTGAATAATACCCACCAACCTCCTTCCTCGATGTAGCCAATGTGTTTAAAATGTATTTCATAAACCTCTTTCCATTTTATTCAATCTACATGAAAACTATTGTACGAGGAACATGATATTCTTTAACTTTCTGGACATAGAGACAGAAATGGGACTTTCACATTTTTTGAACATATAAATAGCTGCAAAGTTCAAATATTCATTGGTTGGATTACCTGTACTCAATTTACATGGGTGAAGATCTCAATGCTAAATTCTTGGTGAACATTTTTTGAGATCTTAAAGCAAAAACTGGTCATCTTGAACGTACGGATGAGTGAACCAAGATGCGGGAACGTATAAACGGTATCAGTAACTTGCCTTCAGCTGATCTATTCTATCCCATACTAATGTCTCCAAAACACCCTCACAACTTGCAAGACATTTCTCAATAAGCATTAAAAAAGACCATGTGGTTAATGGTAACATGATAATAAGTCATAGAAGTTAGAGCATGAAAGCAGGTCCTTTAGACCACTGAATCTACATTGAATATCAACCGCCCACACACTAAACCTAGTGTTACTGTGTTCATAAACAAAACTCATGTAAAGTCAAACATGTCAACAAAATTATTTGTTCAAATTATGGTTAACTGCAAAAATGAAATCAGAATATCTATTATTCCTTACCTACTACAACTGCTATGGCTCCTACTACCACAACCAAAACCAGCATCAAGGGAGCAATTAGTAACTTTCCAGCTATAATACAATAAAATAAATTGTTAGAATGATTGTACATAAAGACACATTCAGATCACTGCAATGAGGCACACATCTCTCTCATAAGGTAGGCACTGTTACAATGTGGATGCATACAGGAAAAAATCCTTATTCCTTATTCTTGGCACTATGTTGTAGTTTGGTGCAAGGGTCAAAGATAATGAAAGTCAAAGTAAACAACATAATTCCTACAACAATGTGAATTTTTGTCAATTGAAAGGGAACTTGCTTGTTTAAAATAAAACAAGCATCACCAATCTACATATTGCCAAGTGGGTTGGAGAAGGAAAAGGCGTAACCAGTATATAAAGGTTAACACAGGCTTCTTTACACAGCAGCTTACAAGAATTCTATATGAAAAAACTAATCTAAACACTTTCTCATTTTAATTTAATTTTTCCAGCAGTTATGCTCACATCTTTCTAACTTATCTGTTGCTTCTGTGTCATGTTGACAAACGATTAAGGGTCTCCTTGGGCATCCACAATGAACACACAAGCCCAGAGAGCAAATGTCATAAGGTTAAAAAGGAGAGAAAGGACAATATTGAGCTTGTTTATCTCACTAGAAATCTGCACTTTCCAGCAGGACAGTTCTTTGGAGCCACTTAGCACTACTACTGCGATTGATCGATTCAGTGTGATCAAAGTTGCGGCCGAGAATTCCCTAGAGGGTACGGATCAGTTGCTTGTTCCCTTAATTGGATGAACACATCACTAAATGAGGCATTTGTGATTATTCCAATCCCATTGCTGGTGGGCACAGATCCGCAGCACAAAACCGCCTGCAATTTAGGGCAAATGCACTGAGTTGCTAGAGAGATCAAGTCAAGTCAGGTTTATTCGTCACATACACATACAAGATGTGCAGTGAAATGAAAAGTGGCAATGCTCGCAGACTTTGTGCAAAAAACAAACACACAAACAAACAGCAAACTACAAACAGAATGGAACAGAATCACATATTCTTTTACATATTACATATTGTGGGAGGAAGGAAAAAGGAAAAAAAACAGCAATTTAAAAAAAAAAAATTGTAGGATGGTACAGTAAAGTTAGTCCCTGGTGAGGTAGGAGTTTACAGTCCTAATGGCTTCTGGGAAGAAACTCCTTCTCCACCTCTCCGTTCTCACAGCATGGCAACGGAGGCGTTTGCCTGACCGTAGCAGCTGGAACAGTCCGTTGCAGGGGTGGAAGGAGTCTCCCATGATCTTATTGGCTCTGGAGTTGCACCTCCTGATGTATAGTTCCTGCAGGGGGGCGAGTGTAGTTCCCATAGTGCGTTCGGCCGAACGCACTACTCTCTGCAGAGCCTTCTTGCCCTGGGCAGAGCAGTTCCCAAACCAAATCGTGATATTTCCAGACAAGATGCTTTCCACAGCCGCTGAGTAGAAGCACTGGAGGATCCTCAGAGACACTCTGAATTTCCTCAATTGCCTGAGGTGGTAAAGGCGCTGTCTTGCCTTACTCACGAGTGCTGCAGGGTGTGATGTCCATGTCATATCCTCAGAGATGTGGACTCCCAGGTATTTAAAACAGCTCACCCTATCCACAGTATCCCCATTTATCCTCAATGGTGTGTACGTCCTCGGATGATGTGCCCTCCTAAAGTCCACGATCAGCTCCTTAGTTTTTTTGATGTTCAAGATGAGGCTGTTGTCCTGACACCAGAGTGTCAGATCAGCCACCTCCTCCCGGTAGGCCTTCTCATCGTTGTCTGAGATCAGGCCCACCACCAGAGTGTCATCAGCAAACTTGATTATTGAGTTGGAGCTGAACCTGGCCACACAGTCATGTGTGTACAGGGAGTACAGTACTCAGATCCTGTGCTCAGGGTGAGGGACCGCAATGCTTTTCTCCCCATCTTGACTACCTGGGGCCTGGTGGAGAGAAAGTCCAGGACCCAGGCACACAGGGGGGTGTTGAGCCCCAAATCCAGTAGCTTCTCAGCCAGTCTGGTGGGGACTATGGTGCTGAAGGCTGAACTGAAGTCTATGAACAGCATCCTCACCTAGCCCCCCTTCTGGCTGTCAAGATGAGAGAGAGCGGTGTGCAGAACCTGGGAGACCGCATCGTCCGTGGATCTGTTCGGGCGGTATGCGAATTGTAACGGGTTCATGTTGCGAGGGAGGAAGGCGCAGATGTGTTTCTTCACCAGCCTCTCAAAGCATTTCATGACTACCGAGGTGAGGGCCACCGGACTGTAGTCATTCAGACAGGCTGGGGAGGCATTTTTTGGTACCGGTACAATGATGGATCTTTTGAAGCAGGCAGGGACCACGGACGTGTCCAGGGAGAGGTTGAATATTTTCGTGAGCACCGGAGCTAGCTGCATAGCACAGGACTTAAGTACTTGCCCCGAGATGCCATTGGGGCCTGCAGCTTTCCTCGTGTTCACTCGTGTCATGAGTGCTAGGGAGAACTTTGGTTTGAGGTAATCGGCCTATTATATCATGTGGCAAAAACGTACCTATCAATTTAATCGGAACAAGTTTTAGAGAATAAGCCAGTTCGGTATTCCGAAAAACTCAAGGATCCTGGGATCATGCCCGGGACACTGGCCCCCAGGCATACCGCCAGCACAGAAAACCCACAGACCCACGGCCAGTACCAACTCCAGCTCATTCCCACTCCAACTGCAGAGGAACCCGCTCCCTGATGGGCCGCTACGGCGACAAGTGCCAGTTCACCCCTGCGCTCCTTCAGCCGCCACCCCAAGTACAAGACGTACCTTTCACACCACCAGCTTCCGCCCCTATGGTACCCGCTGCCACTTCATCCACAACCCCAAGGAGGAGCGAGTGCCCCGGCCTTGCCTGTGCCAGCCTGGGCTCAGCCTCCTCCGGCCCAGCGCTAGACTGTGCCATGCTGCGGGCGCCTTCAATTCCGACCTGGAGTTGGAGCTGGCAAGGGAGGGGGAGGAGGTTGCTGCTGCCGCCAGCACCACCAACAGCACCAGCAGCCCCAGCGGGCGCCCGGCCTGCCCATGGCCGGCAGCAGCCCGTCCGCAGACTCTCTCTCCGACCAGGACGACTCCAGCAGCAGCGGCTCCGAGTTGCCCGTCTTCGAGCAGAGCCGGCGGCTGCCCATCTTCAGCAGGATCTCGGTGTTGGACTGAGGGGGGGGGGGAGGTGGAGGTGGAGGGGGGGGATCTCATTGAAACCTACCAAATAATAAAAGACATGTACAGAGTGGATGTTTCCAGTATTGCAAGAGTCTAGGACCAGAGAACACAGCCTCAGAAAAAAGGAGGTACCTTTAGAATGGAGACGAGGATACATTTCTTTAGCCATGTGGTGGTAAATCTGTGGAATTCATTGCCACAGACTGCAGTGGAGGCCAAGTTATTAGGTATTTTTTAAGTGGAGATTGATAGATTCTTGATTAGTAATATCATCAAAAGATTATAGGGAGAAGGCAGGAAAATGGGGTTGAGGGAAAGACATCAGCTTTGACCAAATGGCAGACTCAATGCAGACATGAGTACTTAAGTCCTGGCATAATTCTGCTCCCGTCTTATTGATTCTCTTTTTTGGTGCAGATCACATGCATTATGAAAGGATGGAGATCGCAACCTGATGCCTAATATGCATTAATGTGGCTCGAGTCCATCATTGAACTGTTAATGATCAAACGTGATCCGGCAAAATCCATTAGGCCAACATCAAAGGTATGAAGTTCAAAGAGAACGTAGACTAGAATGCCAAGGAAAGCTGAGGTAGTGATCGGAGTTCTGAACAGTTTTTCAAACATAAAAAGAACCTTTCTGCATTTCTCTGTAATAGAGGAAACAGGTCTTTTGACCTACCAAGTCCACACTGACAATTAAACGTTTATACTAATCATACACCATATCTTAATCTCATAGTTTACTCTGCCCACATTCAATCCCCCTTAAATACAGTGCTGAAAATGTGAAATTCTTGGAGAAAAAAAAATGGAGTGAGATAAATCTGTGAACTACTTGCCAAACAGTTATTGCTCACTTGCAAGAATGTAGTACAGACTGTGGGTGAGGACAACATTGACTTTCATTTGGAGACAAGATAAATTAATTGGGGACAACCGGCATTGATTTATAAAGTTATTGACGTACAGTACAAAAACATGCCATGTCACTAATTGCATTTGTCCACTTTACGACTGTACCCTTCTGTGCCTATTTCAGTGCTTGACTAAATGTCTCTTAATTTGATAAAGGTAAATCTGCCTGATGAAGTTGATTACAAAGTTTCTAATGAAATAACAGTAATGAAATGGTGCAATATAGATTGCATGAATTCACTTTCAAAAAGTAAGATGCAGTAAGATTTTGGAAGCATTTAATTTATTAAAAAAAGATATACATTTTATGTTCAAGATTGATGACAGGAGATAGTTGTGAGCAATTTTATATGGTTTGGGGAAATTAGGGACCTCCAAGCAGTTTTGGAATAATTGCTTTAATATATATATTTTATTCATATATAAATGTGACTTTGTGTTATGAGTATAATTTTGAAGCCTTTTGAAACTTGGCAAAATAATATAAAGGCTTCAGGATAATATAAACTTCAAGAATGACACTGACAAGCTGTGAAACTGGCATACTGCTACTAAACGCAGGTTCATGAGAAATGATACAAAGGGAGAAATATGGAAAGGCAGTATAAACTAAATTAGCTTTTAAAATAGACAAAAATGCTGGAGAAACTCAGCGGGTGAGGCAGCATGTATGGAGCGAAGGAAATAGGCAACATTTCGGGCCGAAACCCTTCTACAGACTGATGTGAGGGTGGGGAGCGAGAAAGGAAGAGGATGAGCCAGAGGGCGAGAGGGAGAGCTGAGAAGGGGAGGAGACAGTAAGGACTACCTGAAATTAGATAAGTCAATGTTCATACCGCTGGGGTACAAACTGCCCAAGCGAAATATGAGGTGCTGCTCCTCCAATTTCCAGTGGTCCTCATTCTGACCATGGAGAAGGCCCAGGACGGTCGGATTCGGGATGGGAGGGTGAGTTGAAGTGCTGAGCCACCGGGAGATCAGGTTGGTTATTGCAGAGGTGTTCGGCGAAGCGATCGCCAAGCCTATGCTTGGTCTCATCGAAGTAGATCAGCTGACATCTAGAGCAGCGGATGCAAAAGATGAGGTTGGAGGAGGTGCAGGTGAACCTCTGTCGCACCTGGAAAGACTGGTTGGGTCCTTGAATGGAGTCAAGGGGGGAGGTAAAGCGACAAGTGTAGCATTTCTTGCGGTTGCAAGGGAAAGTGCCCGGAGAGGGGGTGGGAAGGGTGGGAAGGGACGAATGGACCAGGGACTTACGGGGGGAGCGGTCTCTGCGGAAAGTAGACAGGGGAGGAGATGGGAAGATGTGGCGAGTGGTGGGGTCACGTTGGAGGTGGCAAAAATGACGGAGGATTATTTGTTGTACGTGACGGCTGGTAGGGTGGAAGATGAGGAGTAGGGGGACTCTGCCCTTGTTACAAGTGGGGGAATGGGGAGAAAGAGCAGTGTCACGGGGTATCGAAGAAACCCTGGTGAGAGCCTCATCTATGGTAGAAGAGGGAAACCCCGTTTCCTGAAGAATGAGGACATTTCAGATGCCCTGGTGTGGAACAACTCATTCTAGGAGCAGATGCAGCATAGACAGAGGAATTGGGAGTAGGGGATGGAGTCCTTACAGCAAGCAGGGTGGGAAGAAGTGTAGTCCAGATAGCCATGGGAGTCAGTGGGTTTATAGTGGATGTCGGTCAGAAGTCTATCACCTGCAATGGAGATAGTGAGGTCCAGAAACGGTAGGGAAATGTCGGAAATGGTCCAGGTGTATTTGAGTGCCGGATGGAAGTTAGTGGTGAAATGGATGAAGTCAGTGAGTTGTGTGTGGGTGCAGAAGGTAGCACCAATGCAGTCGTCGATGTAGCAGAGGTAGAGTTCAGGGATGGGGCCCTGGTACGTCTCAAACAAGGATTGTTCGACGTACCCTACAAAGAGGCAGGCGGAGCTGGGGCCCATGCGCGTGCCCATAGCTACGCCTTGTATTTGGAGGAAATGGGAGGAGTCAAACGAAAAGTTATTAAGGGTAAGGACCAGCTCCGCTAGGCGGAGGAGAGTGTCAGTGGCCGGGTATAGGTTGCTTCTCTGGGCGAGGAAGAACCGGAGGGTGTTGAGACCATCCTGGTGGGGTGTGGAGGTGTAGATTGACTGGACGTCCATGGTGAAGATGAGGGGATGGGGGCCTAGAGAACGGAATTCCTGGAGACGACGGGGAGCGTGAGGTGTCTTGAACATAGGTATGGAGGGATTTAACCAGGAGGGGGGGCGAGGGATAGGATGGAGTCAAGGTATGTGGAAATGTTCGGTAGGGCACGAACAGACAGAAACAATGGGTCTGCCAGGACAGTCAGGTTTGTGGATTTTGGGGAGAAGGTAAAATCGGGCCATGCGGGGCTGGGGAACGATGAGGTTGGAGGCTTGGGGGGGCAGGGAGCCGGTATTGATGTATTCAATGATGGTGCTAGAGATAGTGGCCTAGTGCTCATCTGTGGGGTCATGGTCCAAGGATAAGTAGGAGGAGGTGTCTGTGAGTTGGCGCGTGGCATCAGCCTTGTAGAGATCAGCGCGCCAGACTACCACGGCACCTCCCTTGTTGGCGGGTTGATCACCCAGTCTGGGCTGTTGTAGAGTGAGTGGAGGGCTGTACATTCAGGGGGGGAGGTTAGAGTTGCTGTCAAAGTGGCAGGGTGTTAAGGCTATTAAGAAACCATAATGCATAATTAACCTCAAAAGTAGTGGTGCTGACTACATCAAATCCGACTAAACCTTTACATGTGACTGGTTGGCATCAGCTGGAGCATTGTATACAATTCTGGACATCACACTTAAGGACTTGGCAAGGAAACAGAAAATTTACCGAGATGAAATCATGATTGAGTAACTTCCATTAGATGTTGATATTTGATATTGGTTTCAAGATTCAAGATTCAAGATTATTTAATGACCACACAGTCAAGCTGGTGGAATTCATGTTCAGTACAGGATTTTACACAATAAGCTGATTCCAGTCATGCAGACATACAGTTTGTGGTACAGAAGAACACAGTAAGCAGAACATAACATAACATAAAACACAGACAACATACAGTATACAGTACATGCACGGGGTGGCTTTGTGATATTATCATAGAGTGTTCAGAGTTCGAATTGCATATGGGTAGAAACTGTTTTTGAATCGTGATGTTTTGGCAGGCAATGAGCTATAGTGCCTCCCTGAGGGCAGCAGGTGGAAGATGTGGTGAGCTGGGTGGGAGGGGTCAGAAATGATTTTCTTCACCCTTGACATGGACCGTTTGAGATTGAGTGATTCTATTGATGGGAGTGGGGTGCTGATGATATTGGATGCTTTGTTGACAATGCGCTGTAGTTTATTACGGGAGTGAGTGTCCAAACTGCTGTACCAAACTGTTATTGATGAAGTGAGCATGCTTTGGATGATGGCTGTGTAAAATCGGATTAGAAGATGTTTCCTCACTCTGAACTTCTTGAGCTGGTGGAGAAAGAAGAGTCTTTGGTTGGCTTTTTTATAAATGTGGTCTGAGTTGGTTTTCCATTTGAGGTTATTGCTTATGTGAGTGCCAAGAAATTTGAATGAGTCAGTGGTGGATATGGGTTCGCCGGAGATGAGTAGGGGGGTCTTGGGTTGTGCCTTTCGTCTGAGGTCGATGATAAGTTCATGGATTTCCATTGAGCAGAGAAAGTTAAAGTGTAATCTCAGGAGGGCAAAAGGCATTTCTGCCAACAGGTTGGATGCAGAATAACTTGCAAAAGTAGTAAGGAAATGAAAACAATTCCACTAACCTTCACACCTTCTGAAAGGCTGATGACATTTAAAGGAAGGAAGTTTTTATAAACATTATTTTGGGGAAAACTTAGGTAAGATGAACTGATAATGAAGAGCTACGTGCTATGGTTAAAGCCCAATTCGATTTGAAAAACCCGACTACATTTTCTGAAGCGCTAATAGAAATTTGAAGTTGTTGATCTGTTTTCTGTACAGATTTTCAGAGGTGTTTGATAAATCTTCACACAGAAAGCTCTTTAGCAAACCTGAGGACCACAATCCACAATGAGTCATAACATCAGGTCAAAAATGGGAAAGAAACCTCCAACTGTCCTTGTCATTACTGCCCTTCCAAAGGCTGATGCAGTGGTGCAGCAGTTCATTTCTGCTGCTTCAAAGTTATGATAATTCAGGTTCATTCCCGACCTTGGGTGACATCCATGTACAGTTTGCACATTCTCTCTGTGACCACAAGCTTCTTTTGAGCTTAAGTTTCATCTCACATTCCAAACATGTGCTGACAAGTTACAATGCCATTGTAGATTATGATTTAGTAGAGTTTAATGGCAAAAAGGATCAAATGGGAACTCTGTTATTTATGATATAAATAAATGATTGAGATGAAATGTAGGTGGGCTGATTAGTAAGTTTTCAGATGACACAAGAATTGCTATAGTTGTGGAAAGTGAAGAAGGTTGCAGGATATATATAAACCAATTGGATTCATTTTTTGGTTAGTATAGAGATACAACATGGAGACAGACCCTTTGGCCCACCAAGTCCGTGCCAACTAACGATGACCCGTACACTAGTTTTATCTTATCCCAATTTCACGTCCTGCACACTAGGGGCAATTTAAAGTAACTAATTAACCTACAAACTTGCAAGTCTTTGGAATGTGGGAGGAAACCAGAGCACCCGGAGGAAACCCACAGGGAGAACATACAAACTCCATGTAGACAGCACCCATAATAATCATAATAATAATAATCATAATAATAATAACTAGACTAAGTGGGACCCGTTGGGTCCCAAGTTCACACAGGAGGGCTGGTCCCCCAATGCAATATTCCACCTCTCCACCAATTCCAATATTGGTGGCCAGTGGGGGGGGGGGGGGGGGGGGGGGGGGGGGGGGCTTTCTGGAGAGCTGGTATGGGTGTTGTTGGCTGCAGGGACTACTGATCTCAAGAGGGCTAGTATGGACATTGTGGGCCAAATGGATTCTTGGGGTGTCAGCTCAGTCCCTCAAGCCTGATGTGTTGGCAGCCCACTCACGGCTGGTGGGCTGGCAGTTGACTCACGGCTATTCCTTGAAATTCCATTTCAAGCAGGGTGCAGGCCACCAAATTCAAGTGCAGTTTCTTACCTCTTCGAGCAGGGTACAAGGTCACAAAATTCAAGTGCAGTTTCATACCACTTCAAGCAAGGTGCAAGGCCACCAAATTCAGGTTCAGTTTCCTACCACTTCAAGCAGGGTGCAAGGCCACCGAATTCAAGTGCAGTTTCCAACCACTTCAAGCAGGGTGCAAGACTACCAAATTCAAGTGCAGTTTCATACCACTTCAAGCAGGGTGTAAGGCCACCAAATTCAAGTGCAGTTTCATACCATTCAAGGAGGGTGCAAGGCCACCAAATTCAAATGCAGTTTCATACCATTTCATGCAGGGTGCAAGGCCACCATATTCAAATGCAGTTTCATACCATTTCAAGCAAGGTGAACCACTAACAACCATTAGCAGTGCATTTTTACTTCAACCGAAACAACCAATAGCAGTGCATTTTTACTTCAACCCAAACAACCATTTGCAGTGCATTTTTACTTCAACCCAAACAACCATTAGCAGTGCATTTTTACTTCATTAGCAGTGCATCTTTACTTCATTAGCAGTGCATTTTTACTTCATTAGCAGTGCATCTTTACTTCATTAGTAGTGCATTTTTACTTCATTAGCAGTGTATCTTTACTTCATTAGCAGTGCATTTTTACTTCATTAGCAGTGCATTTTTACTTCATTAGCAGTGCATTTTTACTTCATTAGCAGTGCATTTTTACTTCAAACCAACCATAATTTTCATTTTCAAACCACATTAAGGGCACTCACAGTTGAGCAGACATGTGTACAGTGTTATTCAGAACTCAGAGAAATGTGACCATCTTGGTTCCTCCATCTTGCAGAGACTGAGTGAGGCACACCACTTACAGGTTTTATAGTCCCTCCCCCCTCCCACCAGCAGGGCAGCAGAGATAATGGCAATTTAAAAAAAAACATTAATATCTCTCTGATTTTTCATCGATGGGAAAAATCCTCCGGTCCCGGAAGGCGGAGGGGGGCTCTGAGCGAGGTGGCCAAAAATGACTGCCGTAAGTGGCGCCGTTTTCTCGGAAATCACGCCACAGCGAGCCAAAAGCGGTCAAGATCAGACTTTTAGTAATATAGAAGATAATAATAATAATATATTTTTATTGTCATTGCACATATGTGCAATGAGATTTGGTATGCAGCTTCCATCCGATGTCATAACTTAAACAACTAATAACATTTAGATTTAGGTTCCCCGAGAAACATGATTTATAAAAAGAACAGTAAAACAGTCAAAACAGTCTAAAGTGCAAATGTGTCTGTGCCGGGTCGATGTGCGATGTGACCATCCGAGGGAGACAGTTCATGGGGGTGGGGGCACTCAGCAGGGCCAGTTCAGAGCAGCTATAGCTCTGGGGATAAAGCTGTTCCTGAGTCTGGAGGTGCAGGCGTAGAAGGCCTTGTAACGTCTGCTGGAAGGTAGGAGTTCGAACAGTCCATTACAAGGGTGTGTGGAATCTTTGTGGATGCTGACGGCCTTCCTGAGATACCGTGTGTAGTAGATGCCCTCCAAGGCTGCTAGCTGTGTCCCAATAATCTTCTGCGCTTTGTGGACGACACGCTGAAGAGCTCTCCTCTCCGCTCCAATCCATAGTCAGGATTGAACCCGAATTTCTGGCGCTGTAAGGCAGCAATTGTACCGCTGCACCACTGGGCCATCCTTGGTTCTTCACCCATTAAGGTGTTGAGTATAAGTCGGGAAGTCGTGTTGCAGCTGTACAAAGCTTTATGTATGCCTTATTTGGAGTATTGTGTGAAGATCTGGTTGCTACCTATGGATGTGGAGGCTTTGCAAAGGGCGTAGAAGGGGTTCACTAGGATGTTGCCTAGATTAGTGGGTATTAGCTATAAGGAAAAGTTGGACACGCTTGGTTTGTTTTCTTTGGAGCATCAAAGGAAAAGGGGTGCCCCGATAGAAAAATAAAACCTTTTGAGAGGTATTGATAAAGGTAGTCAGGGTTTTTTTCCCCCCTATTGTGGAAAAGTCAAATACTGAAGGACACATCTTTAGGATGAGAAAGGGGATTTCTTAAAGAGTTACAAGGCAGTTTTTTTTGTTACAAAGAGTGGTTGGCTACCTGGAATGTGCTACCAAGAAGGACAAGAACAAGCACATGGGAACAACCTAACAGGGCCCTTGGGAGTATTGAGAATAGAGGTACAAGCTTAACAATCTCTGAAGGTGATAGTTTAAGTAGATAAGGCAACGGATAAAGTGCTGGTAAATGGAAAGATACCTGACAGAGTCATACAGCACAGAAACAGGCTTTCCAGCTCAACTTACCCATGCCGACCAAGCTGCCCCATCTACACTAGTCCCATTTTCCCGAGTTTGGCCCATATCCCCCTAAACCTTTCTTGTCAATGTACCTGTTCAAATGTCTTTTAAATGCTGTTATACCACCAGGCAGACATGGTCTGTCAAAGATCATATTTCTGATTTACTCTATGAGTTTATGGGAAAATGGACAGATGAGAAATGAGAACATGGAATGAACATGCAGTGGACTGCAGTCCTGCTGACCCCTTGATGCATTTGTCGATGAAATCGATAACTGCATCAAGTTACTACATTGATCAAACCTCTGGCCTTTGTAAATAATATTACTTGGCATCAAAACTAATTTGATGGTATACTCGCATTAACAGAAGTTATAAGCTAATGAATACAAAATATATCTATATTCCCACTAAAACTTCCCAGCATCTACTTTCAGGTCTAACTAATTACTTAACCGTGCAACATATCAGAAATAGAACAAGCATAAAGAAATTTATAAATATTAATAATCTGCAACTCAAATTTGCAGAATTTTAAAAACCTGATTTCAAGTAATCCAATGCTGAACTCAAGATTAGAACCAGGCATTTAATTACAGTGTGAACCTTGTTATGTTTACATATAGTTTAAAATTAATTGTGTTTGGCCACGATGCAATAATTAAATATTAATGGAAATGTTTTATATTATGTTACACCCCAAACAAATCGTGTATTATTTATCTTCCTTTATCAAGAGATTAGGTTTGAACATGCTATGAGAACAAAATTTAACTAATATATTTTGAATAACCTGTGCGTCTTACACTAGTGCAAAATTACTTATAGGACATATTCAAAAAGAATAAGGAACATATCAGATTTTGTTGTCCAATCTAATTCTCCCTTCTTCCTGGTCAGCCTTTGCTAACCAATAGTCAAGTTTCAGCTGGGTGGTGGGGCGTATTAGCACAAAACCTTCAAATACAATAACCAGTCTGAAGGTTTGTTATCTTTGCTATTTCCATCTCAAAACCAATTTGTTCAGTGTCAAACCTGGTTATGATTTCCTCAATGCTTTGTTTATATGCTGCTCTGAAAGGTCTTATTGTAAATACACAATTTTCTGCTTACACAAATGTCCATTGACGGGACACAAAAATCAATAAATAAATCAATGTAAAGATAGATATCTCTACCACTTTGGGACATAGAGCATGAGAAGGATGTTACAGGTCAGAACATGATTTCACCAGCTGCAACACATTGGTTAGGTCTAAAAGAGGTGAGATGGGCTGTCTGTCTCCAGTTTTATGTGTTGCTGTATGTTTATTAAAGTATAATAATGTGCTCTATGCTGTAATCATACTAATTGTTAGTCTGTGGGTACTCTAGTGAGGAGGTAGAAATCGGGTAAGTACCCAACTTGTGTACTTTGGTTTTACAGTCCCCCTTAGGATATTCTTTGCAAGCACCAGGGAGGCAGCGGTAGAGTTGCTGCCTTACAGCGTTTGCAGCGCCAGAGAACTGGGTTAGATCCCGACTACGGGTACTGTCTGTACGGAGTTTGTACGTTCTCCCCGTGACCGGAGATCTTCGGTTTCCAGAGATCTTTGGTTTCCTCCCACACTCAAGACGTACAGGTTTGTAGGTTAATTGGCTTGGTATAAAAATATGTAAATGATTCCTAGTGTGTGTAGGATCGTGTTGGTGTGTGGGGATCGCTGGTCGATACGGACTTGATGGGCCGAAGGGCCTGTATCAAGTCTACAAAACTAAATTAAACAGACAGGATAAAAGGCCGAAATCTCGGAATGGCTGGGCACAGGAGACACTTCTAGCAGTTCGGGCAAAAATAAGGCAAAAGAGGTTTCTGCATCTGTCTGTCAATGATTAATTGCTGTCTTTTGTTGTGATTTTTGCAGAAGAATTTCATTAGTTGTCTAAGTCTATCCTTACTATCAACATTGCCTGATATGCTCACTATTCCACACGTGACCAAAAGACAAAAGATGTACATTATATCCACAAGAATGATGCACTGAAGCAAATCAATGAACTTACCTACCATGCCAGATTGCTACAATCTTAACACAAAACAAATGATTCTCTTATTGATAGCTACATGAAACTAATACTTTGTAAGAAGATGACCATTTACTCAGCTGCTACCATAAGTGAAAGGAGCAGAATTAGGCCATTCGGCCCATCAAGTCTACTCCACCATTCAATAGTGGCTGATCTATCTTTCCTAACCCCATTCTCCTGCCTTCTCCCCTTAACCCCTGACACCCGAACTAATCAACCATGACTGCAAACGAGAAAGAATAAAAAATGTAGAGAATAGCATATACAGATATATAACTTTGTACATTGCACGGGACCACAGTGTACTTGCTTTTTGTGGTGGTTTAGTATAGAATCCTGCTTTCATGAGCCAATACTAAACTCTAATCTATGCATTGCAGTATGAAAGTTGAGTAGTTCAGATTTGTGTGCAATTGAGGAATGCGCTGGAAATCCAGCAGCAGAACAGAAAGTAAGGACAGTGCTGGGGCCTTCAGTTCTGATGCTGGAATCAGCACCAAGTTAAAGGACGGAGCCAATACAGATGTTACGTATCCCTCATCATCATGAGTCACAGCAGCCCTTACTGGAACAATTAAAAACAATCCAATGGCCACAGAAAGCAGCTACATTTTAAAATGTCATCTGGGCTGTCCAGGGTCGGGCTTCATGATCTGCCATGTCATCCTTTGCAGATATACTTGCAGCAAGCCCTCGAATGTGACTTGTCTTTTGGAGCAGCAAAGAAGGAGCGAGTGACACCGCAGGGATAGAGGTGGGGATATATGTGATACCATGTCAAGCACATCTATTCAGGAGAACACTCTTTAGAAACTGCACACAGGAAATTTATTTTCATATTTTCCACACAATCTAAATATTAAGGTTGTTTGCTTACCACAGACAGAACCACGAACTAATCTTCGTAAGTGTGGCCTGTCAGGGAGGTAGCGATACTTGCATCCAAAAATGCTTAAATTTGAAGTATGGTCACCAAAGAAACGAAGCTGCCGGTATGTCTCCCCACAGCGGTAGCAAAAGTTAGTGTTGCATTGTGAACAATTCATGTGATCACAGCCTTCGGTCCTCTGGATATGAATCTTTAATTGTAAGTAAAAAAGTTATTTGCACAGATTTGGCAAAATATCATTCAGATTTTAATTTGTTTTAAATAACCAGAAACATTTAAGCCACAAGGAGGATGTCACGGCAGTAGTCAGAGGCGACATTACTCAGGTTCATTACTGAGGCTATATGGGTGGAGCTGAGAAATATGCTGAGATATTGCAGGCAGCTTCAAGACGACTAGGGTTGTTAAAGCAGGGGACTTTAACTTTCTCAATATAGACTCGGACTGCCAGATTACCAAGGGTTTTGATGGGGTGGAATTTATCAAATGTGTTTAGCAAGGTTTCCTTAGGAAATATGTAGAGTGGCCTAACAGGGAAAGGACAAAGCTTGACCTAGTCTTAGGAAATTCAGATGGGCAAGTGAATAAAGTGTCAGTGGGTGAGACTTTTTGGACCAGCGACCACAGTTCTATTAGCTTTAAATGGCTATGGATAAGGATAGGGCAGGCCCAAGTGTTAAAATTCTGCATTGGGACAAAGCCACCTTTGATGGTATTAGACAGGAACTTGCTGAAGTTGATTGGAGTGGGATGTTTGTGGGTGAAAAGGACATCCGGAAGTAGAATGGTGAGAGTTCAAGACACGCATGTTGCCGTTAGGGTGATTGAGGTTCTGTATAAATTGGAGACAATTTATACTTGTGTCCCTTTAACTGAATTTTCGTTTTGATAGACAAAGCATTCTGTTTTTATCATTTACCGGTATGATAACAGCGAAAATCAAATCTCCCATGACCCCACTGCAAACAAGCAGCTTTAACGTTTATTAATTGTTTTATTTTAAAAAGTCAATATTTTCTAAGGATGGTAAATAAGGTGTATTTTACTAATATGGTGTAACATTTAAAAAAAAGCATTTTTCATAACTGATTAAAACTGGGAGTATTCCGATTTTAAATAATTGAAAAAATAGTGGAACTATTTTATACTAGTTTAGTTTAGTTTAGTGATACAGTGCGGAAACAGGCCCTTCGACTCGTCGGGTCCGCGCCTACCAGCGATCCCCGCACATCAACACTATCCTACACACACTAGGGACAATTTTTTAAAAACATTTACCAAGCCAATTTACCTACATATCTTAAGTCTTTGGAGTGTGGGAGGAAACCGAAGATCTCGGAGAAAGCACACGCGGTCACTGGGAGAACGTACAAACTCTGTACAGACAGTGCACATGGTCGGGATCGAACTAAGGTCTCCGGCACTGCAAGCGCTGCAAAGCAGCAACTCTACCGCTGTGCCGCCCAATATAGATAGCTTATTACCAAATTTGGAGCTAGTTACTGTCCTATAACACATTTGCATAAGCAGTTTAGATACTACATTGGTATTGGGCTTGGTTTACTTGGTTGAGCGTGTATCCTGGTGTTATAGCACATACTTTGTGTTTTAAAAGTAATTCTACAATCGAGAACAGTGTTCTACTTAACCAATTTTGTTTTAGTATCTCTACAAAACCCTGCAAACAAGCACAATTGGTATAAAATTTGAATAGCAGTTAATTCATGCTGCATACATACACAATTTTGTACACAGACCAATGTATAACTTTCAAAACATATCAAATATCAGAGATATATGATCTGAGTTAAATGCAACTTACAACAAAAAAAAATCCATAATCATTTGAACTGGTTGCACACAATTGCCTTTACAACAAAAAAAATTATTCAGGTCAAGATATCACTGTCCTACGCGATACAGAAACCAGCTGATACTATAAGGGCAATGAAGCAAAAACATTGAACGTTTATTAGTTAATTAGCAGCAAAGTTCTGTGTTTGACATAGGGAAACAATTACATACATGAAAAACCAATATCCATTCAAGATCAATTGAGCTAGTGACTGAAGTTGTAAAATTGTTGCAGATTAAGTACTCCCTGTCTTTGTGCATATTGAATTGCCATTCGTTCATCATGAGCAGAGCATTATCGACTCAAATTCTGCTGACTCCTCTGATCTACTGTAAAAAAATCCTTGGATCACAGGGTCATATTCTAATAACTCGTTGGAAGGAATCATGGGTCCACAATGACATTGCAGGTTCTGACAATGACTTTTAGCCAAAAGGTTGGACAGTCCTGAATCCATACAAGGGAAACATGATGTGGTCACCTTTTACACAATAATGCCCCTGTCCCACTTAAGAAACCTGAACGGAAACCTCTGGAAACTTTGCGCCCCACCCAAGGTTTCCGTGCGGTTCCCGGAGGTTGCAGGTGGTTGCAGGTAGTGGAAGCAGGTAGGGAGACTGACAAAAACCTCTGAGAACCTCACGGAAACCTTGGGTGGGGCACAAAGTCTCCAGAGGTTTCCGTTCAGGTTTCCTAAGTGGGACAGGGGCATAACAGAGTAAAGGCACTCACATATGAGAGTGTGAACACTAAACTCCAACAACTAATCACGTGTCAATTATTGCCATAAGCACCATATTTCCAAAGTAGTCAGTGACATTCATGCAGCAACCATCAAATACCACTCAAATGGACCTCAGATTCAATCAACAATAATAATTTGCTCTTTCAATATTTTGTACGAACATACACATGTGCATGACTTGGGTTGTGGGAGGCATAGAAGAGCAGTTTACAAGTGGAAAATGTACCTGTATTCTGTGGTAAAGTTCAGAACACAGGAATTATCAAACAACTGCACCATCAGTAACACCAAGCACCAGGTGGTCATTGCGCCAAACACTTGCACTCTCTACCCCAAGGTTGGCTGGATTTGCTGGTTGTTAACCATTTTAACCCCCCTTCCTATAACGACAATTCTGTTCTGTTTCTCCATTGCCAGAGAAAGGCCACACGCAAACTTTAAATATACTACCTTATAGTCCGCTTCGGTAGTTTATAACCCAATGGTATGAACATTGAATTCTCTGATGTCAAGTTACACGTGCTACCCACATCTGTGCCCACCCCACTCTAGTGCATACACATTTCTCTCACCGTATGTCACCACACCCCATCCACTTCGCTCCTTCCCCTCCACTATAGACTCATCGTCCATTCCCGAGTCATCTACTTACGTTTTATCCCTTCTCTTTACCTCCCACGCCCTTCCAGTGCTATCCCTCCCTCTGACTTTACATTTCACTCATCCTCAACTTCTCTTTTCTGACACTTATCTTTTCACCTCTGGCCTGTCATTTATTCCACTCATCTGTCAATCCACATCACTTGCCAGGCTTTGTTCCACCACCCCTCTCTTTTGCAGCTTTCTCCCCCGTCCATCAGTCCGAAGAAGGGTACCAACCCAAAATGCCACATGTCCATTTCCTGCTCAGACGCTGCATAGTGTTTTGCACAGTATCTGCGGTTCTTAGTGTCCCCAAGTTTGAACCAACCTTGCATTTTGGGCATTTCTGAGCATTTCTTTGGCCATGTTCAATCTCACTGGCCCAGTGACGTAACAGTTTGTCCCCCTTTCTGTATTCCTTGCAATTTAAGCCTTGATGCCAAGGAGAGTGGCACTTAAAGCACCAAACAAATTGGCACACCGGACATTGAATCTGTAGGATCAAGGAAGAAAAAAATTACACAATAAAACTGGTATGAAGGGGAAGGGAAATTCTTCAGTGATCTGCAAAATAAGAACCAGACCTAACAGTATAACACAGGTCTGCCAATTTAAATATATCAAGCTCCCAGCGTCCTGGGGTTACATTTGCCTTGAAGTAATCTATAGGATTCTGTCAATAGACAATAGGTGCAGGAGTAGGCCATTCGGCCCATTGAGCCAGCACCGCCATTCAATGTGATCATGGCTGATCATCCCCAATCAGTACCCCGTTCCTGCCTTCTCCCCCTGTCGTCAGAACTATGTGAACATCCTATGTTTTCATTGGAACTCTTTTTGTTAGAACAGCAGATTCTATGAAGCGAATATCAGATGTATTAAAACTATTCGCAGGTGAGAGTAGGGAGATGAAAATGACAACCCCGCCCCCAAAGACTAGGGTATAAGCATGGAGTGGAAGTAGATGCAGGTAAATGGAGGGACCCAAGTATAAAGCCAAAGATAGAAATCTGGAACCAACAGCGAGAGAAACCGTCTGAGTCTGTGAAATGCACGATCGGAGATGGGGATTGATTAAGAAGCAATTAACAGGATTGTGGCATAGGTTAAATAGGCAATCGAAGGAAAGGGAATAGGAACAATTTCAGTAGCAGTTTCACTTCATGCTTTCTTGTACCGAGCAAGCAATTATGGTTCGGTATAATCTATTCAGAGAGATCTGCATCTAATAAAAAATGTGGGGAAAGCACTATCAGCAACAATTCCCAATGTTGAAACCTTCTGTTGACATTGCTTATATTTCTATCTTCTTTCCAACTAAACAGCAACATTAGTGTGAAGGTCTATTCAAATTTTATTGTGTTGCTGAATTTCCCAAAGTACAAGGATAAAAATGGCACATAAAACCAACATCATATTTATACTTCAATGAGCTTGAAATCATGACCAGGAAGGAATTCCAATCCATTAATGTACCACTGGTCAATAACTAACATCACATCATAAAGAGTTATGCTATCTTTCCAGGCAACAGTCATTGCAACACATCTGGAAAGATGCTTCCCCCAGACACCAAGAACAATATTTTCAGCCATATTTAATGGCACCCTGTGGCAGTCACTGACATGAACAGAGTGCAGACACAAGACTCTTGCAAATATTGATTTTATAGTACAGCACATTATTTAAAAGTACAAGCATGATAGTCCTTGGTAGTTTGCTGTAATAATTATGATTCATTGGCAATTGAAAGCAAAGCTTCAAATGCCCTGATATACGAGAGAGGTGCATTTGAATACATTGGGTGTCCCAAATTATTGTGCTTACTGTACCGTGTAAAACCTTGCAACCTAACAACATCCTAACCAGAGAGGAGGAAGGCAACTGGCAGCCGAGTGTTCATGGCAGAGATCAGCACTGCTGATTCAGCTGTAGCAAAACTTGCAATCTGTTGCAGAATGGATAATGTGTGGCACTCATACAAGATTCATTAAACCACGTTGCTCAGCTGCTGATTTAAAATAGTAATTCTACCCACATTTCCCTTTGGAAATGGCTCTGGGCAACTTCTGCAATGGTATCCTCTTCATTCCCACAAATAAACAAATTGCCTTTTTGGGTTTATTGGTCCCTTAAGTTGCTAAAATTATACAAAATATTTTTTGAAACTAGCATGCATGTTTAAAAACAATAAATGAGAAAAACTTTCAATCTGGCAAGGAGCTTTCCTGGGTGTCTGAACATCCATTAGGAAATTGAATTCCTAATTTTTTGGGCAGGACTTTTGATTGAGCGTCTTTTCTCTGCAGTTAAATTCCCCAAAGAGTCATGCAATTTGCAAAATTGGTCTTCTGTAAGATTTTTTTAATAGCCCTGGAAGTGACAACGCATATGGTGGTGAAGAAGGCACAAGGCAAGCCTGCCTATGTGGGTCAGACATGCAATATAAAAGTTGGGGCAGTATGTTGCAACCTTACAGATACTGACAGAACCGTACTTGGAATATTATCTGCAATTCTGGTTGTCGGGGTGACCTGTTAGAAACATATAACATTATGAGAGTCATAGATATGGTAGATAGTTTAAAAAAACATGTCCCCATGGTAAGGGTATCAAAAACACGCACATAAAAGGCAAGAAATGTAAAGGTGTTTTTCGGGATGATTTTATTAGACTGGTTGATATCTGCAATGAATGATAGTGTAGATGATGGAATCAGATACAATTACTATGCTTAAGAGTAATTAAAATAAACACTTAAATAGGGACAGAGTAGGATAGTCATAATGTGGGAAAATAGGATTTGTGTACATGGGCAAAAAAAGGTCGCCATGGATGTGGTGGACCGAAGGACCCGTTTCTGTGATGTGTCACTCGATGTTTCTAAGGTACTTTATAGCTTTGCAAACCTCATATGCTGTTAAACTCTTCTCTCGCTTTCTGCAATCTAACAGTGCCCGCCTCTTGGATTTTCTCTGGTCAGCTGTATTTTTTATTTGCAGCAATATTTTGTATGTACTTGTAAGTATGCTCTGCTACTCTCCAGGAATGATGGGCAAGTTGCTCCCGCACAATATTTTCATAAAATACCACTTTTGTTGTAGCTTGATCCATCCATCAAGAGGCATATTAAAATTATTATAAAGGGAAATATCTCAAGCACATTGGTCACTTAAGGAAAAGTGCAAGAAAAATCAATGTGTACATTAAGGTTATTGTTTACCCCAGAACAGTCCCCAAGGCCATTGTTAGCTTCAATACTAATTCATTGCTTCAATACTTTGCTTCAAATATTATTGCTAAATATTTTAACCCCACACCGCAGGAATCCACAGCTGAATTCTTACTCTTTAATCCAATGCTATGAAGTGCGGAACAAAATAGGAGAGAATGCCACTCACTTTGAACTTGTTCTCTGATTTTGTGGGGTTTGGAATGTTGCTTTTCAGTCGCCAAGTAGTGAAGTGCTTACACTGAGGACAGGGTTTTGTGCTCGAATCCATCCTACTGAGCTCCAGGAAGTAGCTGTACTTGACAATATCATCACGAGGCAAATTGGAGATGACAGTGCTTTCATCCATATATTCGCTGCATTCGGTAATGGGGCATTTTATCTCTGCTCTTCCCAGTTGCACCTGCAAACATGGAAGACAATGGTTTGGAGAAGTTAGGTGTTTCACACATTCAATGAGTCAAAACTGCAGCTCACTTACACAACATACTGCATTGGGAGAAAATGCCTTTATTTTTGTACCAGTTTGGTTAGTAGTGACAAGTCAGATAACTTGAGTAAAGGTAGTGAAGACAGACACAAAAAATGTATTCGATTCACCTGCCAATTCTTTATTCCCCGTTGGCAGGTATCCAGCAGTCTGCTGTCCTCTTTCTTACTCTTTATATATCTAAAGAAAGTTTTGCTTTCCTCTCTAAGGGAATGTATAAAAACGGCCTTTATTAAAATCTGACAATGTGCACTTAACCACATGTGATTTTTTTCTATTACAATCTCTAATTGTGGAGTACAGAGGCAAATAAATAAATGATGGGTCTTTGTCCCAAACATTATGGAGGGCACTGTGATTAAGAAGTTACTATTGCAAATGAAATCTGGTGATTTACCACCTGATCAGCAAAATCGTGAAAGACATCATGTAATATGCTGGGAAGGTACATTTACCAACGATCAATTCTCCGGCACATAACTTGGATTCCACAAAGAGTACTCAACTCCAGACCACATTCAAGCAAACATTAACATCAGAGTTGATTTGCAGGTGAGGACAAAGTTACCATTCTTAACATCAAGTTAGCATCATGCTCCAAGAAAATTGAAGATATTGTTAAAATCTCTCTTGGCTTGAATCACATGGCATTATGCGGTGAAGGAGACCAATTGTTTTACAAAAACAATATTGCTATATAACGGTCAACGGGTAAAATCATTAGCCCTAGGTAAACACAGAATGCTGGAGTAAGTCAGCGGGACAGGCAGCATCTCTGGAGAGAAGGAATGGTGACGTTTCGGGTCGAGACCCTTCTTCAGACTGACAGAAGAAGTCATTAACCCCAATGTCTTCAGACATTTCACAAATAACATCCATTTCCATCATAGTTCTGGATGTGGTGATGTTCAATGGTGACTGTATCATGTTGAGCTCAATTTAATGGAGCAGTTTCTAGCCTCACACACAAGGCCCAGACATCATTCAGGGTTGATGCGTGGAAGTGACATTTGTTAGATCACGTAATGACAAACTCCATCAAGAGAAGCAGTTTATAACGTTTATAACGTCTCCTCAACTGCAAACCTGAGCATTCACCCAAGAACAGGCACACCATAGGCTGCAGAGTAAATTCCAGGAGCATTGCCTTCAAACTTCATGAAGATATTGGTGTTGATTTCAAGACTTCTTCAATAGCATCTGACATACTTTTTTGGAGGACAAGGATAGAAACTGTTTAGGAACACCAATACCCATAAATATTCTGCATTGTCACACACCTTCGAGACTCAGAAAAGTTTTGCCCTTCCCGCACTGTCATTAAGCTAAATTCTTTGAACTATATCAACACTGTGGGAACGATCGCCTCCAGTTTATGGAAGGGAAGAATTCAAGAATGCAGCTCACCAGCATCTTCTCCAAGTCAATTAGATACGGGCGATAAATACTGACTTGGTAAGTTATGCCAGCATTCTGCATGATTAAAAAAAACTAAATCAGCAAAGAAGTAAACAATTTTTTAACTGAGTTGTATTTAACTGAATGCAAATATAGTTTAACACCAGAGAACCTATCAAATATTTGGACATGGGCTGAATGAAAATCTTCCCTGTTAACGGTCATTCTCAAATCCTGATCCATGGCATAATCTGCTGCCTATTTCTCTTCCATTTATCCGACTGCAACTTTAAATCTGCTTGGAGGAGAGAGGGGTTGAAATACACCAACTTTTTCCATGCAGAGCTGTGGGAAAAATATGGCAACACTTGTTCAAAGAAAAAGGAGTTTAGCAAGTCACGGTGAATTCACATTAAACTGGTGCGGTTTGTAACATACTACAGGTGCACAACCTTTTATCCGAAAGCCTTGGGACCAGACACTGCTCGGATTTCGGAATTTTTCGGATTTCCGAATGGAAGATTTTTAGTGTAGATTAGATAGGTAGCGCGGCCGGCTTGAAAAGTCTGGAGCGGCTGCCTCCTCCCCGGAGACCGGGGAATCATTGTAAATCATTGCTTAAATGTTAGTTTGGAGGGATTTTATGTGGTGGGGGGGGGTGAAGGGGGAAACTTTAATTCTTAGTCCCCTACCTGGTCGGAGAGGCAGGGTGCGGGCAATGCCTTACCGGGTCGCCGTGCAGTAAGCTCCGGAGCGCTGTGGCCGCCGACTCCCAACATCGCGGAGCTGGGGCTGCGGGCGTCCGGCCGCAGCTCCGACCCCGGCAACGCTACCCCTGGCTGCGTGGCGCTCCAAATCCAGCGCGGCCCGCGGCCGGACGCCCGCAGCCCCAGCTCCGCGATGTTGGGAGTCGGCGGCCACAGCGCTGCGGAGCTCACTGCACGGCGACCCGGTAAGTCATTGCCCGCTCCCTGCCTCTCCGACCAGGTAGGGGACTAAGAATTAAATTTTCCCCCTTAACCCCCCCCCCCCCCTTCACATAAAAGCCCTCCAAACTAACTGACTAACATTTAAGCAATGATTTACAGATGTTTAAGTGTCTCCCCGGTCTCCGGGGAGGAGGCAGCCGCTACAGTAGTACAGACCTGGGTTGACCGTGGGTCGTTTCGGGTCAAGTTTGGCGCCAAACGCGAGCTTTGGTGTGCAGACGAAATCCTGGAAAAAATGTCCGGTTTTCGGAGCTTTCGGTTTCCGGAACTCCGGATAAAAGGTTGTGAACCTGTATAACTAAAATGTTGTTGGCTTGCTTTATTCAATCTTTACACACTTTGATGTATTGGGTCTTGGTAGACTATTTAATCTCTTAGTTTTGCTGGGCTATTGCTACAGTCAAAATCATCAAAAGAACTATGTTCGAATTCCAGTTGGTTAAAGGTCTGCAAAATGGGTCACTAACCTAATCCTTGCAATGAGACTGGATCCAGATATAAGCATCATTTGTGCCCACATCACGAGTAGGATAGGAAAGGATAAATAGGGTAGGATAGGAAAAGTTGATTTAAAAAAAAAACAAATAATGATACAAATTCTGATGCATGTTTCCTTTTCCTGGGCATAACCAGGAGTCAAAAATGCAATTTTAGTATCGAAGATTCAACACAATAGACAATAGACAATAGGTGCAGGAGTAGGCCATTTGGTCCTTCGTGCCAGCACCGCCATTCAATGTGATCATGGCTGATCATCCCCAATCAGTACCCCGTTCCTGCCTTCTCCGCATATCCCCTGACTCTGCTATCTTTAAGAGCCCTATCTAGCTATCTCTTGAAAGTATCCAGAGAACCGGCCTCCACCCCCTCTGAGGCAGAGAATTCCACAGACTCACAACTCTCTGTGAGAAAAAGTGTTTCCTCGTCTCCGTTCTAAATGGCTTACCCCTTATTCTTAAACTGTGGCCCATGGTTCTGGACTCCCCCAACATCGGGAACATGCTTCCTGCCTCTAGCGTGTCCAAACCCTTAACAATCTTATATGTTTCAATAAGATTCCCTCTCATCCTTCTAAACTCCAGAGTGTACAAGCCCAGCCGCTCCATTCTCTCAGCATATGACAGTCCCGCCATCCCGGGAATTAACCTTGTAAACCTACGCTGCACTCCCTCAATAGCAAGAATGTCCTTCCTCAAATTAGTGGACCAAAACTGCACACAATCCTCCAGGTGTGGTCTCACTAGGGCTCTGTACAACTGCAGAAGGACCTCTTTGCTCCTATACCTGACTACTCTTGTTACGAAGGCCAACATGCCATTCGCTTTCTTCATTGCCTGCTGTACCTGCATGCTTACTTTCATAGACTTTCACAAGGAAAGAAGGTGAATGACGACATATTGAAGAAATTAGAAAAGGGTACCATAATTCTTTTCCAAGCATTATCGGGAATTGTAATTCTAACTTTATTTTTGCAAAGAGCTGCTTCAATTCTGTTAATGAAATCTCACCATCACAAAATGGCATTGGCTTCAGATGATTGTGAAGGATCCAGATAGTTCGGCACGGACTAGAAGGGCCGAGATGGCCTGTTTCCGTGCTGTAATTGTTATATGGTTATAAAGAGGTTACAAAGAGCTGGGCAGTGAGGGTGAATGGCACTGAGCAGCAGGTCAACTGCCAGAGAGAATAATAAGGTAAAATAGCAGGATGTCACTGGTGTCTTTGAATAACTGGTCTTTGTACTGTGGCAAAGAGGGAAAGCTATTAACGATTTCAAACAGGATGTTATGGTAGAGCTGTAAAATTTCAAAGAGAATGACAAGCTGAAAGACTTTTGACAAGAACGGTTGCATTACACTTAGTGAGTCTTGATTTTTCATTTGAATGTTAAGACTTGAGAATGTGTCATTTAAAAATGTTAGACTTTAAACAAAACTTAAAATGGCCTTGCAACCCACCCCTTCTACTGCAGTCGGTGCTCTCGATATGGATTGCTACTCCGGTCCTCCGTCTTACTACTCCCACTCCCTTCCCCGCCAGATCCCCTTTCCCCACCATCACTCCTTCTGGTTCAACATGTCATTCCTCGCATTCCTTTGTTAACAGATCCCACCGTTTATACTCTTTTGTCTTCTCCAGTTAACACCTCCAGCCTTGGTTAATATCTCTATCCTGCTCTCACTCATCTGAGTTTAATATGGAATTGGTGTGGGGAAAAGGAACAGATAAAATGATGGTGATCATTAAAAGTATTGGATTGTCCATTGAAGACCCATCAGGCTCACTTGTGTACCTTAAGGTTAGAAATCTACCATTCTTACCAATCCAGGCCTCCATGGAACGCACCACCAACCCATTTGGTTGACTCCTAAATGCCCTCTGAAATTGCCTAGCCAGGCGTTACTTTCCCTCTATGTTTAAATAGAAAATAAAGAACATTTTGTGGACCACCCAACATCGACTTAGATACTGAATTTTGACACAACAAAGTAAATCCTGCAAAGTCCTCCTCACTATCCACAGAGAGAACTGCTCTGCAGACAAGCAGAGCCATAATCACGGAATCATACTCTGCAGACAATATGTTAAACTTTGGTACATTGCATTCCACAATCATTTATTTTCGATTTTCATAAAACAAAATGGCAACACTAAACATTCTCATCAAAACAGAGCCAGGCAATGACCATCCCAACAAGTGAAAATGTAACCACATTCCACTGACATTCAATGACATTATCTTGGTCGAGTACCCCATAATCAATAATCTGGTGGTCACCATTGACCAGAAACTCAACTGAACCAGCTGCATAAATAATATGGTTAAGGAGCGTGCCAGAGGCTGGGAATCCTCCAATGAATTGCTCAGCTCATACCATCTTGAGACTTGAGACCCTTCCGGCACCTGTCAAGTGGAAGTCAGGAATGTGACGACATATTCTTCACTTGCCTGGAAGATCAGTGCCATCTCGGAAAAAGCAGCCTGCTTAATTGGCACCCCATCTAGCACCCTGAATGTTCATTCCCTCCACCAATCTTACTCAATGGCTGCATTGTATGCCATCTGCAAAATGCACTGCATTTCCTCACCTTGCTTCTCCAGCAGCAACACCCAAACCCCATGATCTCCTTCATCAAGGCGCAAAAGAAGCAGGACCATGGAATCACTAACACTCGCATGTGCCCTCCGGCTTGATATAATATAATAATTTGCTTAATATAATAGGTTTTCCCAGATGAATACTTGAAATGGCCAGTGGTATCATGATCAATATTCTTGACTTGCAAATATATCAGTGCTGTGTTATTGCTGAATTTCATTTCTGGAAAGCATTGACCAGCAGTCGGCAACCTACGGCCTACAGGCCAGATTCGGCCCATAACCTGAAATCATGCAACCCCCAGGCGTAACACACCACACACACACACACAACACTTACCCGAGAATAGTTCCCACACACAGCCAATTCCATATCACAACACCTGTCGACTCTCTCTCTCCGTCCCTATCCTTCCACCCCTCTTCCTTCCTCCCGACCACCCGTAGTGAAAGTGCCCCCCCCCCAACCCATTGTGCGGCATGTGTGAAACTGAAACGGGCTGAGAGCGGCTTCAACGAGGCGATGCTGGTGCGGTTTCCTCGGGAGCCCAGCGGCGGGCGGGCTGGAGGAAAGCGAAGCATCAGCGTTGAGGAATTTCGTTCCGGCCACAGGTTTGCACTTTAGTTGCAGTTTGTTGCGGGGTAATTGTCTTTTTGTCCCATTTTTGGTGCGAATTTTAAAACTATTATTAATTATTTATTAACTATGGCGATAGATGTGGCCCGCCATCCGTTCACAGATATGTGTCCTGGCTCCTATGCAGAACAAGGCTGCCGATCCCTGGCCTTGACTAACAGAACTCTGGGAATAACTTGGGACATGTGAACTTCAAAGCAATAGTAATTCAATTTATTTTAACCACGCAAACTGCCTGTTTTTTCCACTCTTGAGGGCCAAGTTCTGAGGAGTCCTGAAAACAACTGCTAGCAAATTCTCTGAAAATTGTAGCTGTGAACTTCTAAATGTGTGTCATCCAACATGAGATGTGACTTTGTAGACAAGCACTTTGACGCCACAAACCTTTGCAGCCCTCAGGATAGGCAATGCTACCAGCAGCAGCCATTTATATTCAATATGATCTTTTAAGAGGTTCAAGCTTTGACAGAATTGTGCAGAAATGGAAACACTAACTGAACTTTGCAGAAATATTGTAAAGTTCTTTGGTTGAACGAATGCTAAAGTACATATTCTGTTGAAGGACATAATTGCCTAAAAGTTCAAGAAGCTTGTGTTCCTGGAACAGTTCATTCCAAACCCAATGCAAAACCACACGGTTGATGCTATAAAGTTGAATATTTTTAATCCAAGGTCTTACTCAAACTTGAATAAAAGTATCAACACATCTTCTTTCAAAATGAACTAATGACGTTCGCCTGAATGTTCTGTTCCATCTTTTACATTTTACGCTTCACTGCTTTTCATCGCTTCACTAATGTGGGCAGATTCCAAATTTTGAACCATATTCCTGGACCCAATTCTCAAATGCTTACCCTCTTTAAAACTACATTATTTAAAGATGCTTCTGGTCACCACTCCTAAGTTATGGCTGATTGGCTTGTTTCACTTGCCTCCGTAAAGCAGGTTGGGCCATTATTCTTAAAGGACAAAATAACTTATTTCCAATGTTGATTTAAACACAGTCAGAGTTACAATGTTATAAGTTATTTTCTATTTTGATAAATAGTTCAACAAGTAAGTCAATTTAATTCATTTCACAACTTTTGTATATATGTCAATGACACATTCTAACTTTAGCTGAACAAATGATTATGTTGGCACAGTTTAGAGAGAAGTTAAGAATCTACTTTCTCAACTAACTTTACCACTGGGTTGTTGATTATATGCACAGAGCATACTATAACAATACTCAGCAAACAATGTGGCTTTCTGGAAGATGGTTTCAAATATTTGTTATTCGGTTTCTATGGCTACTGATGGCGTCACGGAAGAATATCCTCTCTTGGTCTGGTATCATGGAGACAATTAAACTCAAATGCTTCAGTAATCACTGCAAAAATAGGTCTGTGGGGGATATAGTTTTGTTAGACTGGACGTGCCCAAACTAGGTTCTAGAAGGTATATTTGTCAATTCCAGGCTTAGCCCTCCTAAATAGTGGGCAAGATGGGGAAGGTCCTGTGCTAAGGTGTACTGTGCGAAGGTGTGCAGGGGGTGGCACAGTACGCCCCACCTACCATCTTCTACTATTGCAGAAAAAGTGAGAAAAGAGTTCGGGAGGGGTTTGCAGTTGAAGAAAATCGAGCAGATGTGGGCTGAAAATATCAGCATTGAAAGGGTACAGTCTCTGTGCAATGCTAAAGACAACACCTCTCTGAAGGAAACTGGTCTCCTCATATATGTTAGCTGCAGGCCAGGTAGGGTTGAGGCTTTTAACTAACATCTTGCAGTGCAAGACCTGTTCAGTGTTTTTGATATAATTTTATCCAAACTTTATCCAATCTGCATGATTTTTAATTCACTATGCATTAATAAAATATGTGCAGCGGAATACTGGCAATAATTTTCACCCACTTATACACCCTCTTAAGTGTTGCAGCTGCATTTTGCTCTGCTTTCCCCAAAGAACGATCAGCAAATGAGAAATAAAAATACATGAGGAATATGTACACAACGATGCAGTTCTGGGGTCCATACTTAAGAAAGGATGTACTAGCCCTGGAGGCAGTGCAGCGAAGGTTTACAAGATTAATTCCTGCAATGAGGGGATTGACATATGAGGAAAGGTTAAGTAGGCTGGAACTCTACTCTTTGGAGTTTAGAAGAATGAGAGGCGATCTCATTGAAACATATAAGATCGTGAGGGGCCTTGATCGGGTGGATGCACCGAGGATGTTCCCGATGATCGGGGAGACTAGAACTAGGGGACATAGTTGCAGAATAAGGGGGGGCTCTTTTAAAACTGAGATGAGGAAGAACTTCTTCACCCAGAGGGTGGTTAATTTATGGAATTCACTGCCCCAGGGAGCAGTGGAAGCAGAAACTTTAAATATATTTAAGACTAAAATAGATGGTTTTTTAGCTGCCAAGGGGATAAGGGGCTACGGGGAGAGGGCAGGGATATGGACCTAGGTATGGTTAGTATAGTAAGACCTGAGGGATCTCCTGGACAAGTGTCGATCGCCTGGATTGGGGTCGGAGAGGAATTTCCCGGATTTTTATCCCGAATTGGACCTGGGTTTTTATCCGTTTTTTTGCCTCCCCCAGGAGATCACGAGGTTCTTGGGGTGGAGAGGGGTGATAGCGGTATAAAGGGGAGGGTAGTGTCTTGTGTTCTGTGTCTTGTGTCTACTGTTTGTGGGTAAGTGTGTCTGTTTAGTGTTCAGCCATGAGCGAATGGCGGTGCGGGCTCAACGGACCTGGTGGTCTACTCTCGCACCTACTTTCTATGTTTCTATGTTTCTATGATGCAGGGGGGGGGGGGGGAGGGGGGGGGACTGGGCAGGTTCAAAGTGGAATCACCAGATAATTATAATATTACACTAAAAGAATGGAGAGTAAATCTGAAGCTTTACTGCTTGACATTACTGGGGGATTGGAGAATTAAACCCAGCTTTCAGGAAAGGGGGAGGAAAACAATAGCAACATTGAAAGACAAGTTAAATTGGTAAATCTATTGCTCCATACTTGACACCATTCGAAGATTAATATATATTTTCTATTTATATTGTAACTTCACATTCTTGCATGCAGTTTTTCTTTTAAGCAAGACATTTTACCTTATCTTTTCCATTACGTGAAAGTGCAGAAGTTAGTTAGTATACAGCTCCATGCTCCATTAAGTAAGATCATGGCTGATTTTTATCTCAAGTTACTGTTCTGTATTGGTCCACAATCTTTGTTTAAATTACATATTAAAATCTATTGATCACCGACAGTACTAATATCAAGATCCGTCACAGAAAATGGCTTATTCAACTTTTTAATCAACATGAAAAACTGGCCACAATTATGGTAGTAATAATATTCACTGAGTCCACACTTATTCCACATTCCTTAAACATATTTGTGGGAAAGGAGATAACATTAAAACAAATTACCCATATTTTATGGTCAGTGGTATAACGACATGCCTCAAAGAGGACTCTGCTACATGCATTGTTCCCTTTTCTAACATAATTTGCTCTCAGGGTTTCTCTGTAGAAGACTTCCAGCATCCAGCAAGGGATATCTCATAGAGCTAACTGAGCAGTCAATAAATCTGTATAGTTCTGGCAGCCAGCAAACTGGGTGAATAAAATGTTCTGATTTTACTTCATCGTTTCATTGTGAAATCTCTTCAAGGAATGCCTACTTTGAAGACGTTAACCTTCTCTCTCCGATGGGAGTTCCGTGAGATCCTCTCTCACTGCCCCTTTGTGATTCCTGCTGTTCTCCATTCCCCCACCTAAACAAAATTCTGAAGAAAGATCCTGATACGAAAGGTCACCTATCCATGTTCTCCAGAGATGCTGCTTGACCTGCTGTTACTTCAGCACTTTGCATTTATTTTGTAGATTAAAGAGCTTGTTTTCAGGCTGTATGATTTGGCTACCATCCGTAAAAAACAATTATTTTGTCAATAGGATGATTTCATTTTGATTGCTTCTTGGACCTCTGGATTTCAATAGTTAAATATATACAGTGCTTCAAAATTTGTTGGATTTTCAGTTTTGAGAATAAGTGCTAATAAATTTACTAGTATTCTTTTCAAATATTCTGTGTTTAAAAAGGATATATGGGTGGTTGGAAAGTGAAGCTTCCCCCACAAACCAAGAAGAATCAACACAAGCACCACAAAATACTGCAATTTAAACAAAATGAGTTTATTCAAAATCTTAAATGCTATTTTTTTTTTAATTACTTTTTATGCTGGTTCAGGATTTAATTTGCATAACCAGACAAGTAGACACATTATCAGAGCCAAATAATAATAATAATGGATGGGATTTATATAGCGCCTTTCTAATACTCAAGATGGAAAAGATCGACAAATTACTCTAATCTTCTTGGTCATGAGCACTCATGAGAAAATTTACTAAATATTTTTCACTTTACAATTTTTTCCAAAGAATTCTGTGTATTCAATGAATTACTAATGCCCCTGTCCCACTTAGGTGATTTTTTAGGCGACTGCCAGCGACTAGGACAATGGAATTCACCGGTCAGCACCGGCGACAGCCTACGTCACCTGGCGACAACCTATGTTAACCTGGCGACAACCTACGACAGCACCTATGACAACCCAAATTGTCGCCATGTCGGCAAAGATTTTTCAACATGTTGACCATTTTTCGGCAGTCGCCTGTAGTCACCTAAAAAATCGTCTAAATGGGACAGGCCCATTAGTTTATATTTTTAACAAGTTATTTTCAGTGAATTCAAATCATTTAATAGTGATAGGCTGCAGTTAGAAAGAATTCTCAGTTATGACAATAATCCCATTTTCAATAGTATTAATGACAATGCAAAAGCTTTGATTATGTAAAGTCATTTTTTTAATGGAACCGAAGAAGTGATTTATTCTAATTCACTGCCTGCTTCCTCAATCATTAAAATATATTTTTTGCGTGTGATTATACAAATAAATGTTGTAAAAATTTAAAGTGCACTCTCAAGTATATACAGTGCATTCAGAAAGTATTACTTTGCAAAAATTTCTAAACACCTGTTTTCACTTCTTCATTCTGGGTTATTGTGTGTAGATGGATGATGAAAAAAAAAAAAAGAATTTCATTCATTTTAAAATAAGGCTGTAATGTATCAAAATGTAGAAAAAGTCAAGGGGCCTGAATGCTTTTGAATGCATTGTATTTGTCATAAATTCCAATCTTGTCTAAAGAAAACCCTACTTCAGTAATCTAGTATCTCTAGGTTAGATACTTCAAACAAGATTAACACACGTCAGCACTATAAACAAAATTATGTTCTTTACGTATTGAAATTTCAAGATTACCAATTTGGGTTAATGATTGCTGCCAAGAGGAAGTTGCCTACACCAAATGTTGCTCTTCAAGGTGCCAGGAACTTACTTATTCTTGATCTAATAATGCTGCCCAAGCCCTGAGAGTCATAAAGTCACACCACATAATAGGGCCCTTTGGTCCATCATGTCGAGGTCCTTACCTGATCTAAAATTACAGCACAGAATGTAGCATTGACCTGTGTGTGGGCCAAAACAAGCTCCACCAATAAATCAGCACAAATTAACTTTGACAGTTTAGTTCAGTTTAGTTTAGTTTAGTTTAGAGATACAGCATGGAAACAGGCCCTTTGGCCCACCAAGTCCGCACCGACCATCGATCCCTGCACACTAACATTATCATACTCACAATCCTAGGGACAATTTACAATTATACCAAGCCAATTAGCCCTCAGAACTGTACATGTTTGGAGTGCGGGAGGAAAACTGAGCTCCTAGAGAAAAGCCACGCAGGTCACGGGGAGAACGTACAAATTCTGTACTGACAAGCACCCATAGTCAGGATCGAACCAGAGTCACTGGCGCTGTGAGGGAGCAACTCTACTGCTGCCCACTGTGCCGCTCTACTTGGTTAAGCCATACTCTGTCAGCTACAGCAGTTGAGGGCTTCAAATGTATCTAAAGTTCTCTGACATTCTGAAGCATTCAAAAGCAATTTAAAGTCACCAATCCAGGGAAAAATAATTAATAATCGTTTTTAAAATTAGAGCAATTAAAACACAAAACATAAATCAACTAATATTTACTCTCCCACTTTGCAGCCATTTTTCTCTATTGGAACAAATGGGGCCACTGTTCCCGTGCCAAGCAGCTTCTCTGGCGGAACTGATGGAGAAGTACAAGTTCATGCTCTGCCATTAGACTCCATGACGAATCGAATATGGAAGCACAGATAAGGAAAATGCCAATATGGAACTGCCAACAATTCCTTGTTTCCACATTTGTGTAGATGTCCCAAACTTCCTGTCACCCAAAGGCAAATTCTGGGAGGTCTACACTGCACACTCATAGCATTCCTCAGCAAGATCCTGCCATATTTTCCAGATGTTGTACATTTGAAATTCTGACATCCCTAATGCTCTCGTCAGGGATTGCTAAAACCCAACCTCCATGTCATAAATCACTGCTTCATGATTAACTTATCACTTCCTCTTTACAACTAAATGGTTGCATCTTTGATGATGCAAATGTTCTGTAAATGTATTTTAATATTTGGAAATTGCTTGAACCATCAAGATAAAATCCATTTGTTTAGGATATATTAGTTTTCTTATACTTGGTGTCAAACCCTATTGAATGCAAGCTCATGCTCCACAGACAAAAACATAGAAAATAGGTGCAGGAACACCCATTCCTGATTTCTCCCCATATCCCATGATTCCATTAGACCCTAGAGCAAAATCAAACTCTCTCTTGAAAATGTCCAGTGAAGTGGCCTCCACTGCCTTCTGTGGCAGAGAATTCCACATATTCACAACTCTCTGGGTGAAAAGGTTTTTCTTCATCTCAGTCTTAAATGGCCTACCCCTGATTCTTATTGTCACATGTCCAAGGTACAGTGAAAAACTGTTTAGCATGCTATCCAAACAGATTGTAAAGTATACGTAAATACAACTAAGTCCACCTCATGTACAATAGATGGAGCAAAAGAGGAAAGTACAAAGTGCAGAATATAGTTCTGAGAATTGTAGTACATCAGCTCCATAGACAAAGTCCAATGTCCACAATAAAGTAGAAGTGAATTGGATAGTTCCCTACCTTATGGAGGGACCGTTAAGAAGCCTGATACCAGAGGAGAAAAAATTGTTCCCAAGTTTGGTGGTGCACACTTTCAAGCTTCTGAATCTTCTGCAGTGGGAGCAGGCTGAAGGGAAAACGGCAAAGGAGTAGCACGTCTTTGATTATGGAGACACAAGGAACTGTAGAATGCTGGTTAGCTTGTCAGTCAGGAATACTGGATATGGGTGCAAATCCACATGGAGCAGAGGGAAGAGGAGATAGAAAAAGGGGATGTGATGTTTGTAGGCTAGTTAACGGATATTGGGGAATTTAAATGTTCATCGAGCATGGTTCTAAGCTATCAAAATGGAATATGAAGTGCTGCTCCAGAAGATTTATGAGGATGTTGCCTGGACATGAGGGCCTGCGCCATAGAGAGAGATTGGCAAGCCATAACGTTATTCTTTGGAGCGCAGGAGGATGAGGGGTTATCTCACAGACGTGTGCAAGATCATGAGCGCAATATTAGGGTAGCTGCAGTGTCTTTTATCCAGTGGCGGGAAATCAATAACCAGAGGATATGAGGCCATAAGTGATAAGAGCAGAATCAGGCCATTCGGCCCATCAAGTCTACGCCACCATTCAATCATGGCTGATCGACCTCTGCTTCCTAGCCCCTTTCTCCTGCCTTCTCCCCATAATGCTTGACACCCGTACTAATCAAGAAGTTTAAGATGAGAGGGGAAAGATTTAATAGCAAACTGAGGAGCAACTTTTTCCAGAGGGCGGTGGGTAAATGGAACGTACTGCTGGAGTGGGTAGTTGAGACTGGTACTATAACAACATTTAAAATACATTTGGACAGGTACATGTATAGGGAAGGTTATGAGGGATTATGAGCCAAATGCAGGCAGGTGGGACTAGTGTAGATGGGGCATCTTGCTGGGTATGGGCGTTTAGGGGAGGGCTTGTTTCCATGCTCCTCTGACTAATTCTGTCAAACTTTTTTGCTGCATTATACTAATAGATCATATAAAAATTAGTGCAGGGGTCTTTCACCTAAAGTAACACGGGAGTCCTCAGTGAATGCATTAATGCGTGCATTGATTGTGGTTTATATATGACAAATTTAAAACCAATAAATAGCTCACCAGCTTCAACAAGAAATAACTGACCAAGATCAAGTTTCAGAAAGAACTGCAGATCTAGAAAAATCCAAGGTGGACAAATATGCTGTAGAAACACGGCGGGTGAGGTAGCATCTATGGAGCGAAGGAATAGGCAATGTTTCGAGTCGAGGCCCTTCTTCAGACGGGTCTCGACCCGAAACGTCGATTATTCCTTCGCTCCATAGATGCTGCCTCACCCGCTGAGTTTCTCCAGCATTTTTGTCCAACTAAAATCAAGTTTCAGGTCTTTCCGAGTTTACTTAGTGCCTATGTTAGGGAGGAGTGTATAAGGTAACAGCCACAGTTTGCTGTACAATGAAACATAATTGACTTGAATGTAGACTGAGAGCATGAAGACAAATAAGAAAGTTTACTCATACTGGTTGTGTGACTTGACAAATGCTCAATCGGATAATGGGCTGGAGGACCATTTACATCAATGGAGCCAGCACCAACAGTCCCAAAAGAGGCAAGAAAATTGTGAAGAAAAAAAGGCAACAATATTGCCAGACACTAGAGAGGCAGCGTCAGAATAAAAAAAAGTGATTGCCATCAGCTGAGTTAAACAAAAATCTCTGCAAAGAGGTGTCCTAATCAACGTTCAGATCGTCATTAGCTTCAAATTCAAATATTGTAGCCATTATTAAACCGATCATTATATTTTGTGGATCTCCTGAGCTATCTTGAAAATCTTTTGGTTTCTACTGCTGTAAAACCTGCTTGTTTGTATTTCAGGGTAAGTTTCCGACATGGATAGAAACACAAAGCAATGAAATACTCATAGCTTCAGTGGAATTTGCATGCATCATATTAACACAACACTCAGACACAGCCCAAGCACTTTACATACAATTAAACATATTTTACTGCAACAGACCGCTCCACCAGTAACTACACCACCACACCCTCTGTACTCAATGAGCATAAGCAGAATTTGTCAAGTATTACAATTATTCAGGCCCACTCACTGGTAATGGATGAAGGTCATAGTATTCCAACTCAGCAACATTTTAATCTCTGATTATGAGGCTCTTTGACCTGAAACATTGATTCAGTTTCTTTTTCACAGATGTTTCCTGACCTGCTGAGTGTTTTCAGCACGTATTGGATTTATTTCATAGTTCCTGCGTCTGCAGTGTTTTGCTTGACATATTAATTTCACCAGCTAAAATGGTTAATTTAAATTTAAAAGGACCGCTGACATAAGGCAGTGTCATTATGAAATTACAATTTATTGGTAAAAAAAAAATCCACAAAAGGCCCCATTCAGACTGTAGCAAAAGCTACAGTCATCAAAGATAAAAAGAAAAAAAAGTTTACTTTGATGTGCATACTTTGATAGCTGAGGAATGCTTTCCTTGGTTTCACAATGAACCTTTGGGTGTATCATCCTTAAGGGCCTGTCCCACTATGGCGACCTAATTTGCAAGTTTAGAAGAGTTTGCGCTCGCCACAAACTCGCAGCATGGTCGACACGTGGTCCTAAGAGGTCACAGTGGATGACAGTATAAAATCTCAACTGGCATTGGCAGGGATCATATTCTTGGGGCTTTGGTAGCCCTTCTTCATTCCCCTAGTTCTGCTCCAAATGGTACCCATGGTATCATTCTTAATAAGGTTTGGTGGGAAATAGATTAATTTAAAAAAAAGCGAATTGGTAAATATACAGTGTAGAAGCAGATTACTTCATCTGCACCATCCAGTGGGCACACATCTGCATTAATCCCATCTTCCAGCTCTTAAATGCTGTTAGCGTCTCACATTCCACCACCCTCTCTGGCAGAGCATTTGAGACGCTCGCCACTCTGGGTGAAAAAGTTCCCCATCATTTCTCCTCCAAAACATTTACATCTTATCGTTAATCTGTGCACACAAGTTATATCCACCTGATAGTCAAGTCAAGTCAAGTCTATTCGTCACATACACATACGAGATGTGCAGTGAAATGAAAAGTGGCAATGCTCGTGGACTTGTGCAAAAAGACAAACAAACAAACAACCAAACAAACTACAAACAGAATGTAACAGAATCACATATTCTTTTCCATATTAAATATTGTGGGCGGTAGGAAAAAAGGAAAAAAACAGCAATTAAAAAAATAAAAGCAGTAGAGTGGTACAGTAAAGTTAGTCCCTGGTGAGATAGGAGTTTACTGTCCTAATGGCCTCTGGGAAGAAGCTTCTTCTCAACCTCTCCGTTCTCACAGCATGGCAACGGAGGCGTTTGCCTGAACGTAGCAGCTGGAAGAGTCCGTTGCAGGGGTGGAAGATAAAGATAAAACATGTCTGTAGTCTACTCTATACCATTCATAATTTTATACACCTCAATTGTACCCTTCTCTGATTCCTATCCAGTACTATCACATACTGTGATGACACCATGTTATGGGTGCTGGGCACCTTGTTATAGGAAAGATATTGTTCAGCCAGAAAGGGTGCAGAGAATATTTACGAGCTGTAGCTAGGACCCGAGGGCCTGAGCTATGGGGAGAGGTTGAGCAGGATAGGACTGTATTCCTTGGAACGCAGGAGGATGAGGGGTGATTTTATTGAAATGTACAAAACATGAGGGGAATGGATAGGATTGACGCACAGAGTCGTTTGCCCAGAGTAAGGGAATCAAGAACCAGAGGTCATAGGTTTAGGGTGAGGGGGAAAGATTTAATAGAAACTTGAGGGGTAACTTTTTCCACACAAAGGGTGGTGGGTGGGTGGAACGAGCAGCCGGAGGAGGTAGTAGAGTCAGATACTATCACAATGTTTAAGAAATATTTAGATAGTTACATGGATAGGACTGGTTTAGAGGGATGTGGGCCAAACGCAGGCACGTGGGACTAGTGTAGATGGGACATGTTGCCCGGTGTGGGCAAGTTGGGCCAAAGGGCCTGTTTCCATACTGTATCACTATGAGTCTAGCTGTGGTCAGACCTTTCATAAAGTTGGAGGATACCCTTCCTTTTCATGTATTCAATGTTCCAAGAAATGGAGGCCAATTTACCAAAAATCTTTTTAACCATGTAAACTACCTGCACTGCCACTTTCAAGGATCTTTAGATGAGCACACCAAGACCCCAGTGTTCCTCAATACTCCCCGGGACATTATACTCATGATGCATGTCCTAGCCTCTTACATATTCCCAAAATTCCTCACTTTACATTTATTTGGTTAAAACTCTATCTGGCAATTTCACCAACATATCAATATCATGCTGCAGCTCAAGACTATCCTTAACACGGTCAATAACTCAGATCTTGCTATCATCAAAATGTGCTGATCATGCCACTTACAATCACATTCATTTTATTTACACGTTACATACAGCTATGGTACCAATGTGGAACACCACTAGTTACATGCATCCAATCACAGAAAACACCCCTCTGCGACTGCCAAGCCAATTTTGAATTTAATTTGCCAACTTGCCCTTCATCCCATGGGGATCTAACCTTTTGGAAAAGGTTTCCCATGTGGGACCTTATCAAGGGTATTTACTAAAATCCATATAAACCACATCCACTGCACTGCTGTCATCAATATGCTTTGTTAGCTCCTCAAAAATCCAATTGGATTGGTTGGACAAGATCTGCCATGTTAGTTATCTGTATAGTGAGATCATGCATGACAATATAACTTATGATTGCATTTAATTTTTTTCTAGGATTAGTGACAAGTAAAGGCTACCCTGCAATCACTATCACAACCTAATTTTATGCCACCAAAAAGTTCACTGAGAATGATCCCCATCTGTGTCACAGAAGCTGAAATAATGGCCAAATATTATATACTGCTGGAGGCATAGGTACTACCTCATTAGTCTTATTATTGTAATTGATAGGATGCATCATTTTTCTAATAATTTGGAAGACTTAAGCATGATTAAAGACATGACAGTCACAAAAAAGAAACAATTTCACATATCACACCTTTCATAATTTCAATACCACGAACCAGTTGACCGTTGAAAATTTACTCCGTGATTAAAAGTACAGAAAATAGCAGTCAATTTATGCAAACATGACTTCCTTAAATATCAACTACACAAAAAAAAGCTCTTTGGTGTTATCATTGGGCCACTGGAAGCACATTACAGGTTCACGTGCAGGTTCAATAAGGCACTATTGAACGATTGCAAAATGACCTTTACATGTCACTAATAAGCTTCCCTTGGAGTAGAACCAATTTACTTAACAATGGAAAACTGTTCAACCTATTTTGCTCGCACTTGAGAAACGAAGCTCACTCTAACCTAACCTTTGTAGGCAAGCTACAATGCACAGATGAATTTGGAATCAAGTAGACGACATCTTGCTAAGCTCCAAGTTATCACCACCTTGTTCACTGAAACACATGCAAGGATGGGTCTTGCATTCAATATCCCTAACAAAGACCCTCTGTCAACCTGCCCCACTGTGCACACTGCCTTCATGATGAAACCCTGAAAAAAGTGGAACTTTTATTTTGGGGTGCCCAATCTCAATGAAGATGGAGATTCATCATTGTCTTAAATGTACGGGTATGGTTATCTAATCAAAGAAAAAGACTGAAAATTAATACCTGAAAACCAGCATAAAACTCCGTCTACTGAGACCCAGGGATTCCTGTCCTTCTGTATGCTTTAAGTTTTGCCATAAAAACCAAAGGCACCTCAAGGCACTGGGCAGACACTAGACATCAATTCTACCTCTAAAAATCCACCAATTCAGTGGAAGGATAAGTAAATTAAAACCATTATCCTCTTCCAAGTCAGCACTGAAGCCTTAATTACGTTCCATTGGCTCCATTAGACAGACCATGTCATTGACGCTTGTTTGAGATTATATGAATGATATGGATTAAAATGTAGGTGGACCAGTTAATAAGTTTACAGATGACATGAAAGTCGGAGTTGTGGAGAGTGAGGAAGGATTCAGCAGGGTATCGAGTTGTTGGAAATATGGGCAGGAAATAGCAGAAAGGGTTTAATCTGGACAAGTGTGAGGTGTCCCACTGGTTAATCAAAAGAGGAAATTATACAGAGAGCGCCAGGAAGCTTACACAGCATTGAGGTATCTTGGGGTACAATTCCATACCTCTCTGAAATTGGCAATATAAGTAGATAGGGTGATAAAAAAAGGTGTGCGGTATACTGGCCTTCATCGGTCATGGTATTGAGCACAAACGTTGGGAAGTCCTGTTGCAGCTGTATAAAACTGGTTGGGCCATAGTGTGTGCAGCTCTGGTTGTAGCATTATGGAAAGAAAGTAGAGGCTGTGGAGAGAGTGCAGAAGTAGAGGCTGTGGAGAAAGCCGGAATATTGCCTGGAATAGAGAGTATTAGCTATAAGAGACACAAAAAGCTGGAGTAACTCAGTGGGGCAGGCAGCATCTCTGGAGAAAAGGAATGGGTGACGTTTCAGTTCGAGACCCTTCTTCAGACTGAACGTCATGGGAAAGCTATAAGGAGAGGTTGGACAAACTTGCATTGTTTTCGCCAGCATGTCAGAGGCCCGAGGCGACCACATAGAAGCCTATAAAATATGAGATGCACAGAGTTCTTCCCCCCCCCCCCCCCCCCCCCCCCCCCAGGGTGCAAACATCAAATACTAGAAGGAAGAGGTTTAAGGTTAGAGAGAGAAAGGAGATTTACAAGGCAAGGTTTTATTTTATACACAGAGAGTGGTAGGTGCCTGGAGCTCGGGTATTTCTGATCACTTCTCCTCTGACATCGGATTTTGTCTATGGAACAGAAGCACTACAATGCTACATTCTGCTCTCTTTATCTTCCCCATTTACTCTTCCTATTGTACTTGAATTTGGCTCGATTGAATTTATGTACAGTATTATTTGATCTGATTGGATAGCACAAAAAACAAAGCATTTCACCATACCTTGGTACATGTGAAAATAATAATAAACTGAAAGCTAAAGGATGACACTGCCAGGGGTGGAAGCAGAAATGATAGCGATGGTTGAAATGCATTTAGACAGATATATGAATGGGCAGGGAATGGTGAGATATAGACCATGTGCAGTCAGATGTGTCATTTAAATTGGCATCATGGTTGACACAGACATTACGAGTTGCCGGGCCTATTCTTGGGCTGCATTGCCCTTTATGACACTAGGATGTTCGCAATGACTGCTTGTACAATTCTAACATTCTCACTGAGTCAGGGGGATCTCTGGCCAGGACAACTCAGAGTGGAGAAGGAGAATTTAGAATTCACCACTACTATAAACTGAGTTCTAGATTTCTTATGAGTCAGGGACACCCAGAAGCCCGATGATGTGGGAGAAAGAAGGTGCCAGCTCCCAAACTGCACACTGGTTTGCTCTGCCAAGAACTGATGGGAAGAGCAATTTTCTATGTGGAAATTAAAACTGCCACTACAGGTCTGACTACTGTTTGGAATCACTGCTAATGAACTGGAAATACAGGTTTTGGACAAAGGTCCAGCAAAATGGAGCATAAACTTTGAATTGCCCATTTTTATTCAATCTTAGTACATGCATTTGTTTCTGCACTGCAGGTTCATCTACCATGCAATTAATGTAAATATTATTGCAATTAAAAAATATTGTTAGCCGTTCCCTCTTCCAGTCTAGGTGCAAATCATCCTGCCTGGCTTAGGAACAGGATACCGAGGCATCCGAGTTGACAGTATTAAATTGTATAAACAAGACATTAAATCCCTTCTTTTTATGAACTCATTGCATATTGCTACAATGCAAGAAGAAAAGTATTTAAATAACTTATATGGAGGCAAAAGAGACTCAGGTCTCTGCAGGCTAAAAAATAGTTTCTACCCATGTGCGGTAAAAGAGCTTAACTCCAATAGTGAACACTGGGAAGCAAGAAGTAACTTCGAGGAATACCGCTAAATTCTTTTAAACTTTTTTAAAAATGTATCTATTATTTTACTATTAACTGTACATATGTGTATTGGTTGTTGTGTTGTATTTCTTTTAACGGAGGAGAAGCAAATGGAATTTCGTTGCTCTGTTTTGTGCAATGACAATAAACATATTCTATTCTATTCTATTCTATTCTAGATGCAGAAATCTTGATTGAAAAAAAAAATCAAACCGCCGTAGGAATTCAGGGGGTCAAGAAGCATCTGTGAAGGGAAGTGGACAGTTGACATTTTGGTGGGGACACCCTTCATCTGGATTGGAAAAATTGGTAGATCACAGACAATATAAAGAGACGAGGGGGAGGTGTGGCAAGAGCTGGCAAACGAAGGGTGGGTACAGGCAAGGATGTATCGATTGGCAGATGGAGTCAGGACGGGGGAGGGAAAGGTTGAGATAGGGATAGAGACTCAAGTGATGTAGAGTGTTACAGATTATGGATTCTGGCAGGGAAGGAAGAGTGGAACCAAAGTGAGGGATGCTTAGCAGATGGGAATAGTGGAGGGAGGGGTCTCGGTAGGAATAGGTAGCAGACTGGCTAGGTGGGGGGAAGGAAATGAAATTGTTTGATGGGGACTATGTGGGGTTTGTTTGTCAAGAAGGAGGTTTGTGAGAGGACAGGTAGACCAGAAGAAGTGTGGAAGGGACAGAAAGGGTACAGGTTATCTGAAATTGGAGAATTTGATGTTCACGGCATTGAAGTGTGGACTACCCAAGCTGAATATGGAGTATTGTTCTTCTATTTTGCATTTGGCCACACCCTGGCAGTGGAGAAGGCCCAAGCCAAAAGATTGTTGTGAGAATGGGGAGAAGAATCAAAAAGGCTTGTAACCTGGGGCTCCAGGTAGGCTTTGACAGAGCACAAGTGTCACCTAGATTGAGCTTGGTCTTACCTATGCAGAGAAGGCCACATCACTGAATGCAACAGACATGGTCGGAGGAGGTTCAGGTAAATATCTATCTTACCTGGAATAAAAACACCATTGATGTACTATTTAGATATTCGTAAGGAGATATGGGAAGTTGGGCAGGGGCAAGTGTTACACCTCCTCCTTGGAGGGGTTGGGGGGTGGGGGGAGGGGGAGGGGGGAGAAGGAGGAGGAATGACAAACCAGGTGGCTGTTGCAGTGTGCAGGTATTCCAAAGTCTTTGCCTCGTCTATGCCTGGTTTCACTATTGTAGAAGAGTCCACATCATAAGCAGTTGATTAAATAGTAAGAGGTAGAGGTAAACCTCTGCATCACTTGAAGGATTCCTAGAAGGTGTGGAAAGATCTGGTGAAAGGACAGACATTACTTTTCCTACCTTTGCAGCAAAAAGCGCCAGGGAACAGGGATTAATGGACAAGGGAGTCACGAAGTTAGTGGTCTTTGCAGAAAGTGGGAGAGAAGTGACTGGTGGTGCGAACACCTGTCTACTTAGTTTTCTACCTTCGTATCCCAACCCGATTCCATCTGTACATCATTCCTTTCCCACTTGGCTTCCCCTATCACTTACCAGTCCCTGGCTCACCTCCTCTCCACCATCTGGCTCCATTTGCCCGTCACCCCTTCCACAGATGATTCCACTTATCATATCATCCATCAATTCCACCTCATATTTCTATATACAGGTGCACAACCTTTTATCCGATAGCCTTGGGACCAGACACTTCTCGGATTTCGGGATTTTTCGGTTTTCTGAACGGAAGGTTTTTAGCGTAGATTTTAACATGTGGCTCAGTGGTAGAGTGCTCGGCTCGTGGCCGCAAGGTCGCGAGTTTGCGCCTCGATCCCGGCAGTTACCCGGTCAGGGACGGCCTTTAGCCGATAGGACCTATTTCTCCCAATTGGGCCCCGCGCCTAAGGGGGCCCCGCGCTAGAGTAATCAAATCAATTGGAGCAAAGATCTTATAGCGCGCAAGATGGTCCACTCCTGCGAAATACAATGAACTGACGCGTAGTCCGCACCGGAGCGTAACCTCCGTCATTTCAGTAACCCCGACCCGACTTCAGTTATGCCTCTCGCATCGTTGCGGGGGAACAGTTTAGGTGTTGTTAAATGTTTTTTATCACTTCCTTTTTAAACGGCACTTGCCTTGTACTTTTTAAACGGCACATACTGCAGATGCTGATTAAACCGAAGACAGACACAAAAGGCTGGAGTAAATCAGCGGATCAGGCTGCATCTCTGATGAGGAATACGTGATAATAGGAGGAAATAGGTGACATTTCGTGTCGACTTTTTCAATAGTTGCCATGAGGGGAGAAGCGCCGGCACCAAGAGCGAGCGAAAGCGTGGACAGACGGACGAAAGCAATGTTCATAGAACGGCGTTGGTAGACATTTCGGATCGAGACCCTTCTTCAGACTGATAGTCAAGGGAAAGGGAAACGGGAGATATCGGCATATCTTCCATTCACTTGTCCTTAGTACCGTCCATAGCTCTTGCTCCTCTTTCCCCCGAGTCAGTCAGAAGAGGGGTCTCGACCCGAAATGTCACCTACAAAGATCTTTGGTCACCTATTCCGACCTATGATCGTTGCTTTTGTCCGTTCTGTCCGCGCGTTCGCTCGCTCTTAGTGCCGGCGTTTCTCCCCTCAGACTCCGCCAAACAAACACACACACACACACACACACAGCATGTCCGGCAGATCGCTGCGGGCCGAGAAAGAGTAGAGAGGTAGAGGGGGAAGAAAGGGGTAGATGGGGAGGGGGGTGTGAGGGGGAATGGAGATGGCGGAGGTGCCATCACGCTCCCGGGGCAGCTCTCCCGTCCCTCTAGTCGCCGTGCTTCACACACACAGCCCCGGCTCCCGCTCTCCTCTCTCTCTCCAGGAAGACGCGGTGAACAATACACGGAGGGCCGGGCCGGGGGTTGCAGCAACGTTTACAAACCTCGGCCTCAGCTCACGCCCGGACCCAGGCATCCGTTCCCGCCGCTGGACCTCTCCCTCCCTTCTCTCCCTCCCTTCCCTTCTTCTCTCCCTTCTCCCCTCAGACTCCGCCAAACAAACACACACACAGCATGTCCGGCAGATCCTTCCTCTCTCTTTTCCCTTCTCTCCCCTCCCTTCGCCGAAACCCTTCCTCAGACTGATAGGGGGGACTGATAGGGCAGTCTCAGGAAGGGTTTCGGCCCGAAGCGTTACCTATTTCCTTCGCTCCATAGATGCTGCTGCACCCGCGGAGTTTCTCCAGCATTTCTGTGAATCCCTAGACCTAGTTCAGTGAGCGTCCACCGAGGGTCACCCGGAGAGGTGACCGCGGAACCTCTCTGGGCGACCCTCGGTGGACGCTCACTGTACTAGGTCTAGGGATTCCTACTCTCCCGGGCAATATACCCTCCCTTTTTTCCAGGACCGAAAATGTCTGATTTTCGGAGCTTTTCGGTTTCCGGAATTTCGGATAAAAGGTTGTGCACCTGCACTGGAATTCTTTCCTGATCCCTCTCAGTCCTGATGCAGGATCTCGAGCGAGACATTGATATATCTTTCACATAAACAGATGCTGATTAACAACTTTTTCCAATTTTCTGTTTTTTTTGTTCCTCTTTAGTCCTCTCCATCCAGTCCAAAAACCCTAAAACCAGGAATGTTAACCTGCCATATCTTCTCGAATATCAACAGCAACTAAAAAATTTGTGCAGTGTACAGTACAGAGACAACGAAATGCAGTTATCATTTCACCCAGAAGAGTGAACATAGAATAATGGAACAGTAAAATATATATATGTACATACAGTAGCAGTAGTGCAATTTTTCTGGTGGAAGGAGTGTCCGAGTGACAATCACCAAGGTGCAGAGTTAAGTTGTGTAACAGCCGCAGGGAAGAAGCTGTTCCTGAACCTGCTGGTCCGGCAACGGAGAGACCTGTAGCGCCTCCCGGGTGGGAGGAGGGTAAACATTCTGTGGCTGCGGTGGGAGCAGTCCTTGACGATGCTGCGCGCTCTTCGCAGACATCGCTTGCTCTGGACAGACTCAATGGAGGGGAGTGAGGAACCGGTGATGCGTTGGGCAGTGTTCATCACCCTCTGCAGTGCTTTCCGGTCGGAGACAGAGCAGTTGCCATACCGTACTGTGAGACAGTTGGTAAGGATGCTCTCGATGGTGCAGCGGTAGAAGTTCACCAGAATCTGAGGAGACAGATGGACCTTCTTTAGTCTCCTCAGGAAGAAGAGACGCTGGTGAGCTTTCTTGACCAGTGTTGAGGTATTGTGGGTCCGAGAGAGGTCATCAGAGATGTTGACCCCCAGAAACCTGAAGCTGGAAACACGTTCCACCTCCATCCCGTTGATGTGGATGGGGGTGTGCGCACCACCCCTAGTCCTTCTGTAGTCCACAATGGGCTCCTTGGTCTTCTTGGAGTTAAGGGCCAGGTTGTTGTCAGCGCACCATGCTGCAAGGAGCTGGACCTCCTCCCTATAGGCTGACTCATCGTTGTTGCTGATGAGGCCAATCACCGTTGTATCATCTGCATACTTGATGATGGTGTTAGTACCATAAACAGGTGTGCAGTCGTAGGTGAAGAGGGAGTAGAGGAGAGGACTCAGCACACAGCCCTGTGGAATGCCGGTGTTCAGGGTGAGGGTTGAAGAGGTGTGGTTGTCTGACCAAACAGACTGGGGTCTGTTAGTTAGAAAGTCCAGTATCCAGTTGCAGAGGGAGGGGTCGATGCCCAGGTCGCTGAGTTTGGTGATCAGTTTTGAGGGGATAATGGTGTTAAATGCTGAGCTATAGTCGATGAACAGCATTCTCACGTAGGTGTCTCTGTTGTCGAGGTGGGAGAGGGCGGAGTGAAGTGCTGTGGAGATGGCATCCTCCGTACTCCTGTTCTTGCGGTAGGCGAACTGATAGGGGTTCAGTGTGGGAGGTAGGCAGCCTTTGAGGTGTGCCAGGACCAGCCTCTCGAAGCACTTAGTGATGATGGGAGTAAGTGCAACTGGGCGGAAGTCGTTGAGGCTTGCCGCTCAAGTTATTGCATGATACACTAAACTCCTATTACTATTTAGCACTGAATTTATTTTCCACTCTTTAGTTTCTGCTTTGTGACTCCATATCTAATTATCTTTTATTAATAGTTTTACATAAATGGCTTTCAGTAGGTGAATATTTATGTTGCAATAAACATTCCACAAGTGTCAGCAAATAAACTTAAATCCTTCAAGAAGGAACTGCAGATGCTGGAAGATCGAAGGTACACAAAAATGCTGGAGAAACTCAGCGGGTGCAGCAGCATCTATGGAGCGAAGGAAATAGGCGACGTTTCGGGCCGAAACCCTTCTTCAGACTGATGGGGGGTGGGGGGGAGAAGGAAGGAAAAAGGGAGGAGGAGGTGCCCGAGGGCGGGGGGATGGGAGGAGACAGCTAGAGGGTTAAGGAAGGGGAGGAGACAGCAAGGGCTAGCAAAATTGGGAGAATTCAATGTTCATGCCATCCGGACGCAAGCAAACCAGGCGGAATATGAGGTGCTGTTCCTCCAATTTCCGGTGTTGCTCACTCTGGCTATGGAGGAGACCCAGGACAGAGAGGTCGGATTGGGAATGGGAGGGGGAGTTGAAGTGCTGAGCCACCGGGAGTTCAGGTAGATTATTGCGGACTGAGCGGAGGTGTTCGGCGAAACGATCGCCCAACCTCCGCTAAGTCTCCCCGATGTAAATCAGCTGACATCTAGAGCAGCGGATGCAGTAGATGAGGTTGGAGGAGATACAGGTGAACCTTTGTCGCACCTGGAACGACTGCTTGGGTCCTTGAATGGAGTCGAGGGGGGAGGTGAAGGGACAGGTGTTGCATTTCTTGCGGTTGCAAAGGAAAGTGCCGGGGAGGGGGTGGTACGGGAGGGAAGGGAAGAATTGACAAGGGAGTTGCGGAGGGAGCGGTCTTTGCGGAAGGCAGACATAGGGGGAGATGGGAAGATGTGGCGAGTGGTGGGGTCACGTTGGAGGTGGCGGAAATGGCGGAGGATTATTTGTTGTATTTGCCGGCTGGTGGGGTGAAAGGTGAGGACTAGGGGGACTCTGCCCTTGTTGCGAGTGCGGGGATGGGGAGAGAGAGCAGTGTTGCGAGGTATGGATGAGACCCTGGTGCGAGCCTTATCTATGGTGGCGGAGGGGAATCCCCGTTCCCTGAAGAACGAGGACATTTCCGATGCCCTGGTGTGGAACGTCTCATCCTGGGAACAGATGCGGCGTAGGCGGAGGAATTGGGAGTAGGGGAAGGAGTCTTTACAGGGGGCAGGGTGGGAAGACGTATAGTCCAGATAGCCATGTGAGTCAGTTGGTTTGTAGTGTATGTCGGTCAGAAGTCTGTCCCCTGCGATGGAGATGGTGAGGTCAAGGAATGGTAGGGAAGTGTCGGAAATGATCCAGGTGTATTGGAGTGCCAGATGGAAGTTGGTGGTGAAGTGGATGAAGTCAGTCAGTTGTGTGTGGGTGCAGGAGGTGGCCCCAAAGCAGTCGTCGATGTAAAGGAGGTAGAGGTCGGGGATGGGGCCCTGGTACGTATTGAACAAGGATTGTTCAACGTACCCGACAAAGAGGCAGGTGTAGCTGGGGCCCATGCGTGTGCCCATAGCTACGCCTTTGCTCATAACTTAAATCCTTTGCTCATTATGAATGCAGATTTATGTCTGATGGGATTTGCAGATTTTCAAATGCAAATGTAACAATACACCAATCTATTCTTTTTCTGGTGTAGGTATCTCCTTGCAATGAATAACACATGCTCGGCAATACATACACAGAAGATACAGTGTTAGATTAGCATGAAAGAGCTCTGCTGTGCACAACTACTTTTCTGCAAGGAATACCAAGACTCTGCAATGTAACCTCTGCCTGGTGCTAGACATCTAGCAGTGATTTCAATTGACATGCAATGCCTACTAGATATCGCAGCGCCAACACTTCGAAGGAAACAAAGTGGGCCATGAATATAAATAAATGCACTTTGTTTAAGTGCTCTTTGAAGGACATTATTTGCCTGCACCTCTGTTGAATGATTCTATACAGAAGTTAACTGCTCCACAGAATTCTACTTTCTTTCAGGGTCATCTGTTATGCTGAACACCCCACCCTATTTGCCAAGAAACATGGTTGAATTAAATTGCATTTATTTCAATGCAAGAGGCCCAACAGATGCTGTTTGCTTGTATTGTTGATATAGTTTAATTTGTACATGAATTTATCCACAATCCATCAAAACAGTTCAGGGTATTTTGTAAATGCTGATTATTGCCATATATACCATTGTGTCATGAAATTCCTTGTTCACAAAGCTCACAGAATATACAGTATACATAATAGTGGTAAATGCAACTCTAAACACAACAGCAAATGCCGAATGGCACAAAGATTGTAGTGCAATCTAAAGTACTGCAAAAAAAACAACCTGAAAAATAAACCAAACTATGGATCAGTGTACAGATGGGAATCAATGTATAGAAAAATGAAAAAAAAGAGAGCCAAAATAAATTTGTAATTTCACAAAACTGTCTACCTGATAGAAATACAGAGGGTTATACCATTGTTGGACTTCAAAAGAAGTACAACGTTCCTCTCCGAGGCCAGCATTTCGGAAAGAAAGCACTGGTCTAGGAGAGTAAAGGAAGGGCGTCAATGAAAATTATAGATCCATCAGAACAATATTGGAACTAAAAGTGTTCCAATGTACTTGAAAGTAGACAAAAAATGCCAGAGAAACTCAATGGGTGAGGCAACATCTATGGAGAAAAGTAGGCTACGTATTGAGTCAAGACCCTTCTTCTAGGCTGTGGGCCGAGGAGCTTTATTCCAGTGTTTCGTGACCCAAGTCACCAAACTACATGAACTTTTCACATATTGTGTAAAAAATTTATATAAATCACCCCTGAAACTCGTCATGAACAAGAATTGCACATATTTATTATATTAGAAAAAACCCTGAAAATTTTCGGGTATTTTTAGTCCAATCAAAGCACGTTTAACATATTGCCGTCCGTAGACGGCCGTTTCCAGGTCCCGACCACGGGAGAAAAACGGAGGGATATTGATCGCACTTTATAGGCTTCCATTGGAGTGACAAATGGTCAGAAATGGTTGATGTTTCTGTAGAAATGAATTGGTGTATGTGAACTTGAACTAATTTTTCTAACATTAAGAAGAGGTTGAAATTTTATGAATTGAAGTCCATGCAGACTTAATGACTATGAGATTTTTTTTTTCTGTGGCCTCTGCCTGACCTTCCACTTGAAATAACTTATCAATTGTAGTAAATTACAGTGTAAATCTCATTGACATTAAATAGAAGTTGACACTTTATGAATTGAAGTCCATGAAGATCTAGGTACTATGAGATGTTTCTTTCTCTAGCTATTCTGCAGCCTCTACTCCTCCACTTGAACTTGAAATAACTTATCTATGGCAGTAAATTACAGTGTAAGTCTCATTGACATTAAGAAGAGATTGACATTTTACGAATTGAAGTCCATGCAGACCTAAGTAATATGAGATTTTTTTTTTCTGCAGCTTCTGCCCCTCCACTCTTCAGAGCCAGCATGCACTGTGCTTTAATGAACACTAATTTGTTAATTTGCAGACTTGCCATCCCATCTACCTGGACATGCATACATGTTTAATTTCCTCATTGATATGTCGATATTGTCTTACATAATATAAAACATGAAAAGATGTAAAATATACCCTGACACATATTATCTTCTATTATTAGGAGGCAGCAGTGTATCCCGGGTTATCATGCAGAGTGCTATCGTCACTTCTACAACATAACAACAGATTTATGTAAGTGTGCTGACTGCAGAAACTCTATTACTGCAAAAGACTTTGAATCTGATGAAGAATATTCAGATGAAGATCAGATGTAATGTAAACAAAATAAATTGTGGAAAAAAATGATTATATAAAGTTTTATTTTAATATCGATCGTTTCACTGTTTATTTGGTCAAATTATTTAAACAATGAGTGAATTACTTATGATAATGGCATGCTGGTGAATGACTGCGACAATCCACCCACCGATCCACACATACATACATACGCACATCCACACACACATCCATCCATACGCACACTTCCATGCATGCAAACACACACATACATGCACACATAAATCCGCACACACACACATACACGCAGACATACATGTACACATCCACACATACAAGCACACATACATCCATCCACACGTACATACACACTTACATCCACAGATACACGTTTGAAAGGTATACACAGACGCACACACAAACTAGAGATAAACAATGCAACACTTAGGGTTCTTTTAGGTTAAAGGTAATAGCCCTCATTTGCAAAGGCACCATCGGGGGAGGGGGGGTGGTCTATAACATAAATATAAGCTCATTATCGCTTAAAATGAATATTCATCGAATAAACATCAGAGCATTCGATTCTTGGCCAGGGTGTGACATTTACATCAGAAATAAGACAGGTCTCTTACAGGTCTGGCACTGCCCCAGTCCCACTATGGCCGTTACCCCCACTCTCCCCACTATGGCAGTCAGCGGGGTTCAGTAAATGGGGAAACCTAGAGGATCTGTCCTGACCCTTTAATTAGGCAGGTTCATGAGCCCTTAAAACCTGGGACATCTGCTGCAGTCTCATTAAATTTCCTATTAAAGCGACTGGAACATGCCTGCCTGGCACTGCCCCGGTCCCACTATGGCCGTCACCCCCCACTCTACACACTGGCAGTCAGTGGGGTTCAGTAGAGGGAGGAACCCACAAGATCTGCCCTAACCCATTAATGAGGCTGGTTCAGGAGCAGGACCTCAGCGACATCTCATTTTCTAATTAGTTTAATTAATTAATGTGCAACGTTTGGCAATGACGAGTTATGACATCCTTCTCCATAATATTTCATCTAAATCTGTGGAAAATTTCATGTAGTTTGGTGACTTGGGTCACGAAAACTGATTTCTAGACACATTTTTGATGCTCGGCCCACAGCCTATTCAGACTTGTTTAATGTATGTGCTTTGGTATGTAACAGGCTGTAATTTAAATTTCAGTTTCCTTTCATGCAGATATAAAATGATCAATTGCGGCAATGTTATTTGGTCAATGTACCAGACAGAACATGTTCATGTTTCCTCTTTCCTTGTTCACCTACATTGGGCAGTGTTAAATGTTCAAATTACTGGGACCAAAATGTGCCAAGGCAGGATTTTTTGCATATTTTTCCATGTCAATAGCAATTTGTCCGTTGTCATCAATAAACAGACTGACTGGAGACACAAGGAACTGCAGCCGATGAAATCCTGAGTAAAAATCAAAGTGCAGGAGTTACTCAGTGGGTCAGGCAGCATCAATGGAAGGAATGTATTGCCTCCATACATACTGCCTGACCCATTGAGTTACTCCATCATTTTTGTACTTTAAGTAGACTGCTTTAAGTGCAGAAAGAGGCAGAATTTTGGAGATTATAGTAATTTTCTGAAAGAAAACATTGGTATAAATAATTCTCATTTGGAGGCACTGGAAGCAAGATTGTGGCTTTCCAGAACAACCTTTGAGTACGGTGATAGCACTCAGTAGGCTAAGAAACCATGTGTAGGAAAGAACTGCAGATACTGGTTTAAATTGAAGGTAGACACATAATGCTGGAGTAACTCAGCGGGTCAGGCAGCACCTCTGGATGATAAGGTTCACTACTTAAAAAACAGACAACTCACAAAAACGTTAGGTAAACCAACTCAAGGTTTACTGATCATCAGCCGGCGGAAGTGACGGGATACACCAGTCAAGTAAGCAACAGACACTTGACTTCCCCGTGCCACCACTTCAATGAACAATGATTTGCATGGTGTTTTATACTGTGTGTCACTTAGTCACATTCCAAAGATCTTAGTCATGGTCACAAGATGCAGCCAATATACATCACCACAGGACGAGACTGAGCTGGTCTCTTATCAATTAGTAGAGACATGTCAAAGGCATCTTCTCAGTTGGTACTTCCAGGGCAAGACATTTCAAAGGCATCTGTCATTGTCTCAATATACATCAACCTGAGACAAGCCTTGGCTTGTCTCTCTCTCTCTCTCTCTTGGAATACAAGCTACAACCTACAGTCAAGTATTCCACTATGTATCTTTTATATATTTAAAAGCATTTTACTTTTTCATGGAGAGAAGGAATGGGTGACGTTTCGGGTCGAGACCCTTCTCCAGACAGTGTCTGAAGAAGGGTCTCGAGCGAAACGTCACCCATTCCTTCTCTCCAGAGATGCTGCCTGACCTGCTGAGTTACTCCAGCATTTTGGGTCTGGCTAAGAAACCACATTGCAAAACAGTTATAGAAATGAACTTAACATTATTTTATAATTCCCATCTAATCAATTGCTGACAAATCAAGGATTAATATGGGATTATATAATAATCTGGTTTAAAAAAAAGATGGTGCAAAGATTGAGAGAATGAAAGTAAGGTGGATACTGACAGCTCCTCTATCATATTATCACCCATTCAGTGGTGATAATATTAGATAATATTAGCAACACACCTCTAATTTTCTAATATGCATTGTTAGGGCCTCAGCTAGTTTCTTGTCACGTGTACCGAGGTACATTTAAGAGTCTTTGTTGCGTGCTAACTAGGTGGACTATCCACCAAAATAAACAGATGTGGAAAAGTCCTACTTGAGGTTTTATATGTTGATTTTCAATAGAAACACTGACAATATATAAAGATTAAAATGTAGGATGTTAATAATAAGAGGAACCAACTTATCATAGCAAACCTTAGATAAGATCCAGGAACAGTAAGAGTTCCCCTCTCCCCTGACTCTCAGTCTGAAGAAGGATCTTGACCCAAAACTTCACCCATTCCTTCTCTCTAGAGATGCTTCCTGTCCCGCAGAGTTACTCTGGCATTTTGTGTCCATCTTCGGTGTAAACTAGCATCTGCAGTTCTTTCCGACACAACAGTCAGGCATCTTTCAGTATCCAGACTATATAGTGAGGCGGTCAATTGAGTATATCAACAGAATACAAGCCAAATTATATAGGAAGATGGAAGATACTTTTACTTTAATGTTTGGAAAGGAGAATGCTTATGGTAAATATCATCAAAATGTGGAACAGAAAAAATCAATAGAAATGATATTGATGTTAAATTAATTGGATTAGGCAGACTATTGAAGTGTGTGAGGCCCTGAATTTCTAAAATGTCTTTCTATTGGATGGGGTAAAGAAAACTTGATTAATTTATAAAGTAAAACCAGAGTTACCACAAAGAAAATAATCAAATATCTGCTACTGGAAGTAGAAATTATAGAAAATACAACTATTTTGCTCAAAATTGTGAATTTCATTATGGAAGTAAAAAGGACAAATACAATGAGATTTTCATAGTAGCACTGAATGCCATACTAAAAGAGTTTCAGAAGAGTAATACATAATAGCTAAATCGTCTTTTCATTCTCATGTTTTCTTTTGTGTAACCATATCTCTGCAGCTCATAAAATACCTCTGAATGGTCAAGGGAATCAGTACTTTGGAGTAGTATTCAGCAAAATTTCTCTCTGCCAACCATTATATTCTTATCAGTTTTAATAAGGCTGCACACGGATGCCTTTTACTGCACAAGTTAGAGCTCTGTTCTCCTGTGACCTAGATTTACACTTACGTTGGAAGAAAAACGTCGCAGATTTCGTGTTTTGGGGGAAAAAAAGACGCAAGCAGATCAACAACCTGAATGCTTTGAATATCCATTTTTAAATGTAACATTCTGTGCTGACTATATTATGTTACAGTGCAAAACTGATGTAGCAATATTCTTTCCATGTAATATTATGGCAGAGATAAAATTCCATTTAGCTATAATAAGAGCATCACATTTTTTTTTGCAAAGATAAGGATTATTTGGCCCAACAAATCAGTTGTTTTTCTTAGATAAATTGAATTGACCCATCATCAGTCTGAAAAAAGTCTCCCCCTCCTCCTCCCCCAGATGCTGCCCGACCTACTGACTACTTTGGGGCCTGCTCATGATTCCAGCATCTGCAGTCTCTTCTCATCACATCCATACAGTGTCTTCCTCAGGAAACATGTCCTATAGTCTCAAGCCCTGTAGTATTCCTCGATTTACAAACTTGGGTGAGAAAAAATATCCAACAATCTTCCATTATTATTACTAACAGAATCATTTTTGTTAATTCCTTTGATAATGTAAACATTGCAAATTAGTTTTACAAAGAAAACATGTCCAATTTTCTAAACCATTCCTCAAAATTAAAATTCTTGAATTAAGATCAACCTCTGAAAGCAATGCTATTCTTGCAATGCAGAGATAAGATAAGTTATTAAAAATCTCTTTACCAACTTAACATATCAACTTAGATAATGCCTCTATTTCAATAATAGTTAACTATTCATTAATTTAATTAATTAAATTCATTAATTTAGCCTTAAAATAATAATCCACAGATTTATTTATATACATGCCGGCTGTATTGATCAGCGTTTATAATGTAACTTTCAATTTTTTTTAAAATACATCAAATTGTACAGAGCTACATAGACAAACCTACTTCAATCTAAACCCATTAAGAAAATTGCTGAATATTTCCGATTTATTTTTCCCACTCAACCTGCAAATTATTAGGATAACAAAATGATAATGGGGTAAACATCAATGGAGAGAGTCATAGAAGATGGAATCCGGCTTTTCGGTCCAGCTTGCCCGTGCTGACCAAGGTGCCCCATCTACACTAGTCCCACTAGCCCGCATTTGGCCCATATTCCTCTAAATCTTTCCTATCCATGTACCTGTTCAAGTGTTTTTTTAAATGTTGATATAGTTTTATGCTCCGCATTGGACCACTTGGACAATAAAAACACTTACGTCAGGCTGTTGTTTACAGACTACAGCTCGACGTTTAATACCATCATCCCTTCCAAGCTGGTTATCATAGGGGAGAGGGTAGGGCTGAAGATGTGCTGGTTGGGTTGCTCCTGGGCCTGGCCAAGCTGGCCATCCGCGAGTCACGGCGCCAGACGGTGGAGGGCTCTACCCGAGCCGGCTGCCTGCCCCTTTTCCGGGGATACGTCCGTGCCCGGGTGCGGATGGAAAGGGAATACGCCCTGTCTACGGGCACCCTGAGGGAGTTCCGGGACCGCTGGGCACCGAGGGGGGTTGAATGTATCCTTGACAAGGATTGCAATATAATTGTTTAGCTCGTCTTGTATTATGGTGGTGTTTTGTTTTATTGTATTGTCAATACTATTTTAATATGTGAATAAATATTTTTGATAAAAAAATAAAAAAATAAAAAAAAAGCTGGTTATCATAGGGGAGAGGGTAGGGCTGAAGTTGTGCTGGTTGGGTTGCTCCTGGGCCTGGCCAAGATGGCCATCCGCGAGTCACGGCGCCAGACGGTGGAGGGCTCTACCCGAGCCGGCTGCCTGCCCCTTTTCCGGGGATACGTCCGTGCCCGGGTGCGGATGGAAAGGGAATACGCCCTGTCTACGGGCACCCTGAGGGAGTTCCGGGACCGCTGGGCACCGAGGGGGGTTGAATGTATCCTTGACAAGGATTGCAATATAATTGTTTAGCTCGTCTTGTATTATGGTGGTGTTTTGTTTTATTGTATTGTCAATACTATTTTAATATGTGAATAAATATTTTTGATTTAAAAAAAAAAAAAAAAAAAAAGCTGGTTACCATTGGAGCCATTCCTTAGTCTGCTTCGTAGGAAGTTGACGAGCCGGACATGGAGGTGGTCCTCTCGGTCTATGCCGATGACGTGTTCCTCATGGTCACCGACCCCGTCGACCTGCAGAGGATGCGTGAGTGCCAACGAGTCTTCTCGGCCGCCTCCTCTGCCAGGATCAACTGGGGGAAATGTTCTGGACTCTTGGTGGGTCCCTGGCAGGTGGACACCCTCCCGGAGGAGATGAGGTCTTTCACGTGGAGTACCACGCACCTCCTCTACCTGGGAGTATACCTGAGTCCCGGTGCGGAGACCTGGCTGGCGAACTGGCAGGAGCTGGAGGTGAAAGTCGTCACCCGGCTGGGGCGCTGGGCGGGTCTCCTCAGAGTGCTTTCATACCGGGGCAGGGTGTTGGTCATTAACCAACTCGTGGCCTCCATGCTCTGGTACAGATTGACCACATTGGTCCCATCAGCCACCTTTGCTGGGATCATCCAGAAGAAGTTGGTGGACTTCTACTGGGGCAACGGAAAGCACTGGGTCACTGCAGCGGTCCTGAGTCTCCCGATCGAGGAGGGCGGTCAGTCGCTGGTGTGCATTCGCACCAAGGTGGCGGCTCTCCGCCTCAGGACCTTGCAGAGATACCTGTACTCAGGGCATCCTCCCAGGTGGCACGTGCTGGCAACGCACTTTTTCCAACGGAGCCGCTGCCTTCAAGGAGGTACGCGGATCCCGATGGTGGGGGTCAGCCGTGCGGTCCTGATGGGGATGCCTGGCTTCTACAGGGACTTGTTGAGAGTCTGGAACCTGGTTGCCGTTGACCAGGCCCCACCTCCACCGGCGGAGGGTGACGGCCCGGGCTTGAGAGCAGCCGGTCCCTGTCCCGCCCCATCGGGTGACCGGGGGGCTCAAACGTGTGGAGTACTGGTGGTTGAGCAAGACCCCGCTCAGCCGGAAGTACTCATCGGACCAAGGCGCCGTAATCCATCCCGGGAGCCGGTCCCACACAATTTGAGCCGCCTTTCCACGACACCCTTCGTCTCCCTCCGAGACGCAGGGAGGCGTGTCCTGTACAGGCTCCTCCTCCACACCCTGCACTTCCTCGCCCTGGTCCACCGTCCGGACACCAAGTGGCGGTCGGTGTTGCCTTCCGGTCGCGAGGGGGGCCCCCGGTGGGGGTCCCTATACGCAGGGATTCTCCCCCTCTACATTGGGGACCTGGGGTGGAGGGTATTGCACCGAAGTGTTCCCTGTAACCTGTTTCTCTCGCGGTTCACAGACTCGCCAGCCGCCTGCCACTTTTGCGGGCTGGAAGAGTCTGTGTACCACGTGTACATGGAGTGCGTGAGGCTGCAGCCACTGTTTGAATACCTAAAGGGGCTGCTCCTTGCCTTCTGGCTGCATTTTCACCCACCATCCTCATCTTTGGACACCCTGTGCGTAGGGGAGAGGGTAGGGCTGAAGATGTCCTGGTTGGGTTGCTCCTGGGCCTGGCCAAGCTGGCCATCCGTGAGTCAAGGCGCCAGACAGTGGAGGGCTCTACCCGAGCCAGCTGCCTGCCCCTTTTCCGGGGTTACGTCCGTGCCCGGGTGCGGATGGAAAGGGAATACGCCCTGTCTACGGGCACCCTGAGGGAGTTCCGCGACCGCTGGGCACCGAGGGGGGTTGAATGTATCCTTGACAAGGATTGTAATATAGTTGTTTAGCAGTTGCTTACATATTTGTTCATCTTGTATTATGGTGGTGTTTTGTTTTATTGTATTGTCAATACAATTTTAATATTTGAAGAAATATTTTTGATTTAAAAAAAAAAAAAAAAAAAAAAAAGCTGGTTATCAAGGACATGGAGGTGGTCCTCTCGGTCTACGCCGATGACGTGCTCCTCATGGTCACCGACCCCGTCGACCTGCAGAGGATGCGTGAGTGCCAACGAGTCTTCTCGGCAGCCTCCTTTGCCAGGATCAACTGGGGGAAATGTTCTGGACTCTTGGTGGGTCCCTGGCAGGTGGACTCCCTCCCTGAGGAGATGAGGTCTTTCACGTGGAGTACCACACACCTCCTCTACCTGGGAGTCTACCTGAGTCCCGGTGCGGAGACCTGGCTGGCGAACTGGCAGGAGCTGGAGGTGAAAGTGTCACCCGGCTGGGGCGCTGGGCGGGTCTCCTCAGAGTGCTTTCCTACCGGGGCAGGGTGTTGGTCATTAACCAACTCGTGGCCTCCATGCTCTGGTACAGATTGACCACATTGGTCCCATCAGCCACCTTTGCTGGGATCATCCAGAAGAAGTTGGTGGACTTCTTCTGGGGCAACGGAAAGCACTGGGTCTCTGCAGCGGTCCTGAGTCTCCCGATCGAGGAGGGCGGTCAGTCGCTGGTGTGCATTTGCACCAAGGTGGCGGCTCTCCGCCTCAGGACCTTGCAGAGATACCTGTACTCAGGGCATCCTCCCAGGTGGCACGTGCTGGCAACGCACATTTTCCAACGGAGCCGCTGCCTTCAAGGAGGTACGCGGATCCCGATGGTGGGGGTCAGCCGTGCGGTCCTGATGGGGATGCCTGGCTTCTACAGGGACTTGTTGAGAGTCTGGAACCTGGTTGCCGTTGACCAGGCCCCACCTCCACCGGCGGAGGGTGACGGCCCGGGCTTGAGAGCAGCCGGTCCCTGTCCCGCCCCATCGGGTGACCGGGGGGCTCAAACGTGTGGAGTACTGGTGGTTGAGCAAGCCCCCGCTCAGCCGGAAGTACTCATCGGACCCAAGGCGCCGTAATCCATCCTGGGAGCTGGTCCCACACAATTTGAGCCGCCTTTCCTCGACACCCTTCGTCTCCCTCCGAGACGCAGGGAGGCGTGTCCTGTACAGGCTCCTCCTCCACACCCTGCACTTCCTCGCCCTGGTCCACCGTCCGGACACCAAGTGGCGGTCGGTGTTCCCTTCCGGTCGCGAGGGGGGCCCCCGGTGGGGGTCCCTCTACGCAGGGATTCTCCCCCTCTACATTGGGGACCTGGGGTGGAGGGTATTGCACCGAGGTGTTCCCTGCAACCTGTTTCTCTCGCGGTTCACAGACTCGCCAGCCGCCTGCCACTTTTGCGGGCTGGAAGAGTCTGTGTACCACGTGTACATGGAGTGCGTGAGGCTGCAGCCACTGTTTGAATATCTAAAGGGGCTGCTCCTTGCCTTCTGGCTGCATTTTTCACCCACCATCCTCATCTTTGGACACCCTGTGCGTAGGGGAGAGGGTAGGGCTGAAGATGTCCTGGTTGGGTTGCTCCTGGGCCTGGCCAAGCTGGCCATCCGCGAGTCACGGCGCCAGACGGTGGAGGGCTCTACCCGAGCCAGCTGCCTGCCCCTTTTCCGGGGTTACATCCGTGCCCGGGTGGGATTAGAAAGGGAATACGCCCTGTCTGCGGGCACCCTGAGGGAGTTCCGGGACCGCTGGGCTCCGCAGGGTGTTGAATGTATCCTCAATAAGGATTGTATCACAGTTGTATAGTAGTTTATTACATGTTTGTATTGTATTATGGTGGTGGGTTCTGGCTTGTTTTATTGTAGTGTAATATTATTTTTTAATAATTGAATAAATTTATTTAAAAAAAAAAAAAAAAATTAAAAAAAAGCTGGTTATCAAGCTCACGGGACTGGGTCTCTGCACATCCCTCTGCAATTGAATCCTCGACTTCCTCATCCTCAGATCACAATCTGTTCGAAATGGCAGAAACACTTCATCCTCAGTAACAATCAGCACGGGAGCATCTCAAGGCTGCGTGCTCAGCCCCCTGCTCTACTCACTCTATACCCATGACTGCGTAGCCAGACATAGAGCGAACTCCATCATCAAGTTCGCCGACGACACCACTGTGGTTGGACGAATCACAGATGGTGACGTGTCAGAGTACAGAAGTGAGATCAACCAACTGACCAAATGTGTCAGCACAACAACCTGGCTCCCAACATCAGTAAGACCAAGGAACTGATTGTGGACTTTGGTAGGGGAAGGATGAGGACCCACAATCCTGTTCACATCAATGGGACGATGGTGGAGAGGATCAAAAACTTCAAATTCCTGGGCGTGCATATTTCCGAAGATCTTTCCTGGACCCAGCACACCGATGCAATTATAAAGAAGGCACATCAGCGACTATACTTCCTGAGAAGATTATGAAGATTCGGTATGTCGAAGAGGATTCTCCTAAACTTCTACAGGTGCATGGTAGAGAGCATTCTGACTGGTTGCATCGTGGCCTGGTTCAGCAACTTGAACGTCCAGGAGCGAAGAAGACTACAAAAATTTGTGACCACTGCCCAGTCCATCACCGGCTTTGAGCTCCCCACCGTCGAAGGGATCTATCATAGTCGCTGCCTCAAAAAGACAGCCAAAATCATCAAGGACCCACACCATCCTGGCCACACACTCATCTCACCATTGCCATCAGGAAGAAGGTGTAGGAGCCTGAAAACTGTAACGTCCAGGTTCAGGAACAGCTTCTTCCCAAAATACTATATTATTATTGCACTATATTCGTTATTTATTGAACTTTTTCTTTTTTTCCTCTTCCCCCGTTAAATACTATGTTTACATATTCTGCTGTGCTGCAGCAAGTAAGAATTTCATTGTCCCATCTGGGACATATGACAATAGTCTTGACTCTTGACTCGTTTCTGCCTCCACTACTTTTCCTAGCAACTCATTCCATATTACACCACCATCTGTGTGAAAACGTTGCCGCTCAGAGACGCCTGTTAAATCTCTCCCTTTTCAGCTATGTTCTCTGGTCTTTGATTTCCTCCTCTAGTTAAAATACTTTCTGCATCTACCCTATCGCCATGCAGCAGCCCGCCAAGAGGGAAGTTGCCTCGCCCGGCCCCTGCTCGTCCCCGGGGACTGGAGAATGGAAGGAGTCAGCGATAGTGAACGCAAGAACAGAGCCGGTAAGTGGATCTAGGGCCTTACCTTCCATGGCCACAAGTGCGGCATCGGGAGGTGCCCCCAGGGCAAAAAGACTGGAGGTGGCCAGGCGAGGAGAAGGACAATGAGTCACTGGATGATTCGGATCAAGGTGATGGCTCGATGGCCTAATTTTGCTGTAGAACTTATTATTCCCAGTGTTCAGCTAATATTTATTATTCAATCAGCTTTCCTTAAATTGTTATCTGGTTAATATCACGTAACTATGACTATGAAAAGGGACTTAAAAGTTGCTACGGAATTTTTTTTTCCTTCTTTAATTCATTAATTGAGACAATGAAACTGAGCTGTTGAAAGTGCATTACACAAGTCAAATTCTGAAACTCATCATGTGGGCACAGTTCACACTACCACATTGATGCACCAATTCCTGCTCGGTGATAGTCTCAATCCTATTCCCAACAGAGGGGGGGGGGGGGGGGGAGGAGAAGGGGGGGAGGGAGAAGGGGGGGGAGAAGGCCAGTTGTCCTTGGTCCTGAAAACGCCAATGAGCCAATCAAAATGCCCAGTCAGCGAAGGAGATTGCCTACGGATGCCCTCGACTGCCTGTAACTAAATAGCGACCCCACTCCACTGCACTACGAGTTGAAAAGAACAATGCAGACCAAATTTTACTTGCGGAAACATTTTCAACCTGCTGAAAAAATTTCCGCGACCTAGCTGAGGTCGCGAGTATTTGGGAACTTCCTTCGAGCATGAAGGTGAGTTCCAGTGACCTCATAGGACCTCCTAGGACCACGTATCGACCATGCTGCGAGTTCGAGTCGAGGGCAAACTCATCTAAACTCGCAGATTAGGTTGCCGCAATGGGACCGCCCTTTAAAGCAACCATGAAGGAGTTACTATGCTGCAAGATATCTACTATATACGAGCAATAAATAGATGAAAAAGAGAATGAAGAAATCTGTATGCAAATTCCAGAAAACCCCCCAAATAATTATAATGGGGGAATCTGCTTACTCTGACATTGACAGAGAGACCAACATATGAGGTTTGTAGCTTATCGAAGTGTATGGATATTCTCTGTATCAATGTGTGTGGACATACGGCGATCTCGTACGATAGGGGAGGCATGTGATGGATCTTGTTTTGTTACAATGACATTGAATGACGATCTGTTGCAGAAATCTGAAGATATAGACATGTTGACAGTTAATGCGCCTGACTTGCAAATAAATCATTACTTCTTTTGATGTATATGTACTATGCAATCATGCATGTGGTCATTACAAAGATGAAAAATGAGACATTGTAAAACACTTTTGATTAAGTACCACATAATAGCTTTAAAAAACCCCCCACAAAAGTAAAATTAATTGGATTAATTTGCAGTGGTTACATTGAATGTAATTAGCTGGAGTAGAAGTAATAATAATAATAATGGATGGGATTTATATAGCGCCTTTCTAATACTCAAGGCGCTTTACATCGCATTATTCATTCACTCCTCAGTCACACTCGGTGGTGGTAAGCTACTTCTGTAGCCACAGCTGCCCTGGGGCAGACTGACGGAAGCGTGGCTGCCATTCTGCGCCTACGGCCCCTCCGACCACCACCAATCACTCACACACATTCACACACAGGCAAAGGTGGGTGAAGTGTCTTGCCCAAGGACACAACGACAGTATGCACTCCAAGCGGGATTCGAACCGGCTACCTTCCGGTCGCCAGCCGAACACTTAGCCCATTGCGCCATACTGGAGGTACCCTGTGGTATCTACCAAGGGACAATATTGGGAAGAGGAATTAGGAATGCTGTAAACAAACATTGTAGATCGTAACAGATTTCAAGTGCATATAAACTAGTGAATAGTGTAGACATGTAATCATGAAATGACTGCATAATTATCGTCACCAGGAGATAAAATAGATGTCAGTCAAATTATATGGAAAAATTATGGTAATATAAGAAATATGAACATAGTTAAGATTACATCAGAAAGAAACCAAATTTATAGGTAACATACAAATGATTGCCGGTGACATAATGGCAGAAATCAATTCTCAAATAAAACTAATTGCGCTTGTCAAAGATCAATATTCCCAGGCGTAGGACATTATTGTAGGATTTCATCAGAAAAATGCCCTCGGCCCAATTATCTGCGACTACCTCATCAAATACTTTCTTTCCATCACCAGGTCATGTTCACAGGTGATTACACCATGTACAATTCCATTTGCAATACTCAGAAAATGAATCTGCTTTTCTCTATATAGTACACGGTAAGGCCAAGAAAATATTCTGGTGCTGGTTAATAAGTAGCAAGTAACATGTGCTAGGCTAGAGCACAATAAAAGATTATACAACCACACTATCGCTGAAATTCAATAACAATACTATTGATGCGTTCCTCGTCATTTATTACCTGGGATTTGGACACGGGGACACGCACGAGAAACACAATTGAACCTGCTGCCTAAACAGTGTGGCTAGAAGGATGGGTCAGATGCTAGGTTTCCTGTAACAAGTGAATGGTCTCACAACGCCCTAAAAATATTAATCAATCTACGAGATACAAATAAGGAGAATAAAGAAATACACCCTTTTGCTTGGACTAGTGCAGTATCATCAAATCTTAAGAAACTAATCAGCGTTTAGAACAATGCGTCACTTGACTGATACTGTATTTCACCAAACTAAAATTCATCTCTTTATCACCTGCACACAATGGATCCAGAATGTATCAGCTACTAGATTCACTGACAAGGTTCTCTGACAGCACCTCTCAAAGCGACAAGCTCTACAACAAGGAGATGGACACCACCACTTGCAAAATCCCTCTCCAAGTTACAAACCATCCTGTGGAATTCATTGTCACAGAGGGCTGTGGAGGCCAAGTCAATGGATAATTTTAAGGTGGAGATTCTTGATTAGTATGGGTGTTAGGGGTTACGCTGGGACGACAGGAGAATGGGGTTGGGAGGGAAAGATAGATCAGCCATGATTGAATGGAGGAGTAAACTTGATGGGCCGAATGGCCTAATTCTGCTCCTACAACTTACAAATCACCCTGATTTGACAGTATATTCTTGTTATTTCAGTATTGCTGGGTCAAAACCCTGTAATTTCCCACTGAAGAACATTACGAGAATACCTTCCACTGAATGATTGCATTCATTAGGATAGGCAATAAATTCTGTTTTCTCCAGTGATTCCACATAAATAAGAAAAGTCGGTGATGTCTGACTTTACCTCTCACCACCTCCATTGACTTATCCACTTCTCTAAATTATGTCTATTTGTCTGGCATTTAGTAGTGGATAAGCTGAATTTTCTTCCAACTAATTATTATGACTAAAGCCAGTCATTGATAATCCAAACTCTGCTCTCTAACCATCAACTCCATCCATCTTCCTGGCAATCTGCAAGAAGGTGCATCAGATTAATTGAAATATTGGTGTCACAATGGACATAAAGTTAATATTCAGACAGTTATAGAGCCTTTACAACAATGTATGACTTTGCCACACCCTCAGCAGTGACAAAGTCATGTAAAGCTTTGTTGTCTTTGGCCCAATTCATATGCCCCTCTCCCCCAAAACCGAGTTGAGGAAAGCCTTGATATTAAAATTTTCTTACCCCCAATACAAATGTCTTCATCGTCTTCCTTCATATTTTCCCCGCCCCATGACTAAAGATACCTGTTTCTTCTTAAATGTGGCCTGTTGTTCACTGTTCAATTCAATCATCTTCACTGTTTTAGGCCGAAACGAAAGCTGTTAAATCATTAACGTTCTTTTCCTAAATCTGTTTATTTCACCACCTTTCTTCCTTAAACACTGCTTTGAATAAACATGATATACACTTGGTTACAAATAAAAATAAATGGTGGCAGTTTTATAAAAGGAAAGTGAAATTTGACTACTATGGTAGCTCTTGTGAGCCAATACAGGCACGATGGGCCAACAGGCCTGGTTTATTTGTAAGAAAGAACTGCAGATGCTGGTTTAAATCGAAGGTAGATACAAAATGCTGGAATAACTCAGCGGGTGAGGCAGCATCTCTGGAGAGAAGGAATGGGCGGCGTTTCGTGTCGAGACCGTTCTTCAGACTGATGTCAGGGGACGGGGCGGCACAAAGATAGAATGTAGTCGGAGACAGTAAGACTAGTGGGATAACTGGGAAGGGGAAGGGGATGGAGAGAGAAAGCAAGGGCTATCTGAAGTTAGAGAAGTCAATGTTCATACCACTGGGGTGTAAACTACCCAAGCAAAATATAAGGTGCTTTCCTCCAATTTGCGCTGGGCCTCACTCTGACAATGGAGGAGGCCCAGGACAGAAAGGTCAGATTAGGAATGGGAGGGGGAGTTGAAGTGCTGGGCCACCGGGAGAACAGCTTGGTTAAGACGGACTGAGCGGAGGTGTTCAGCGAAAGGATCGCCGAGCCTGTGCTTGGTCTTGCTGATGTAGAGAAGTTGACACCTGGAACAGCGGATACAGGAGATAAGGTTGGAGGAGGTGCAAGTGAACCTCTGCCTCACCTGGAAAGACTGTTTGGGTCCTTGGATGGAGTCCAGGAGGAGGTAAAGGAACAGGTGTTGCATCTCCTGCGGTTGCAGGGGAAGGTACCTGGGGAGCGGGTGGTTTGGGTGGGAAGGGACCAGGGATGTACAGAGGGAATGGTCGCTGTGGAAAGCAGAAAGGGGAGGAGATGGGCAGATGTGGCCAGTAGTGGGATCCCGTTGGAGGTGATGCAAGTGTTGGAGGATTATATGTTGTATGCGATGGCTGGTGGGGTGGAAGTTGAGGACAAGGGGGACTCTGTCCTTGTTGCGAATGGGGGGAGAGGGAGTAAGGGCAGAGCTGCGGGATATCGAGGCGATCCTAGTGAGAGCCTCATCTATAATGGAAGAGGGGAACCCCCCGTTCCCTAAAAAATGAGGACATCTCCGATGCAGTGTGGAAAACCTCATGCGGATGCGGCGTAGACGGAGGAATTGGGAGTAGGGGATCGAGTCTTTACAGGAAGCAGGGTGGAAAGAAGCGTAGTCAAGATAGCTATGGGAGTCAGTAGGTTTATAGTAGATGTCGGTCAATGGTCTGTTTCTTGTGATGGAAACGGTGAGATCTAGAAACGGTAGGGAGATGTCGGAGATGGACCAAGTGAATGCGAGTGCAGGTTGGAAATTAGTGGTGAAGTTGATGAAGTCAGTGAGTTCTGCATGGGTGCAGGAGGTAGCACCAATGCAGTCGTCAATGTAGCAGAGGTAGAGTTCGGGGATGAGGCCAGTGTACTCCTGGAACAGAATTGTTCTTCGAACCCTACAAAGAGGCAGGCATAGCTGGGGCCCATGCGAGTGCCCATAGCTACTCCTTGGATCTGGAGGAAGCGGGAGGAGTCGAAGGAGAAGTTGTTGAGGGTAAGGACCAGCTCTGCTAGGTGGAGGAGAGTATTGGTGGATGGAAATTGGCTGGTTCTGCGGTCGAGTAAAAAACAGAGGGTTTTAAAAGACCCTCCTGGTGGGGGATGGAGGTGCAGTGACTGGACATCCATAATAAAGATGGGGGAGTGGTGGCCTGGAAAACGGAAGTCATTGAGGAGACGAAGAGCGTGTGAGGTGTCTTGGACATAGGTAGGGAGGGATTGGACGGGGGAGGGGGAGATAGGATGGAGTTGAGGTATGTGCAAATTGATTTGGTGGGGCATGAACAAATAGAAACAATGGGTCTGCCAGGACAGTTTTGTTTGTGGATTTTGGGGAGATAAAATCGGGCCGTGCAGGGCTGGGGAACGATAAGGTTGGAGGCTTTAGGGGGCAGAGATCCGGAAGTGATGAAGTCAGTAATGCTGCTTGAGATTAAGGCCTGGTGCTCGTCTGTGGGGTCATGGTCTAAGGATAAGTAGGAGGAAGTGTCTGAGAGTTGGCCTCAGTCCAGTAAAGGTCAAGCGTGCCAGACTACCACGGCACCTTCCTTGTCGGCGGGTTTGATTATCCAGTCGGGGTTGTTGCAGAGTGAGCGGAGGGCTGTACGTTCATGTGTGGAGAGGTTACAGTGAGTAAGGGGAGTAGAAAATTTGAGACGGTTGATGTCCCACCGGCAGTTGGAAATGGAAAGGTCGAAAGAAGATAGAGAGCCATGCAGGGAAGTCCAAGAGGAGGGGGTCAGTTGGAGACATGAGAAGAGGTCTGGGTGGTGAGGACTCCTTCCCATAGAAAATGGCCCGGAGGCAGAAGCGATGGAAGAAGAGCTCCACATCGTGGCGCACCCGGAACTCGTTGAGGTGGGGACGGAGGGGAACAAACGTGAGACCTCTGCTGAGGACAGACCGTTCTGTATCAGAAAGGGAGAGGTCAGGGGGAATGGTGAACACACAGCAAGGGTGGGGGTTGGGGTCGGATGAGGGCAGGTGAGTAGTTGGCAACCGAGGCAATGTCTGGTGGAGGGGGGGGGGGGGGGAAGGTGGTGGGTGTTCAGAGAGGAGGGGGAAGGGCATTAGGACTATTGTATAGGTGGGGAGTAGCTGGGGTCACCTGGCTAAAAGGCGAAGGGGAAGACCCAGTGGAACCCCAACTGAGGTTCCCTGTAGGAGGGGGGGGGGGGGGGGGGACACAGTAAGACCCGGCACAGTCATGTCCCGTGGTGTGGGAGTCTGCATCGTGGAGACTGTGGGCCCAGTTTATTGTGTCCTTCTATGAATAACATTACTCTTGCTCAGAATTCAGATTTCAAGTCAGAAATTGCACAGAACTGAAACAATGGCCCAGGTAATACTGGACTGTGCTCTCTGCGTATCCCACATGCCTGCATTGAGAATGCAGGGTGACTTGAATAGGTTGGGGGAGTGGGAAGATGCATGGCAGATGATGTTTAATGCGGATAAATGTGAGGTTATCCACTTTGGTAGCAAAAACAGGAAGGCAGATTACTATCTAAATGGCGTCTATTCTATTGTTCATTATTCTATGTTCGCTCTTCTGGGTGAGATGCTAACTGCATTTCGTTGTCTCTGTACTGTACACTGCACAATGACAATAAAGATTGAATCTGAATCTGAATCTGTCAAGTTGGGAACAGGGGAAGTACAATGGGAGCTGGGGGTCCTTGTACATCAGTCGATGAAAGTAAGCATGCAGGTACAGCAGGCAGTGAAAAAAGCGAATGGCATGTTGGCCTTTATAACAAGAGGAATCGATTATATGAGCAAAGAGGTCTTTCTGCAGTTGTACAGAGCCCTAGTGAGACCAAACCTGGAGTATTGTATGCAGTTTTGGTCCCCTAATTTGAGGAAGGACATTCTTGCTATTGAGGGAGTGCAGCGTAGGTTTACAAGGTTAACTTCCGGGATGGCGGGACTGTCATATGCTGAGAGAATGGAGCAGCTGGGCTTGTACACTCTGGAGTTTAGAAGGATGAGAGGATATCTTTGAAACATATAAGATTGTTAAGGGCTTGGACACCCTAGAGGCAGGAAACATGTTCCCGATGTTGGGGGAGTCCAGAACCAGGGGCCACAGTTTAAGAATAAGGAGTAAGCCATTTAGAACAGAGACGAGGAAACACTTTTTCTCACAGAGAGTGGGGATTCTGTGGAATTCTCTGCCTCAGAGGGCAGTGGAGGCAGGTTCTCTGGATGCTTTCAAGAGAGAGCTAGATAGGGCTCTTAAAAATAGCGGAGTCAGGGGATATGGGGAGAAGGTAGGAACGGGGTACTGATTGGGGATGATCAGCCATGATCACATTGAATGGCGGTGCTGGCTCGAAGGGCCAAATGGCCTACTCCTGCACCTATTGTCTATTGAACTGGGTGAGTTGCAGATGCCGATTGGGCAATGCTGCATCACACAGTAATGAAGGGAATTCCACCGCAGAACACGACTGACTGGTTTTGACTGGCAGACAGCTTGCGGGGAGGAACTCAGCAGAAGCAGAACCTGCAGAGCGTTTGGATAACTTTTGAAATGATGTCATGGCACAAGTCTATAAAACTTTGATTAGGCCACAACTGAAGTACTGCATGCAGTACTGGTCGCCACCAAATAGAAAGGATGTGATCGCACTGGAGATGGTGCAGAGAAGATTTATTTGGATATTACCTGGGAGGTAATTTTCAGTTAACAGAAGAGATTGGTTAGATTGGGTTTGTTCTCCAAGGAGTGAAGGAGGCCGAGGAGAAACCGATAGAGGTCTATAAAATGATGGGCATAGATAGGGTGGATTGTGAGAAACCTTTCCCTATGATGGAGACGTCTAAAACAAGAGGGGACACGTGAGTAACAATTCTAATTACTGATAAGCCAAAATATGATACAATAGAACTTTATGAATGAATTTAAAATATAATTTGAATTTTTAGCACCAATTTTACTTCCAAACAGAATCTACAACTAATCACATTTGAGTAACTTTGGCTCTAATGCTCAGCACCATTTCTTGCTGTGTTAGGCAGATCTTCCCAACAGTCTTGTCATTATTGTTGTCTTCCCAACAATCGGGGTAGGGCCAAGTCAGACAAGGCTAGAGAGATAGGAGATTGCATAGCTTGGGCGACAGACAGGAGATTCTCAGGCCACAAACGGGACTTCAAAATGGTGAGCTGTCTCCATGATGCCAGGGTTCAGGGGAAGTGGCGGCGCTGCCTTAGCAGCTGCGGCTCGCCTGTAGTCCGTCTGTTTTTAAAAAAAATGTTTTCTTGTCCTGTTTTAGTTAGTTAATTTTAGTTTGAACGACTCCCACATGTCACAGATGTTCACTTAACCAATAACAACTGGATTTTTGGTCGGTGTAAATCAAGCATTCATTATGGAGCCATTGAATATTGATTAAAGCTAATAAGAATGACCGAATAAAAATTAAAAAATACCCCGCCTTTGCCCTCTACATGTAATTTATGATTCAAATACTGCCAAAGTGAATGAACCACAATCTGTGAATTGCTCTTCACCAGGATGCCAGCTAATTTGTAGTTTCTCATCTAACTGGGTCTGAAGAAGGGTCTCGACCCGAAACGTCACCCATTCCTCCTCTCCAGAGATGCTGCCTGGTCCGCTGAGTTACTCCATCTTCTTGCAAAATATCATTGTGTCCTTAACTAAGTCTTAAATTTCATTGTTGCTGAACTTTCAAGATTAATCACCCATTAAATATGTGACAAAAGGTTAAATTTTGTAATCGTCGTCCAGCCTGAAGGTTTCTCCATCCATCGTATGAACTGTATGCAGGCATCTGGGAAAGGGAAAGGCAGGGGTGTCTGCCTCATGGTCAACTCTTCATGGTGCTCAGGCAGACGTCTGTCTAGCATTGGAGGAGCTGCACGTCATGGTCAAAAAGCACCAGACAGCGTACCCTGAAGCCTTTACCATCATAGATGGGGACTTAAACAAAGCCAACCTGCAACAAAAAAAAATCACTCCCAAACTACCACCAACTGCCTGCAGCACCAGAGGATTAAACACCCTTAACCACTGCTATACGACCATCAAGGATGCCTATCGCTTTATCCCACGCCCTCACTTCGGGAAATCCGACCATTCAGTGGTGCTGCTTCATCCTGCATACATTCAGCAACTGAAGAGCACATCCCCAGAGGTGATCTGGCGAGGCAGAGGAACAACTACAAGACTGCTTGGAGTCAGTAGACTGGGCAATGTTCAAGGACTCGGCAACGGACCTGAATGAATACGCCACAGTCGTTACAGACTTCATAAGGAATTGTGTGGAGGACTGTGTTCCTACAAAAACCTTCCGAGTGTTTCCTAACCAGAAGCCTTAGATGAACCAGGAGATCCGCATTCTTCTGAAGACCAGATCCCGGGCATTCAGGTCTGGCAAGGCAGAGGTCTATAAGAAGTCCAGATATGATCTTGACCATCAAAAAGGCCAAAAGGGACTTCCGCTCAAAGCTGGAGGATGGGCAGATGTTCGGCAACTGCTGCAGGGTTTGAATGCCATCACCTCCCACAAGGCGAAACCAGGAGGCAGCTCCAGCGACAACAAAGCATCACTTCCTGACGAGCTCAATGCGTTCTACGCACGGTTTGATAGGGAAAACACTGATGTGCCTTCCCGAGCCCCCATATTACTGGTATTACAGTCACAGTGACAGAGGCTGATGTCAGAAGATCCTTCAGGGGAGTAAACCCTCGGAAAGCGCCTGGACTTGGTGGTAAAGCCGGTCGAGTTCTCAAAACCTGTGCGGACCAACTGGCTGGAGTTTTTGCGGACATTTTCAACCCCTCACTACTGATGTCCGAGGTTCCCACCTGCTTTAAGAGGGCATCAATAATACCGGTGCCCAAGAAGGGTAAGGAGCGTGCCTCAACAACTATTGACCAGTGGCACTAACGTCCGTGGTGATGAAGTGCTTTGAGAGGTTGGTTATGGTGGATATCAACTCCTACCTCAATAAGAACCTCAACCCACTACGGTTTGCCTACCGCCACAACAGGCCAACAGAGGATGCGATCTCACTGGCTCTCTACTCCGCACTGGACCACTTGGACAATAAAAACATTTATATCAGGCTGTTGTTTATAAACTACAGGATGGCATTCAATACCATCATCCCCTCCAAGCTGGTTACCAAGCTCACGGCACTGGGTCTCTGCGCATCCCTCTGCAATTGGATCTTCAACTTCCTCATCCACAGACCACAGTCTGTTTGAATTGGCAGAAATACTACTTCCACATTAACAATCAGTACAGGAGCACCCCAAGGCTGCGTGCTTAGCCCCCTAAGACTGCGTGCTCAGCCCCCTGCTCTACTCACTCTATACTCATGATTGTGTAGCTGGACATAGTGCGAACTCCATCTTCAAGTTCTCCGACACCACCACCATTGTTGGACGAATTACAGGTGGTGATGAGTCAGAGTATAGAAGTGAGATCGACCAACTGACCAAATGGTGCCAGCACAACAACCTGGCTCCCAATATCAGTAAAACCAATGATTATGGACTTTGGAATAGGAAGGACGAGGACACACAATCCTGTTTATATCAACGGGGCGATGGTGGAGAGTCAAAAACTTCAAATTCCTGGGCGCACATCTTCCTGGACCCAGCACACGGATGCATTTATAAAGAAAGCACATCAACGCCTCTACTGCCTGAGAAGGTTAAGGAGATTCGGTATGTCAAAGAGGATTCTCTTGAACTTCTACAGGTGTGCAGTAGAGAGCATATTGACTGGTTGCATCATGGCCTGGTTTGGCAACTTGAACGTCCAGGAGCGGAAAAGACTGCAAAAAGTTGTGAACACTGCCCAGTCCATCACCAGCTCTGACCTCCCCACCATCGAAGGGATTTATCGGAGTCGCTGCCTCAAAAAGGCAGCCAGCATCATCAGAGACCCACACCATCCTGGCCACACACTCATTTCACCGCTGCCATCGGAAAAAGGTACAGGAGCCTGAAAACTGTAACATCCTGGTTCAGGAACAGCTGCTTCCCTACAGCTATTAAACACTACAACCTCAAATAAGCTCTTAACTTCAATAGACTTTTATTATTATTATTATTATTATTATTATTATTATTATTATTATTATATTGCACTAGTAGTTTGTTTTTTTGAGTGTGTGTGTATACTTGTGAGTATGTGTATATATACACACACACACACTGAATTTTCTCTCATTTATCATATTGTTTAGTGTACTGTATTTACATATTCTGTTGTGCTGCAGCAAGTAAGAATTTCATTGTTCTATCTGGGACATATGACAATAAAACACTCTTGACTCTAATTTGTGTGCATACCTTCATTGTTTATGTGGTAATTCTTAACTATCACCATTCAGCCTTTCTGCCCCAGAAATAAACAATTCTAAGCATTGAATCTTATAGTTTCTCTTCTGCATTGTTGTTTAAGATTTTACAAATGTTACATCTTATGGTCATTATTTATTTTTTGACATTCTTTTCTTTTTACCTATCGCTCAACACAATCTATCTTTTACCATATCATATTTGAAAGTGCATTTATCTAATCTTAAAAGCCCTTCTACCTATTCCTCTTACCTGTGATTAACAACAATTTTGTCCCATGGTTCACTAAAAGACAAACACCTCATTATCTTTGCTGTGTCACTTCTGCTGGCACACCAGTAGTGCAGGAAAATATAATAGACCTATTGTGCATGAGTAAGTTTGTCAGCATGCCCTGCCCCACCAAACTCTTGGCCTGTGGCTTGCACAGAGAACCTGTCAAACCTGCTCAATATTAGGTTCACAAACATCAATATTAGTGTTACAAACATAAACTGATAATGTGCTTCCAATTTAATTTATTGATCACATGAGGAACTGCAGATGCTGGAATCTTGAGCAAAACACAAAGCACTGGAGTAACTCAGTAGGTCAAACAGCATCTGTGGAATAAATAGATAGGCAATATTTCAAGAATGAAGAAGAGTTCAAACCCAAACTGTCACCTATCCACTTCCTCCAAAATGCTGCCCGACCCACTGAGTTACTCCAGCACTTTGTGTCTTATTTTATTGATCGGGACGCGGCTCGTCTATGAGATCAAGAGATGCTCTGCTGGTCTCATATACTGACAATATATTTTCTATGTCTAAGAACATTGCAGACATGCTTTTTCAACAAGCACATATGGAACCAACTGCTGCAAGACATTCCTGTCCTCCACATAGACCTCAAAATAAGCACCATGTTTGTTATTCACATGAGCAATGTATGGAGATTATCTGGACTTGACCCATGTGCCAGGTGGTCTTCTTCTGTCTTGAAATAAGCAAGTGCTTCCAGGTCAACACACTGAACAGTTTGGACGATCAATTAGCAACCAAAATTTCAAGTCCAATGTATCTTTTGAGCAGTCATGATACTGCACTGTCAGCATGGAAGGTGAAACGGAACATGCTGTGCCTCTTGCATAGATAATGAAACATAAACAACATTTTTCCAACAACTTCAAAAAGCAGACACCTCGAGTGCAAGAGAGCAAAATGTCCTGCCACGATTGTGGAATGATTTAACTTGTGTGTGAACTAATTTCTTCCCTTTCATTTAACTGGCTAGGATCCATGTACTACAATTTATTTTATTGCCCTTCCATAAATGCTCCTCGGAAATGACCTCTCATAATCTGCCTCTACTATAACCCTTAGCTTATGATCAGCCATGATCACATTGAATGGCGGTGCTGTTTCGAAGGGCCAAATGGCCTACTCCTGCACCTTTGTCTATTGTCCTCATATCCCCTTCTTTAGCATGATAACCATTGACTTCTGATTAACTCTTAAGTATCCTGAAGCAACTATAAATAACACAGGATACTGTGCAAGTGCAAATTAATATTGTGGCAAAGTATTGGCACGTGTCACCATTTTGTATTAGGTGCAAATCTACGAAATAATAGTTTCAATTATGTCCCTAGAACATACAAGCTATATCGAATAATCTGCAACGTTATCTTTAAGGACTAATAAGAATAAGAACTAGATATGTTGAACTACATTTTACAAGGATAAGGTACATTTTTACTGCCGAACAAAATTATTTTAGTTAAAAGTCATCTGCAATATCTAACTTCAGAAGAGTACAAATTAGACAGTCCAACTCATTGCCAGCCAATTGCCACCGTGAAAAGTGTGCTGATGTCAAGCTGGTAATAAAATTTAAGAGCATTTGGCAAAGTTCTCAGAATCCTTTACAATTTCTGAGTTCTATCCGTACTGCCTCACTGGAAACTGCCGCTTGCCTGTGAGACTTTGAGGTCATACATATTTTGTAATCAGAACTGGAGCACTGTCGGATCATTGTCCTGAAATTTAAACCTTAAACATGGTCCACCTCCAGGAGAAGAAATCAAACGGAGGCAGATAGATGAGAGATCCATCCATCTATATTGTAATGTTTCATGAAAAGACATCAGGGTCATTAAGAATGTGTTCCCCTGATGCACATATGTTTCCACATGTTTGATAACAGAACAAAAAAACATGGAGTAATTTCTAACTTCAATAGACTGCTCATTAACCATATGAAAATAATAATTCACTAATCATGTTCCAGACCTTTGCTTTTGGTGGCAGATTGAGTTTATTCAACAACTGGATGTCAACAAAATTAATTTGATATAGAGACCCATTTGAATGTCATTTCTAACCAACTACCAAATGAAATGTAATACACTGTGCAATGATAGTTTGGAACTGGGAGACAAGTGCAAGACTTGGATATTTGCATATTTCTGAAAAGCAAATCAGTCAACAGATTATGATAAAAACAAATAAATTGTTAAATTGGGACATAAAACAAAACGGGAATTCACCAATGATACCATAATTTTGTGTTCTAATTATGTCTTTTTAATAAGTTCATGTGATAGGAGCAGAATTAGGCCATTTGGCCCATCAAGTCTACCCTGCCATTCAATCATGGCTGATCTATCTTTCCCTCTCAACTCCATTCTCCTCCCATCTCCCCATAACCACAGACACCCATCGTTATCAAGAATCTATCGACCTCTACCTTAAAAATATCCATTGGCCTCCACATCCTTCTGTTGCAATGAATTCCACAGATTCATCACCCTCCGACTAAATTCCTCCTCATCTCCTTCCTTTTATTTAGTGTTTTTTTATTCTGAGGCTAAGACCTTTGGTCCTAGACTCTCGCACTAGTGGAAACATCCTCTCCACATTCTCTCTGACCAGGCCTTTCACTATTCAGTAAGTTTCAATGAGGTCCCCCCTCATTCTTCTGAACTCCAGTGAGTATAGCGCCATCAAACGCTAATCATATGTTAACTTACTCATTCCTGCGATCATTCTCGTAAACCTCCTCCTCTCCAGAGCCAGCACATTATTCTTCAGATATGGGGTCCAAAATGAAGATTTGTTTGTGAGTTCTAGCCATATCGATGGGAATTACATAGAATTTCTAGCACAGAAACCAGCTAATTGGTACAAGTAATTTGAGCAATCTTGATGTTAAGGAAGAAAATGCAGATGCTGGTTTACACCGAAGACACAAATGCTGCAATAACTCAGTGGGACAGGCAGCATCTCTGGAGAGAAGGAATGGGTGACGTTCCGGGCTGAGACATTTTTATGCTCCACATGAGCTCAACATATAACCCTTCATCAAATCCTAGTCACACATTATTTATTTATTTGTTCCTGATGTAAATCTCCCATTATTGCAACAATGCCTGTAATACTTCTTGCGGTCGTAAGCGCCATAATCTTAGAATTTTGTGAGTAAACATACTTTATAAAAATCTTTAAGATAATCTCGATACATTCTATTCTTGTTAGGAAGCACAGAGTTGGAAACATCTTCTCGAAATTTGGAGTATTAAACCAGTTCACCATTTTGTACATGGCATTTGGTCAACCCATCCAACGTATTTTTCCAAGTATGTTTAATCATTCCTGTTAGGGGAAACTCTCAAATCTGTACAGGAGACCAAAGGATTTTACATTCCTTTTTTGCAGTTACTTTTACCTTTAACTTAGCTTTCATTTATGGCATGGTTAAATGCTTAAGAATAAAACATTCAGGAACCAATCCAATAAAACCCTAAAGAAAGAACAAAGCTCATTTATATAAACATAAGAATTATGAACAGGAATAGGCTCTGAAACCTCTGCTATTTAATAAGATTGTGACTGATCTGCTTGTGACTTCACTTCTGCACTCTGGCCCATCTCTGGTTACCATCATCTCCTCACTAAATCAAGGATTTATCTATTTATCTATCTCCGCCTTAAAGAAATAAAGTTGCCTGGTATGGCATCTTGAACACCCAGGAACGAAGAAGATTGCAAAATGTAGTGAACACTGCCCACTCCACCACAGATACTGATCTCCTCACCATCGAAGGGATCTCCAGGATTTGCTGTCTCAAAAAGGCAGCCAGCATCAGAGAGCCACACCACCCTGCCTGCACTTTCTTTCATTCCTGCTATTAGGAAGGTGGTATAGGAACCGTAAAACTGTAACATGCAGGTACAAGAGAAGCTATTTCCCTACGACCACCAGGCTATTTAATAGTACAACTTCCAAATAAGCTCCAAGCTCCAAGCTACATTGACTTGGGGCCATCGTTTCTGTCTTTATTATATAGTAAACGCTTGCAATAACAGACCTTTATACAGCAGATTTTGGTTATAGTGGACCGATGCACCCATTGCACCCACCCCCGCCCCCCTCCCCTCCCCTCCCCCATATTGTGAACGGTTTACTGCATAAATGAACCTTCTTTGTTTATTATGGTGTTTACAGAGTACTATGTTTGGTTGTGTTGCTGCAAGTAAGAATTTCATTGTTCCGTTTTGGGACACATGACAATAAAATTGTTGGAACTCTCTTGAAGTCTCTACTTCTTTGAGCAAGAGAGTTCCAAAGAAAAAACGATTGACCCCTAGTTCTAAGCTCATAAGAGGAAACATCTGCTCCACATCAATCCTGTCAAGATCCTTACTGATTTTACATATTTCACTGAAATTCCTCGTATGTTGCAAAACATACTTGGCTAATAAAGTATTATTGTATTATAAATCTGCACATGTTTATAAACTCCAGCAGATACAAACCTGGGCTATGCAACCTTTCATCATAAGACAATCCACCCATTCCAGAGGTTAGATCGATCTTTTCTGAGCTACATCTAATTCACTAACATCCTTCATTAAAACGGAAGACCAAACTGTACTGTATAGTTGTACACTGTCCACCTGGGACTTTCACTGAAGCACAACATCTGCAATACAAAAGGTGCAACCTGTCCCAACTTCACCACAATGTCCTCTGACAATAGAAGGTCACAGTGAGATTCTGGAAAATGTGAACCACTTCCATAGCTGAGGAGCAACCTTTTGGTAAAGGTGGACATTGATGACGAAACCCACTGCTGTCTTTTATGCACCAGTACAGTCCATGGTTGAGGAAATGAAGAATTAAAGATCAAGACCTCAGATTTGGCAAACAATGAATGGTTTATAGACAGCAGTGAACGCTGCCCTTCTATATGCATTGCTGAGACCTGGTCCAATATGGCAGGCATACCTCGGCACTGGAAAAATATAATCGTTGCTGACTACATAAAATCCTCCAAATTCACGAGAAGACAAATCAGTGTACACTCCTATGCCAACATCCAATGTTGATCTCATAATTCACTTGCTTATGTTAGATAAGCGTTTCCGTTTACATGTGCGAGGCCATATTCCTAAAAAACAGACATTCTATTCCCTGTTCTGTCATGGGAAGAAATTACCAGGTAAGGAGAGGAAAGATTCCAAGACGCTTTCTTGAAAAATTGCAATATCTACACAGATCCCAGGGAATAACTTTGTCCATGATCACTCAAGATGATTAAAACGCATTTGGTCTGCCATTGAAAACCTCAAAGCTAGTTCTCTGCAGCACCCAGAGGACCTCAATACAGGAAGGAGCGCATGTGCTCTCAAACCACCCACCCAATTGGCTACCATCTGCCTCACCTACGATTCCCACATCAACCTCATGATCTACATCAGAACACACAAAACTAATGTGGGATCACATCTTCCTTAATCCGAAGGGACTATCTATGAAGAAGATATACAGGAGCATAAGGTCATAGGTTTGCATTCAATTCTCCCTGCAATAATAATAATACTCTTCTGGTTTTCCTAATCAATTGCTGTACCTGTATTCCAGCTTTTTGTGAGTCATTGACTTGGACATACAGATCGCTCTTCATCCAAGATCCCTGCAATCGTACATCATTGAAATATGTTTTTCATCAAATTAGGTAATTGCACATCATCCCACGTTAAATTGTTCTGTTTTAATATATTAGTTTTAAACCATCATTAATTCTTCAGTTTATTGTTCCCGAATGTTCCTCAATAATTTTTGGAAATGCAGAACAATTTAGAGGTTTGAAGTATTGACTGCCAGCTACGCTGTCTTCTTAGCTGGCTGTCAAAGATATTTTCAACTACTTCAAGAGGATTATTCTGTTAGCACCAACCGCAAGTCACAACCCACTCCCCCACCTCACATCACACAACCTGAAGGCATTACATAGAGCATGGCTCTTTTGCCAGGTATGCCTTTGTCATTTAGGATCAAGACCAAAGATCATAGAGCGGAGATCAAGACTATTTGGAGATCAAGTAACACTGGCAGAAATCCTTACAACAGGAAGTGAGATAGATTGCCACTGGCAACATATTCTGGCCATTAGGTCACTTAACATTTTGTACTTGACACAAATCAGTTTCACAGTTATTATATTGAAGGACAATAGAATGTAGTATTTGTCTTTAGTATAAACAAGATACCATTGTAGAACATTACTTCAGCAATTATATTTAAAGGATAAACACCAACACAAACATTTATGCTTCCTAACTTTTGAAAATTGCATTATGTATCAACTTTGTACACTTTTGAGGCTAGGGTAAAGATATTAGTTTGAATTCTACTTTTTAAAAGATAGTTATAACGGTTTTGTAGAAATATCAATGTTATTGCATAAAGTGCAGTTCTACAGATTAAATGAAATTTGCACATTTGATCTGCAACAAGTCCACACAGTTAAAATAAGAAAATAATTTGAAAATCTTTCACTGGCATATAAATAATAATTAGAGATAAAGTGTGGGTTTTATTGAGCACTTTGTGTTAGTGTTTACTCCCTCTTAGTCTTAGGTATTCCCTCAAGAACAAAGACGACTCACCTTCGCTCAAATTCTATGTTGACTAATGAGATCAATACAGAAGGGGTTGGTGGGATGGGAAAATGGGTAGTTTGGTAGGTGGTGTCCTCCTGCCAATTACTCTCCCTGTGCGCATGGATTCAAATTATACTGTGCCATCCCAAAAGCTGCTTCACCACTTTGCATAGTCGTAGGCCGTGTAGTCCCATGAGGATTCCCAAGATATATTCCATGTGGAGATGCTGCACCTTTCAAAGCAGCTCTGGGAACATCCTTCAATCTTTTCCTCTGATGATCTCTTTCATGACAGAATTTAGATTTGAGTATCTGCTTAGGCAGTCTGGAGGCAGGCATGTGAACAAATAATAATGAGCAGCCCAATGACAAGGTATAATTAGGGCTGGGGACAGTGGCCTGCAAGAGGAAGCTGATGTTTGTTTGCTTATCCTAACCTATAGGTCCACAACAAAGCCAGTCTCAGTTTATGTTTACACACATTTCAAGCAAGGCTGTGCCATTGCTACAACACTTCCTTTTATTTTTCTCACCATGCTGTTGTACATTCCACCCCGAATCCCACAGGAACAGAACTAATCGACAAATAAATGGAAAACTGTTCAACTTACATCACCCATCCTAGAATCAACCTTGCCCAACTTCAGTTGTTGAGCGGCATTACGTCAATGACGCTTACAAATATGTAGATATGCTCGCTGATCTTCCTGTCATCATGACTCATTCACTAAAGCATACGTCTTATACTGAACATCCTGAAAACAAATGACCTTTATGAACATTCCCCAACTGCGCACTCCCCTCCAACAAAATAACAAAACAACAGAACAACCTTGGAAAATGTGGGCCACCTCCTATATTTTAAGAACCACATCTCAGAGAGGGCAGGTATCGATTACTTAATTCACCATTATGACCGAATTCCCAAAATGGCCCAAGATCACAATCTCAAACTCGCACAAAACTTATTGTGTATCAAGCAGCAATGATCTCTGCCCACCTATGTATTTCTGTGAGTTAGACATTTACAGCATGCACCTCAAAACAACGGCAATATATCAACCATACTACAAATCCACTGGCAGATTAAGTGAACCAATATGTTATAGGAAAGATATTGTCAAGCTTGAAATGGTTCAGGGAAGATTTACGAGGATGTTGCCAGGGCTAGAGGGTCTGAGCTACAGGGAGAGGTTGAGTAGGCTGGGTCTCAGATTCAGATTCAGATTCAACTTTAATTGTCATTGTCAGTGTACAGTACAGAGACAACAAAATGCAGTCTCTATTCCTTGGAGCGCAGGAGGATGAGGGGTGATCTTATTGAGGTGTATAAAATCATGAGAGGAATAGATCGGGTAGATGCACAGAATCTCTTGCTCAAGGACCAGATGAAGGGGAAGGGGAAAAGATTAGATAGGAATCTGAGGGGTAACTTTTTCACAAAGGGTGGTGGGTGTATGGAACAAGCTGCCAGAGTAGGTAGTTGAGGGTGGGACTATCCCAACATTTAAGAAGCAGTTAGGCAGGTACATGGATAGGACAAGTTTGGAGGGATATGGACCAGGCGCAGGCACGTGGGACTAGTATAGCTGGGACATGTTGGCCGGTGTGGGTAAGTTGGGCCGAAGGGCCTATTTCCACACTGTAATACTTTATGACTCTATATCAATTTTCCCTCAGGAAGTGTCCCTGATAAACTTAACAGCATAAGGGGAAATGGAAGAGCAATGGAAGAGGTGAAAAGTAATATATAGCATTCACTGGCATGGTTGGCTGTGCTTCGACTGTACAAGTTGCTTGCTCTGCATGAAGTGGCGATGGAGGCAGCAGAAGGCATTGACATAATATTAATTTCTCTAAATTAGGGGGAAAAATTAACAAGAAATGTAAGTAATTAAGCAGTAAGGATTGGTACCAGATCATAGATGACCAAATATTTTTTTGAATGAAGGGAATTTAGAATAATGTAGAAGATAGTGTTGACATGGATGTTAAGGATATTTTACAATTCACCATATAGAAATGCTTATTAACAAGATTAACTGCTTATTAACAACAGACCAGTTAGTCTAACATCAGTAGTGGGGAAAATGCTAGAGTCAGTTATTAAAGATGGGATAGCAGCACATTTGGAAAGTGGTGAAATCATTGGACAAAGTCAGCATGGATTTATGAAAGGTAAATTATGTCTGACGAATCTTATAGAATTTTTCGAGGATGTAACTAGTAGAGTGGATAAGGGAGAACCAGTGGATGTGTTATATCTGGACTTTCAGAAGGCTTTCGACATGGTCCTTCATAAGAGATTAGTATGCAAACTTAAAGCACACGGTATTGGGGGTTCAGTATTGATGTGGATGGAGAACTGGCTGGCAGACAGGAAGCAATGAGTAGGAGTAAACGGGTCCTTTTCAGAATGGCAGGCAGTGACTAGTGGGGTACCGCAAGGCTCAGTGCTGGGACACCAGCTATTTACAATATATATTAATGATTTGGACGAGGGAATTGAATGCAACTTCTCCAAGTTTGCGGATGACACGTAGCTGAGGGGCAGTGTTAGCTAGGAGGCTGCAAGTTGACTTGGATAGGTTGGGTGAGTGGGCAAATGCATGGCAGATGCAGTACAATGTGGATAAATGTGAGGTTATCCACTTTGGTGGCAAGAATAGAAAGTAGACTATTATCTGAATGGTGGCCGATTAGGAAAAGGGGAGATGCAACGAGACCTGGGTGTCATGGTACACCAGTCATTGAAAGTAGGCATGCAGGTGCAGCAGGCAGTGAAGAAAGCGAATGGTATGTTAGCATTCATAGCACAAGGATTTGAGTATAGGAGCAGGGAGGTTCTACTGCAGTTGTACAGGGCCTTGGTGAGACCACACCTGGTTTTGCATACAGTTTTGGTCTCCTAATCTGAGGAAAGACATTCTTGCCATAGTGGGAGTACAGAGAAGGTTCACTAGACTGATTCCTGGGATGGCAGGACTTTCATATGAAGAAAGACTGGATAGACTCGGCTTGTACTCGCTAGAATTTAGAAGATTGAGGGGGGATCTTATAGAAACTTACAAAATTCTTAAGGGGTTGGACAGGCTAGATGCAGGAAGATTGTTCCCAATGTTGGGGAAGTCTAGAACAAGGGGTCACAGTTTAAAGATAAGGGGGGGGAAGTCTAGGACCGAGATGAGAAAAAAAAATTCACACAGAGTGGTGAATCTGTGGAATTCGCTGCCACAGAAAGTAGTTGAGGCCAGTTCATTGGCCATATTTAAGAGGGAGTTAGATGTGGCCCTTGTGGCAAAAGGGATCAGGGGGTATGGAGAGAAGGCAGGTATGGGATACTGAGTTGGATGATTAGCCATGATCATATTGAATGGCGGTGCAGGCTCGAAGGGCCGAATGGCCTACTCCTGAACCTATTTTCTATGTTTCTATGTAAGATTAAGGTAGATGGAGAGCGTTACGTTTGATAAAGAAAAATTGGCAACAAATTTGCAATTAGCAAAAATAAATTTGCAGGGCCACTAGAATGGAAGTGAGATGGAACTGAATGCTCCAGAAAAATAGTTTGGATTTGATGGACCAAATGATCTTTTTTTCCCTGCTCGATTGATTCCATGTGAAACAATGTTCTTTTGATAGGGTCTGAAGTCAATTAATTACATTCACATAATCATTTACTTTCAGTGTTCCAAAGCAAATCACATTTTGCTCACTCACAAACAAGTCTAGTTTCCAGGATTTTAATACATCATAACTAGACACTCAATACAGCAACATGACCAACAAAGGCAGAAATCTACATTATATTGCGAAATGACTACCCAGTTTCATGCTGGAGTTAATTTGTAACTCACATAATTGTTGTACATATGGTCATAAGGGATAGGAGAGGAATTAAGTCATTTGGCCCATCAAGTCTACTCCGCCATTCTCCTGCTTTCTTCCCATAACCCCGTTAAAAATATCTATTGATAGCCTCCACCGCCTTCTGTGGCAAAGAATTCCACAGATTCACCATCCTCTGACTAAAGAAATTCCTCCTCATCTCCTTCCTAAAGGAATATCCTTTAATTCTATGACCTCTAGTCCTAGACTCTCCCACAAGTGGAAACATCCTCTCCACATCCACTCTATCCGAGCTTCAAGCCACAAGACTCAAAAATCAATCAATTTCTATGAAAAAAATGTTTGCCTTTATATTTCTGGTATTAATACTAACAGCATGATCCAAGTTCCTATTTTATTATGCAAATGCACAAGGACATCGATTTAATAAAATATTTTGAAGTTGCCGCAATGTATAATTCAATCGTTAACTGTCAGAAAAATAAACACAGAATATCGTGATATTACCATTTTAAAATCAAATACATCACTCATCGTTGACTGACCTCAGTAATCAAGTGTTTGCTTGGAGCAAACTCCCCTCAATTAATCTTAATCTGATAAATAGAAACAACCTGCCAGTTTCATTAGTGACAAAAGCACTGAATCATTTTGCAACACTCCCAAATGTACGCAAACAAAATAGAAAGTAGAAACAGAAAATCCAGACTATACTCTTCCAAATACTTTAGAATTGACTGTTTATATTTCAAAATTTCAGCCTCTGCAGTATTTTGCTTTTAGAATAACATAGGAAGTACTTCTTAAATGGAATTTAAATGTAATTAATCAGATGGTGTTGACAGAGAGGAAAGCTTTTGTTATCAGAAGATACTGATGATCTGGTCTGTGGAAAAAAGTGACAAATTATATTTAACCCAGAGAAGCTTGATGTAATGTAACATGGCAATGGGAGGATATCAAGATATGTTCACGAACAGAGGGACCTTGATGCATATGACCATTCATCTGCAAAAGCAGCTGTACAGGTAGATAAGGGAGTGAAAAAAGACATATGACAGGCCTTCTTTCATCAGCTAAGGCATAAAAATAAGCTATACTTTGGTACCGTGTACAGTTCTGCTCATCATACCACAAAAAATGTATTGCAGCACAGAAGTAGTTGCAGAGGAGCAAATAAGTATAGATGTGTAGAAAGGAACTGACGGTTTAAACCGAAGATAGACAAAAAATGCTGGAGTAACTCAGCGGGACAGGCAGCATCTCTGGAGAGAAGGAATGGGTGACGCTTCTTCAGACTGAAAGTACCGGGAAAGGGAAACTATAGATATAGCCGATGATGTAGAGAGAGATATACAACAAATGAATGAAAGATATGCAAAAAAGTAACAATGATAAAGGAAACAGGCCATTGTTAGCCATAGCTAGGTGAGAACGATGTGACTTGAGTGGGGGAGGGATGGAGTGAGAGGGAATGTAGGGGTTACTTGAAGTTAAATAAATCAATATTCATACCCCTGGGTTGTAAGCTGCCCAAGAGAAATTTGAGATGCTGTTCCTCCAATTTGCATTTAGCCTCACTCTGACAATGGAGGAAGCCAAGGACAGAAAGGTCAATGTGGGAATAGGAAGGGGAATTAAAAAGTGTTTAGCAACCGGGAGATCAAGTAGGTCCAAGCAGACTGAGTGAAGGTGTTCAGCGAAACGATCGCCAGTCTACGTTTGGTTTTGCCGATGTATAAGAGTCCACAACTTGAACAACGAATACAGTACATGAGGTTGGAGGAGGTGCAAGTGAACCTCTGCCTAACCTGAAAGGACTGTCGGGGTGGGTTCCCTGGACAGCGTCATGGGAGGAGGTATAGGGACGGGTGTTGCATCTTCTGCAGTTGCAGGGGAAGGTACTTGGGGAGGGGGTGGTTTGGGTGGGAAGGGAAGAGGTAACCAGGGAGTTGCAGAGGAAACAGTCTCCGTGGAAACTGAAAGGGATGGAGATGGGAAGATGTGACTTGTGGTGGGATCCCGTTGGAGATGGCGAAAATGTCTGAGCATTATGTTTTGTATGTGACGGCTGATGGGGTGAAAGGTAAGGACTAGGGATAAGTATAGATGTTAGGAACCTGATACTTTTTTGTAGCACAGAAACTTTTCTGTAGCACAGAAAAACTCTGAGGGAACCTAATTGAGGCACATTTTGATAAAATAGGAAGGGGCTGTTTTGCTTGGGTGAGGGTTCAAATGCTAAGGGCCCATAGATTGGAGATAAACTGACTGCAGTTGCAGTAATTCTGACATAAAACTTCCTCTATCCATTCCCTCCCCAGATGTTGTTTCCTCCAATAATTTGTTTTGTTTTATACTTAAGAGTCATAGATTTTACGTTACTGGTAGGAATGGTTGTGACGAAGATATTTTTTCACTTAGAATAAGGGTGGCACAGCCATAAATCCTCAACATTCCCAAATGTTGGAAGGTCTTGGTTTCTTGGTCCTCCAAAATATTCCAAATGGAATTTAAACTGGAGGGATTTAAACGTCTCCAACGACCACGTGTTCAAATGTTTCCATGTATTAAAATAAAAAAAATTACAAGGCATTGGAAATCAAGAGCACGACTAAGCAGCCAATAACGATGGATTTTAAGGGTGTTGAAGAAGAGATAGCCATGGAACAAGATCCCCTGCAGTAATCAGAACTAACTGTAAAACCTCAGCTATCAAACACTTCCAAGGCAGATTAATCAGGATCATTGCATTATCCTTGTATTATCTGCTCTAAAGGGAACCCCAGAAATCCCTATTCCTAGAAGAGGGGTTGAGATTACCTGATTGCTGAGATATCTCTTCAAACATTCTTCACACACAGCCTTCTTGCAACAAGGAAGCGGTCGGATGGGTTTATCATCCAGGCAAACTCGACAGGTCAAAATAATTAACTGTGTATACTCTCCGACGTAAAGGTTTCCCAATGAATTAATGTCGATTTGCTGGGAGATGTTGAAGGGTTCCGTGATGGAAAGTCTTAAAGTTGTTGGTGTCTGGCGACCGAGGGCGGTCGGTGTGGATCGGCCTGATTCAGAGGGGTAATTGGTCTGTTCGCCTTCGTCCTTTAGTGCCGAGCTCTGGTGATTCTCGTTTTCCACACAGTAGACAGTGCAGTAAACGTGTTGCGAGAGCTCCGACCCCGGCCACGGGCGTCCCTGCTGGGCGGCCACGCGGGCACAGTCCTCATTGTTCTCTTGGCTCTCGTGCTCCGGGCAGGGTTCGAGTCCGGCGGGACGCTGCTGCTGATCAGCAGACGGCGGGCAAGGCTGGAGCCCGTGCGCCAGGCGGCTGGGACGCTGCTCGGTGTTGTGCTCGTCGGCGGCTGCGGGGCAAGGCTGGAGCCTGGGGGGATGCTGCTCGTTGTTGTGCAGGTCAGCAGGCGGATTGCAAGGTTCCAGCCCGGCCGGACGCTGCTCGTTGCTGTGCAGGTCAGCAGGCGGATTGCAAGGCTCCAGCCCGGCCGGACGATGTTCGTTGCAGTGCAGGTCAGCGGGGCAAGGCTCCAGCTCGGAGGGACGCCGCTCGTTGCAGTACAGGTCAGCGGGGCAAGGCTCCAGCCCGGAGGGACGCCGCTCGTTGCAGTGCAGGTCAGCGGGGCAAGGCTCCAGCCCGGCCGGACGATGTTCGTTGCAGTGCAGGTCAGCGGGGCAAGGCTCCAGCTCGGAGGGACGCCGCTCGTTGCAGTGCAGGTCAGCGGGGCAAGGCTCCAGCCCGGAGGGACGCCGCTCGTTGCAGTGCAGGTCAGCGGGGCAAGGCTCCAGCCCGGAGGGACGCCGCTCGTTGCCGTGCAGGTCGGCGGGCGGATTGCAAGGCTGCAGCCCGGAGGGACGCCGCTCGTTGCCGTGCAGGTCGGCGGGCGGATTGCAAGGCTGCAGCCCTGGGGGACGCCGCTCGTTGCTGTGTAGGTCAGCAGGTACGGGGCAAAGCTGCAGCCCGGCCGGACGCTGCTCGTTGCTGTGTAGGTTGGCGGGCGGCGAACAGGAGCCGTGCTCGGGCGCCAGCCGGGTGGAATGCTCCTCCCTGTGCTGCCGGCCGGCTGCAACGTCGGGGCTTTCCACTCCACGGGGTGGAAGTTCCGTGGCCCGCACGTTCTCGGCCGCATCTTCATCCTCGCTGGACGTAAGCATGTCTCCCCCATCTCTTGCACTTTCATCTTCCATTCCTGACTCCAATCCCATAGGCACAGATCGAAACAAGCTTAGTCCTGCATCTGCTTCCGGGTCCCACTCTCCCTATTTTCACGATCGCCACCGAAAACATTCACTCGTTCACTTCATTTTAAAGGAGGTGGAATTGAAAAGCCTTTTAAATGCAAGATTTCAGCAACGTCGTTTTTCCTCTTCCCGGAATATTCATTCCCAGAACACACTCCAATCCCGCACCGATTTACGAAAGGGCAGATTCGGCACGATTTCACAAACCGGGAGCTTCCCATGTATTACCGTGCAGGCTATTTCCTAGATTCATACTTTCACAACAAAGTCGGATCGATTCAGCTGTTCGGCGCTACTGTAATCCCCATAAGAAATGCGGACGCGTTGTTGCCGTAAATATCAGAAGACTGGGGAATCGGAACGCCTCCCAAAAAATAACCAGTATTCTTGGAATAAAGTTATCCCCAAAGAAGATATATTAAAAAAGTTTTACACTAATGGTTATTGGATCAATGAAAAGGTTTTGTAGGCCGGCTTGGACAATACAAGTATTTTGCAAGTAAATGGAAGAAGGGAATTAAAGTTTCTCATAACATACCAATGTCATTGACTGGCAAAATAAAAAATGCACCTAAAATGAAAAGTGCACTGGACAACTTCCAGGGCGTCCTTGTCTCTAAAAGTTCCAGGATACTTGCTACAGGATATGTAGATGAAAAGGCAATTTAGCAAAGAAGCAAGAAATATGGACAGCAAATTTTACCAAGCTCAGAAGATCTCCATTCTGCAGACCAGGACTTGATAAATTGGTATTTGGTATTTTTGGTTGCAACTGAAAAAGGCATGGGGCAGAACAATCTGCAAAGTGACAAGGTAGAAAATACAAGTGTGGGAAAGATGATAATTTAAATAAGGAAACATTTAGGGTTTTAGAAAGGTCAAACCAACAGGGCAATATGGGATAAACAACACGATAGAGAGGGGGACAGTAATTGCACAGTAAAAAAACAAGGTCACAATACAGAATAAATAATAATGTCAAAATTAAATGGTCTTTATCTGAACACAAACCATTCACAACATGGTGCTGGAGGAGTTACTTTAAATTATATCTTGCAAGAAGCTGCAATCTTTATGAGGACTGCCTCAATTATCTACAGTGCCCTCCATAATGTTTGGAACAAAGACCCATCCTTTATTTATTTGCCTCTGTACTCCACAATTTGAGATTTGTAATTAAAAAAATCACATGTGGTTAAAGTGCACATTGTCTGATTTTAATAAAGGCATTTTAATACATTTTGGTTTCACCATGTAGAAATTACAGTTGTGTTTATCCATAGTCCCCCCCCCCCCCCCATTTCATTGCACCATAATGTTTGGGACACATGGCTTCACAGGTGTTTGTAATTGCTCAGGTGTGTTTAATTGTCTCCTTCATGCAGGTATAAGAGATCTATCAGCACATTGTCTTTCTTCCAGTCTTTCCATCACCTTTGGAAATTTTTATTGCTGTTTATCAACATGAGGACCAAAGTTGTGGCAATGAAAGTCAAAGAAGCCATTATGAGACTGAGAAACAAGAATTAAAATGTTAGAGACATCAGCCAAACCTTAGGCTTACCAAAATCAACTGTTTGGAACATCATTAGGAAGAAAAAGAGCACTGGTGAGCTTACTAATCGCAAAGGGACTGGCAGGCCAAGGAAGACCTCCACAGCTGATGACAGAAGAATTTCTCTATAATAAAGAAAAATCCCCAAACACCTGTCCGACAGATCAGAAACACTCTTCAGGAGTCAGGTGTGGATTTGTGAATGACCACTGTCCGCAGAAGACCATGAACAGAAATATAGAGGCTACACTACATGATGCAAACCACTGGTTAGCCGCAAATATGGGATGGCCAGGTTACAGTTTGCCATGAAGTACTTAAAAGAGCAACCACAGTTCTGGAAAAAGGTCTTGTGGGCAGATGAGATGAAGATTAACATATCAGAGTGATGCCAAGAGCAAAATATGAGAGAAGGAACAGCCCAAGATCCAAAGCGTACCACCTCATCTGTGAAACATGGTACTGGCTCACTTATCTTCATTGATGATACAACTGCTGATGGCAGACAATAGGTGAAGGAGTAGGCTATTTGGCCCTTCGAGCAAGCATCGCCATTCAATGTGATCATGCTGATCACAATCAGTACCCCATTCCTGCCTACGCCCCATATCCACTAATTCTGCTATCTTTAAGAGCTCTGCCTAGCTCTCTCTTGAAAGCATCCAGAGAACCAGCCTCCACCGCCCTCTGAGGCAGAGAATTCCACAGATTCACAACCCTGTGTGAAAAAGTGTGACCCCTGTCTCTGGACTCCCCCAACATCGGGAACATGTTTCCTGCCTCTAGTGTTTCCAAGTCCTTAATAATCTTACATGGTTCAATAAGATATCCTCTCATCCTTCTAAATTCCAGGGTATACAAGCCCAGCCGCTCCATTCTATCAACATACAGCAGTCCTGTCATCCCAGGAATTAACCTCGTGAACCTACGCTCCTCTCAATAACAAGAATGTCCTTCCTCAAATTGGGAGACCAAAGCTGCACACAATACACTAGGTGTGGTCTCAGTAGGGCCCTGTACGACTGCAGAAGGACCTCTTTGCTCTTATACTCAACTCCTCTTGTTCTGAAGGCCAACATGCCATTTGCTTTCTTCACTGCCTCCTGTACCTGCATGCTTGCTTTCAGTGACTGATGAACAAGGACCCCTCAGATCTCGTTGTACTTCCCCTTTTCCCAATTTGAGACCATTCAGATAATAATCTGCCTTCCTGTTTTTGTCACCAAAGTGGATATGCTCACATTTATCCACATTAAACTGCATCTGCCCACTCACCCAACCTGTCTAAGTCACCCTGCATTCTCATAGCACCCTCCTCATAGTTCACACTGTCACCCAGCATTGTGTCATCTGCAAATTTGCTAATGTTCCTATTAATTCCCTCATCTTAGTAACATAATGAAATCTGAAGTGTATAGACACCTTATCTGCTCAAGATCAAACAAATGCCTCAAAACTCATTGGCCGGCGGTTCATTCTGCAGCAAGACAATGATCCCAAACATACTGCTAAACAAAGGAGTTTTTCAAAGCTAAAAAGTGGTAAATCACCCGATTTGAATGCAATTGAGCATGCCTTTTATATGCTGAAGAGAAAACTCAAGGGGACTAGCCCCCAAAACAAGCATAAGCAATACAGGCCTGGCAGAGCATCACCAAAGATGACACCCAGCAACTGGTGATGCCCATGAATCGCAGACTTCAAGCAGTCATTGCATGCAAAGGATATGCAACAAAATCCTAAACATGACTACTTTCATTTACTTGACATTGCTGTGTCCCAAACAATATGGTGCCCTGAAATGGGGGGACTATGTATAAACACTTCTGTAATTTCTACATGGTGAAACCAAAACGTGTAAAAATGGCCTTTATTAAAATCTGAGAATGTGCACTTTAACCACATGTGATTTTTTTTTTCTATTACAAATCTCAGATTGTGGAACACAGAGGCAAATAAATAAATGATGGGTCTTTGTCCCAAACATTATGGAGGGCACTGTATATGCCTCGTGCGCCAATTCATGCCTATGCCTCTCACACTTGTTTAGATCTTTTGGTGTCTGGGCTCCTGGCACATACATTCTGGTGACCGTGCTCCTTGCTCATATTCAGACCTATTATTCAAATCTTCCAGTGAAAACCTTTGGCACTGTCCAGCCTGCTGATCTATGTGCCTTTCTCTTTCTCAGATGAACTGATGGCTATTCTGCAACTGTTATCAAAAGTAAAAACAAATTGCTGGAAGAATAAGTCATTCAATTCATTTTAAGTCCCTGTTTTCACTTTAAAAAAAAAAACATATTACAGAGTAAACCTGACAATATTTGGATAATATTTTCAACTGAATTGTACCATTACATGGGTACCTTACAGTGGTTGAGGGATTGGGGTTGTAATAACCTTCCAGGACAAATTTCTTAAATAATCTATCATCACTTCAATGAGAAATGAAGCAGACCCATCATGGTCAAGGCTTTTGCTGAGTATTGTCAGGATGGAACTGATATTAATTTAGCTTCTGACTCATCAACATAATAGGTTTTGCTTGAACAGAGACCTTGGCATCAGCATTTGCAAGAGGTGAGTATTATGACTAAGACTTGGTGTAGAAAAGGATTTGTGGCTTTCAGAAGGCAGCCAAACATACCACAAAATCTTATTTGGTTAAGAAGGAACTGCAGATGCTGGAAAATCAAAGGTAGACAAAAATGCTGGAGAAACTCAGCGGGTGAGGCAGCATCTATGGAGCGAAGGAAATAGGCAACGTTTCGGGTCGAGACACTTCTTCAGACTGATGTGCGAGTATTGGTGGGGGAGGATTTAACATTAATAATTTTAGTTATAGACTATACAACATGGAAACAGGACCTTCAGCCCACTTTGTTCACGCCATCCAAGTTGATATACTGGACTAGTCCCATTTGCCTGCATTTGACCTTTAGCCCTCTAAGCCCTTCCTATCCAATATATCTGACCATTAACTGTATCCATGCCTATAGGTTCCTTGGACAGTATGGACTACCCTCTAGAATGAAAAAATTGTCCCTGAGGTCCCTCTTAAAGCTCTTCCCTCTCACCTTGTCTATGGCCTCTAGTTTTAGAATCGTCTACTCTGGGGGGAAAAGACTGTGACCATCCACTTTATCCATGTCCCTCATGATCTTGTACATATCAAATCAGGACAGTGCTCAGCATCCTACACTCCAAAAAAAAAAAAATCCCAATCTTGTCAATCTTTCCCTCTAACTCTAGCTTGCAAGCCCAGGTAGCAGACTGGCAAATCTCTTATGCACCTTTTCCAATTTAGGACATGCTTCCAGTGGCACTCCACTGGTCACAGGACCTTCAAAGTGATCCCACTACTAGCCACATCTTCCCATCTCCACCCCTTTCCGCTTTCTGCAGAGACCGTTCCTTCCGCAACTCCCTGGTGAACTTGTCCCTTTCCACCCAAACCACCCCTCCCCCCCGTTACTTTCCCCTGCAACCGCAGGAGATGCAACACCTGTCCCTATACCAACCCCTCTCGACTCCGTCCAAGGACCCCGACAGTCTTTAAAGGCGAGGCAGAGGTTCACTTATACCGCATCCAACCTCATTTACTGTATACGCTATTCCAGGTGTGGGCTCATGTATATCGGCATGACTAAGCACAGACTCGGCGATCGTTTTGCTGAACATCTCCGCTCAGTCTGCCTAAACCTACCTGATCTCCTGGTTGATAAACACTTTACCTCCCATTCCCACACCAACCTTTCTGTCCTGAGCTTCCTCCATTGTCAGAGTGAGGCCCAGCGCAATTTGGAGGAACAACACCTCATATTTTGCTTGGGAAGCTTACACTCCAGCAGTATGAATATTGACTTCTCTAACTTCAAGTAACCCTCGCTTTCTCTCTCTCTTCATCCCTCCCCCCTTCCCAGTTCTCCGACCAGTCTAACTGTCCTCGTTTACATTTTATCTCTGTTACTTCGTTGTTACCTTCTCCTAGCTAACAATGATCTATTCACCATTTTCATTAAACTTCATCCCTTTGTCTCATTTTCACACCTCACACTTCTTTATCTCTGTATCTCCCTCTCCTCTGACTCAGTTTGAAGAAGGGTCTTGACCCAAAACGTCACCCATTCCTTCTATCCAGAGATGCTGCCTGTCCCGCTGAGTTACTCCAGCATTTTGTGTCTATCGTTGGTTTAAAGCAGCATCTGCAGTTCCTTCCTACACAATTACACACTACAACTACTCTTTGACTGCTTCCAAGCCATTTTTGGCCAGCTCATTTTGTATTCCATGTGATCTAACCTTCCAGACTAGCCTACCACGTAGGACCTTGTCAAATGCCTTGCTAAAGACAATAATTTTCTGCAGCTGTTTCGAGACATCCTGAACACTGGCACCAATGAGACCACACACCATTGTGGAGTCTCACCTGTGGCCATAGAGTATCCTGATGGTCCCCCTAGCTATAGAGTCTGCTGTCATTTGAGCCCTGTCTGATTTAACCCTGCCCCCATTCTGCCACAGAGCTTATCCTAGGCCATAGACCTGGTTGCTGCTGCCACTTTCTACTGCACAGTCATCCCCCACCCCCCAAAAGTATCCAAAAGGTTTTGAGGAGAATGGCCATTGTGTGCCTACTCCCTTTTCCTTTCCTGATGGTCACCCATCTATTTACTGCCTGCACCTTAGGCATGCCAACCTCACTGTTAACTCCTCCCTAAGACATTCTCATTCTCCTGGATGATCTTCAGCTGCAGTTCCAGTTCCCTCACTCGGTCAGTCAGGAACTGCAGTTGGACGCACTTTTCACAGGTGTAGTTCTCAGGGACAAAGGACGTTTCTCTGGCTTCCACCATCCTGCAGGAGGAGCATACCGCTTCCTGACTGTACTTGGACTGAAGATGAAAGTTAGAAAAAAAGACCGTACCTTAATCTTGCCACCAGATCTGCTCAGCCTCCTCACCAATGCCTCTCAAGTCAAAGCCTCAAGATTTACCCTCATTCACAGCACTTCAACTCAGGACACAGGAGGTTGAGCTGTGCAGTGCAGTGCACTAGCGGGAAGTTTGAATGCAGTGAGAACAGTTGAGCTAATGTATTTCCAGCTAAGGGGTGGAGCAGAGCAGTGTGACAGCTGGAGGTTTTAAAAGAGGACTGTGGTAACAGATGAGCCAGTGAGTTTCCAGCCAGGAGGCTGAGCAGAGCAGACAGCAGCAAGGTTTTAAAGAGCGCTATTTGACATTGAGAGGCCCACCAGCCAATAAGTGGAAGTGAAGATACAGTCGGGAGGGCCTATTGGGAGCAGCCATTTTAGGAGAGTGTGTTCTGTTTTTAATACTTGATTTTGGTAAGAGTTTTCTGTGTACCTGTACCTTAGTTGTGCATATGACAATAAAATCGACTTGACTAATCTTATCTCATGTGTCATTTGGAGCTTATCTCACATTTGCGTTATCAGAGATATAATTGCAGCTAAGGGGAATGCAGTTTTAGAAGTTAGAGGAAAGACATTATTATAAAAATCACAATGGAAGGATATTAAGTAATTATGAAAGTTAAAATTTAATTTGAGGGAATAATTGTGTGATACAGAGATGAGATTCCATCGTCTTTTTTAAGGAAAGATTTACTTGCTTGGAGGCTACTTCATTTTGGACAGTTGCAATTTGTGTGTGTGAGTGGTGGACTCAGCCCGGTCCATCACAGGCACAGGCTTCTCCACCTATGAGGCCGATGAGGCATCTGCAGACTCTACCACAGGTGGCATGGGGAGCTCAAGGGTGGGTTTGTTGGATTCTTTAATGCTCCTTTTTGCACTTGGCCTCCACGCATTCCTAAAGGAGTGACACCAAGTACGAGTTGTTTCCTGGATGCTATTCTGCCAGTTCGATCAGTAAAGGGCCTGTCCCACTTACGCGACCTGGGCTCGTAAATTACGCGACCTTGTGGTCGCTTGAGGCGAACGGGCACCATCTTTGAAGTCTTTTTTTGAGCCTCCTGAATGGAATATCTTGTCACGGTGAAGCTTGGAGTAATGTGCTTGATTTGGGATTCTGGTGTCAGACATGTGGACAATATGGCTTGCTCACCAGAATGGGTTGAATGTGATCATAGCCACAATGGTGGGGATTTTGGGGTGGGAGAGGTCACTGATCTTGGTTTGCACGTCCTGCTGGGAAATCTGGTGTATTATGCAGAGGGATCATTGGTGATACCTCGCTGTGCTCTGATGCCCATATTAAGCTCCCCTATCTCCAAAGCATAAAAGAGTGCAATGATCACTGCTGTTCAATAGAGAGCTTTGTGTCGGATTAAGATCTTGTTTTCCAAAATTTCAGATGTACATTGTCCACCTCCTTACCTTTGTAATTTTCTTATTTTTTTAATGTTTCAGAATCTGGGCATTGCCGGTAAGGTAAACATATATTGCCCATTCTGAATTGGTCTTGAATTGAGTGACTTGCTTAGCCATTTTAGAGGGTATTTGAGTCAATCGCATTGATGGTCTGCACTCATATGTAGGCCAAACCAAGTAACGATAGTGACATTCTTTCCAAAAGGCCAATGGCGATCCCAATGGAGTTTCACACAAAACAAAAATATTTATAGTCATCATTATGAATGACGATATAATTACAGACTATTAACTGGATTTCATTTCCACAGCTGTCATGATGGGATTTTAACAACGGTGTCTGTTGTTGGGCCAACAATACAACCACAGTCTTACCAATGTACCTTGTCATTGTTTTTTTAGTCTCCTTCTGTTAGTTACCACTGTTTACACTTGCCACTGATTTTTATCCTTACAAAAGTTTCTCCTTTTGTTTAATTTTGATTTTTTTCATTTTTGAAGTTAGTTTCAAGTTAAATCTAATCAGTGTACCAATTGGAACAAAATCAATACATATTTGATACCTGTTTATATTACAATGCTGCGTGAAAATTGGGGCTGATTGGGGCAGTGTCGCCAACAAATTGCCTTATTCGTCAATTAATTTGATTGTGTGTGTACAACCTCATTATACATTGCAATCTACAGTGTAAAGCAAATACTATTGCATCATACCTATTTCAAACTTTAGCGTCACTCCCAGGTTTTACCTGTTACTAAATGTGGTTATAAATAGATTGTGGTTTGACCACTTGAATTTTTGGCTAGAATGTGGGGATGGAGAGATTCCATCACAGATAACAGGATAGCTTTAATGAACAACATTACAACTGTAATTAAATTACAGAGAAGTGCGAGGTGTTTCATTTTGGGACGTCTAATAAGGGCAGGACCTAGAAAGTGAATGGTAGGCCTCTGGGGAGTGTTGTGGAGCAGGGATCTAGGAGTGCAGGTCGAGTCACAGGTAGATAAGATGGTTAAAAAGGCTTTTGGCCTTCATCAGTCTGAGTATTGAATATAGAAGTTGGGAGGCCATGTTGCAGTCGTATAAGATGTTGCTGAGACCGCATTTGGAATATTGTGTTCAGTTCTGGGCACCATGTTATAGGAAAGATATTGTCAAGCTTGAAATGGTTCAGAGAAGATTTACGAGAATGTTGCCAGGACTAGAGGGTGTGAGCTATTGGGAGAGGTTGTGTAGGCTGGGTATCTATTCCTTGGTTTGCAGGAGGATGAGGGGTGATCTAATAGTTGTATAAAATCATGAGAGGAATAGATTGGGTAGATGCACAGAGTCTCTTGCCCATTGTAGGGGAATCGAGGACCAGAGGACATAGGTTCAAAGTGAAGGGGAAAAGAATTAATTGGAATCTGAGGGGTAACTTTTTCACACAAAGGGTGGTGGGTGTATGGAACAAGCTGCCAGAGGAGGTAGTTGAGGCAGGGACTATCCCAACATTTAAGGAATAGTTAGACAGGTGCATGGATAGGACAGGTTTGGAGGGATATGGGCCAATTACGGGCAGGTGCGACTAGTGTAGCTGGGACATGTTGGCTGGTGTGGACAAATTGTGCCGAAGGGCCTGTTTACACACTCTATCACTCTATGAATCTCTAACCACAATTGTCTATTATCACCCCAACAGGATCAAAACACTCAATTCATATATATATTCTTATGAAAATCGAGAATCCTAGTCTTCTATTTACCCTATGTTAGAATAAATCAAGCCATTTATATACACAAGAACAGAAAATCCAAGACAATGAAATATGTTAAAAGGTATTCTGTCAAAGGGAATACGTAGCTCAAAGGGTTTAACTAAGCATTCACATGAAAGCAACAACAACAGTAACTGTTGGATCTTTGATATTGTAGTATCCTACTAGATCCAGACTTTTTAATATTCTAATAATTTATACAAATCTTTTATATATCATTTGTTGGCAGTTGTCAGATAGATTAATTTTTAGCTATTTTATTTCCGATTTTTCCCAACGTCTACATCACCAATTAGCTGATATCAACCAAAACTGTGATATAAATATTTGATATCATCAATTACAATATGATTAACATTTTAGATTTATGGTGTGCATCGCTGCTTCAAATGCAATGAAATATGATTCCAGCAAAATAACTTTCACGAAGATAAGACTGAGATATTTTTCCAGTCGATGTCACAGCGGCAGTCGTGGTCAATGACTATCGACCAATGGCACTAACGTCTGTGGTGATGAAGTGCTTTGAGAGGTTGGTTATGGAGCACATCAACTCCTACCTCGACAAGAACCTAGACCCACTACAGTTCGCATACCGCCACAACAGGTCAACGGAGATGTAATTTCACTGGCTCTCCGCTCCGCATTGGACCACTTGGACAATTAGTCAGGCTACTGTTTATAGACTACAGCTCGGCGTTTAATACCATCACCCCTCCAAGCTGGTTACCATGCTCATGGAACTGAGCCTCTGCGCATCCCTCTGCAATAGGATCCTTGACTTCCTCATCCACAGACCACAGTCTGTTTGAATTGGAGGAACCACTTAATCCTCAGTAACAATTAATACGGGAGCACCTCAAGGCTGCGTGCTCAGCCCCCGCTTTACTCTATACCCATGACCGCGTAGCCGGACATAATGTGAACTCCATCATCAAGTTCGCCGACGACACCACTGTGGTTGGACGAATCACAGATGGGGACGAGTCAGAGTACAGAAGTGAGATCGACCGACTGACCAAATGTGCCAGCACAACAACCTGGCTCTCAACATCAGTAAGACCAAGGAACTGATTGTGGACTTTGATAGGGGAAGGATGAGGACCCACAATCCTGTTCACATCAACGTGACGTTGGTGGAGAGGGTCAATAACTTCAAATTCCTGGGCGTGCATATTTCCGAAGATCTTTCCTGGACCCAGCACACGGATGCAGTTATGAAGAAGGCACATCAGCGACTACTTCCTGAGAAGATTACGGAGATTCGGCATGTCGAAGAGGATTCTCCTAAACTTCTACAGGTGCACCGTAGAGAGCATTCTGACTGGTTGCATCGTGGCCTGGATCGGCAACTTGAATGGCCAGGAGCAAAAAAGACTACAAAAAGTTGTGACCATTGCCCAGTCCATCACCGGCTTTGACCTCCCCACCGTCGAAGGGATCTATTGTAGTCGCTGCCTCAAAAAGGCAGCCAAAATCATCAGGGACCCACACCATCCTGGCCACACACTCATCTCACCATTGCCATATGATACAGGATACAGGAGTGTGAAAACTGTAAATTCCAGGTTCAGGTACAGCTTCTTCCCTACAGCCATCAGGCTATTAAACACAACAACGAATAAGCTCTGAGCTCTGAACTGCAAAAGACTATTATTATTGCACTATCTTTGTTATTTATTGAACTTTTTCTTTTTTTTCCTCTTCCCCCGTTATGTACTATGTTTACATATTCACATATTCTGTTCTCTGGAATTATCTGCCACAGAAGGTAGTTGAGGCCAGTTCATTGGCTATATTTAAGAGGGAGTTACATGTGGCCCTTGTGGCTAAAGGTATCAGGGGGTATGGAGAGAAGGCAGGTACAGGATACTGAGTTGGATGATCAGCCATGATCATATTGAATGGCGGTGCAGGCTTGAAGGGCCGAATGGCCTACTCCTGCACCTGTTTTCTATGTTTCTGTGTTTCTATGTTTCTGTTGTGCTGCAGCAAGTAAGAATTTCATTGTCCCATCCGGGACATATGACAATAAAACACTCTTGACTTGGAGATAAAGAGTTCGAGAGAGGGTGGGAGGTCAGCAGTAGGAGGAGAACTAGAGTTGGAAATGGGAGGAGGGGTCGACATTGGGGTGCAAGGTCTCCTTGCCAGAGTAAAAGGCACGTAGGCGGAGGAGACAGAAGAAGAACTCAACACCAAGGCGAAGGGTCCTGCTGAGTTCCTCCAGCACTGTTTTTATTTCATGAATATAATATCACCCTCTAGTGGCTGAAGCTCTTTAAGCTCTCTAAGTTTAAAAAAAAATCAGTAGAATCAAATGATTTTGAGAAAACAATTACAGATTGAAAATGAAGTCAAGAAAGTCAACAAGAACACAGGAACAATCAAATGCATACATCCTCAAATATGATCAATTGTTTTGCAAACAGCACACTGATTCAATAGTCTTTAGTTTAGTTTAGAGATACTGAGGGGAAACAGGCCCTCGGTCCACGCCAACCAGCAATCACTCATACATTAGTTCTATCCTACACACTTTTACAGAACAATTTACAGAAGCCAATTAACCTACAAACCTGCACGTCTTTGTAATGTGGGAGGAAACCGGAGCACCCGAAGAAAACCCATACGATCACGGAGAAAGTCAAACTCCGCACAGACAGTTCCCATAGTCAGGACCAAACCTGGGTCTCTGGCGCTGTATGTCAGCAAGACTACCTCTGCGCTACTGTGCCGCCCCTGAGTCTTCATAGAGTTCAGTGTGGAAATTGTAGCGATATTCTTCCCCTCCACTCCCACTCTACAGTGGGGCATCCGCAAGGATATCCTACAACAGATCGGCTTTGATGTAGGAAGTACAATGTTATGGGGTTGTTTTAGCTGACTTCATGTGCTACCATTATAATATAGAAAACCTAATCACTGGACAGGTTCTTGCCATGATACGTTCAGCTGGATTTCCCCCACAAAATATGATTTTTCAGAAAACCTGCTCACCATCGATCGGAGATTCTGATCCATACTATTGCAAAACAGGTATGTATAGAATCAGTTTCTGTAACTGATCAGGCCAATGTCCATCTGACTTCCTTACACCTTCTTCACATTGAAACAGCTCACCACAACATATATTGCAATCTGAACTGCAATAGACAATAGACAATAGGTGTAGGAGTAGGCCATTTGGCCCTTCGAGCCAGCACCGCCATTCAATGTGATCATGGCTGATCATCCCTAATCAGTACCCCGTTCCTGCTTTCACCCCATATCCCCTGAGTCCGCTATTTTTAAGAGCCCTATCTAGCTCTCTCTTGAAAGCATCCAGAGAACCTGCCTCCACCGCTCTCTGAGGCAGAGAATTCCACAGACTCCGTTCTAAATGGCTTACTCCTTATTCTTAAACTGTGGCCCCTGGTTCTGGACTCCCCCAACATCGGGAATATGTTTCCTGCCTCTAGCGTGTCCAAACCCTTAACAATCTTATATGTTTCAATGAGATCCCCAACCAAATATTATCTTGCCTCTTCACTTATATTCTAGCAGACTCATTTCACTTCAAAGGCAATGAGAGATATAATATAGGTCTACATTTGCATAGCAGAGACATATACCCTTCTGAAACTTGCATCAAGCTTTACTGGGACAGTGCAAAAGCCAAAAAACTGAAAGATCAGAATGGGATGTAGGAGATCAGTGAAATAATCAGATATCTGTATTGGTTTTCTAATGGTAGAGGAGACATTGATTTGAATCCAACTGCAACCGACTAGATTGATGAGAGTGTGTTAATTGGTTTCTTAAGTTGGAAGTGTCTGGACTATTTTATGTTTGCTCATGGTTTCCTTCATCACCTTAACTGCAGACCCAAGATTATTCAAACCTCAGTCATGGAGCAGCAAATAGCAATTGAATAAATGTCAAGTTGCCATCCATTTGGTGGTCTAAGTTCGTCTATGATTTAATTCCATACACCCACTTTTTCATCATATCTGTTAATATATTACAATATAAATGAATACAATATTAACTGATTTCTGCAGGAGAGTTCTATTTTTTTTTTTTACCATATTCTGCAGACACATCTATTTCTTAACTTTGCTTCTGAAATTACCCAGCTTTAATTTTTAGGCCAAGGCTCCTGATTGAAGGATTAGAAAATCTATCTGGCTGTGCAGTGGAATTTCAGCGACAAATTTGTAGGTGAAAATAATTGGGCACTTACCATGTCCATCAAATATATATTGTGATTTTTCTTCTGAGTTCTCAGTTAGTGACTGCTTCTGTTTCAGTGAACCTAGTTGCTTGCAAGTCACACCCATGTAAATCATTTTCTCAAACATGCCATCCAGGTATACCAGTTTTGTCACATTGTGCATGTCCAGGTGTTTTTGAGCATTAGTACTTCATACACATAACACACAGAAGTAACCTTTACAGCTGTGAGTAATGCTTGTAATAAGATATATAATGTCATTCCTACGATGGACAAGAAGATGCATTCTCTTCTTCTTGCGTATGGCGTGCACAGCCTAAAGTTGTAGGACATTGAAGATATGAGATTTCAAAGCAATGAATAATTGAATAAGAATCACAAAAAAATACTCCTGACATTCACCAATGAGAAATTTCTTAAGGAACCCCATGTGAGGTTCATTTCAAGTCATTTTATCAATTGACTATTTTGAAATGCATAAAGAGGAAGACTGATTAAATCTCAATAGTAGAAGGACCTTTGTTGGTAATAATTCAAGGTTTCAAGGTAATTTTATTGTCAAATGTACCAATTAAGGTACAGTGAAATTCGAATTACCATACACCCGTAGTAAAAAAAAAAGGCAACAAGACACATAACTAGATAAAAGTTAACATAAACATCCACCACAGCAGTTTCCCCACGTTCCTCACTGTGATGGAAGGTGATTGTAATGTATATAATGTAATTAGCATATGTTATGTCTTGTGCGAGGGGACGCATGCGCTAGGGGAGACTCATGGTGGCGTCCTGGAATAAAGAAGCTTGCTAGTTTACTCCTGTGTCTGAGAGTTCTTTTGAGTCAGTTCCAAGTACCCAAAATACCCTACAATTGGCGACGAGGATGGGATAGAGTTTGTGAACTCACCCACAGGACTGTTTTGCAACACACAGGATTGTTTAACAGTTTAAACTGTAGATACGGAGTTGTGTCGCAGTTGTTTGCGAGCGGGACAAGAGAGGCCTGCAGATCCCTCTATGCCGGGACTGCATTTAAAACATCAGCTGTACAAGTCGGCGAGTTTTGTCAGGCTATCTCTATGTTGTGTCTACGTGGCAAGATGTCGTCCTTCGGATTGTTACTCATTTTAGACTGAGTTTTGTTTTTGTCAAATTCCTCAAGCTGAACAGTCTTTGTATAAGTTTTAGGTGAATTGTTACACCAAAACACACAACAACAGCACGAAGAGGATAAAAGAACAGAAAAGGAAAGAAGAAGGACTGTCAGAAAAAAATAAGGTTGTGTTTGGAAACAAAGTGGAACGGCACCAAGCCAAAAGATTTGGCGCCAAACGGTTTTGGATTGGCGCCAAAGAAAAGAAAAGTCGGAACAGGAAGCAAGGAAAACAAGTGGGGCAGTAAGTAAGTGTCACCGAAGAAAGCAGCCAAAAGCTGGAAGCCTAACCAGCAGGACAGCGATGGTGTCAACTTACCTGGAACATTTTCCAGGGCTGTGTAGCCAAGGCAAAGGGGCAGAAGAGACCCAGCAGCTGCCACCGACTTCGGACGTTTTCCAGGGCTGTGTAGCCCACAGCCAGGCCCAGGAGCCGCCAACGACGTCGAGTGAGGGCCTAGTACCGGGTAGGTCACGGACAGGTCCAGTGAAGCCACCGACGAAACGGAGTCAGCCCGGCTGGGAGAAGAGTCAGCCCAGTCGAGGGAGAAAGCCGGCCGCGTGAGAAGCGGACCAACAGCGAGAAAAAAAAGCCCGGCCATGCGTGAGAAGCGGACCGGTCGTGAGAGAAAGCCCAGTCGCAAGAGACCGCCGTGAGCAGAGAAAGCCTGGTCGGGAGCAGAGTCAGCCCGACCGTGAGCAGAAAAGAGGGTCCGGCCGCGCAAGAGAAGCGGACTGGCCGAGGGGGAAAGCCCGGACGTGAGAGGAAGTCCAGCCCCGAGCAAAGAGTGGGTCCGCACAAGTGAAGCAGGACAGCACTCAAGCACTTCAGCCCAGTCGGGAGTAGAGTCAGCCCGGTCGTGAGGGCTGTGGAGACAGCGGGCAGGCAAGTCAGCAGAGCAGCAGTAGTCGACTTGGCAGAGAGCCAGCGGCAGCAAAAGTAACGGTGAAGCCCGGAGGAGCCAGCAAAAGCAGCAAAAGTGGAGGTCTGGTGAGGCCAGCAGCAAAAGTACCGGTGGGGACAGCTCAAGAGGTCGAGAAGGCATAGGCCGACGAGCTGGACAAGTGAAATCCATCAAAGTAAAAGCAGGACTGTACAATGTAATGTGTTGGTCACTATTCCTTCACAGTAAAAGCGGGACTGTTTGGATGTAATGCATTGGTCACTGTTATTAATAGTAAATCTGTGTGCATAGCAGGAATATGGTTAAAATGTTCTAAATGTCTATTAACATGAAATGCTGGTTAATAGTATAAATCTATTATTATAAGAATTAGTAATAGTCAGTGGGCTGGATCACTTCTTAGTGTGTAGAAGGATTAAGTCTAGTGCAGAATACACAGTGAGAGAAAAGAAGATAGTGCACCTGAATAGCAACAGGTAGCATGGCTTTTCAAATTGTAGGAAACGTACCCCAGTTAGATTCTGGGTGTAATTTTGAGAAATGGACCAAAGTCTTGGAGGATTGTTTCATTCCCAATGATATCGCTGCAGAGGAGAAGAAGAGAGCATGGTTCATATTAGGCTTAGGAAGAGAGGGTTATCAGACCTTACGCATGTTACTGCTGCCAGCAAAACCCACAGATAAAATGTATGAGGAGTGTAAGGAGGCTTTAATGGCTCATTTCTCGCCAATCCCTCCAAGGGCATCCAGAGGCAAGGAGCCTGAACTAAAGAGGGCAGAGAATCTCTCAAAGGACCAAGGTCAAGTGCAAAAGGACAAAGGTCAAGTGCAAAAGGACAAAGGTCAAGTGCAAAAGGACAAAGGTCAAGTGCAAAAGGACAAAGGTCAAGTGCAAAAGGACAAAGGTCAAGTGCAAAAGGACAAAGGTCAAGTGCAAAAGGACAAAGGTCAAGTGCAAAGGGACACAAGTCAAGTGCAAAAGGACAAAGGTCAAGTGCAAAGGGACACAAGTCAAGTGCTAAGGGACACAAGTCAAGTGCTAAGGGACACAAGTCAAGTGCTAAGGGACAAAGGGCAAATGCTAAGTGGCAGAAGTCAAAGGCAAAGAGAAATTGCCATCCAAAGGGCAACCCTAGCTATTCAAGCTGCATTCAGGGGTATGAATGTACGGAAAGAAATCCGGAACAAACAGAAGGCAGCAACGGTAATACAAGCAGCATTTAGAAGGCACAGAGTATACCGTCAATACAAGGCAATGAGATTGGCAGCTATAATAGTACAAACCCATTATAGGGCACACCTTCAAATGGAAAGTGATCACAAAACTTACATGAAGGTACACAGAAGCGTTGTACTGCTTCAGGCAACCTACCGTGGAATGCTTGTTCGAAGGCAACTGCGGGGCATGCATAAATCTGTCAAGGTCATACAGACTTATTATCAGATGTATAAACAGCGTCAGTATTTTAAGAAACTACGCTGGTCTGCCATTGCTGTACAGCAATGATACAGAGCATGCCAGATAAGAGATGTCCAAGTGAGACAGTATAAGAGTTTGAGGGAAGCAGTGGTGTGTATTCAGGCCTTATACCGCAGGATCAAAGCCAGAGTATTGGTAGAGAAAACCAAGGCAGCATGCTGTATTAAGTCATTCATAAGAATGTGCATTACAAGAAAGCATTTCTTGATGCAAAAGGTGGCTGTAGTCACTCTGCAAGCTGCATACCGTGGTTACCGATTAATGGTACGGTACAGAGCTATGCGACAAGCAGTCATTTTGATCCAGAGATGGTACAAAGCATGTAAAATAGGGCATTCCCAGTTTGTGCAATATCAGTCAATGAGGGATGCAACTATTACCATTCAGATTGCCTACAAGAATATGGTGGTTAGGCAGTGGGTTAAGCAAAAGAGAGCTACTGTAAAAGTGCAGTCAGTACTCCGTATGAGATGGTATAGGAAAGACCTAAGGAGACAAATAGATGCACAACAGAAAAGGTTGAAACGATACAAAAGACTTAAACGATATAGGAAAGACTTCCTCAAACCGATTTATACAGCAGTTGTAGTGCAGTATCACTACCGTGCTTATGTAGTAAGAGAAATATACAGAGTGCAAATCAAAGCCACTGCTGTATTGCAAGGACAGTATAGATCCTACTTCTTGATGAATAACCAGAAAGGTGATTTAAGAAGACAAATAGACGAACAGCAGAAAAGGCTTAAACGTTGCAAAGAACGGTTAAATAAATGTGTGACGATGAGCAAAAAGCTGTTAACAGAAAAGTCTAAAGAAGAGAGGCTTGTCGGTCGAGACAAAAGTATGCAGGACCGATTGCGATTAGGACACTTCAGTATAGTCCAGCATGGAGCTTCCTTCACTGAGCAATGGACAAATGTTTATGCATTGCAGAATGTCATTATACAACAAGAGCAGATAAATACGTAGCGCCAGGAAATTGAGCGACTGAAAAACGAAAACCTGCAGTCATGTGTCAGATCCCACCTACACAAATAAAGAATAGAAACAGAGGAAATGTTAACTTTAGCAGAATATCAAGAACAGGAAGAAATCTGCAAATTAGATTAGGATATTTAAAAAGGGAAGAGACAGAGATACAGGTAGAGCTAGAGTGATTAGAAAGATGAGTGGAATGAACCATTATAAGTGCTAAGTTTAGATACGATTATTACAGTTATGAGGGTGTAATGTAAGATGACTGTAATAATATAATTTTGCAACTGTGTGTTAATCAATTATATTTAATGTACTAGAAATGGTGTTATTCGCCTCCAAGCTAAAGGGGGAGCAGTGTAATGTGTATAATGTAATTAGCATATGTTATGTCTTGTGCGAGGGGACAGATGCGCCAGAGGAGACTCATGGTGGCGTCCTGGAATAAAGAAGCTTGCTAGTTTACTCCTGTATCTGAGAGTTCTTTTGAGTCAGTTCCAAGTACCCAAAATACACTACAGTGATAAAGTCTAATCTTCTTCCTCTTTATTCTCCCGCGGTCGGGGCAGCCGAACCATCCGCAGTTGGGGCGATCGAAGCTCCCGTAACCGGCAGTCGAAGCCCCTGCGTCGGGGCGATCAAAGCTCCGCGTTGGGGCGATCGAAGCCCCCTGCGTCGGGGCGGTCGAAGCTTCTGCGGCTAGGAGTTCCTGAAGTTGGTCTCTAACCAGAGACTGTGATCTCCACGATGTAAAAGTTCGCAGGCTCCCGCAGCGGAGCTCTCAAAATCGGTCTCCAGCAAAGGCCGCCAACTCCTTGATGTTAGGCCGCAGTGCGGACGGAGATACGATACGGAAAAATAAATTGCATCTCCGTCAAGGTAAGAGATTAGAAAAAGTTTCCCCCAACTCCCACCCCCCCACATAAAACAAGCTAAAGAACATTAAAACATACATTTAACACATACATACAACAAAAGAAGGATGGGGCAGACAGACTGTTGGCAAGGCAGCCATTGCCAACAGTACCACATGTTCCTTCACAATCATTTTTACCCTTATGGTTATCTTTGCAATCTCTGGAGCTCATCCAACCAATTAAAATAAGATTTATCCCATCTACACTAATCCCATTTACCAGCGTTTGGTCCGTAGCCTTCTAGGCCTTGTAAATGTTTGCAATTGTCTCAACACTTCCCAAATGTTATGAGAGAACATGCCTCCACCATCCACATAGGCAGTGTGTTTCAGATTTCAACCACGTCTGGGGGAAAGCTTTATCTGGTTCTAATCAGCTTCTGAAGATAGGGTATGTCCATGTCTGAAATATCCTAGCTGCAAAACAGACTTTTCGTCCTTCCATTAACTCCTTTCAACATTATAAAAGTCTCGATTATCTTCCAATTTCCAGAGAAGAGAGCTTAATTCAGGATAAATTCTATCACTTGAAGAGTTGTCGCCTTGCATTATAATGGCAAATGCAGCCATTATTTCAGAAAACAAAAATCGCGGAGAGAAATAAGAAGTAGATCTGTTAGTGTAATATTTGCTGGTAAAGTTATTGGAATCTGTAAGGAAGTGCTGACTAATTGAGCACTTTGAGCCAATTAGAAAGTGCAAATATGAACCTCTGGCCACGTTTGTTCTACCTTTGAAGTTGGGTTTCTTCGAGCTCTGATTTCCTCCCATATCCAAAAGGAATGTGTGTTAATTGGCAACTCTAATTTGTCACTGATGTTGGTGGGTGGTAGAATCTTGGGGAGTTAATGGGAATAGATTACAGGAAATGTTAGTGAGGTAACAGGATTTCTCCGTTAGTTGATGTGTGTGCATGGGGCATCTCAGAAGACAACTTTAGAACAGGGGAGGATTAGCACTGGCATAATAGTACATGTTCAGGTCAAGGACTGGAACAGGGAGGTGTGTTGGGTCATTCAATCATCTTTCCCTCTCAACCCCATTCTTCTGCCTTCTCCCTATAACCCCTGATACTTGTACTAATCACGAATCTATCTCCTTACTATTATAGGGGTGCCCCATAAAAATATCCATTGACTTGCCCTCCATGGCCTTCAGTAGCAACAAATTCCTTCTTCCATCTCATTAGTGCAACAGGAGGCCTGTGAGCAATTCCACTACAGTCATCTGTTGCTGGTCCTGAATTGTTCTGCCTTTTCATGCCTCCATTTTTCCTCCCTTAACCCCCACCACTATCTTTCAGTCTGAAGAAGGGTTCCAACCCAAAACGTTACTTATAGGCATTGCTTCTCTTCAGAGATGCTGCCTGACCCACAGAGTTACTGCAGCGTTTTGTGTCCATCTTCAGAATCAATGATGATTCTCTCTCTCTCTTTCTTTCCACAGATATTACCTGACTTGCTGTTTTCTAGTCAGCGTGGGCTCGATGGGCCGAACGGCCTGTTTCCACACTGTATCCCTAAACGAAACTAAGAGCCATTTTTCTATTGTGTTGATGCTGGCTCTCCAGCAGAGCAACTCACCAGTTCTTAATTTTTCATCTTTAGCTTTGACCTCAATACAGCATTCCCACAGATGCCGAGCGTTTCCAGCATTTCAGTATTATTTCCAATTTCTAGCATCTGCAGTATTTTAATTTTAAACAGTATTGATTAGTTGTAACACTACTATGTCATCCCTTTAAAGTTATCCATACCAGCATCTAGCATCATTTAAATTTCACCTCTTTGAATACAGCATTGAATGTCATCATACTGTGATGTCTGCTGGGTAAATGTTCCATGTTAGATTATTAACTAAACCAGGCTCATGGCTCATGAATAAATATACTTTGCCCTGCTCCTTTGTTGTTTTTAGAAAGTCTAGCTACAGAGAGCTGTACTTTTGCAATAATCCCCTCTAATCCCTGAATAAACACACTGTTCCATCTCATTAATGCAATAGGCCTGCGAGCAATCCCATTACAGTTTGATGTCCCTTTATTTACTAGGCTGTCACCACATGGTAGCTCGGGTGTCGCCTGTATGGTCGTGAGTAGTGTCCTCAGTCGCCCAAAGAGTCATAGCGTCTTTCTGGTCGCCGCTGGATTTTCAACATGTAAAATTTTCGGCGACCGAGGGTTTGACGTAATTGAGCGTAGCTTGACGTAGGTGCTGTCGTAGGTTGTCGCCAGGTTAACGTAGATTGTCGCCAGGTGATGTAGGTTGTCGCCGGTGCTGACTTCGGTGAATTCCATTATCGCATTCGCCAGCAGTCGCCTAAAAATTTGCCTAAGTGGGATAGGCCCATTAGTCCAGTAGCCGGTTTTTCGATGACCTGCTACGACTACGGCAGTTGCCGGCAAATTGCCTAAGTGGGACAGGCCCATAACCGTGGAGTAGCACTGCTGCTACCTCACAACTCCAGTGAACTAGGTTGATCCTACCATGGAATTTGTATGTTAAGATATATGTGAGGATATGTGTGGATAAATGTGAGGTTATCCACTGGTGGCAAGAACAGGAAGGCAGATTATAATCTAAATGCTGTCAGATTAGGAAAAGGGGAGGTGCAACAAGACTTTGGTGTGCTTGTACATCAGTCACTGAAAATAAGTTTGCAGGTAGAACAGGCAGTGAAGAAAGATGATGGCATTTTGGCCGTCATTACGACAGGATTTGAGTTTAGGAGCAAGGAGGTCCTACTGCAGTTATGCAGGGTCCTGGTGAGACCGCACCTGGAGTATTGTGTGCAAATTTAGGCTCCAAATTTGAGGAAGGACATTCTTGCTATTGAGGGAGTGCAGCATATGTTCATCAGGTTAATTCCCCGGATGGCTGGACTGACATATGATGAAAGAATGGGTCGGCTGGGCTTATATTCACTGGAATTTAGAAGGATGAGAGGGTATCTTATAGAAACAGGAAATTCTTAATATGCACAGGTTATATGCAGGAAAAATGGACAGGTTAGATACAGGAAAAATGTTCCTAATGCTGGGGGAGTCCTGAACCAGGGGTCACAGTTTAGTCACAAGGTGGCGCTAATGAGCACGTCATAGAGAATAGGGGTACCTTCAATGTTGTAAAGAAATATAAGAATATATGAGGATACTGAATGCATCTCTTTAGTCATCTATTCTTGTTGCAAAAGTAATATGAATCAATGAGGATATCTAATTTCTTAGTTTCTCTGTTCTTGTAAATTGCTCTAGGCCTTGACTTGACATTTCCTAAATGCTTGAGAAAATTGCTTAAAGAGCGGGAAATTCAATTCTGATGTTTAAGAAGGAACTGCAGATACTGGAAAATCGAAGGTAGACAAAAGTGCTGGAGAAACTCAGCAGGTGCAGCAGCATCTATGGAGCGAGGGAAATAGGCAACGTTTCAGGCCAAAACCATTCTTCAGACTGATGTGTGGAGGGGGGGGGGATTCTGATTCAATTCTGATGTTCGCAGATGAGCATATTTTTGGGTTTCTATCTGTACACTAAAACTAAAAATAGAAATGGGGAGTTCTTCACAGTGCCTTACGCAGGAACACGTTTCATCCAATCAATTATTTCATTTCTGTTTGTGGGATCAGTTTCTGTCTGTTTCTGTTTGTGCTCTGCCCAAATTGGCTTCTATGTTTCCTTTAATGTAACACTGTCTACACATCAAAATAACTTTATTTTGTTGTAAAGGTCAATGCGATGCCCTGAATTTATGAAGGAACCTTCTAATGCGTAAAGTGCCTGTCCCACTTGGGCGACTAAAAAGAAAATCAAGGTCGCGGTGACCTACGACCTCCTACGACTATGTTGAAGACCTTCCTCGACTATGAAGAAGACCTCCTTTGACTATGTTGAAGACTGGCTTCGACCATGTAAGTTTTACTCGAGGATGGTTTCTGACAAATTGGTCCGTGAATGAGCACGACCCCCTTCCACCTCAGAGAACCACACGGAAAACCAACAACGACCAGTGACGAGTGTCTACAGCTGAAACGATCACCTGATAAAATGATGTCTTGTCTGCATTTGTTTCTCACTAAAAAATGCCTCCCAGGTTTAAAAAAAATCATTCTGAACCATGCAAGCAAGGAAGGAACTAGTTTGGAGGATGTTAGTAAAAATACAACTACTGCTGTTTGCAGTAGCCCTTTTGTTTCAGCAGCCTTTTAAGAAAGGCAGAAGGGGAAGAGCAAGGGTGAAGAGGAAGCACAAGAAGAGGTCTCAATGGGTGAATGGAAATGATGTGATGGACTGTCCCAGTAAACCAGATGACTGGAAGAGATTGGCGCTGGGCTTTAACAAAAGATGGAACTTTAAGCACACATGTGGGGCAGTGGATGGCAAGCATGCCATTCTTGTCCCTGTCCCTGTCCCTGTACCCCTCATTTTCCTTATCGTACAGGATGGCATTCTGCTGGAACCATTCCTCAAGGTCCCCCTCCTGCTGCCTGGTGAAGGTGTAGGGCATAACCAGGGCCGGCCTTAGGAGGTGCGGGGCCCAATTGTGAAAATTATAATTTAGAAATATAAATAAATAATTATAAATGAGTCACGTGTCATGAGTAACATGGTAATTCAGGGGAGAGTTCCTTTCACAGCGTGTGGGGAGTCTATCCAGGGATAAAGTTATGGGAGCGTTGAGAAAGAGGGGGTCGGGTTCATGCCAGTAACACTCATTCACCACTGCCTCGGCGCTCCGGGCGCGGAGCCACCACATTGTGGCCGGGGAGGGAAGCAGCTCGCGTGGCTACGAGCGGCTTCCATCACCGGACAGCGGAACCGACTGCCATCTCAGCGCCTTCTGCTGGCCCGCTCACATCTGGCAGTGTTCTCCGTCTGAACAGTGAGGGGACCAGCTCAAGAGCAAAGATCATAGAGCAGAGTAGGTCAGCGGGTGATTGATAACATCACAGCGGGCGGTGCAGCTTACTACCGTGTCAGCGCGAACAAGGGATCAATTGAGGTTACTCGCCCTGACATATGGAGTAAGCTCCATCGCCCACTGACCCGCTCTTGAGCTGGATGATCCCCGGCCGACCCCCTCCATCTCAACCGTCCTGTCCTCCCCGCAACTTTACCCCTGGCTAGACTACCCACACGCTCTGAAAGGAACTCCCCACCCCAGCAGCGCTGTCCTTTTACAGCCGCTTCCCACTTTACAACCGCTTCCCATCAGCTGCTAGCAATGAGGGATAGACTTGGCTATATCTCAGTACAGCAATATCGTTCTTGATGTTGCTGTACTGAGGGATAACGAATATCTTTCTTTGCTAATAACGTAACCTTCGGCCTCCAAGATGCAGGTACATTTTCTAGCAATGTTACAAAATTTTGAGATTTAAAAAATCAATTCTGCAATTTATCCCATCAGATAAAGCATAAAAATAAGTTTAATTTGACACCTTATTCACTTTCAAATCACATACATTCAATGTGATCATGGCTGATCATCCCCAATCAGTACCCCGTTCCTGCCTTCTCCCCATATCCCTGACGCCGCTATTTTCAAGAGCTCTATCTAGCTCTCTCTTGAAAGCAACCAGAGAACCTGCCTCCACCGCCCTCTGAGGCAGAGCATTCCACAGACTCACCACTCTCTGAGAAAATGTGTTTCCTTGTCTCTGTCCTAAATGGCTTACTCCTTATTCTTAAACTGTGGCCCCTGGTTCTGGACTCCCCCAACATCGGGAACATGTTTCCTGCCTCTAGCGTGTTCAAGCCCTTAACAATCGTATATGTTTCAATGAGATCCCCTCTCATCGTTCTAAACTCCAGAGTGTACAAGCCCAGCTGCTCCATTCTCTCAGCATATGACAGTCCCGCCATCCCGGAATTAACCTTGTAAACCTACGCTGCACTCCCTCAATAGCAAGAATGTCCTTCCTCAAATTAGGGGACCAAAACTGCACACAATACTCCAGGTGCGGTCTCACTAGAACTCTGTACAACTACAGAAGGACCTCTTTGCTCCTATATTCGATTCCTCTTTTTATAAAGGCCAACATGCCATTTCTTAGTGCTAATGGCAGGTACTTGGGAAACGTGGTAACTCATGAAGATTTTTCAACATGTTGAAAAATGTCCACTAGTAAAATATACTCAGGATATAAAAATTTGATACTTTTTCACACGTAGTCATACCGTAGTAGCTCGTGAGTTTGCCGTAGTAGGACCTGGTGTCCTATATCATTATTGTATGTTCATGATGGAAATAAGAATACTCTGTATATTCATTACCTTTGAATTATAGTTTTATGTAATTCTCCCATAATTTCTGAGTTCCATTTCACAATATCTATCAGACATACAGAATGTTGCAAGGTAATATCTTGCCCAAACTCCGTTGTATCTTTCTATCTCAATAAATATCACAAAATATGCCATTGTTTCAGCCACGTTATGACAAAATACAGAATGTGGGTTATTTGTTATCAGTCACCCCCATCCCAGAAACAACAGAACTTAAAGAAGAACATTTGTTTTACTAATTTACGAGCATGTACCATACTGAGTCCGTTGATCCATATCCAACAAGCTATTGTGATAATTGCATAAAAGGTATTATTGTATAAGAAATTTGGTGTGGAATGATAATCCATCTCAGTACTCATTTAGGCAAGTCCCAAGCTATAGATACTTTTCCCCCACCCCCAATCCCCCTCACCCGATCTTCATTGAACCTACCATTTGACCGATCTTTTACTCAGCTGCTGTAATGTTTCCTTCCTATCAAAATATCTGTGTAACATCTCTGTCCCTATCTTCCAATTCCCACTTTGAAATAAAATACAACTTACGACTTAAAAATTTCACAGCAGGATCGCTATAGGGAGGTTTCATGACAGTGGGGTCACGACCCATGACCCGTACTGTTGCTACGCTACTCCAAATAGATTACACGTGATGAACTGCAGGTAGGCACTTACCATTGTTTCCAGCGTAGCAGGCCCGTTAAAACCCGCTGAAATTGTCAATTTTTGCGCTGTAAATAATGATAGAAATCGGGATAAGCGTGTGAGACATTTAGCCTACTACAGAATTCCAAAAGTGAGGAGAAATGACGGTAATTAGAAGCGAGAGCTGAACGGACAACAACAGCCAGAGTGCTTGGCGAACATTGGCCGTTTGCTCACTGCATTTCATCAACAGTAAGGCATTATTTGTGTTTTTTCTTGATTCCTTTGGCATCTAAAAAGTTTCAGAAGTGATAAATCTGGCTGTAATTTTTTTTAATCGCCCATGGTTCTCGTGGGTTTTTAAGTACAAAATGAAAACGCATCTGAAGAAAAATTTACAGCCAGATTTATCACTTCTGAGAATTTTTAGATACCAAAGTAATCAAGAAAAAACACAAATAATGCCTTACTTGATGAAATGCAGTGAGCAAATGCGATAATTCCCAATATTTTCAATGTTTACCAAGCACTTTAGCTGCTGTAGTCCCTACAGTTCTCGCTTCTCTATACCTTCATTTCGCTTCACTTTTGGAATTCTAAAGTTGGGTACATGTCTCTCACACTTACCTCGACTCACACAATTTTTTCCAGCGCAAAAATTCAACATTTTGGCGGTTTTTATCAGGTAGGAAAGTATGCGTTTCTAGCATTAATAACATATACCGGAAGTGACGGATGTCTTCCAGTTGGATTTAGCGGCTCCGTGCGTCGAGCCCTATGACCCGGTGACCTTACGTGCAACCCCCCTATATAAATGGAAATATATGGTATTTTATCCTAGCATCTCCCCCCCCCCCCCCCCCCACCACCACCACCACACAAGAAGCGTAACTCAGACGTCCAGACGTCCACATCTGCACCAGGTGCAGAGAGATGGGGCTCCTAAGGGACCGTATTAGGTTCCTGGAGCAGCAGCTCGATGACCTCTGTCTGGTCAGGGAGAGTGACGAGGTCATAGAGGGGAGTTATAGGGAGGTGGTCACTCCAAAACCACAGGAGAGAGACATGTGGGTCACGCTAAGGAAGGGCAAGGGGCAGAGGCAGGAACGAGGGAGTACTCCAATGTCGGTACACCTTGCAAATAAGTACTCCTGTTTGAGTACGGATGAGGATGACAGCCTACCCGGGGGTAGCAACAGCGGACGGGCCTCCAGCACAGAGACCGGCCCTGTTGCTCCGAAAGGTAGGGAAAAAAAGAAGATGGCAATAGTAATTGGGGACTCTATTGTTAGGGGGTCGGATAGGCGTTTCTGTGGACGCAGTCGGGAGACCAGGATGGTGGTCTGCCTCCCTGGTGCCAAGGTCTCGGACGTGTCTCAACGCATCCAAGATATCCTGAAATCAGAGGGAGAGGAGCCTGAGGTCGTGGTACATACTGGTACAAATGACATAGGTAAAAAAAATGAAGAGGTCCTAAAGGGAGGATTTAGGGTGTTGGGAGGAGAGTTAAGGAAAAGGACCAAAAAGGTAACAATCTCAGGATTACTGCCTGTACCACGCGATAGTGAGAGTAGGAATGGAGCGAGGTGGAGGATAAATGCGTGGCTGAAAGACTGGTGCAGAGGGCAGGGATTCAAGTTTCTGGATCATTGGGACTTCTTTTGGGGAAGGTGGGACCTGTACAGAAAGGATGGGTTGCACTTGAACCCGAGGGGGACCAACATCCTGGCGGGGAAATTTGCAAAGGTCACTGGGGAGACTTTAAACTAGAATGGTTGGGGCGAGGGACTCAAATAGAGAAAGCTAGTAGACAGAATGGGAGGCAGGAAGCAGAAAAGGGAAGCACTCGGACACAAAAGGAGAAAGAAAAAAAAGGAAATAAACAGAGAAGAAGAGACGGGGGGTTTCTTAAAAGTGCATATTTTAATGTTAGGAGCATTGTAAGAAAGGTGGATGAGCTTAGAGTCTGGATAGACACCTGGAAGTATGATGTTGTGGCGATCAGTAAAACATGGTTGCAGGAGGGCTGTGATTGGAAACTAAATATTCCAGGATTTCGTTGCTTCAGGTGTGATAGAATTGGAGGGGCAAGAGGTGGTGGTGTTGCATTGCTAGTCAGGGAAGATATTACAGCAGTGCTTTGGCAGGATAGATTGGAGGGCTCATCTAGGGAGGCTATTTGGGTGGAACTGAGAAGTGGGAAAGGTGTAGCAACACTTATAGGGGTGTATTATAGACCGACAAATGGGGAACGAGAATTGGAAGAGCAAATATGTAAGGAGATAGCAGATATTAGTAGTAAGCACAAGGTAGTGATTGTGGGAGATTTCAACTTTCCACACATAGACTGGGAAACACATTCTGTAAATGGGCTGGATGGTTTGGAGTTTGTAAAATGTGTGCAGGATAGTTTTTTGCAGCAATACATAGAGGTACCTACTAGAGGAGGGGCAGTGCTGGACCTCCTGTTAGGAAATGAGATGGGACAGGTGGCGGAGGTATGCGTTGGGGAGCACTTCGGGTCCAGTGATCACAATACCATTAGTTTCAATATAATTATGGAGAAGGTCAGAACTGGACCTAGGGTTGAGATTTTTGATTGGAGAAAGGCTAACTTTGATGAGATGCGAGATGATTTAAAAGGAGTGGACTGGGACATTTTGTTTTATGGGAAAGATGTAGAAGAGAAATGGTGGACATTTAAATGGGAAATTTTAAGAGTACAGAATCTTTACAGTACAGAGTACAGAGATGTATCAACAGAGCCATCTCCATCATCAAAGACCCCTACCACCCATCGCATCACATATTCTCCATCCTGCCATCTGGGAAGAGGTACAGGAGCATTAGCTGCAGAACCAGCAGGATGCTCCTCAGCTTCTTCCCGCAGGCTATAAGACTGTTAAACGGACTTTGCCCCCTGCCAAAGTATCGCGCACCAACCACCAACCTGGACAGAGCCACTGTCGTGCCGCTGCCGATCGGAACGCCTGTTGATGTTTAGTTGAGAGTAGTGTTAATCTTGTTCATGATATATGTATTTTTATTTCTATTTATTTTTTACTGCACACTGAATGGACACTGGTTTGAGTAACGTTTTTTTGTTTCCTCTGGGTATGTGAGTACTCAGGAAAATAACAATAAAGATATACAATACAATACAATACAATCTTTATGTTCCTGTTCGGTTGAAAGGAAACAGTAAAAATTGGAAAGAGCCCTGGTTTTCAAGGGAAATTGGACATCTTGTTCGGAAAAAGAGGGAGATCTACAATAATTATAGGCAGCATGAAGTAAATGGGGTGCTTGTGGAGTATAAGGAATGTAAAAAGAATCGTAAGAAAGAAATTAGAAAAGCTAAAAGAAGATATGAGGTTGCTTTGGCAAGTAAGGTGAAAGTAAATCAAAAGGGTTTCTACAGCTATATTAATAGCAAAAGGATAACGAGGGATAAAATTGGTCCATTGGAGAAACAGAGTGGGCAGCTATCTGCAGAGCCAAAAGAGATGGGGGAGATATTGAACAATTTATTTTCTTCGGTATTCACCAAGGAGAAGGATATTGAATTATGTGAGGTAAGGGAAACGAGTAGAGTAGTTATGGATACTATGAGTTTCAAAGTAAAAGAAGTACTGACACTTTTGAAAAATATAAAAGTGGATAAGTCTCCAGGTCCTGACAGGATATTCCCTAGGACATTGAGGGAAGTTAGTGTAGAAATAGCCGGGGCTATGACAGAAATATTTCAAATGTCATTAGAAACGGGAATAGTCCCCGAGGATTGGCGTACTGCGCATGTTGTTCCATTGTTTAAAAAGGGTTCTAAGAGTAAACCTAGCAATTATAGACCTGTTAGTTTGACTTCAGTGGTGGGCAAATTAATGGAAAAGATACTTAGAGATAATATATATAAGCATCTGGATAAACAGGGTCTGATTAGGAACAGTCAACATGGATTTGTGCCTGGAAGGTCATGTTTGACTAATCTTCTTGGATTTTTTGAAGAGGTTACTAGGGAAATTGATGAGGGTAAAGCAGTGGATGTTAGTAAGGCCTTTGACAAGGTTCCTCATGGAAGGTTGGTTAAGAAGGTTAAACTGTTGGGTATAAATGCAGGAATAGCAAGATGGATTCAGCAGTGGCTGAATGGGAGAAGCCAGAGGGTAATGGTGGATGGCTGTTTGTCGGGTTGGAGGCAGGTGACTAGTGGGGTGCCTCAGGGATCTGTGTTGGGTCCTTTGTTGTTTGTCATGTACATCAATGATCTGGATGAAGGGGTGGTAAATTGGATTAGTAAGTATGCAGATGATACCAAGATAGGGGGTGTTGTGGATAATGAAGAGGATTTCCAAAGTCTACAGAGTGATTTAGGCCATTTGGAAAAATGGGCTGAAAGATGGCAGATGGAGTTTAATGCTGATAAATGTGAGGTGTTACACCTTGGCAGGACAAATCAAAATAGGATAAATGGTAGGGAATTGAAGAATACAGTTGAACAGAGGGATCTGGGAATAACCGTGCATAGTTCCTTGAAGGTGGAATCTCATATAGATAGGGTGGTAAAGAAAGCTTTTGGTATGCTAGCCTTTATAAATCAGAGCATTGAGTATAGAAGCTGGGATGTAATGTTAAAATTGTACAAGGCATTGGTGAGACCAAATCTGGAGTATGGTGTACAATTTTGGTCGCCCAATTATAGGAAGGATGTCAACAAAATAGAGAGAGTACAGAGGAGATTTACTAGAATGTTGCCTGGGTTTCAACAACTAAGTTACAGAGATAGGTTGAATAAGTTAGGTCTTTATTCTCAAGAGCGCAGAAGGTTAAGGGGGGACTTGATAGAGGTCTTTAAAATGATGAGAGGGATAGACAGAGTTGATGTGATCAAGCTTTTCCCTTTGAGAATAGGGAAGATTCAAACAAGAGGACATGACTTCAGAATTAAGGGACAGAAGTTTAGGGGTAACATGAGGGGGAACTTCTTTACTCAGAGAGTGGTAGCGGTGTGGAATGAGCTTCCAGTGGAAGTGGTGGCGGCAGGTTCGTTGGTATCATTTAAGAATAAATTGGATAGGCATATGGATGAGAAGGGAATGGAGGGTTATGGTATGAGTGCAGGCAGGTGGGACTAAGGGGAAAAAATTGTTCGGCACGGACTTGTAGGGCCGAGATGGCCTGTTTCCGTGCTGTAATTGTTATATGGTTATATGGTAACTTGAAGCGTTTGCATTTGGAGAAGTTTGATACGGACCAGGAATGAAAATTAATAGCTATGAATCGATTAACAGCGAGCTACGAGGTGAGATTGAAACACCTGTCAGAGGGTTAAGAACCAATCCTGAGTTGACAGCGTATTATTTTAAGTGAGCAGTTTGCAGCGACCTCACCATATTCTGGTTAAATATTCTTTCCGCGGAAATCTCCTATTTCACTTTGAAATTATATTCATTTATAACAGTTTGTAACATCAGTAACCACCTTAATGTTTGTGCATTTAGTACCGGGTATGCTTGAAACTATTTATTGTAATGTACTGTATATTTAAAAAAAACTACATCAACCAGGTGTGAAAATTACACTGAATCGAACGACGATTGAAAATGCGTGGGAATCGACTAATCGCGATCCTGCTGCAACATTTTTAAGTCGAAAATTGTATTTTATTTCAAAGTGGGAATTTGAAGATAGGGACAGAGATGCTACACAGAGATTTTAAACTCGGGAGAGCTCTTGGGTGAACTCGCACAGTGGGACAGGGCTTGAGGCAGCATCTATGGAGCGAAGGAAATAGGCAACGTTTCGAGCCGGGTCTGAAGAGGGGTTTCGACCGGAAACGTTGCATATTTCCTTCGCTCCATAGAGGGGGGTGCAGGGAGTCAGATAGACTGCGCAATGACAGGTGGGATCGCAGTGTGAGAATGAGTCACCACCTGCGTACAGCGTTCCCACATCCCTCTTCTCCACCAAGCAAGGCACACTCCTCTCTCCCCTCCGCCCTCTCCCCCCTTCCTTCCCTCATCATCCCCCCCTCTCTAAAGAAGGAGGGAGAGGGAGGTAGTGAGAGGGAGATCTAAAGGGTAACTGGTTTTGGTCTCCAATCATCTCACAAAGGGCAGCCAACAGTGGTGAGGCAGAAGGGAGAACTCTCTCTCTCTCCCCCTTTCTCTCTCCCCCTTTCTCTCTCTCCCTCTATCTCTCTCCCCCCTCTCTCCCCCCCTTCCTCTCTCTCCTCTCCAATTTCCCCTCTTTCTCTCCCCCTTCCTCTCTTCTCTCTCAAATTCTCTCTCCCTCTCCCTCTCCCCCCCACTCCTCTACCCCCAGCCACGTTTATATCTACAGTTCACTCCACGAGTGTGTGTGTGAGAACCGAGCAGTGTTTCTCATTCTGACTCTGCTCCGTGAGCTGCTCGTATTGACAGTAATCGTGTCCAACTCTTAACTGAAAACGTGTGGTTTGCATCTGAAAATCCCCCCTCTGTCTCTCCACGGCTCCCCCCCACACACACACGGAGAGAGACACACACGCAGATAGAGACACACAAACACAGCCACAGAGACACAGAAACACACAGCCACAGACACACACACACACACACACAGATATACACAGACAGAGTCACAGACACACACACACACATACAGACAGACACACACACGCACAGACAGAGTTAAATCCCACCCGTACCCCGGCCCAGACATTAACCCCGACACCAATGTTAACACAGACTCAAACCTCCAACCTGGTCTGCTGTTGTACCGGCACCGAACGAGTTAACACAACCCCCAGATCTGTTTATCCACAGATTGTCTCCCTCCCGCAATTATCCGGCCTGTTGTCTTTCGTTTCTGTTTCAGGTCTTTTAACTCTATCCCCCCCCGCCCCCCACCTCCCCGACCAAGAGCGGGCCGGTATGCCGCCGATTTCATACAAATCTGACCCTTTCTCGCCCCCCCCCCCCCTCACGCACACACCGCCCGCCTGCCCGCTCCCGGCGTTTAACGTTGAATACTCACGGCTGAGTTCGCTGCGGTGCTGGGGCTTGCTGCCCTGTGGACTCCCACACCCCCACCCCCCGTCTCGGCCGCTCCTGCGGCAGCGAGTGACACAATTTAACGCATTTACTGAGGAATGGGTATCGATATGCATTGATGACCCATTGTTGTTAACTACTGGCTGTTAACTGCTACAGTAGCAGTTAACACATCGTTTATTATTCATAGCGGTTGTTATCCATGTTCGTTTTGTAAAAAAATCCGTATTGCAAATATTTTAAAAAAAATCTTTATTTAACAAAGCGAATTTTTAATTCCATATGAAATACGGAAAATTAACGCGGGGCTCCCCATGGGCGCGGGGCCCAATTTGGAAAAATCGGTCCTTTTGGCATAGGACTGGCCCTGGGCATAAACTTCCTCCAGCCCTCCCTCACCACCAATGGGGCATCTGCCTCTGATGCTGTGTCACACACAGGAGAAAGGGCTGCTTTGCTGCCTTCAAATGAGGCAGTGAAGGATGGGGTGGTGGTGGGAACATATACCACCACCCTGGTCTCCTCCCCCAGGGGTCTCTCATGCAGGGCTACCTCCTCCTGCACTATCACCTCCTGTGGCATTACCTCCTGCCACTCCTCCTCCTGGGTGGGCAACACCTGCATGGCAGGTTTTTTTGAGGGTTGTGCCCTCCCCCTGCGCTGCTGCCTTTTTGGTGCCATCTCTAAAACACAAGACTCCTCTCCAAAAACTCTCCAGCTATGAAGAACATGCCTTGGTGTGAAAGAGGTGACATTCTGCTGTTTAAGTTACCTTTTTTTTCTACTGACCTTTTTTTCACCCCGGAGCTATTGCCTTCGACTACCTTCAGCCACCTTCGACCAGCATCACGACCTACTATGACCGGCTTCGACTAGACCTATGACAAAAAATATATAGTTTTTTCTCACGGCGACCTATTTTTAGTCTCGGTCAATTTTTAACATCTTGAAAAATACGCCGCGATCTACCTGAAGCCTCGACTACGCGACACCACTCTCGACCATGAAGGAGAGTGACGAAGACCTCATGGCAACCTTGCCGCGACAATGGGTCGCAGGCAAACTTTCCAGAGGTGGCGATGGAGGTCGCCTAAGTGGGACAGGGGCTTTACTCTGTTTTTGTGTGCAACTCAAGGGAATTTCCTCAAAAATTTGATTAGATAGTTTGTGTACAAATAATTTTTGCTTCCTTGGTAAAGTACTAATTTCAGGAATCGTGGAAAGAATCACTCTTGTGCGCCTGATTTCTGCATCAAACACAAAGGTGATGTAATTTCCAGCATATAGGTTTGGAATATTACATGCAAATGAGTGGAAAGTATTACGGCTTTATTCTAATAATTATGCTACTCCTTTTATAGTATTTCATGCATTCAAGATCAGTCTTTTTTCTTCCTACCTTTATGTCAAGAATGTCTGGAATTCTTGCTGCTCTTTGGAATTAACCAATCCCTTCATTTTAGTTTATCAATTTTGTTTATCAGCTATCAATGCTTATTTCGATCTACTTAAATGATTTGATTTTCCAATGCAATTTTTAATGTATTTAAATGTATCAATGCTGTCTTGTTATACTCTATAATGCTGCACTGGGGATAAAGGATGGAGGGATGTAATACAGCCAGTATCACAGGGATAAACAGCTGTTTCAATGTATGGCGGACACTTCATTAATATTAACACAGACCGAACTGGTGCTGTGGACAGTAACATTATGTACCAAAGGCCACCTGGGTGCAAATTTGGATTGTAGTTTATAACACTTTTAATTCTAATGCTGAATAAGAAAATCAATAAGCAATAGATTGTTACAAAGTTCCAGGAAGATAGTGAATAGCATGGAGATTGTTTTGTTGATTCATTCCATGCTATGACTGTACCCAGCTTTCTCAAACATCTAGAAGCTAAACCAATAATTTTAAAGGAATTCCTGGAACCTGCTAGCTTAATGTTACACTTTGACTATCTTAAGTTTCTAATTGAGAAGTTCGAAAGAGAAGTCCCACCCTGATCAATGTTTAATGGCTACGATTTTGTTCATTCTCGCACTTCTCCACCTATCTACCTCCCTCCACTTGACATATAAAATACAAAGAGCCTGGGTCAGCAGTTCATCATGATCATTGTGCTCTAAAGAAATAAACAATTAAATTTCAACACAATTAAAAAAAAATAATTTTAATAACACGGGTTTCCAATAACTTTCATCGGTGTTTGGATTCCATTATGAGTACCACAAAAAGAGGTGGTAAACGAACAAGAGCTGCAAATGTAAAACAATATATAAAACATTGCAGATTTTGTTTTGTTCAGGAGTTTGGGGTTATCAAGTTTCAGGTTTTAGGCTTTGTATTCAGTACTTACAACCTTGCTAGCCGATTGATAATATATGTAATGGCAATTTCTATATTTTCCAATGTCCAACTTTCCGTTGCCATTACTACACAGGTAAGTAGGAGTGATCTTACGCAGAGCAAAAAGAACAGATCTTGCAGTTTAATTGATTCTTTATTGAAGTAGTTGTACAAAAAAAAAGATGAACATACCAGGTTCTCCTTATTCTCATACAAGCTGTAACTTTCTGTTCTCCCGTCTGGTGAGAACTGTGTACTCTCCACCTCCTATGCCTGGTCTAAGTCACTCTCTGTCTCCTAAGCCCATATGTCACACCCCTCTATCATGAAATGACTGCCCCCAAGTGTCCAACATAATACTGCTAGAAATATCTCGACAAAATAATATAATATACCAACAGTAGCTAGCCTAAACATAAATGGCTCCTACACACTGGCTCCTAATTGTTCTACGTAAATAGCTAAACAATTACCAATAAACATTAAAAGGAGCTAGGAAAGCTTGACATTATCAAAAACAAAGGTATGTACTATGTGTTGGCATTTAATCTTCTTCTTCACCTTCTTCTTACTGTACGTAGGTCTCAGCATCTAGGAGCAGACATATCTTAGTTATCGGTCTACCAAGTTGCTCTTAGTCTGAAGTCGAACTGTACGCACAAGACCTTGTGCATCTGGCATGGTCTCCAATATTCTGCCCATTAGCCAGGAGCCTCGTGATGTGGTGGAATCAGCCACCACAACAACCTGGAACAAAGCTTCTCCTTACCCTTGACCATCGTTGTCGTTCTTGGATTAGAGGCAAGTGTTCTTGTGTCCACCGTTTCCAAAAAAGATCTGCCATATATTGCACCTGTCTCCATCTGCGTTTAATATACAAGTCTTCCTTCACAAAGAGTCCACGTGGTAGTATTGGCTTGGTTTTCAACAGAAGATGGTTTGGTGCAAGTGCTTCTAGGTCCAATGGATCATCAGAACTCTTGGTAATGGGTCGATCATTTAAAATTGCTTCAACTTCACAAAATAAAGTTTGCAATCCTCCATCTTCCAGAACTTGGTGTTTAAGAACAGAGTACAGCACACATCGAACCATGTGGATCAATCGTTCCCAAACACCGCTGTGATGGGATCCTGCTGGGGGGTTAAAGTGCCACTTTATACCTCACTGAAGCATAGCACTCTGGATTTTATCCTGATTTAAGCCATTAAGTACTTCTCTCAATTCTCTTTCCGCTCCGTTGTGCCATTGGCTGATTTTAAAGATGAAACTTGACCTCGTCGTCAGATGAATCTTTGTAATGCATGGATGCAGGAGTCTGTGTCAAGTGTAAATACAACTTCATACAACTACAACTACAATACAACCGTTCTCATGTACAGCACTTTGTGGCAACTGCAGTTGTTTAAAGTGCTTTATAAATAAAGTTATTATTATTATATTATTCAAGATGTACTGCCTGTAGCGGCAGATTTTTATATCGTTCAAGAGATTGCTCCCTCTAGCCACTAAAGAGACTACATGGCTTTAGGAGAATGTCGTAATACGCATATCAGCTCTCCGTGAGACCTTCAGAGCTTCTTCACAGATAAATCTTCATAACACAGTCTTTTGATTAATTGTTTCTTTATTGTTGAAGAAAAACAATAAGATATACATCCGACCTTCTTCTCCGACTCGTACACTTGGCTTCGTCAAACTCCAGCATATCGCTTAAACTTTAGAAAACTGCTCGTGTCTCGCTTAAACTTCACATGGTCAAAGGGTGTTCCTTCCCCATGTAACTCTGAGCTAAACTAAAACTAAGCTTCTGCGCTAGAAACGCAGCACTAAACACGCCCTTGATTACGTCATAAATCCCACCCACATAATAACGGGCAGTCTAAAATTTAAAGACAAATGACATAATTAATGACACACAAAATAAGCCAAATAGCCACTACACTGCCCTGCTTGCCATGCAGGTGGAGATTACACCATACCTTTTAACAAGACTTCATCCTCTCTACTCCATAGTCTACTCCATCATCTGTAAATGGAGGCTTATCTGATAGAATCCTCTCCAGTGGCAAGTTTGCCTTTTTTTGTTCTCCAACTATTCCCCATTGTCGTTTACACACAACACAGTCTGTTATGACCTTTCTTGCAGCGGTTAACTTTGATAATCCAGTGTCTTTTATCAGCATATGATTTCTTCCTCCAGGTCCAGGCTGTTCATGGATATGTCGTAACAGTAGTGTTGATATGTAAAGGTCCTTCGAGAGAATAATAGGACGTTTGGCCTCTTCAGGCATCGCTAGTCTGTTCAGGTGACCACCAGCACCGGATCTAGCTTGTACAAATGACTGCTTCTTTTGACACCATGTTTACCAGCTTCCAATACAGATAGCTCTTCTTTAAGTCTTTGACTGAAAGAGATGACTGCGCTTTCTGCTTGGAGAAGATCTTCAGGACTTAAACGCTGTCCGCCGAATGTTTAAAGACTTGCATCTCCTTATCAACCTTTTCCTTTAGTTTGCCAGGATCTTCTTCAAAACTACTCATAGTAGTCTGAATTTCCTTTCTTTTTCTAGTAAACTGCAAGAATATTGTCCTTACTTTAAGAAGCCAAGCTACCACAGTCTTCAGATTCCTTCATGATGAGAAATAGGTGATCAGAGAGTTTGTTGGGTTCAATGGATCATTGACGATGACGTTCATTGTCAAGTCTTGCTTGATTTCTGGAACAGTAGTAAAGATTGCAGATTCCAAATGAAGCTTTGGCCATTCTCTGTCTGGCTTACAGAGAAATTCTGGTCCATTGATCCATCTCTCATAGCTTAAGAAGCAGTCTGCTGTTAGTCCTCTAGAGGCTTCATCTGCAGGATTTTCCTTTGTGCAAACATATCTCCATTGTGATACATCAGTAGCATACCTTACAAAAGAAATCCTGTTTGCTACAAATGTTTGAAAGCTATCGATTGAATGAATTAATTAATTAATTAATAAGTTTATTGGCCAAGTATTCACATACAAGGTATTTGCCTTGGTGCTCCGCCCGCAAGTGACCACGACATACAGTGACAGTTAGGAATGACACATAAAGCATTAAAAATTAATAATAAAACATTTTTGGTTAAACATGCAAATTAAATAAAATGGCTTTGTTGTTGATGTACTTAAGCACTATTGTGCTATCGGTCCAGAGGATGGATTTGTCCAATTGAAGCTGTAATTCCTTTTGCAGCATTATGTCCACTCTGAATGTTCCCATTATGAGTGCAACATACACTTCTTTGTTATCGTCATCCAGTCCTAGGTATGAAACAGTACCGTAGCCACTTTCGCTTGTGTCTGAAAAGTGGTGCAGCTATGCATATCTGATTTGACCAAAGTTTGCGGGTTTCATGCACCGGCCCACTTTAAATTCCGACATCTTGTTGAGATCTGCTAACCATCCAGTCCATCGCTGAGAGAAGGTTTGGGGTATGTTCTCATCCCATCCGAGTCCTTACAGAACTCCTGCATAATCAGCTTGGCTGGCAGAGTAAATGGTGCTAGAAATCCTAAAGGGTTGTATATAGAGCCAACTACGGATAAGATGCCCCGTTTTGTGTATGGTCGTCCTGTGCCACTATTCTGAATTTGAACACATCTGTTTCAACGCACCAGTGCAATCCCAGTGCCCTTTCCATAGGCAGATTGTCAAAGTCCAACTCACTGGTCCCATTGGCTCTGTTCTCTTGTGGAATGGATGCCATTACAGCATGACTGTTGCTGATCCACTTTGACAACATGTATACTCCCATTTGGCAGAGCAAAGTCAGGTGTGCTGCCATTCGAACTGCTTCCTGCTCCGAATCATGGATTTTAAACAATCATCCACATAGAAGTTGTTCATTACAGTGTCTGTCACCTCTGCTGGAAATTGAGGTTTGTTGTCTTCAGCAGTCTTCCTCAATGCAAAGTTGGCACAAATTGGTCACGACACTGCTCCAAAAAGATGTACCTTCATCCAGTATTCAACAAGATCCTGCTGCACATCACCCTCGGGCCACCACAGGAATCACAGATAGCCAATATGCAAGGATACCTTGACCTGATGAACATTGCTTTGATATCAGCCATCAAAGCAACTGGTCCTTGTCTGGTTCTGATGAGAATGAGTGAGTTGGTAAGGTCTAGACCCTGCAGTTAAGTGATGTTCCTTTGAAGACTGCACCACAGTCAAAGACCATCCTTAAGGTTCCTTTCCTTGGGTCATATACCCCGTGGTGAGGGATGTACCAGAGCTCTCCATCTCCTCGATTCAGCTGGTCCACTGGTACCATTTCAGCATAACTATTGTCAATCATTTCTGTAAGGAAGGATGTATATTTATTATGAAATTTATTTCACTGAAGTCGAGATTGTATTGCTTGACCCAGCAGCTCCTCTAGGTTTACAATGGATATTCGATTGACAGCAGCAATAGGGCAGCCATTTACATCCCTGCTTTCATTGCCTCTTCTCAGGGGACCATAAATGACCCACACCCATAGGGTCCTCACGGCGAATGGTCCATTCCCTTGGCTGTTGACCAGCTCCCAAGGTTCCAATACCTTTGAAGCATTTGTTCTGATGAGTAGGTCGTTGCCAGAGTCTATTTTAGGAATCTTGATATCCTTCAAGTAAGGCCATTGTTTCAGGTCTTCCTGTCTGGGTATGTTTACCTGAGAAACAGGCATGGTCTTATGTGTGAACACACCAGACTAGATATGATGACTGATCACAGGATTCTCTTGAATCATGGTACGCAAGAGAATACGTCTTTTGTCCTGTAATGTTCAGCCGTCCCATCAAGCTTTCTGTGCAAAAGGTAGTTGAACTGCCATGATCCAAAAATGCGTATGTTTGCAACACTGTCCCCTTTGTGGCTCTTTATCTGTACTGGAACAATGGAGAAGATGCAGGTATCTTCACCGGCCCCAATATGCCCACACATCTGAGGTGAGGAAACTCACAATTGGCTTCTCATTCTGTTCTGTATGCTCCGGCTTCTTCTCTGTTTTATTTTGTTCATTGTGAAGTATTTCAGGATGATCTTGGTTGCACACGTCACAAATCATACGACTCTTGCAGTCTTTGCTCATGTGTCCTACCTTCAAACATCCAAAGCAGACTCTCTTCTCCTTTAAGAAATCTATCCTTTCTCTGTGCCCCCTCTTCCTGATCTGTAGACACTGCCCCAATGTGTGACCGCTTTTATTACAGAACAAACAAGAACCTTGAGTATTGGTGGTAGATACATTTCTTCTCTTTCCACCTGTTGTCAGCTTTTCGTGCATTGCTGCTTCTACAGGTATTACAGTTGTTGCAAAATTGCTTCCTTTTGGTCCTGACCTTTCTCTTGCTTTAGCAAAAGTAGAGCTTTTGACAGTTGCCATTGGTCTAGCATCCTGGATGTTTCCAAAACGTGGATCTGACAATATCCTCGCTTGCTTCTCCATGACGTCTAGCTCGACTTCTACGCTCTTCCTGTAGCTGAAATGCCCTATTCCTCCACTTGTCTCTGAACCTTTAAGGCAGATTTAGAAGGACAGTTTTCATATTGGGAGCAACATCATTTCCTCCATATAGGTGAGATGTTCCATAGCATTGCAACCACCTCTAAGAAACAGCGTGAAAGCTTGCAATGCCTTAATATCCTCTGGCTTGATCACCGACCAGGCAAAATCCTTAGCCATGTAAGCAGTAGCAATCTTATGTTCACTACCAAAATGTTCTTTAAGCAGATCTTTTGTTCTTTCATAGCCCTGGGCTGGAGGCAAATGTCGGCAATAGCGGACTAAGTCTTTTGGATGCCCTCTAGTGTATTGCTCTAGAAAATGCAAGCAATCACTCTAGTCCTTAGTTTTTCTTTCCACTCCTCTCTTGAATGCCATGATGAAAACCTCTTACTGCAAAGGATCACCATCATAAACAGGAATGTCTCTTGGTGGTAAAGTAGAAGAGAGATTTTGTTGAGCCAGAAGAGCAGTGATCTCATTTTGCCTTTGCATTAAGTTTCAGATATCATGTTGGTTTCCATCATTCAGTACAGGGTGGGGAGGGGGGGGGGGGGCTCCTCTTCATATGAGTCTGTACATTTTGTCACTGAAGAGAGTGTTGAGTTAGATGGGTCATAACATGAGTTGTAACAGATGGTCCATGAGTTGTTTGTTTTGGTCTAACAACCTGTTGTACATGATCAGGAAAGTATTCATCTGCCTGTGGAGTTAATTTAGCTGATGTTTCCCTTTGAGCAGTTCCTTTTCTCACATATGAGCTCATCCTGTGCGATACTCTAGAGCTTGTTTAAGAAGGAACTGCAGATGCTGGAAAATCGATGGTAGACAAAAATGCTGGAGAAACTCAGCGGGTGAGGCAGCATCTATGGAGCGAAGGAAATAGGCAATGTTTCGGGTCGAAACCCTTCTTCAGACTCTAGAGCTACTTCTCTAGAGCTACATCTCTAGAGCTTCATACTATAGAGCTACTTCTTGATCCCTTGGTCTCAAGTATACTGATCCCAGCATTGGCTATTGCCAGCTCCGTCTCTAGTTCCAGCTGTTCCTTCTCTCTTTTCAAATGCTCTTTTTGTGCCTCAAGCTCAAGCTTTGCCAGCTCCATCTCTCTTTTCAATTGTTCCTCTTGTGCCTCAAGCTGGTGCCTTTTGTCCATGGCGGCAGCCCATACTAAAAGAGCAGCCTTTTCTGCCTGAGGTCTTAATCTAGCAGAGGCATTGAAAATGCACATGATGAAGAATTAGATTTGTGGCCTGATCTTTGTTTTGAGACATTTGAAACATTGTCTTCAGGTCCAATTTCTTCTGATTCTACAACACTCTGTATGACACTTTCAGCTATGGAGTGTGTAGTTTGCTGTCCAACTTCAGATAACCACCTCTCTACATCTTGTATAAAACTATTAAAAGTTTCCATTCTTTGTTGAAACCACTTTCTTCTTTCCTTTCCAGAATCCTGTCCAACATCACCATCTTGTGACTGAGCTTCAGACATACTGGCTCACTATCCCTTTGAGACGTGTTGGCGTAAAGCCGTACGCCTGCGGCTTGTATTTCAAAACAACTGATATTGCTCAGATCCTCACTTCAAGGTCACTTCAAAATTCTCAATTTTAGCAGCCGTTTTCCAATATAGCTTATCATATATAACCTCCAATAAAGCTTAATGCTGTACGTACTCACTCTCTCCCTGTGCGTTGGCTTTCGAGGTCTTCAATCTTAATTAGTCAGATTAGCGCATGGTGACCATGTCCAGTTGACGGCGTCAGGCTTTTAAATAAAACCTTTGTTCCGTTTGAATGATTCACAAGCTCCAGTTTCATTCATAGAGCAAGTTCTCACTTAAATGTAATGGCAATTTCCATCTTTTCAAATATCCAACTTTCCGTTGCCATTACTACACAGGTAAGTAGGAATGATTTTTCGCAGAGCAAAAAGAACAGATCTTCCAGTTGTTATTTCCAGTTTAATTAATTCTTTATTGAAGTAGTTGTACAAACAAAGAGATGATCATACCGGGTTCTCCTTATTCTCATAGAAGCTGTAACATTCTGTTCTCCCGTCTGGTGAGTGTGTACTCTCCACCTCCTATGCCTGGTCTAAGTCACTCTCTGTCCCCTAAGCCCATATGTTACGCCCCTCTATCATCAAATGACCGCCCCCAAGTGTCCAACATAATACTGCTAGGAATATCTAGACAAAATAATAATATGCCAACAGTAATTAGCCTAAACAGAAATGGCTCCTTCAATATGAATGGACGTCTAAACATTAATACATGAAGCTTCTGCTCAATGGGATTGGATTATATATCATTTATCATTTGCCAAGAAGAGGCTGGAAGCACTCAGATAACCCATGATAAGCTTTGGAAGTAGTTCATAGTTAGTCTGAGATTTCTAATTCACCAACAAAATAGGTACAACGTGGTCTATATTGAACTTGGTTGGCATGGGCAAGTTGGGCCAAAGGGCCTGTTTCCACACTGTATGACTCTATAACTCTGAATTGAATGACCTTAAAGAATAAACCTGATATCAAAATGAATTTCAGCAACAACTTAGCAGATTCTGGATGTCTTCACAATTGCTGGGGTTTGATTAGTCACGGTACAATTGTGCTTGAGTTGTATGTGCAACTCTCCAAATTTTGGTAGGGGCATATTTATATCACAATCTGCAACTACTGAATGGTGCTGATTTCAACTTATTAGTCATGATTCACACTACGGCACCAAGCTGTACATCTACACGTATGGTGGGTGAGATACTCACCCAGACTGGAATGCAATAATCAACTTAAAGTATCTGAGTCACCGTTTGATGTCTGTGTGTATCTGGTAACTAAGGGTTTTGGGAGAAGGCTGATTGTGGCTCTTATCTTTTCTCAAGATATCAACATTAATGATATGCTGTCCTATGCTAAGCCTTTTATTAGCTTCATTTTGAACAAGTTTGCTTCAGAAATGTCAAGCTTTTTAATAATTACCATTTTGAATGGTTTGTAAATCTTTCAAGTTTCTTTGTAAATGTAATATTAACTGCATTTAACGGCATTGCAATGTATCAGTAATGTGGTTAATTTGAGCCTCACCAAACATTCAAATGTGTATATCATGTATACAGTTTATTCAGAAAGTATTCAGACCCCTTCACTTTTTCCACATTTTGTTTCATTACAGCCTTATTCTAGAATGGATTATATTCTTTTTTTTTATCATCAATCTACACACAATACCCCATAATAAAAAAGGCAAAACAGGTGTTTAGAAATTTTTGCAAAGTAATTAAAAAGAAATAACTGAAATATCACATTTACATAAGTATTCAGACCCTTTACTTAGTACTTTGTTGAGACACCTTTGGCAGCGATTACAGCCTCAGGTCTTCTTGGGTATGACGCTACAAGCTTGGCACACCTGTGTTTGGGTAATTTCTCCCATTCTTCTCTGCAGATCCTCTCAAGTTCTGTGAGGTTGGATGGGGAGTGTCGATGCACAGCTATTTTCAGGTCCCTCCAGAGATGTTCCATCGGTTCAAGTCTGGGCTCTGACTGGGCCACTCAAGGACATTCACAGACTTGCCACAAAGTCACTCCTGCGTTGTGTGCTTAGGGTTGTTGTCCTGTTGGAAGGTGAATCTCCACCCCATTCCAAGGTCCAGAATGCCCTGGAGCAGGTTTTCATCAATGATCTCTCTGTACTTTGCTTGGTTCATCTTTCCCTCGATCCTGACTAGCCTCCCAGTTCCTGTCGCAGGACAATATCCCCACAGCATGATGCTGCCACCACCATGCTTCACCGTAGGTATGGTATGGGCCAGGTAATGAGCGGTGCTTGGTTTCCTCCAGACATGACACTTGGCATTCAGGCCAAAGAGTTCAATCCTGTCTCAGAGGTCTATGGACAATTTTGAGTGTCATAGCAAAGGGTATGAATACTTATGTAAATGTGATATTTCAGTTATTTCTTTTTAATTACTTTGCAAAAATGTCAAAATACCTATTTTCGCTTCTTCATTCTGTGGTATTGTGTGTCGAATGATGATTAAAAAAATGAATTCAATCCATTTTATAATAAGGCCGTAACGTAACAAAATGTGGAAAAAGTGAAGGGGTCTGAATACTTACTGAATGCACTGTATAGCTCAGAGCAGGTGAATTCCCAGAAATTGGATTAATTAATACTTTTTGAATGCTACAATGTGCAATTTCAATTTTAAAATGTGAAGCGTTCTGAATTCATATTATAAAGAAATCTGCAGATTTTGTTCTAGATTCCTCCATGTCTTTGCTACATCATGTACAGGGAACATTCTTTGTTGCATCCAAGGATGCATACTGCATATATTGCCATCACTTAATCTGCAGAGGAAGCTTTCACCATGCTCATGTGTGATTAAAGGGAAACTCTCTGAGCCAGTTCTAGGTTAGTGCGCTGAGATTCTGATTCAAGCAGATTATCGTTAAATGTCTGAAGAAGGGTCTCGACCCGAAACGTCACCCATTCCTTCTCGCCAGAGATGCTGCCTGTCCCGCTAAGTTACTCCAGCTTTTTGTGTCTATCTTCTCTTTAAATTATTTACTGATTGGTTTCGCTCCTGCAACTCATCCCTCACCCTGTACCATCTCACAATACCGATGCCCAACCTCTCCCTCAATCTTCGAACCATTAACATTCCTGCCCCATCTCGCTGCTGACCCTTGACACTAGGTTCATCCTCCCTAACAATCACTATGAGTAGACCTGCATTTCAATTCTACTGGTCCCTGACTCACACCACCCAGAGTCTCTTTCTGCTATCATCTCCCAAACTTAAAAGATTTCTCATGCACAATCCTCATGGGAGCAGCTGCAAAGGAAAGGCATTATATCAAGTCAGGCCATTTCAGTAGTCTCAGACTTTAGATGCAACAGCATTTCCCCATTCTCCAAAATTGTCAGTGGCTCAGTGGTGGTTAATGGACCTCTGAAAATATCAAGGAATTAATAGATTAAACATTTAGTATCTTGTCTCCAGTTATCTACAAACACTTACCGAGATAAATTAACATGGGTGGTAATGCCCTCTACCCTCTGATCCGGGGAGTCAATCTTCACATTCAGACTTACCTGTGAGTTATTTTACAATGAGGTGTAATACGACTGCACAAAATGTTAATCCCTTCTGATATGTGCACATGTCAAATAAGAGTGGGCACAATTAAACCAATATTACATTGGCTGCTGAGAAAAATAGTAGAGCCCATTTGATAATGATTTTACTTCGGAGTCACGTGAGTGACTACGTGAAGAACCCCGCCAGGACGCATGCGTGTCATATCGCTACACGCATTGCAACGAGTCACAGCAGGGGGAACGACGTTCCCTTAGCGGCAATATTTGAAAGCCGGGAACAGCAGGTAAGGAGACTCTGCGTTCCAGAATTTGAAAGTCGGGAACAGCAGGTAAGAAGTTTCTGCGTTCCTTCCACTTACCTTTTAGGTGGAGACATGGACCGGATCCACGAAGGCTGCGGGAAAGCTGGCGGGGGAGAACCGCGGAGTTGCGGGCAGCCGGCAGCAGCAGCCAAAGGCACGCTAATCTCCCGTAATGGGAACAGCTGTGCCCGACTTGCTCCCGCGCCGGCCCCGGCCAGTCGGGAGAGGTAAGCAACTAACAGAGTCGTTGACTCCTAGGAGTCCGACTCTGAATAGCCGCGAGCGACCAGTGCCCGTGTGCATGGGGGTCGGTTTGAGCGGCTTTAGGAGCAGCCGCGAGCGGCCGGTGCCGGTGCGCACGGGAGCCGGTTTGAGCGGCTGGGAGCGGGGAACAAAGCAGCCGCGAGCGACCAGTGCCCGTGTGCATGGGGGTCGGTTGGAGCGGCTGCAGGAGAACAAAGCAGCCGCGAGCGGCCAGTGCCCGTGAGCACGGGAGCCGGTTGGAGCGGCTGCAGGATGGGTCAACAGCAGCCGGGAGTGGCCTATGCCCGAGAGCATAAGAGCCAGTTGGAACGGCTGCTGGAGGAAATACCCCAAAGTGGCAGGAGATGGAGGCTAGCCACAGTGGGCAGATAGTAAGCCCCACAGCAGTACCTCTTGTAGGGCTGCACGGTGTTTCTCCCTCATCAGAGGGGAACACCGAGGGTCAATCCTGGGCTGGCTGCAGGAGCTGGAGCAGGAGAAGCTTCAGGAGCAGCCGCGATGGCCAGTGCCCGTGAGCATTGGAGCCGGGTGGAGTGGCTGCAGGAACTGGAGCAGGAGCGGCCTCAGGAGTAGCGGCTTCAGGAGCAGCCGCGACGGCCAGTGACCATGTGCATTGGAGCCGGTTGGGTGCCCGAGAGCATCGCAGCCAGCTGGAGCGGCTGTTGGAGCAGATAAGTGGCAGGCTCCGGGAGATGGAGACTAGTCACAGGGGGCAGCTAGTAAGTCCTACAGCAGTACCTCTTGTAGGGCTGCACAGTGTTCTCCCTCATCAGAGGGGAGTATAGGGGGTCCATTCTGGGTTGAACCTGAACAGGGGTGCAGAACATACCCCTAGTGCACATGGGGTGCAGAAAACCTATTGGAAGACACTTACCATCAGGGAACTGCAAAACACTGAATGTTCCCAGTATCAACATGTGTATTTGAAAACATGGCAGGGCAGGGACTTGAAATGAAAGAAAGTTCCAAAAGTCCTAACAGCGGGTATTACGGGTTTCGCCCGCACAATAAACAAAAAAGACATGACACTAGATCACCAGGATGCACTGGCCTTATTTTGCTAACTACCAATATGAGTAAACAGCATTAGGAAGAAGTACCATCCAACCGGCTTTAGACCCTAATTTGCAGGCCTCTGCAAACCTGGAACCTCCATACCATCAATATTAAAATTTGGAGGCAACTTATCTAAACAGGTAAAGACCTTGACATAGAGGGAAACCCTGGGGCTCATTAAAGCAACGTCTAAAAACTACTTCCTGGGGAATGCGCTAACCCTCAACACAGACCCAACTACAGATCCAGACACCGACACCTCAACGTCCACGGAGGATGCCGAAAAAGTAACAAATCTACTAATAGTAACCATGGAGGAAGAAGTATAGGGTTATACCATAGAATTATTCAAAACATAATCCTCCAGTTCAGCATGTACCGAACTGAATGTTCATGCTTACAGGCAAAGAAATAATCAAAAGCGCATACTGAACTACAGTGCCCAAATAAAAAAGGAGTAATGGAGGACATCCAACACGAATCACAGGAATTCGTGTCCAAAAATCTTTATCATAAAATAGATGGTGGTTGCCACGTCATCATAGATTTGACTAATTTGAATACTTTCGTACTTTATATTCATTACTAGATGGGAACCTTTGTTACTGCAAAGGTATTGATCCTAGGTTACTACATGGCAAGCATCGTATTAAAAAATGCTTACTATACAGTACCCATTAGAGGTGACCACAGATGTATTTAACACAATGGATCATCTGCGGTTTCACTCTTAACTTAGCTCACATGTCAGTGACTTTGCCGTAAGAAAAGGGTACAGCCTTAATGGAGGCTTGCAGTAAACTAAACCATCCATCAGACTGGTAGTAGAATAATTGGCATTATAGTGGCTGTGTTCCAGCCACATAAATCGGACCTTTACATTATCAAATTACTGAGCGCAAACATGCGTGCACTCAAAAATTATGAGGGTCATTCTGACAGACCTAAGAAGCTACCAACAGAGGCCACAATGGTACTAAAAATGGTACTAAAAATGGTAGAAACATAACATTAGGCATTGTTCCTATCCAAACATTAACAGGTACCCGTCTATGGGTACATACTGTCTACATACTGATGGGCACTTAGATGGGATGCTACCAATTCCATCTCCAGCTGTGGGGGAGATGGAATGCACAGGAGGCATCATTACATACGCTGGGCATAAATACCTGGGAAAGTTGAGTGCATTCCATGGCTTTAAGTCATATTGTTCTGGGTTATATCACCAGTATGTTAGACTACTAATTGACTACACCACCGTGGTAGCATATGTCAACCATATGGGTGGAAACATATCGACATCATGTGACTATCTGGCCAACACAATTTGGCAATAGTGTATCCAGAAAGATATTAGGATATCAGCTACCAACTTACTAGGTAAACTGAATTTAGTGGCAGACAACAGGTCACGCTAAGTGTATGAAAACACTGTATGGATGTTGGATGAAAAATGTATTGCTGGAATTACAGCACGGTATGGAAGACCAGATAACGACCTATTCACATCCATGCTCTCCCCAGTTATCGAATTAGGTTCTTGGGAACCAGAACCTGGGGCAGTGGCTACAGATGCATTTTCGCTGCATTGGGGGGTAATTTATGCATTCCCTCCTTCTGCCTCATCAGTCGGGTATTTAGGAATAAACAGTAGACTCCGCGTCTGGTATTCTGATAGTACCCGATTGACCTACTCAACCATCGGTCCCGGTGATATCGACATGGTTTTAGAACCATGCATCACCATCCATCATAGACCTAATTTACTGGTTCTTCCCGCAACAAGGGGAGTTACCCATGTCATAATTATATAAACATATTAATTTATAGAGTTGAAAGCACCTCTACTACACCTGGGACTGACGGACCGAACAGTGGAATTATTTCAGCAGGCCACAGACAGTCCACCAAAAAATCAGTACTTGGTGTCATCAAGAAATGGGAAGTACTGTCACAACAATAAACATCACCCACAGATCTATGAACATCCCGTCTGTTCTGGAATTCCTGGCAAGTCTCCATTACGATGAGAGGCTCAGTCATAGTGCCATCAACTGCGCCAGAAGTGCTCTGTCAACATACCTGGCGCAAGGAACAGAGCGGCATTCTGTTGGGACACACCCTGGTAACCAAACTCATGAGGGGCATTTTAATATTAATCCCCCAAGAACCAGGTACTCCCAAATATGGGATGTGAGCATTGTACTGACCATGTTAAGAAACTGGTCTCCAGCTACAGCTCTGTCCCTACAGAAACTGACTATGAAAACAGTCATGCTGATGGCCTTGGTTACGGCACAAAGGGTCCAGTCACTACAGAAACAAAGGTTGGACAACATGATTATTTCATCTGGAAATTTAACTTTTCACATCAATGAAATAGTCAAACAGAACAGACAGGGGTCAGCAGGCCTAAAAACAGAATTCAGGGCCTACCCGACAGATGGTCGTCTCTGTATTGTAACACACTTACTATTATATATGGAGTATACTAAGATCATCAGAGGGAAAGAAATGTCACTTTAATCAGCTACAAACAGCCACTCAAAACAGTGACAGTCCAGGCCATCTCTAGATGGCTAAAACAGGTCCTAATAAAGGCTGGAGTAGACACTAGCATTTTAAAATCTCACTCCACCAGGGCTGCAGCTACATCGGCAGCTATGAAGTTGGACGTTCCTATGGACCAAATCCTCAAGACAGCAGGATGGTCAACGGAGGAAACTTTCCAACGACTTTATAACAATCCAGTCATTGAACCTGGAATATTTGCAGAAACAAATTTAAGTTCTGTAATATAATTTACCCCATAAATAGGGGCAATAATTGGTGTTAATATTTTTACCGTTGGGTTTCAATATCGTATTGATGTCTAATGATGTTAACTCTATTCTCCCCAAAATCAAGGCAGATGTGATGCATGGACTCGTACCACGGCATGAAATCACAGAGCTTTAAAATCTTCACGTAGTCACTCACGTGACTCCGAAGTAAAATAGTAAGATTAAACGAGAACTTACCAGTTTGAAGTTTGATCTTTATTTTATGAGGAGTAACGTTGAGGGAATACGTGCCCTCCGCTCCCACCCTTGATCATATCCTGAACTGGTATCTCTTCTCTAATCTTACTATGTTTAGTCATTACAGTTATCTGTGATTTCACACCGCTGCTTTGAAGAATGACACGCATGCGTCCTGGCGGGGTTCTTCACGTATTCCCTCAACGTTACTCCTGATAAAATAAAGATCAAACTTCAAACTGGTAAGTTCTCGTTTAATCTTACTATTCATCTGCACAAAATGAGGACTGAATTCTGCAATCTTCTTTGTGAGTTAGTATTACACCGGTAAAGTCTTATTTTTTTTTAAACAGACCTGATGGAAAAGGCTGTGTTTCATGTTCCACTATCAGTACTTTCTGCTGGCCATTCCCATGATTTAGGATGAGGCCTGGCCTCAACTGGAGATAGATACAGTTTGGACAAGAGACTGCAGATGTCAGATTTTTGAGATAGATGGTTTGTTCTTTTGTAGTTAGTAGAATTAAGACATTAAGTTTGAGAAATTAGACTGATACATAAACTTGGACATTTAAGTAAGAAAGAGAATTCCCAGAAACAAGGAAACCAAGTTGGTCCCCCCCCCACGTCACCCCCCCAAATTCTGCCAATGTTCATTGTTGCCAGAGGAATGCACTCCATTAGAAAATATGATTTCATGGACAATGGGAGCTAATTTAAATTTTGAAATTACTTCAGCCACTAATGACTTAATGTGAAAATAAAACTGCCTCAATGAAAGCAACTATTGCTGACAGTGTGAATTTCTTACAGCAATAGTCAATTGTTTTGACTATTTTACTGTTCTTTTTACAATCCATGTTCTCGGGGTATCTAAATCTAAATTTTATTAGTTATTTATGTTATGACATCGGATGGAAGCTGCATACCGAATCTCGTTGCGCTTATGTGCAATGACAATAAAAGATATTATTATTATTAAAATGATGATCATAAAAAAATATGAATGAGACCTTCAATGCATTAAGAACAACTGTATTCTGTGAAAGTCTGAAGAAGGGTTTCGGCCTGAAACGTTGCCTATTTCCTTCGCTCCATAGATGCTGCTGCACCCGCTGAGTTTCTCCAGCATTTTTGTGTATCTTCTGTGAAGCAAGGTCTGGGCACTATGTTCCTGTTATTAATATAGGGTGCAAGGTGTCAATCAAGTGGGGAGCGGATGACTAACTCAAGAGGTAACTCTATCCTTATGTTTTTCTGTCTTGACAGACGAGTTAAAATGGAACAAATTACCTCCTGCATTACATCTGTGATGATTGTGAAGTGAAAAAAGTCCTTCTCATTTTCTTCATTATAAGAATTGTTCGTGAAAAAAGTATGAATTCTTGCTTTTGATAGGACTAATATTTGGCACCATAAGATTGATTGACAGATACAGCCTGTGTACATTTTGTATCGAGTCCACGATGACCATCGATCACCCTTTCAAACTAGTTCTATTTGTACCCACTTTTTTGTCCATTTCCTACACCCTTGGAGTAGTTTACAGAGGCCAATTAAACTGCTAACTCACAAGTCTTTGGGATGTGGGAGGAAACTAGAGCACACGATAGAAACCCACACAGTCACGGGAGGAACATGCAAACACTACACAGACAGTACCCGAGGTCACGATTGAACCCAGGTCTTTGGCACTGTACATGCGCATGGAAATTGAAATAGTTATAGTTTCTAAGGTTAATGTCAAGGCAGGATCACTGAAACAAACCGGTAGAAACTTTACTCAACATAGGGGTTTGCTTGAATGAATAATATTATGTTCAATTTAACTGAGATAGTCAATAATTCCATAAAATCTGACACCATTAATAATCAAACTTGTTAACTTGGAACAGGAGCAATTTTTCCCATTCATGTAGTCATTCATTCTTTCATTCACTCATTCATTCATTCATTCATTCATTCATTCATTCATTCATATGGAGTTCATAATTACCTGTAAATGGATGTTTGCAGCTGAGGACAAAAGGGCAAGTGTTCAATTCTCATTCTGGGTAGTGATATTGATGAAACAAAATGTTGGTACATTTTAAATTTTCATTTAAATTTACATTTTCTTGTACATTACTGCAATAGAGTATTAAACCATGTCCCACAACAAAATGTTAAATCTGAAACATTTATTTTTTTAAATAAAAAAGCTTTTCCAAAAGTGCCTACAGCATCAGGATGTTCAAGTAAATGGGGACTGTGCTCCCATTCTTGAAAGAGATTAGATAACAAAAGTCAGATTTTAAGACGTAAACAACGCTGCTAAATCTGACTCCAGTTAATGATTTCTTCATTGGTGTAAATCCATCAGTGTTCAAATTTACTTTTATAACTGAACATGAAACAATTTTTCCTCAGCATAGTCTTCAACTATAAAAATAAATATTTCTTTAAAATATGCTAAAAATGGGTGTTTTTTAATTTTCACCACCGAGCCACTAATCTGTTTAAGTTGATTTTATGCATTGTAAAGAGCTGCCAGGCTTTCATGCCTTTGTTTTCAACTGGCAGTGTAAATGGAAATCTATCCTATTGGTATCCTGCCTGTGAGTTTATATTGAAATCAAAACAACTGTTTCAATAATGTCGGGCAAATACATTATTTTAGTGAGATATTTCTTACTAATGATTCATATAGTCCTTACAAATTGTGAAATTTAATAAAAATAATATCATACTTAACATTACCCATGTACCTTTGGTTATCTTGATGCATATTTCTATTCTTTGGAGTAGACATTCACCTTGAGTGGGGGTCGATATATGTGCTGCACCATATTTTACTGCATTGACATAACAAGCTAAGCATATCATGGGAAGCCAGAGGGTATTATTGTCGAGAAATTTATTATTGTCGACACTTGGTAACTCAAACCTTCATTGCTTGCACTCTGCCTCTAAATTTCATTCCAGATTACAATGCACTGAAGCACATTTTTAGTAAATGTAGCACTGCCAACTGGAGTTACATTTCTAGAAGTATGTATGATGCATCCACCCATGATGAATTTCTACTCCTTGACGTCCAGTCAATTTCAGGTCAAATAACAAAATCCAAATGGGTCAGCCCAGGTTTCCATTTTACAAGCAGAGGCAACAAAATCTGAGATTGAATGCAGTTTTCTTATAATCTAATAAACTATTAATTTTATTTGTATTAATAAAGATCTCAATCTAGACATTATCCGGGCTTGGGGACTCGCATCTTAATTGCACAGATGGTAGATTCCCTGCCAGGCAACATTTACCCCAGCCTTTGGACCAGTTCCCAACATAATGAACGAGAATTAAAAACTTATTTTTACTCGCCATTTCATTCAACCTCTATCTTAAAGAAAAATGGTAAAGTTGAAGTACTTTGGTGACATAAAAAAAATGAAACAATCACTGTGCCCTGTAGTATTACAATTCAAGGCTGTGACATTTTGAATCAAATGTAAGTGCTTGGCAGGAACAGGTGTTTGAACAGGCAAGTGTAGAACATTAATACAAGTACATTTTACTATAGTTTAGTTCTTAATAGCACCGCCAAACTACCTAACAAAGCACAACCATGAGCCTCAAATATCGCTAAGATATAATGTTTGACAGAATCTCTAGATTTGGTTTCAAAAAACACCATGGGACCAACAGAGTGTTAATACATGTAATAAAACTGTGTTTCTTTTATACAGATAGTAACAAAGATGATCATCACAAAGTACTTGAACAGACTGGTGTAATAAAAATAACAGTAAATACAATTCTAGCCTTTAATTTGCATAAATTAACATAAATGTACATGTATTCCTGTGTTAAAAAACATAACAGCTGCCATATACACTAGGTGGATTACAGCAGAAGCAGTGGAACAAAAAAACAAATGTGTCTTGACTATACCCTACTACCAACTTTTGTTTGGTTCTTGCCTTTCATCTATTTTTCACGGAACCTATAAAGGCTTTCAACTATTCATATATACTACTACAGCCTATTTCATCCACAGCTTCACATTTATTTTTGTGCAGGAACAGAACAAGATGAGATGGACTACTTTCTGAAGAGCCAGAGGAATTCAAAGTGTCTCCAGCAAAGCCATAACAGCAATGTTATCATAGAATACTGACTCCATTAGCATTTATGTAGGGAAACAGTTTCAACATTATAACATCCCCCCCTCCCATCAACCCCAAAACTTTTAAATTTACTTAGTAATGTTCAGACCTGCATGTATTAAGGCAAATGTGGAGCTAGTACAAGAACTAGCTCACATTTGGTAGCATCACCCAAGCTTCAATAAAATCATGGCACTGGTTCAATTCACCATTTGTATCTTATCCAGCAGAAATGCATATTTAACAATGACCTCTAAATATAAACTGTTAATCTAATTTATTGATGAACAGTTGCAGCTATAATTGGCAATCTGGAATCATACAAGAGATATGTGCAGTAAGGTTTTTACATTGGCCTGCAGAGGGCACTGATACTTTAGTTCAATCCTTTTGGCACCAAGCTTCCACTTATTTCAGTCAACACATAGAAACACAGAGCAGAAAGTTTGCTGGTTATTGTGTGCAGTTTTAAAACTTTGAGGTCTTTCATACGTCTGCATTTTAGTTGGGTCTTCTGATATTCCAAATCTCAGTGCTCCACACTGAACAATACAAAAGCATCCACCACCAGATTCTTTGAAGTTAAGGTTTGAAAAATTTGAAGTCAGGAGAATTTTAAGGCATCCAGTTTCCAGTTTATTTTGACCTAAAATGATAAATTAAAAATGATGTTAATAAAGTTCTAAGTATTCTTTAAACTCCAAATAATAATAATAATAATAATAATAATAATAATAATAATAATAATTAATAATGATTTGATAATAATAGCACCTCATCACATTTGATTTAATCCAAAGTCCATGAAGAATTTGATGCTAAAGCCTGCTACCCAGCAGAACATGCTGAAGGATAACAGCATGCTGCGGCACAGCAGTGTAGCGGTAGAGTTTCTGCCATACAGCGCCAGAGACGTGGGTTCAATCCTGACCTCGGGTGCTGTCTGTATGGAGTTTGAACGCTTTCCCTGTGACTGCATGGGTTTTCTCCAGGTGGTACGGTTTCTCCTCACATTTCAAAGACGTGCGGATTTGTAGGTCTGTAAATTGTTCCTAGGATCGAACTAATGTACGGGTCGGTGCAGACTCGGTGGGCCAACGTGCCTGTTTCCATGCTGTATCTCTAAACTAAACTATATCCAAGTTAAGAAATCAGTTTTTCAGAGCTTAATGGGCCTGTCCCACTAAGGCGATTTTTCAGGCGACTGCCGGCGACTGTCAAGTTGCTGGCGACTGTCAAGTTGCTGGCGACTGTCAAGTTGCTGGCGACTGTCAAGTTGCTGGCGACTGTCAAGTTGCTGGCAGTCGCCTGAAAAACTGGCAACTGGAACAGCGACTGTCAGAGTGGAACACACACACACACACACACATCGCTTCCTTCACCAGCACGTTATGCAGGCGGGGGACAGGGCAAACGGGGGGAGGGCTGTCTGAGTGAAGTTCACACGGTGCAAATTCAAGGTGATACCGCGATGAACAGGAAGGTTGGCGCTGTAATTAAGACGGCTGAAGCACAGTGTACGGTAAGTCCTTTAAAAGAGGGGGGGAGAAGGAGTGGATATAACTTTTAAGAAGCTAGAGATACACGGCTGAGAAGCTCGGTGGACATTTAACATTACTGGTCGGTTATCCTTGGTTCTGAAAACTACTGCTTACGTTTTTTTTCCCCCAATGCGCCAATGAAATTCACCGGTCAGCACCGGATACAACTTACGAGAACCTACGAGAACCTTCGACCGCCTGCCGACCCACTAGGACCTCCTGGTGACCCACCTACGGCACGAGAATTCTCGCTACTCTCCATGGCGGCTTCATTCGGTGACGATAATGAGGCTGCGACTAGTTCCCAGAATGCGGGAACTCCTCACGACCATGAAGGCGACTCCCCGGCAACCACCCGCGATCATGTGGCGACCATGTGGTGACTGTATAGTCTCCTGCAGTCGCCTAAAATGTCGCCTAAGTGACAGGCCCATAACTCTTCAAACCTGTTGGAGTCAGAGATCAGATGTAAATATAGGTTTCAGCTGCATTTGTACCCTTTTGGTAATACCCATAGGAATGTACATCACAATACTAACAGTGATTCTGCATGAGACTGTCAGCACTTCATAGACTGAATAGGTAGCCTAATTTTAGTCAGTCTGAAGAAGGGTCTTGACCCGAAACATCAGCTATCCATGTTCTCCAGAGATGCTGCCTGACCTGCTGAGTTACTTCAGCACTATGTGTCCTTTTGTGTATTATCCAGTATCTGCAGTTATTTGTTTCTAGTCTAATTTTAACTTAGTGACCTTCCTTTTTTCAATTTCAATGAAAACTGAGATTCTAAAAATAATCTGCTGTGACAACTGGAGCTTTCATCAATTGAAGCAGATAGCACATATGGAATGGGCTGATAAGCAGAGAAAGCACATGTTGTAAAAGGAAGAAGCTGATCAAGACTGTTACACTAACCAAGTAATAAGGTGTAATATCTATCAGAAGATCGATTGGGGGTCACTATTTAACCCTAAATGGAACCCAGCAGCAGAACAGAATATAGAAACAAAATGCTGGAAGAACTCAGTGGGTCAGGCATCTCTGGAGAAAAGGAATAGGTGGTGATTTGGATCGAGACCCTTCTGCAGACCAACGGTCTTCAGACTTAGTTATTCCAGCAATTTGTGCCTATTCCCCAACAGAACAGCATGACAGATACACCAATATAGGTTACTCAACACACAGCAGATTTATCCTAGGGCTCTGTATGCATGGGACACAGCTTGGACGAGCTGAAGGCTGATTGATGGGATGGCCATTGTCCTTTTTTCCTGCTACCTTTCCAACACAATAAATAATTTCACGGGATCTGCCATCCTAACTTTGCTGGAGGCACAGCAGAACTTCCTCTTTGATGCAGCTCCAAGGGCATGCTGCCAGGTCTCAACTTCAATGATTAACTTTAGTGGCGGATTTCATAGACTCATAGCAATGGTATGATGTGTACTGAAAATGAAAACTGGAATTGCCTATAAGACATGAGTACTGAGGATTACAGTGAAAAGGATTGTTGATGAAGCTTGGGTATAATCGGCCAGAATCAAAGAGAACGGAGACAGAAAGAATGGTAATGTGTTGCTTTGATATCAATTAAAAAAATTTTAATTAAAAAAAAAAAAAATTATTTATTAGAAGTAGACATATTATAAAATGTAGTTACATATTATAGTAAAAAAACTTTTCATATACATCAGTCATACATTATTAAAATTTTCCATTATCAATTACTTCTGCTTCTAGTGTTTTTATTTTTTATAGAAAGAGGGAAAAAGAGAGGGTAGAAAGTTACAAATAAAAAAGAAAGCAAAAAAAAAAAACACAACAGAAAAACAAGGGAGGTGGAATGGGTTACCTGTAATACATCAATGGAGATAGGTTCGTAGGTTATAAAGTATAGCTTTTCATCTATTCCTGAGTTCAATATCAATTAATTTTGTCAACAGAGAATATTATAGAAATCACAATGTTCAAGGTGTGCTGGACCTGAACTTGGAGGGTGATGATTTGATTAACTTTTGACTAGAAAACAAGAATTAAATCATCTGTGTATATTGACTGAATTTTAATGATGGACAGAAAGCAGAGAGTAGTAGTGATCTATATACTGCAGCGCTGTACCCAGGTGACGATAAAGATCACTGATTTATATATATATATTGAGAACCTGGTTTTCGGTATATGTCTTTTCAAAGTGTGCAAATAACACAAACCTAGAAATGTGGTAAATACCATGAATAGATGATTTCAGGTTATTCAAACAGATGAAATTTCACTTTTATGAATTGAGGTCATTCCGATAGGACTAACAAGGAGAGGCAATAAGAACTAAAGAGCACACTCATAAAGCAGGACGGATTAAAGAAAATCCCAAGGCTTTTTATACCTTTATTAAAAACAAGAGGGTAACCGGGGAAAAGGTAGGACCTTTCAAGGATAAAGGAAGGAAGGAATTTGTGCTTGGAGTCTGGGAATGTAGGCGAGATGAATACTTGGCATCAGTTTTCACCAAAGAGAAGGACATGAGGAAGTGAGATCAGTGTGGAGAATACTAATACGCAAGGGCAGTTTGAGATTAAGAAGCAGGGATGTTGGAGCTCATGAAGTGCATTAAGGTGACTAGAACCACAGGACCTGATGCAATTGATCCCTGGTTATTGAGAAAAGCAAGCGAGAAGATTGTGGTAGCCGTTAAGAAAATATTTGCTTCTTCTCTAGCCAGAGGCAAGGTCACGAGGGACTGGAGTGAAACTAACGTTGTTCCTTTATTTAAGGGAAGTAGAGAAAATGTAGGGAATTATAGGTCAGTGATAGGGAAGCTATTGGGGAGGATTCTTCAGTATAGAATTTTCTCCCATTTGGAAGATATTGATTATTTAGGGACATGGTCAGCATGGGTTTGTGCTCAATTTTTTATAACAGAGAATTTTTATAATGGAGAATTAAACTACAACTAGAATACTGCGACAAATTTTAGTCATCACAATTTACAAAGGACACATAAGTCCAAGGAAGGGTGCAGGAAAGACTCCTCGCAATATTGATTTATCGGATGAAGAATGCCGATAGGTGGTTATCAGCAGAGGTTTTTGCCTGCGTTTATCTGGGACTCCATAGCAACTATGTATATCTCACTAACAGTTTATTAAGTGTTGCCAAGGAATAGTATATCTGACTGCTGGTGAGGAGCAGCATTTGAACATAAGTTCAGGAGGAGTCTATTCAGCCCTGGGTCTGCTCTGCAATTCAATGAAATCATGACTGTGTTGATTTTGAACATAATATTTACCCATGTTCAATCAAGACCCCCTAAATACATTACCTAACAAAAATCTCAGGCTTGAAATCCAAACTGATCCACTGCTATTTGCATATCAATGGAACTTCAAAACGTTTACCCATGTTAATTAGTGAGGTACTCAACTTTCTAAAAGCTTGGGATCAGTTCCAACAGGATTTTCCAGCCATATCTGCATATCTCCTGATTCCTCCAATATTTAAGACTCTACTGTTCTCTGATCTGACTGTAATGAATGTGTGTGCCCCAAAAGCCAAGTGGAGTATAGAATTTCAAACATTTACCATTCTCTGAGTGATGAAATGCATTATTTCAGGAACATGATACATATTCTACTTGAATATAACTGATGGAAAAGAGGAAGTTCCATTGAAGTTCGAAGTTTGAAGTTCCATTGCTATGCAAAGTGCAGCTTGGATTTCAAGCCAGAGATTTTTGTTAGGTAATATTTCAATTAATGGTTTCCTTATAGTCACAAGTACCATGTACAGTGAAATACATTTTTTGCATAAAGCTCAGCAAGACTATCCCTGAAAATAAACACAATCGCACCAGTTAGGAATAGGAATAGGAATACTTTATTATCACATGTGACTAGGCACAGTGAGATTCATTGTTTGCATACACAATGTATACAAATAGCAGCCACCAACAGCATTGACAAAGTTACAAAGCACGCTGGCTCCCCCTTATGTGCCCCACCAGCGTCCCACCAGTTCCCCCACACCGAGTCCCCATTGTCCATTGTTCTCCCCCCACCTCCCTCACGGCTGACCCCCACGCCGGGTCCTCCATTGTTCTTCCCCTCCCCTCTCACGGTGGTCCTCCATGCTCTCATCGACCGTGGGTCGACCCACAAGGTATCGCCGCCGCCGCGAGGCTGCACCACTGCTGAGGCCCCATCATCGCGAGGCTTCACCGCTGCCATCGCCGAGGCTTCACCGCTATCGACGTTCCACTTCACGTCTCCGTGGTGCTGACCCGGGCCCCAACCGCAGGCTCTATCGGCTCCTTCGCCCAACCCAGGCTACTACCTGCGAGACCCCGAACCGGGCTTTTATGCGGCGATCCAGGAGGCATCGAGACCGCGGCACCTCGATAAAGGCCTTCGGCCGCGTTCCCAGTCCACAGCCGTGGCCCGTTGGGAAGCCTTCTGGCTGTGTGGCCAAATCTATATGCAAGAGGCACCATTTTGGCGGCATTGTACAGTGTTTAATGGGCTATCCCTTATTCTAAGAAGATAATCCCTTGTTCTAAACTCCTTTGCGAGAGGAAACATCCTCCCCTCATGTAGCCTTGCACCAGGCAGGTGCCAGAAAGCTGCAGCAAATTTCCAGTGTGAGCCATGCAGCTCACAGCTTCTAAAACGAGGACTAAATTTAAAATTACATTTTGAGGCTGGCATATTCTGAAGGTCAGCGGCTCGTAAGCGTTAGCGGATGAGGGGGGAACCTCATTGAAACTTACCGAATAGCGAGAGGCTTGGATAGAATGGATGTGGAGAGGATGTTTCCACTCGTGGGAGAGTCCAGGACCAGGGGTCATTGCCTCAGAATAAAATGAAGATGAAGAGGAATTTATTTAGTCAGAGGGTAGTGAATCTGTGGAATTTATTGCCACAGAAGGCCGTGGAGGCCACGTCAATTGATATTACTATCTTGTGTCAACTACCACCTCCTATTTCAGGGTAATCTAACCTTATTGTTTCAGTAGAAATTAGTATTTTTAACTCAAGATAACTTAGCTACTAATATAAAATGTTTACAGTACATATGTCCCTGTGCAGTCTGCTTTAACTTCAGAGAACCATAATAGAATAATAATTTTGTAAGTATTTGTGTAAGATATAAACCAATTTATCCAAACAGTGAATTGTTCCGTTTGCAAATAAGTTGATATATTATCATTAACTCTCGTAGGGTGGTTTGATGGATGGAACTGCATACCAGGTTGAGATGGGACAAGAGAAAAAATATCATAATGGCCACATGTGGACTGGATACAGGCCTAAAGTATTTCTCACAGAGGGGCTCCATCATTATGTGAAACAGAACTCTGCAGGAGAGTTGCCCATATGTTCTCCCAACTGTGCCTAGTTCACTGAATAATGTTATGTAAGTGAACTTGTCAATGTACATTTGGTTATACCCAAAGTACACAATGGCCTTTATGTAATGCATAATCTGTTTTATCAACTGGACACCTTATTTTGTACAGTCCTCTGGAATGTTAACTTTAACTTTTAATTCTGGTATGACTTAGAAAGGCTCGATGAAAGATCTTATCTGAAGTCGTGGAACAACTGCCGACTGCTGAACATCAATGATTGTCAAGGATAAGTTCTTGGCAGCAAAATCTTAATCTACTGTTCCCTTCTATTCTCTTTGGAGAAGACAAGGAAGGCTGAGGACCCAGAAAAAGACATCCAAACTTACAAATGAGAACATATTAATAGAAAGATTAAACGAGAACTTACCGTTTGAAGTTTGATCTTTATTTTATGAGAAGTTGAAGTGAGGGGTTACGTGAAGAGCCCGCCAGCCCGCATGCGCATCAAACTTTAGAGCAGCTGTATGAAACCACAGAATAATTGCTGACCGAAGCTATAGGAAGATTAACGAGCTTTGAACTACCGAATGATCTTTATGAGAAGTAGGGTTGGGAGTGGAGGGCACGTAATCCCTCACTTCAACTTCTCATGAAATAAATATCAAACTTCAAATGCTAAGTTCTCGTTTAATCTTTCTATTTTATTTTGACGTCACGTGAGTGATTACATGAAGACTGCAAAGCTCTGTGGTTTCATGCAGTACTCCAATCTGTGTGTGAAACACTTAAACAGATAAACCATTAATGGTAGAAAAACCATGGGTTATTAATATCATGATGCTAACTTGCATACGTGGCCATTGTTCTTAACCAGACCATAGTCCCAATAGACTGTAGAGTTAGACAATAACTCATGCAACACTGTGCAGAATTCTATCTGCAAATATCCAAACATATTCAACCAAATTTATAATTTATTAACACGCACTATGTAAGCCTCTTGCTATATGATGAAAGGGAAAATCCATTCTATTGGCTGCTAATGAGCCATCAGCAATATCTTGAGACTATTGAATAACAAAAAAGAAACTATCTTTCATCTCATAGGTACTAGCAAACTCAGTGCACTTGTATACCTAATGACATCCCCGATCTCTGCTCTGGTGGGTATGCTGTCAACTTCAAATGTACGCAATCCTGCTCATTTTGCTTATGAGATCATTCCCATAACAAGCTATCCAAAAGTCAGTTATGACATAGAGACCAAGCCAGAGATTGAGTAAAGGCTGTGTTCTTTGTGCTGATATGAGTTGCTGCAAGCATAATCATCTTAAAAATACTGCTCCCATTAGGAAAAAGTAGAAGAATATTTGCATAATAATTTACTGATATACATCGCACACTACAATGAGTGTAGGCTATTAGAGTGGTCAAATAAAAGACACCCTGCATAACGTTAGTGAACAGCGGGTAAATAACCAATCATTTATTGTCCCACTTATGGTACTATGAAGAATGACAAAGCAGCACAAGCAATGTCAATTGTGCTATCACATAAACGCTTCTCTAGGATCAAACTGAAAGCCACACAAACCCCTGTTACCTCCGTTTAAAAATAACTCACATATGTTGTTCACAAGCTTCTCATACAATCGTGCAGAGCTAGCTGCCCGAGAAGACAGGCTGCCCCAGCCGTCACTCGTGACTGAGTAAATACGAGTTGCTTCAGCCGCGTGAATGAATGGGCAAAATTGGCACTGTTAAATTTCATGTTGCCTCATTTTTAATATCGCAAAAGGTATCTACCGATAACCCATAAGTTTAATCAGCTGCAAATTTTGCATATTACCTAAAAATCGATGACTCAATGCCCTTTAATCTGAGTAGGGCATCATTGGCTTTCACCACTAGCTTTGTTATCAAAACAGCAGAATCTGTGCCTCATGAGTATAGACATGGCAGAGTATGCAACTACAAGATCGATTGTCTGAATCCGTTAAATTGCAGAATGCCAATCATCCATCTTAAACTGGGTAACTAAACCCATGATCAGATTAGCCAAATGCTAACCTGATTCGGCCTGCACTCTATTTCTGTAATCTTGAGAAAATCAGAAATACCCTTCTAGTCCTAGGCCAGACCACTCATTCTCGGATGAGCTGTCATTGATTGCACTCGGAACCCCTGTTCCTCTATTGACCATACGGACGGAATTTTTTTTGCCGTATCTACCCGCGGAAGATGCATTATCTAGTTATTCATACATTTCGTTGATAACATATAATCAGAACCTTATGACTAGAGCTGAAACCACAGTCTCCCTTTGATGTGGGAATACGAGTTAACTCTTGACTAAGAGTCACAACGAATACTCAGCGTTTTCCCTCAGAGTGGAAATTAGTATAATGCAAGGCTGAATCAGGAATTACCTCGCAGTCCTTTGACTGAAACCACATGTCTAAGTCACCAGAGTGCAATACACAATCTCTTCGACCCGCCACTCAATCAGGAATACTGGTATTGAGAGCCTATGGATTATTATAAATACATTGTTGATTCACAACGTGAACCTGCAGGTCAGATAAAAATTATATTATATGCCAGACCAGCTTCCTGCTGGTAACTACCTATCCCAGATAGGATGGCAATGATGATTCCAATGAACCAGCAACTCTACTAACTGTGGAGAAATAAACCATGTGTTGAGGAAGACTTCAACTACTTCATTCTACTGAGCAGTCTGATAACCTCAATCACAGATGATGAGGCAGTGCTTCCCTGGTCAATATGACCCATATGCCAGCCAGTTCCATGATGGTCTACCCTGAACCAGGGTAACCAAACTGTTCCTAATTGGAACTTACAGAGGTTACTATGCAAGGCTCCCTGCCAATGTCTCTACATCAACCTGATCTATCCCAGAGACAGTGAAATCCACTAGACAGCCCATGCTGCCAGTAAACCCAAACCTGGGCCGACAGACTGCTCCATATCGGAGTTTACGGAGGTTAATAACGAGACCTTACTTACCAGCGTCTCTGACCCCGGGTTGATTTGCTTATTGGAGCTTCAGCGAGGTTCCATTTGCAGACCCTGTCTGTCATGCTTGTTATTTTTGTTAGATAGCTGCTGCCGCTGTAGTGGCTTGTCCGTCCCCGAGGGAACTGCAAATTTAGAGGCAAGAGCAGGCAGCTCTTCCTTATGTGATTCTCGCACATCATGCATTAAAGCATGGGATTCAGGCACATAGTCATGTTCGGAGTCAGTTCCATACTGATCTCTGACACTCTCATAGAGTGAGAGAAATAGTGCACCCCGAACCAGGCGTTGCCATATGCGTATGCCTCGGACTGCCTGTGCATGTTTCCGTAACACAGAGCATATTTTGTGACACCATCTCCGATAGTCTTTCGAGTGGGGGGAATATTCCAACCCTGAACCAGGGGTAGCTACAGGCATATGACTTGAACTGCCTGTGCATGCTTCCGTAATACGGAGCATAATATTTGGCACCATCTCCACCACTCCTTTCATCCGAGTGGGAGGAATTTTGCAACCCTGAACCAGGAGCTGCCTCAGGCATGTGTGCATATAATTTGACACCATCTCCATCACTCCGTTCATCCGAGTGGGAGGAATATTGCAACCCTGAACCAGAAGCTGCCTCAGGCATATGTGCATATACTTTGGCACCATCTCCACCACTCCTTTCATCCGAGTGGGAGGAATATTGCAACCCTGAACCAGGAGCTGCTGCCTGACATGCCTTCGTAACACGGAACATTTCTAGTGCCACCATCTGATTCATCAGATGTTCTAATTGAGACAAACGCCCAATCACATCTGCCAAGATGTGGGGACAGAATCCCCTTGACCCAAATCATCCAACAGGACCTGTCCTACAGACTTGCCTTTGACTTTGCCCCGTCTCGGGGTTGTCAGGCTGCTCCCTCTAGGAGCCGAACCGGGACTAGCTGTGCAGATCGGTGCTCTGTCGGTATCATCATTATACTTACCAGACAGGTTGCACCTGCTAGTGACTCCGAGTCCTTGCTCCCTTCTGGAGCCCCAACGGAGTATTACAGGGAAGAACTGGAGCGCCTCTGGCCGCCATATGACTCGGATGAGCGGCATTATAATCGGAGTCACCTCTTCCCGATAGTCCGCTAGACAGAGTGGGAGAAATACTGCAACCCTGCACTAGGTATAGTTCCACAGGTGTCTGATAGACACAGCTGAATAAAGGCTTCCCAAGCCAGGAGCCCTTTTCTGGAGCCTCAGTGGAGTTCCTCCGAACAGCCACCCACTCCAGTGGAGTCCCATACTGTGTCAAAAGCAAGTCAAGTTTTTCTATACCATATGGTGTATGATAATAAATGTCCTATCTGCTGCGATAATCACAAACGTGACCGAACAGCAGCTGCTATTAAAAAACTGCCAGCTCCATTTTTAACTGCCTTAATCCTACTAATAAAGCACTATATGCTGATACCAGCATGTGCTGCCTCAGCAGCATTTCTATGTTTAAATTTTTTAGGTGCTATGCCAGACTAATGCTGAACCAGCGTATACTGCCTCAGCAGCATTTTTATGTTTAATAATATATATAGGCGCTATGGCAGCCATTCGCTGCCCTGGCCGCGGCTATCACCGGTCGCTGTAAACTTCGCAATGATACGAAACGTAGCCGCTATATTAATACACTGTCTGCTGCTATTTTTAGCAGCGAGCTCCCAAGCCGTACCGGCAGCCCGAACTCCTAATGGAGTTCCATGGTGGCTAAAATCCTGCCGGCAATAATGAAACCGAGTTCCTCTGGAGCTTCCACGGCGGCCTCCGATAAATCGGCCACCTGTTCCCGTACGGAGCTCCAATGACGGCCACCGCCAAAACGGCTGCCTCCATCAGATACTCTGGGACCGCTGTCGCAGCGGCCCGCTGAAAGTAACATTCACTTACCTGCCAGAGCAGTTTCGAGCAGTTGCGAACTACTCCGACCCGCCGCATGCATTCTCGCGAATTGACGCGCATGCGGACTAGCAGGCTCTTCACGTAGTCACTGACGTGACTTCAAACAAAATTGCAAGTGGACTGAATAGCTGGAACTTTGCAAGAGATTTACAACAGTGGGTTTGAGCTACTATTATATAAAGGAATTATTACTTAAAAACTATTGTAAATGGTATAATATAAATTATCCAAATTTGGCTTTTTGGCTCCATGACAGCACTTTGCTCCTAGTTTGCTCTTTCCCTAGAGCTCAATAGTTCATATCTCTGTACATTTATTTAAAAGCACAACACCCTCTGCTTCAACTTAATCTTGCAGCAAAGCTTCTCACACTATTAGAGTAAAGAAATTATTCTGAGCTTCTCTCTTCACTCCCGTGATGTTTCTACATTTTAGTGAAGGACAATGCCAATGGCCAGCCAACAAAGAGGAAGAGATGTTCCCTCTTCAACCTCTGTAACTTGTCATCCCTTGGAATCATCATGCAGAATTAAAAATTGTACTTGGTTCTTTCTACAATGAAGGGAATATAATGCCATGCTAAACGTGTTCTGAATATTGTGGGGCAAATTAATCAAAATCCTTTACTTGTTGATTGTACTGTTTCTAAAATCTGGAATGATATTAGCATCTTTATTTTTTATACAAGGTACTATTCAAACATTTTACACTTCACTCCATGGCATTGGCTACTTAAGGTCACATTAAGTGATTTTGTTCCATCACTCTTTTCAGATTCAAAGTGCTGGAGTTACTCAGTGGGTCAGGCAGCATCCCTGGAGAACATGAATAGATGACGTTTCGGGGTGGTACCTTTTTTCAGACTGAAGAAGGGTCCCGACCTGAAACCTCACCTATCCATGTTCACCAGGTGTGCTGCCTGAGCTGCTGAGTTACTCCAGTGCTTTGTGCCTTTTTTTGTAGACCAGCATTGTGCAGTTCCCTGTTTTCACTCTTTTCAGACTGTTAATATTCTTTTGATTTCAAGTTGATGTTCGGTAACATTGTATGTTTTTCAGCTGTCCCCCAGTTTTACAATATATCCTTTGAGATGTCATCTTGTCCATGAGTTCCAACATCTGTTCTCATGGCAGTGTTTTCCAGTTTTTCTTTCAATCTTCTAGAATTTATGTGTAATTTATTATTATACTATGTATAGTTTATGTTTTCATATGTTGTCTGAGTCTATTTGCATGCTGCTGAAAGCAAGACATTCATTTAAACCTGTATCTCACCGTACTAGTGCATACGACATTAAACATGATTTAACTACTCAGATTAACACTCTAGTTACCACTCCCGTTTTCCTTCTGGCTGGCCTTGTAAACCTTTCCCTGGATATTTATGTTCTTTCTGCAGTCGTTGGGATGGACAAGCACAAGAACCTCCTTCAATGCCCATCTCCAAGGACCTGCATTATTTGCCACTATTCATCACAAGAGAATCACCAAAATGGTCTTTTCTATTTGTTCCTGCATCAGTACCAATGGAATCCTCAATAATCCATCCTCAACCTCCTCCATTTCTTTTTCTTGTTGCTGCCCCTTGCCAACAGAATATGTGGACATGGAATCAGCTTGCCTATGGGCTTTAATGACATTTAACTTTCTACCTGGGATGAGCAATAGGAAAAGGTTGGGCAGGCTAGGGCTTTATTCCTTGGAGTGCTGGAGGCTGAAGAGTGATCTTATGGAGTTGTATTAAATCATGAGAGGATAAAATGGGGTAAATGCACAGTCTTTTATCCAGGTTAGGGGAATCAAGAATATGTTCTATTTATAGAGAAATCAGCAATCATGTTCTATGTATGGAGAAATCAACAATACATTATTGGCATACTTCCTGCAACTTCCTGCAAGTATGATGTTGTGGGAATTACTGAGACATGGCTGCAAGAGGGCCAGGGTATACACCTCCTATCGAAAAGACAGACAGGTGGGCAGAGGGGGTGGGGTTGCCCTGTTGGTGAGGAATTAAATTCAGTCCCTTGCAAGGGGTGACATTGAAACAGGAGATGTGGAGTCAGTATGGATAGAACTAAGGAATTCTAAGGGTAAAAAGGGACTAATCTACAGGCCCCCAAACAGTAGCCTGGACATAGGGCGCAAGTTGAATCAGGAGTTAAAATTGGCATGTAGTAAAAGTAATGCTGTGGTTGTTATGGGAGATTTCAACATGCAGGTAGACTGGGAAAATCCAGTTGGTACTGGACCCCAAGAAAGGGACTTTGTAGAGTGCCTTTGTGATGGATTCTTAGAACAGCTTGTATTGGAGCCTACCAGGGAGAAGGCAATTCTGGATTTAGTGTTATGTAATGAACCGGATTTGATAAAGGACCTCGAACGTTAATGAGCCATTAGGAGGCAGGTTTAATCTACAATTGGAGAGGGAGAAGGGTAGATCGGAGGTGTCAGTGTTGCAGTTGAATAAAGGGGACTATGGGGCCATGAGGGAGGAGCTGGCCAAAGTTGACTGGAAAGATACACTAGCAGGGATGACAGTGGAACAAAAATGGCAGGTGTTTCTAGGAATAATACAGAAGGTGCAGGATCAGTTAATTCCTAGGAGGAAGAAAGATTCCAAGGGGAGAAAGGGACGACCATGGTTGACAAGGGACGTCAGGGACAGTATAAAAATTAAAGCGAAGAAGTACAACGTAGCAAAGATGAGCGGGAAGCAAGAGGATTGGGTAATGTCTAAAGAGCAACAGAAGATAACCAAAAAGACAATACGGGGCGAAAAGATGAGGTACGAAGGTAAGCTAGCCAAGAATATAAAGCAGGATAGTAAAAGCTTCTTTAGGAATGTGGAGAAAAAAAATAGTTAAGACCAAAGTTGGACCCTTGAAGACCGAAAAAGGTCTTTATTATGGGGAATAAGGAAATGGCAGATTAGTTGAACAGGTACTTTGGATCTGTCTTCACTAAGGAGGACACAAACAATCTTCCTGATATAGTAGTGGCCAGAGGATCTGGGGTGACAGAGGAACTGAAGGAAATCCACATTAGGCAGGAAATGGTGTTGGATAGACTAATGGGACTGAAGGCTGATAAATCCCCAGGGCCTGATAGTCTGAAGATGATGAAGAGGAGGGGGCCGAGTACGGAGCCTTGGGGAACGCCTTGAGTGACCGCGGCTGTAGCAGAGGTGTGGTTGTGGAGAGAGATGAAGTGGGATCTGTTGGAAAGGTAGGAACGGAGCCAGCTGAGTGCAGAGCCTTCAATGCCGAAGTCTTTGAGTCTGGTGAGCAGGATGTTATGGTTCACTGTATCGAAGGCTGCGCTCAGGTCGAGGAGGATGAGGATGTTGAGGGAACCAGTGTCAGCAGAGGTGAGGAGGTCGTTGAGGACTTTGAGGAGAGCAGTTTCTGTGCTATGGAGGGGGCGAAAGCCAGATTGGAGGGGTTCAAGTAGGTTATACGCAAGGAGGTGGGAATGAAGTTGCAACGCAACGATACGCTCCAGGGTTTTTGAAAGAAAGGGGAGGTTTGAGATTGGGCGGTAGTTAATGAGAGAGGAGGGATCAAGACCAGGTTTCTTTAAGATTGGTGTAACGGCAGCAGTTTTGAAAGCGGAGGGGACAATTCCTTGGGACAATGAGGAGTTGAAGAGATTAGTGAGGTAGGGGCAGAGAACAGGGAGGCAGGACTTCAACAAGGGAGTGGGGAGAGGGTCGAGGGAGCAGGTAGTGGGTTTGGAAGAGCTGATGAGTTTGGAGATTTCAATAGGGGTGACCAGATGCTATGAGAATGCAGGGTGACTTGGACAGGTTGGGGGAGTGGGCAGATGCATGGCAGATGAAGTTTAATGCGGATAAATGTGAGGTTATCCACTTTGGTAGCAAAAACAGGAAGGCAGATTACTATCTAAATGGCGTCAAGTTGGGAAAAGGAGAAGTACAACAGGATCTGGGGGTCCTTGTACATCAGTCTATGAAAGTAAGCATGCAGGTACAGCAGGCAGTGAAGAAAGCGAATGGCATGTTGGCCTCTATAACAAGAGGAATTGAATATAGGAGCAAAGAGGTCCTTCTGCAGTTGTACAGAGCCCTAGTGAGACCACACCTGGAGTATTGTGTGCAGTTTTGGTCCCCTAATTTGAGGAAGGACATTCTTGCTATTGAGGGAGTGCAGCGTAGGTTTACAAGGTTAATTCCCGGGATGGCAGGACTGTCATATGCTGAGAGAATGGAGCAGCTGGGCTTGTACACTCTGGAGTTTAGAAGGATGAGAGGTTATCTCATTGAAACATATAAGATTGTTAAGGGCTTGGACACGCTAGAGGCAGGAAACATGTTCCCGATGTTGGGGGAGTCCAGAACCAGGGGCCACAGTTTAAGAATAAGGAGTAAGCCATTTAGAACGGAGACGAGGAAACACTTTTTCTCTCAGAGAGTGGTGAGTCTGTAGAATTCTCTGCCTCAGCGGGCGGTGGAGGCAGGTTCTCTGGATGCTTTCAAGAGAGAGCTAGATCGGGCTCTTAAAAATAGCGGAGTCAGGGGATATGGGGAGAAGGCAGGAACGAGGTACTGATTGGGGATGATCAGCCATGATCACATTGAATGGTGGTGATGGCTCGAAGGGCCGAATAACCTACTCCTGCACCTATTGTCTATAACTCCTTTAGTAGCTTGTCGTATAAATAAAGTGCATAATATTCATATTAATATTCCTATATGTGTGTGTAAGTCACAATATTACTCTCCATTACTCCAATAATTAATTGGTGTTTTTACAACCTTTGTAGATATAATGATCTCTCAAGACTCTGATATTGGTGTACTCTTATTCATACAAAGCTTTTTTTGAAATCGAAATAACTTTGTTGAAACTTGACAAAAATAAATCTTGTACTTTTTGTACTTTTACATCATTAAAACTTAACAGTTTATATAATCTTTGACATTAAATAGAAATTTGATTCCAGTGAACTTGTAAGTAAGCCTTATGTGTGTGAATGTAGGGAATTGTTAAATAAAATTTTATTATTGCAGGGAAAGTAAATAAACTCTTCTGACCTTGGTTCTAGATGAAGTGTGATATCCTTAAGCCTTGGAAGCTGGTTAAGTTTGCAACAGTGGGCCTATGAGCTAAATCACCATTGGCACTGCTGCTACAGCTGTTTAGCAACTTTCACATTGTGAAATATTGAGCTTTGTCATCCTGGTGCCAGCCAACTTCCCAGATTCTCTGTTGGTTGTGTCACACAAGGCATTTTCCAGATGCAGAAGGCAACATGAACTAATCTCTGCATCCAAAATTTGAACAGGTTCTTTGTGGCAAGTAAGCTGTTTATCCTGTTGTCTGACACCTTAGAACATTGGGGAGTCAGAAACACAGAACTATTCAAATAATAATAAACCAGTCCTCCCTGCTGCAAAGTGAAGGTTGATGCATAGTTCATCTGACCCATTCTTCAGCATATCAGTGGACTCGATGGTCAACTATCTGATCTGATCTGATCTCATCTCAGACTTCAGTCTTTTAATGTGCATATGTAGAATTCTGAAGCTTTCAGAAGACCAAATGACTGATAGATGTTGGTTAACTTCACAGCTATCATTCATTAGTCAGCTTGGTTCAGCCCGCTAATAGAAGGGTGTAATTACAGCCATTCTGGCAGAGTTACTAAATCTTGTCAATGTGTAGAGTGGTTACAAACTATGTAAATGTGACTGGAGAAAGGAATGGCATTAATCTTATTGGGATTTCTCTGAATTCTCTGTTGAGTTTAAAGTGAACACATGAATTCTCAATCAAAATGAAAAGAACAGTGTAGGAAGGAACTGCAGATGCTAGTCTCCACTGAGGATAGACACAAAATTCTGGAGTAACTCAGCAAGACGTGCAGCATCTCTGGAGAGAAGGAATGGGTGACTTTTCGGGTCGAGACCCTTCTTCCGTACCCTCATCTCAGGGAGGATTGCAGAAGTTTAAAACAGCCTTTGCAGTCAATTGTAATAAAATATTCCAGAAGGCATTATGGAACAAGTTCTGAAACATTTTCAGCTAAAAGATGTACTTACATATACATGGGCTGCAACTGTAAATGAGATGTTTTCTGTGGGCCCTGGTAGCCATATGAGTCAAATCCTCCGATGAAATCAACTGTTAGGGAGAACAAATAACCATTATATTTTCTGTCTATAAACGTGTCGATTCATGCAGGTCTGTTGAAAGGTATTCAGGTTGAAAAGTTAACCTTATTTCCCTTTCCTTCGTTGCTGCCTAACCTTCTGAGTGTTTCCAGTATTTTCAGATTTTATTTCTAATTTCCAGCATCTGCACATTTTAGTTTTGATGAACTGATTGTTGTTGATCAAGGCAATGGCTTCCATTGGGTTGCTAATGACTGAGAGAACACCAATTTTGCGGCAATAAACCAGTGTGTATTTGTTCTGCATCTTTTGACAGACATAAATATGCATTTTCCTGAATGACTGAGTAGATAGCCATTCTTTCAGTAACTGGTTCTCAAATACTATGCCTTCTCATCCAAGACCATCCAGATCCAACCTGTGGAAATGCTCTATCTATTCTTTTTTATCAATTCCCATTGGTAACTTTAATTAAATTAAAGAGAGCTAGATATGGCTCAGGGGATATGGGGAGAAGGCAGGACGGGGTACTGATTGGGGATGATCAGCCATGATCACTTTGAATGGCGGTGCTGGCTCGAAGGGCCGAATGGCCTACTCCTGCACTTATTGTCTATTGTCTATTGCTATAAATTTCTGAGTGGTCAATAAGCCATGGCCCCTCACCTCAAAATGTAGCCAGCTAGAGGCATTGCTAGTTCTTCAGTACAGCAGGAGGAAGTTAGTTCCATTATCATGGCTATATCTGGTGCTCTCAGCCATTTCTTGATATTACATGGAGTAAGTTGAATTGGCTGAAAACTGGTTACTGTGATGCTGGGTTTCTCAGGTGAATTGTCCATTTGGCACCTCATGTTGAACATAGTTGTAAATATTTCAACCTTGTCTTTAATTCTCACCCACTGGGTCTTACCATCTTGGTGCCTTGGCGCCTTCTCCTCCCATCAGCCATTTAATTTTCCACCAACTCATGACTAGAGCTGGATTACAGGGCTTTGATTTGATCTTTTGGTTTTGGTATCATTTAGTTTAGACTATTGCATGATGATTTGGCTACTTAATATGCATGTAATGCTATCCTACAACTTCACCACGATAACATCTTGTTAAATATGCCTGATACTGAGCCCAGCATTCCCTTCTTTATAGTAATGGTATAAAGAGATATATGCCAGAGGAGAAATGATATGTTGGTGCACATTTCTTCTGCTTATGTGATCCATGATGCCTCATGGGTGCTTAGTTAAATCCAGCCAGATCTGTTCTGAGTTCACCTTATTTTGCCCGGTTTTGTGCCAAAAATAAATCAATACCATCTGACCTCTTATTTACAGGTCAGTATTGCAAGATCATAAAGCTTTTAAGCAAGTTTTCTTACCCTACATTACTGATCCATAAAAAAAGTAGATTGTATTGGTTTATTTTGTCGCACATACCAAGAGATAATGAAAATCTTTGTTTTGTATACTCTCCCGTCAAATTGTACTATATGAGCACAATCAAGCCATATTCAAGTACAATACAACAGGTTGTGCAAAGAAAACATTACCCAGAGTGCAGAATAAAAAGATGCAGCGTTACTGTGTTAACGTTTCAGAGAAAGTGCAGATAAAAACAGAAAAAGTGCAAGGGTTGATTAGAGGTAGGTTGGAAGATTGAGACTAAACCCTTAGCTTACAAGAGGTCTGCTTAGTAGTCTGATAACATTAGAAAAAAAAGCTACTTCAGTATTTGGCGGTACATACTTTCAAGCTTTCTGACAGGATGAGAGAGGTTCGTGATTATGTTGGCTGTTTTCTGAGGTGAGGTATAGATGGAGTCAATGGCAGGTGGGGGAGTTTGGTTTGTGTGATGTACAAGGCTGCATCTTCAACTGTCTTCAACTTCTTGCAGCCTTAGGTGGAGTGGTTGGCAAACCAAGCCGCGATGCATCACAATGGGCTGCTCTCACTAGTGCAACTATAGAAATTGGCAAGAGTTGATGGAGACATGCCAACTTTCCTTCGTGCTCTTAAGAATTAGAAGTAGACGTTATGAGTCAATTTGGTTGGACCAGATCAAATTATTGGTCATATATCCAGGAAAATGAAGTTCTCGACCTTCTCCATTTCAGCATGATTGATAATGACTGTGGCGTGTATCCCACCCTTTTTCCTAAAGTCAATCACTAGCTTCTTCATCTTGCTGACATTGAGGAAGATAGAGGTAGTTGTCATGGCACCATATTACTAAGCTCTATATCTCATTCTTGTACTCCATCTTGTTCAAGATCAGGCCCACTACGGTGGCATCATCTGCAAACTTGTAAATGAAGTGAGAGCAAACTTTGGCCACACAGTCGTGAGTGTATAGGGAGTATAGTAAAGAACATAGTAAAGAACATGCCCTTGTGGGGCACCAGTGTTGAGAATTATTGTGGAGGATATTTTGTTACTTGTTCTCACTAATTGGATCATGAAGGTGAGGATTCAGTTGCAGAGAGGATGCTGACTTCTTGGTACAGGAGTTTGAAGCCGTGTTTGGTTGAAATTATGGAATTGTAGGTGGAACTATAGTCAGTAAACAGGTGTATGATGTACTTGTCTTTGTTATCCAGATGTTAGAAACATAGAAGATAGATGCAGGAGTCGGCCATTTGGCCTTTTGAGCCAGCACTGCCATTCAATATGATCATGGCTGATCATCCAAAATCAGTACCCTGTTCCTGTTTTCTCCCTATATCCCTTAATTCCATTAGCCCTAAGAGCTATATCTAACTCTCTCTTGAATACATCAAAATGTTACAGCAATGAGTGAAGGGCCAGGTAAATGGCATCTGACATGGATCTTTTGTGATGGTTAGTGAATAGCAGGTGATCAAGGCCATCTGGTTGGATTAAGTTATGATGTCTTGATCTCTTGAAGCACTTTATGATGGTGGGTGTCAGAGCTACTGGACGAGGTCATTAAGACACACTTCCTTGCTTTTATTTTGCTATATTGTACCTAATTTGTAACTATACAATGACATTGGTATATCTTACCTGAAGTACTCACAACTGTGCAATTGGAATTTGGACTATGGCGGTTAATACGATTAGAGAAGAATTAGCATGATGCTGTAGTTAAACATTTTGTAATAACAATTCTAAGTTGGGCAACAGATTTGCTGGTGACACAGGACAAGAAAAGAGACAGATTCTGTAGTATTTTCTTCAATGCTTGCAGCACATCTATGTGCAAAAGCACACCTTTGCTCAAGGTAACATCATCAGTAACGAGATATGTCAGATTTACAGCATTGGCAATGGTGCATGTAGAGAAAACAGAACCAGCTCCAGGGTAATAGCGGAGATGGTTCCTGAAGGCCTCCGACGATGATGCCAGGTTAATCTGAGGCCTGGTTAGTGGAGCTCCATACTTAAGGAATGGAAACACACCGTGTGACCATATGGGGTCATCACACTGACAATATTGATCAGTTAATGATGTCAGAAATGACTGATCACAAGTTCCTCTGTACCTGATTGCTGGTAACTGCATGTCTGTGGATTGGATGAAAATGCTGCAGCTTATCTTAAAATGCGTATAAGAATGCTGTGATTGGTTGCATTGGAGAGACTGCGAGGATCGCATGTAACCAGGTGAATAGATCCTTTCACACTGCAAATGTAAGATAGTTTGTGATTCTGCTCGATCTGAAGAACAGACAGCATGTGAGTGATCCTGTGCACCACAACACCCTGAAAAGACCCTGAAAAGACTCACTGGGTTTCGAGAGAATGTGGTGTACATTTACCAGAATGTGCTTGTTTAATTGTTAATTTTAACTGAGATTTTTGATTCACTAACAACATTAAGGATTATGCAATTTTTGAAGTTAGGTGCCAGATCAAAAGACTAAGTGGCTTCTCCGGTTCATTTGTTCCTATATTTCTAATTAAGGTGTGCATGGCAGCCAAACAAAAATCTCAATTGGTACATTGGAGAAAATTAGCCTTAATTTAACATAATTTGATTCATTTGCAAGAGAGCCCTTCATGGAGTAAAATTAAGAGCACGACTAGTGTTATAATTTTTTGTGAATTCCTATAAAATGCAAAAATAATTGTATTCATTTAATGACTGAGAAAATATGATGATTTTAATTAAATTTATTTCAAGCAGGCAAAGATTGCTAGTCCTGAATAGCACCCGTGGGCATTAAATTAACATAATCAAACCGACCTCCTCTCCTCCCCACCAATCACCCCCCCCCCCCCAACCAAAAAAGGCTTCTATCACTAAAGGATTGAAACGTTATCACCCAACTGTCCAAAACCAAACAAGACTAATCCTCCAAGAAGTGAGATTGAAATGTTCAAGTCATCTTCGCTCTGCTCTGATTAGTTTTTGCATATAAATATATGTTGTTGAATTTTGAAAGCATTTTGCAATAGTTTCATTAATTATGAATGCAGTAATCAATAACCAATTTTCCTCCTGTGTCAACATTGTTCTAAGCACATGTAAAATCTTCCAACTTAAAAACATTGGAGGTTAATTACAGGTATAAAGAAATTGTATATATAACCCAGCTTTTATCTGTCTTCTATTTTCCCAAACTCAGTCTAAATTTATTCTTTAAACCAAACTTCAAAAAATCTCTTCTGATAATGCAATCACACTCCCAGCTACATTTGAGTAATTCTGTTATAAATATCGTACTTTATATTCTTAGAAAATAGTTCAAAGGAATCTTACATCACCATAGATTTAAAAATTCATTGATATTAATTGTATAATGCCATTAAAGATGTACATTAATTTATGTGGGTGAACTAGATATTTCTGTCAACTGCAGCTTGAAATATATTCAAAACTCATGGTGCAAAACTATTTCCACCTGGATAGGCTTAAAAAATAATAAATATAGGGTTTGAGGGCAGAGATTCTTGAATTTTGTAATTGGAGTATTTTACGACAGAGGAATTGACAAAGCTCAGACAAATGGTGTTAAAATATATACATTTTATAATGTTTTTAAGTTCCTACGAAACATTTGTTAAACTAACTGATGAGTGGGAGTACTTCCATGCAAGCTTAATAAAAACCCTATGGTGAATATAGCTCAAGAATGCCTCTTTCTGAACATGTATCACACATTGTTTCTATTCAGCCAAGAATACTGTATGTCAAAGTTCTGCACTGTGGTAATAACTGGTTTGGTGTGTTGGGGGTGAGGTGCATTCTAGGTAGTTGGGGCTGAATATGAATTAAATAACTGAATTGCCTTACAAAATGAGAATAGACTTGAAATTATACATTTTCATAAATTATATGCCTACGCCGCATCTGTTCCCAGGATGAGACGTTCCACACCAGGGCATCGGAAATGTCCTCGTTCTTCAGGGAACGGGGATTCCCCTCCGCCACCATAGATGAGGCTCACACCAGGGTCTCATCCATACCCCGCAACACTGCTCTCTCTCCCCATCCCCGCACTCGCAACAAGGGCAGAGTCCCCCTAGTCCTCACCTTTCACCCCACCAGCCGGCAAATACAACACATAATCCTCTGCCATTTCCGCCACCTCCAACGTGACCCCACCACTCGCCACATCTTCCCATCTCTCCCTATGTCTGTCTTCCGCAAAGACCGCTCCCTCCGCAACTCCCTTGTCAATTATTCCCTTCCCTCCCGTACCACCCCCTCCCCGGGCACTTTCCGTTGCAACCGCAAGAAATGCAACACCTGTCCCTTCACTTCCTCCCTCGACTCCATTCAAGGACCCAAGCAGTCGTTCCAGGTGCGACAAAGGTTCACCTGTATCTCCTCCAACCTCATCTACTGCATCCGCTGCTCTAGATGTCAGCTGATTTACATCGGGGAGACTAAGCGGAGGTTGGGCGATCGTTTCGCCGAACACCTCCGCTCAGTCCGCAATAACCTACCTGAACTCCCGGTGGCTCAGCACTTCAACTCCCCCTCCCATTCCCAATCCGACCTCTCTGTCCTGGGTCTCCTCCATTGCCAGAGTGAGCAACACCGGAAATTGGAGGAACAGCACCTCATATTCCGCCTGGTTTGCTTGCGTCCGGATGGCATGAACGTTGAATTCTCCCAATTTTGCTAGCCCTTGCTGTCTCCTCCCCTTCCTTAACCCTCGAGCTGTCTCCTCCCATCCCCCCGCCCTCGGGCTCCTCCTCCTCCCTTTTTCCTTCCTTCTCCCCCCCACCCCCCATCAGTCTGAAGAAGGGTTTCGGCCCGAAACATCGCCTATTTCCTTCGCTCCATAGATGCTGCTGCACCCGCTGAGTTTCTCCAGCCTTTTTGTGTACCTTTGAAATTATACATTATTCTTTCTCAAGAATTATAAAGCTGTGAGGAAAAAAACTATTTGAATTGAAGATAAACATTAATTTTATATACGGTTGTTCTTGTGTGGTATTGCACTTGAGGTACCTGGCATATTTGGGTGAAATATTTGATTGATGTTTGATATAGCCAGCAATTTTGTTGTTTATCCATGATCAAGAGAGGCTCCAATGTTCTTGATGCTTTATTAATCTATTACAGTTGAGCTTTCTACACGTTTTCTAACATTAAAAGGATAAATCATTAATCTGAAGGATAGGATTTCCAGTACATCCATTAAGAGGACAAGAGAGGGCACAACTTTTTGAAGTGAGCATTTCTAGTATTCGAAGATTCCATTCAATTATACTTTATTGTCCTATATACAGTGCATTCAGAAAGTATTCAGACCCCTTCACTTTTTCCACATTTTGTTACGTTACAGCCTTACTTTAAAATGGATTAAATTCTTTTTTTTTTAAATCAACAATCTACACACAAAACCTCATAATAAAAAAGGGAAAACAGGTGTTTAGAAATGTTTGCAAAATAATTAAAAATAAATAACTGAAATATCACATTTACATAAGTATTCATACCCTTTGCTATGACACTCAAAATTGAGCTTAGGTGCATCCTGTTTCCATTGATTATCCTTGAGATGTTTCTACAACTTGATTGGAGTCCACCAGTGGTAAATTAAATTGATTGTACATGATTTGGAAAGGCACACACCTGTCTATATAAGGCCCCACAGTATGACAGTGCATGTCAGAGCAAAAACCAAGCCATGAAGATGAAGGAATTGCCCATAGACCTCCGAGATAGGATTGTATCGAAACACAGATCTAGGGAAGGGTATAAAACAATTTCTGCAGCTTTGCAGGTCCCGAAGAGTACAGTGGCCTCCGTCAGTCTTAAATGGAAGAATTTTGAAACCACCAGGACTCTTCATAGAGCTGGCCGCCCGTCCAAACTGAGCAGTCGGGGGAGAATGGCCTTGGTCAGGGAGATGACCAAGAACCCGATGGTCACTCTGACAGAGCTCCTGAGTTTATCTGTGGAGATGGGAGAAACTTCCAGAAGGACAACTATATCTGCAGCACTCCACAAATCAGGCCTTTATGGTAGAGTGGCCAGACGGAAGTCACTCCTCAGTAAAAGGCACATTACAGCCCACTTAGAGTTTGACAAAAGGCACCTAAATAAGATTCTCTGGTCTGATGAAACCAAAATTGAACTCTTTGGCCTGAATGCCAAGTGTCATGTCTGGAGGAAACCAGGCACCACTCATCATCTGGCCATTACCATACCTACGGTGAAGCATGGTGGTGGCAACATCATGCTGTGGGGATGTTTTTCAGCAGCAGGAACTGGGAGACTAGTCAGGATCGAGGAAAACTTGAACGGAGCAAAGTACAGAGAGATCCTTGATGAAAACCTGCTCCAGAGCGTTCTGGACCTCAGACTGGGGCAGAGGTTTACCTTCCAACAGGTCAACGACCCTAAGCACACAGCCAAGACAATGCAGGAGTGGCTTTGTGACAAGTCTGTGAATGTCCTTGAGTGGCCCAGCCAGAGCCCAGACTTGAACCCAATCGAATATCTCTGGAGGGACCTGAAAATAGCTGTGCATCGACACTCCCCATCCAACCCAAACAGAGCTTGAGAGGATCTGCAGAGAAGAATGGAAGAAATTACCCAAATACAGGTGTGCCAAGCTTGTAGCGTCATACCCAAGAAGACTTGAGGATGTAATCGCTGCCAAAGGTGCCTCAACGAAGTACTGAGTAAAGGGTCTGAATACTTATGTAAATGTGATATTTCAGTTATTTATTTTTTAATTACTTTGCAAAAACACCTGTTTTTGCTTTTTTTATTTTGGGGTTTTGTGCATAGATTGATGATTAAAAAAATGAATTTAATCCATTTTAGAATAAAGGGCCTGTCCCACTTGGCCGTCATTCGCACGCCATTTACGCGAATTGCTAGCGTGTGGGTAGCGCGTGGGTGGCGCGGGACGGGTGCATGGAGTGGTGTCGAGGAGTGTGGAGTGGCGTGAAGGAGTGTGGACTTCGTCCTGCACGAAATCTTCGCGCGCCACCGGCCTGTCGCATAACTGACGGCCAAAGTGGGATAGGCCCAAGACGCAACGTCTCACCTCCAACAGCAGCAGAAGCAGGCAAACGATCGCTGAGCTCGGCCTGGTGCTCACGGCCGTAGCGGATCCGGATCCGTCCCTACTCCTACTCCCAGAGCGGGGCCAAGACGATTGGAGATAGACACAAAATGCTGGAGTAACTCAGCGGGACCGGCAGCATCTCTGGAGAGAAGCAATGGGTGACGTTTCGGGTCGAGACCCTTCTTCAGACTGAAGAAGAGTCTCGACCCGAAACATCACCCATTGCTTCTCTCCAGAGATGCTGCCAGTCCCGCTGAGTTACTCCAGCATTTTGTGTCTATCTTCAAATGACGTCATGTGCGGACAGCTGTGCGGACGCATGATGACGCGTGCGAACGTCGCGCGTCAGTCACTACCGGCCTGTCAAGTAAATGCCGGCCATGTGGGACAGGCCTTTTAGGCTGTAAGGTAACAAAATGAGGAAAAAGTGAAGGGGTCTGAATACTTTCTGAATGCAGTGTACCAAGGTACAGCGTGGATTTCAGATTACCATTGCAACAGTATGATTGCCTATTTAACATCTGCAATTACCAGGAAAAAACATCATGGTACCGAGACGTTGAAATTTAGATAATTTAGAAATCGGAGGTGCAAAGGAACTTGGGAGTGCTCGATTCACTAAAAGTTAATTTGCAAGTCGAATCGGTAGTAAGGAAGGCAAATGCAATGCTAGCATTTATTTTAAGAGGGCTAAGATACAAAAACAGGGATGCAATGCTGATGCTTTATATGGCACTGGTCAGATTGCAATTGGAGTATTGTGAACAGTTTTAGGCCCCATATCTGAGGAAGAATGTGCTGGTATTGGAGAGGGTTCAGAGGAGGTTCACGAGAATGATTGCAGGAATGATTGGGTTAACATATGATGAGCCTGTACTCGCTGAATTTTATTAGTAAGAGGGGGGTAAAACCTACCGACTAGTGAAAGGCCTGGATAGAATGGATGTGGAAAGCATGATTCCATCAGTGGGAGACTCTAGGACAAAAGGCCACAGCTTCAGAATAAAAGGACATAACTAGAAAGGAGATAGGAGGAATTTCTTTAGTCAGAAGGTGGTAAATCTGTGGAATTAATTGCCACGGATGGCTGTGGAGGCCGTCAATAGATATTTTTAAGGCAGAGATTCTTGATTAGTTAGGGTGTCAGGGCTTATGGGGAAAAGGCCGGAGAATGGGGTTGAGAGGGAAAGATAGACCAGCCATGATAGAATGATGGAGTAGACTTGATGGGCTGAATGCCCTAATTCTGCTCCTAGAACTTACGAACTCATGAGTGTTGTGTAAGGATTTCCCTCCACTAAAAAATGGATGACTAAATAATGTTCTTTTGAAAACATAGCATTAAAACTAACTTTGTCAAACAAAATCCTGTGCAGGCTGGAAAAGACATTTCAAAACTGATCAATCACATTAGGTCAGCCCTCAGGCCATGACTTGAATATTCAGACATTTACAAACTATCTGCTTTCAACCAATGCGGATATAATTATTAAGAAAGAACTGCAGATGCTGAAAGAGGAGAACTTCTTCAAAGTGGACAGATCTAGAGGAGATTTCGAGAACTTCTTTAAAGTAATTCAGATTTCGAGAACTTCTTCAGTCTCGACCCGCAATGTCGCCTATTCCTTCGCTCCATAGATGCTGCCTCACCTGCTGAGTTTCTCCAGCATTTTTGTCTATCTTCCAGTATTATTATTTATCATTATTCATTTAAAATATATTTTGTTTGATCTTCCATGCCATCTGAAGCAGTCCCATAACCTTGGCATCCCGTATTCATTGGGAACAATTATTTAACATCAGCTCACATTGATTGCAAATATGCTTACCAACTAACACACCAGATAAGGAGCTCTTTCCGTTAACTGATTAGTACGCAACAATAGCTTTTCACTGCACCTCGATACTTGTGACAATAAACTAAACTAAACTCTAATGCATCTTATTTTTTCATAGAATTTTAAAAGCTAGAGCTCACCAGTTATATTACTATTTAATTTGATACTATACTAAGTGGGACCCGTTGGGTCCCTGCCACACGGGAGGCCTGGTCCCCCAACGCAAGCCGTTCCCCCAACGCAATATTCTACAACTCACCCATAGCCCCCAACTGTGCAAGCGAGGCTCATTTCCCCTCATCCCCTGCACTCTCTCCCCCTCCTCTTCACCCTCCCTCTTCTTTCCCCTCTCCTCCTCCCCTACCCAATCCCTCCCTCCTCCTATCCCTACCGCCCTCCATAACTGCTCTCCCCTCCCTACCCCCTTCCTCTCCCTCCTTACCACCCCCACTTTCCCCTCCCACTCCCCTCCTCAATCCCCCCAGTCTCCCCCACTCCCTCCCTCCTCCCTCTTCTTTCCACTCTCCCCTACACTCCCCCAATCCGTCCCTCACCATCTTCTTTCCCCTACTGTCACTCCCTCCCCCCCCTCCATAACCCCTCTCCCCTCCCTACCCCCTCCTCTTCTTCTACCCCCCTCCTCCCCAACTCTCTCCTCGCCTCCCCCACTTTCCCCTCCCTCTCCCTCCTTACTCCCTCTCCCTTAATTCCCCAGTCTCAATCCTCACCTCCCCCACTGCCCTCCTCTCCCTCTATTCCCCACTCCCTACCCCCCCAACCTCCCCCACTCCCTCCTCACCTCCTCCCTCTTCTTTCCCCTTTTTTCCTCCCCTCCCCTAATCCTTCCCTCACCCTCTCCATTCCTACCCGCAGTCACTCCCTCCCTCCCTCCCTCCCTCCCTCTGTCCCTCCATCTGTCCCTCCATAACTCCTCTCCCCTCCCTACCTCCTTCTCTGCCTCCATCCCCCCTCCTCTGTCACTCCCCCTCCTCACCTCCCCCACTTTCCTCTCCCTCTCTCTAGTGCCCCCTCTCCCTCAATCTCCCCCTCCCCCACTCTCCCTTCAGAGGCGGGAGCCGACGGTGACTGACAGCGGACGCAGCCAATCAGTGCGGCGATGGTGCAGGAAGGGGCGTCGCCATCTGGGCGGTGATTGACAGGAGAGGAGACCAATTTGCGCATGTGCGGTTTTAAAGATTTTAAAATCTTAATAACTATTAAAATATACCACCGATCAGAACAAAACTTGTGGCACTTGCAGCACAGGAGAATGATGAGTAAGGTGGCAAAAAATCATAGCGCTATTGTATACAGTTTTTACTCAAATGTAAAATCAACGCAAGCCGGAAGACAACAAGATGAGAGTTTTAGTTATGTATATTCATTAATGATCAATGAACATCCTAATGCAAAGTGAATTGGAATAGAGAGTGTGGTCACGTCCTTTATTTTAGTAATAAATTAGGATAATAATTTATTTGTAACATATAAAATTGATCTAATTTATAAATGCATGAATATATGGTTATTGACTTGGGGTTTTAGTATCTCTGACATATGAAGTACTTACAGCTGTCTTCCTCCTCAGCAACAACTTTGATAACGTAACAGGCATAGACAAACCCGAGAAGCTGGAAAAGAGACAAAGTGTTCATTACCCATAATGCTCAAAATTAAACTTGAGAAATAAAGCAGTTACAATAATGATGGACTGTCCACAGCAAAGTTGCTGCTTGGCTTGGAATGCTCATTTTAAAAGTAATTACTTTAAGAAGTCATCAACGTTTATTAGCAATACAAAGCCAGATATGCATCCAGGCAAACATGTATCCAAGACATTGTTCATATCTTTAGAAGATTTAACACTGACAAAAGCAAAGTTCTTGTTTGACATTACATTCTTTTTTCTTCCATTGGAGGATGTATTTCCAACTGGGAGGCCCACTTTTTGTATTGTTACATATGCAATACTCTGTATTCCATGATCCATTTGATATCTCAACACTTCACCATTAGAAGGTAGACAAAAATGTTGGAGTAACTCAGCGGGTGAGGCAGCATCTATGGAGCGAAGGAAATAGGCAACGTTTCGGGCCAAAACCCTTCTTCAGACTTCAGAAGAAGGGTTTCGGCCCGAAACGTTGCCTATTTCCTTCGCTCCATAGATGCTGCCTCACCTGCTGAGTTTCTCCAGCATTTTTGTCTACCTTCGATTTTCCAGCATCTGCAGTTCCTTCTTAAACACTTCACCATTAGATGTTGACACTTTCAAAACAGAGAAATCTATCTTTATTTGATGATGTTTCACTCGGGAATGTCCGATTTCTGATATGAAATATGGTACTCCTGAACTGAATGTAGGAAACTTTGTCCATAAATATTCATTTCAATTCACCTGCTTTGCGTTTTAATAATCTGGGCCTATAGGCTTGGAACGACCAGTCTCAATGTTTTTGCATTATTGGTGAAGGAATCCCAAATCAAGAGACTGAAATATATTTGTGTGAATTGTTTTCAAATTAATGGGACAATTAATTTATTTTTTATAGTTTCACCAATGCTGTTTTGCAGAGTGAATCTTGTACTGTCAAGAATGATCTTTATAGTTATTGCTCGTAACCGTTCTGTGGTTCTTCAGGAGCATGGTTTAGCACATGGATAATAAGGATCTGCTGGGACTCGAGAGTATCTAGCGCAAAAGCACAGCTGGAAGTTTCAAGGTAGAATTAATTCAAGGCCCTAGTGCATACAAAGGTGTTAAAGGAAAGCATGCAGTGCCCCCTGCGAGAAGAAATGCCAATTGAAGGAACAAGCACTTTCGCAAAGCCGAGTAGAAGATACATTTTGTGAACATACTGTATGTAGTACCATACCATTAATCAGCAATCAGGTGCCTTCCCGTCCACTGACCATCACAGTGGTCTGCTTGCCCAAAACTCTGAGTGGAAGCAGTAATAACTCTGGTTTTCCATCTCCTCTCCTAATGTGTCCAGTGCAGTATCTAGAAGCCCTCTCTTTTCTGTAGTAGTCCAAATTCCCACATCAACACTTGCTCCAATCAATTGGCACTTACCTTTAACAGATGCAAGCTGGTTTGGTGCTACACTTGACAAATCACTGACATAATTGGCCCATTTATTTTCCTACCATTGCGTTCCAATTCATAGTAGAATGCCATTCAGTTTCTCAGTGTAAATATCACCAACAATTTGTCCTGTCCAATTTTTTGGACAACTTTACGGCCAAGAATGGCTCTACTTCCTCTTAATTCCTGAATTAAGGGAATTCATCGTGTCTTAAATGCCTATTACTAATTTCTATAGATGTACCGGAGAAAGCATACTATTAGGATGCATCGCAACAATTTGGCAACTACCCTCCCCAAGAATATTGCAGAGAATTGTCGATGCAGCATCATACAAACCAATCTTCTCCCCCATTGACTCCGTCTGCACTTCATGCTGCCTCGGGAAAGCAGCCAACCTAATCATGGATCACTTTCACCCTGATCATTCCCACCTCTTTTCTCTCCTTTCCCACAGGCAGAAGATACAAAAGCTTGAAAGCATGTACCACAAGATTCGAGGACAGCTTTATTCACTCTGTTATCAGAATCCTGAACAGACCTCTCATAAACCAAGGATGTATTTACAATCCCCCAATTTACCTTGTGGCCCTTGCACATTTTTTTATCTGCACTTTCTCTGTAGCTGTAACACTCTTAGAATAAAGGGGAGGTCATTTAAGACTGAGGTGAGAAAAAAAGTTTTCACCCAGAGAGTTGTGAATTTATGGAATTCCCTGCCACAGAGGGTAGTGGAGGCCAAGTCACTGGATGGATTTATGAGAGTTAGATAGAGCTTTAGAGGCTAGTGAAGTCAAGGGATATGGGGAGAAGGCAGGCACGGGTTATTGATAGGGGACAATCAGCCATGATCACAATGAATGGCGGTGCTGGCTCGAAGGGCCGAATGGCCTCCTCCTGCACCTATTTTCTATGTTTCTATGTATATTCTGTACTGTTGCAATTCTCTTTTCACACTACCTGTTGTATTCAATATATGGTTAGACTGTAATCATAAAGGAATGATTTATCTGGATCTGGACTATCTGGATAGAAAAAGCAATGTTTTTTCACTTTATCTCAGTGCATGTGAAAATAATAAACTAATACCTAACCAAATCTAAACACACAAAGTCCAACGGCTCACAACAGGGCAATCCTTTGAGTCCTACACCCTCTCTCCTTATTTCCCAATTAATCTTTGGCACATTTTTGGGGTATGGTCGGAAACTGTAGCAGTACGCAGTAACCCATACATACACATACATGGAGAACATGTCAAATCTGGTCCCTGGAATAGTGAGGCAGTAGCACTAGCCGCTACTGCACCACAACATTACTGGCACCAGCCCGTGCTGAATTACATAGTCTATGAACAGTAAGCAAATTGCTGTTTTGACACCAATATCATTAGAAAAAAACAAACAGCAGTGTGTGCCTGTGTTGCTTTAAATAGAAAAGTTCAATCACGTTCCAATATTCATGTGTTTTTTGGGATTACTACCTTCAGACCCAATTGACTGTGAATTTATGTTCATATCACAGCAATCCTACATTTGACAACAATTAGTTACTGAAGTTAATACCAAATGTAGCTTTTGTTGTGGGTGGGGTTGTGGGAAGTGAGTAAAATTCAGACATGCAATTAAAGCTCTGGAGGTCAGTGGAGCTGAATGCTACTGAATGCAGTATGTGGCTTCAAAAAGGTAACTGCAATGTGTTGGAATTGTATTTGCACATTAATTTAATAACCTGAACGTTTGTGAAGGATAATGGTCTTTATCTTATTATTTGAAAATATGGTCACTGACAAGACTTTACATTATGTTTATCCATTCATAACTTATATTGTGGGTCAGGTCTTCAGCAGTGAAATGGTTTAATTGTAAACGCAGTTATACATTTTATAGCATCTTATAACCCAACACTAACACGAATCAATTATTATTACTAATCATCCACAGTGAATTACTTGGATCTTGCAATTTTCAATAGTTGGATTTTGTCTGTTGTCTCACTCAGACAAGATAAGCAGATAGTTTATTCCAAAAAATATTGAGAAGAATTCAAACTTTGTTTTCCAGCCCGTCCTCTGATTACGGTTTGAAACTAATCAGGTGATTTCACCTGAATTGTACTATATTCTCTCAACCACCAAGACAATCTTTTAAACATCAGTCACTGAAAGTAAGCATGCAGGTATAGCAGGCAGTTAAGAAAGCTAATGGCATGTTGGCCTTCATAGCGAGAGGATTTGAGTTTAGGAGCAAGGAGGTCCTACTGCAGTTATACAGGGCCCTGGTGAGACTGCACCTGGAGTATTGTGTGCAGTTTTCGTCTCCTAATTTGAGGAAGGACATTCTTGCTATTGAAGGAGTGCAGTGTAGGTTCACCAGGTTAATTCCCAGGATGGCGGGACTGACATACGATTAAAGAATGGATCGACTGGGCTTATATTCACTGGAATTTAAAGGATGAAAGGGAATCTTATAGAAACATATACAATTCTTAAGGGATTGGACAGGCTAGATGCAGGAAAAATATTCCCCATGTTGGGGGTCCAGAACCAAGGGTCACAGTTTAAGAATAAGGGGTAGGCCATTTAGGACTGAGTTGTGGAAAAACATTTTCAGCCAGAGAGTTGTGAATCTGTGGAATGCTCTTCCACAGAGGTCAGTGGAGGCCAATTCACTGGATGTATTCAAGAGAGAGTTAGATATAGCTCTAAGGGCTAACGGTATATGGGAAGAAAGCAGGAACAGGGTACTGATTCTGGATGATCAGCCATGATCATATTGAATGACGGTGCTGGCTCGAAAGTCCGAATGGCCTACTCCTGCACCTATTTTCTATGTTTCTATGTTTCTAACACCATTCAGCTGCATCCCATCATAGCTCATTTGCTGCTGAAACTACCATCTGTGTGTTGTTATATCCAAACTTGTCTATTCTTGGCTGGGTCATACATCCTTTAACTTATGTAAATTGAAACGGTTCTTTAACTTTGCTTCCCACATCCTAGGCCTCAACAAGTCTTGTTAGCCTATGAAAATGCTCTTATAGACCTATAGTGGCACCCTGCCAAATCCTTCCATGGCCTTGTCCATCCATTCCTGCGTTTATCTTGATTCATATTTTGTGTTGGTTTACCATTTTCTGGCATCATACACATCAAAAATCTCTGGATTTCCTTTCTAGACAGTAATGACAGAGGAAGCAGGAGGTTACAGCATTCTGAACATTTTCTGCACTCAATCCTTTACCAATATTTTTAATTTATCTTCTCTCATGAGATGCCCTATCTATTAAATGCATTCAATGACTTCAATAAATTAATTCATTATAATAATCCTCAAGTGTCCAAATAAAAGATTACAAGACTTCATTAACTGTCAAGTCTGATATGAACGTGGCACTCAGCTTTGTCAAAGCACAATAGATTATCGATTTTCATCAGCAAGAATCATCAGGCAGTGCTGTCACACGCGGTAATGTCAAATGACATTTCATTTCCAAGATTCTTGATTGGTGTTAGAAACCATTACTTGTTCTAATCAAAATAAAGTATGTCCTGCAGTTTCTGCATAAGAGCATTATGAAGACAAGCTGAAGTAATATAAACACATAACATTTTAAATGGATAAAAAATAAAGGAAACACACATTTTAAATTTTACAATGAAGCAGCAGATTTAAGTGAACCAAATTTAACAAAAATATTTTTCTGTCATAAACAGATTGCGATCTATTCCTCTTTTGGAAGAATTTATTGGATGGCAATATTAGAATAGCCATACAGCACGGAATCAGGCCCTTCGGTCAAACTCATCCATCCCGACCAAGATGCCTCATCTAAGTTACTCCCACTTGCCTGTATTTGGCCCATATCCCTATCCTGTCCATTAACCTGTTCAATGCTCTTACAGTACCTGCCTTAACTACCTCCTCTGGCAGCTCGTTTCATATGCCACCAGTTGAGTTTAAAAGCTGCCCCTCAGATTTCTATTAAATCTTGCCACCTCAACTTGAAACTAAGTCCTCTGGTACTTGATTCCCCTACCCTGGGTAAAAGACTCCGTGCATTCACCAATTCTATTTCTCTCATGATTTATATGCCTCTATAAGATCACTCCTCAGCCTCCTGCACTCCAAGGAATAAAGTCAGAGCTTGCCCAAATGTTCCCATTAGCTCAGGGCCTCATGTAACATCCTGGTGTTATCGTCAGAAATGTTCTCTGCACTCGTTCCAGCTTAATGACATCCTTTTTGGAGGGTGAACAAAACTAAACACAATACTCCAAATGCGTCCTCACCAACACCTTCGACAACTGTAACATAATGTCTCAACTTCTATGCTCAATACCCTGACTGATAAAGACCAATGTACCAAAAGCTTTTTTGTAAATATCACCCTATCTACCTGTACTCCTTTAAGGGGCTGTCCCACTTGGGCGACCTAATCCGCGAGTTAAGAAGAGTGTCTTCGACCTTCAAGCTCGAGGGTACTCACCTGGAAAGCCTTGAGTTGGATCGACCGTCCGCATTGAAACTGCGAGCTGGATTGACCGACCGTGCACGCACACACACACACACACACACACACACAAACACATCGCAAAGGCGGGGGCCAGGGAAAGCGGGGGAACGCTGTCTGAAATTCATACCCGCAATGAACAGGAATATAAAACGGCTGCACAGTAACAGTAAGTCCTTTAGAGAGCGCGGAGGGGGGGGGGGGGGGGGGGGAGAGAGGGGGGGGGGGGGGGGGGGGAAGAGAGGGGGAGAGAGAGGGAGAGAGGGGGAGGAGAAGGAGTGGAGACACTTTTAAGAAGTATAATAAAGCTTAGCGGGCATTTTACCTATCGGTAGGTTTTCCTTGGTCCTGAAAACTCCAATGAGCCAATCACAATGCCCGGTCAGCGAAGGAGATTGCCTATTGCTGCCCTCGACTGCCTGTAACTAAATAGCGACCCCACTCGACTGCACTACGAGTTCAAAAGATCCATGCCGACCAAATTTTATTTGCGGAAAATTTTTCAACATGCTGAGGCCACGAGTATTCGGGAACTTCCCTCGAGCATGAAGGAGAGTTCCAGCGACCTCATAGGACCTTCTTGGACCACTTGTCGACCATGCTGCGAGTTTGAAGGTCGAAGACACTCTTCTAAACTCACAGATTAGGTCGTCCAAGTGGGACAGTCCCTTTACTCTACAACACTCCCTAGGGCCCTACCATTCACTGTGAAGGCCTTGCACTGATTTGACTTCCTAAAATGTAACATCTCATACTAAGCTTCATTAATCTCATTAAGCCATTACTCAGCCCTTTGCGCAGTTGATCTAGATCCTGCTGTAATTTTTGATAGCTATCTTCACTGTCTACAATACTTCCTCCTTTAGTGTCAACTGCAAACTTACTCATCACGCATTGTACACTCATTCAAATCATTGACATAAACCACAAACAGTAATGGGCCTAGCATTGCTCCCTGAGGCACACCACTAGTCGTAGGCTTCCGGTCCGATGAACACCCTTCCACCACCATCATCCTCTCCTTCCTTCTATGAAGCCAGTTTTGTATCTCGTTAGCTAACTCACCCTAACTCACCCATGTGATCTAAACTTTCAGTGCAGCCTACCATGCAGTCCACACCGACAACATCCACGGCCTTTCCCACATCCACTTTCTTGGTTACTTCCAACAAACATAATCAAATTTGCAAGACACTATCTGAAATATACAAAACCATGCGGACACCCCCTCATTAGATGCTATATATCCAAATGTATTTTCTATCTTATCCCTCAGATCCCTTATCTCCAGTAACTTATCTACCAAAGCTGTTAAACTCACTGGTCTGCAGTTCCCAGGCTTTTCCTTGCAGTTCTTCTTGAACAGAGGCACAATATTAATCACCCTCCATTCCCCCGGCATCTCACCCGTATCTAATTGTGATTCATTTATGTCAGCAATTTCATCTTAGCTTCCCAAGGTATCCTCAAATGTATCTGATCAGATCTGGAAGATTTATTTACCATCTTGCACCTCAGTACTGTCATCAAGATATCTCCATTAACTGTCCCAGGTTTCCCAGACTTCATGTCTTTCCCCATTGTGAAAACAGAGGAGAAATACACATGGAGGACCATGCCCATCTCCTTCGGCTCAATACAGAGATGACCGTTTGGTTTCTTAGGGGCCGTATTCCCTCTCGAGTAACCCTCTTTCCATTTATGTACTTAGAAAATCTCTTTGGATTCTAAATATTTGAATTACTTTGCTTGTAAGATCATAATTGAATAAAATAAACATACCTTTGTCACAATAGGGACTGGATTTGAAATGGTATTAGAAACATAGAAACATAGAAATTAGGTGCAGGAGTAGGCCATTCAGCCCTTCGAGCCTGCACCGCCATTCAATATGATCATGGCTGATCATTGCATGACAATATGCAATGTAGTTTAAAAAAATCCACTTTGCAGTCACCAGTGCACTACCAAGAATTAGATCCAAGTCCTCTATGCATATTACAATCTCCTATGTACAAAATAATGCTAACTCTCCCTAATCAGTCCCTGTCCATCCAAAAGCATATGTATCTTATCCCTCAGAATCCACTCCAGTAACTTATCTCAGCACAGATGTTAAGCTCACAGGTCATTTGATTTGTGCAGTAACATTAAATGACTTGCGACACATATTTTGTTGTCACTTGCAAATTTCTACCACCCGTACAAGTGTCTAAATCTCAAATAATGTAGCAGAGCTGAATTGAAGATATTTTTAAAGGCTTGACTCTGCTTGGTGCATTTCTGAGGAGTCAGAGTCTATTTTCCACTTTATTTTTCATAGTCACCAAGCATTGATCATCTCCCCCACCTTCTCACCCCCACACCTCTTTCCGAATGTTACTGCTCATGTCCAGTCACTCCCATGGCCCAGTAACCTGATCAGTTCTCTCAACCTCTCCCAACAATCATTTCTGCATGCGTCATATCCTCAAACCTGCCTCATTTTTCACCCTCATCCATCTCAAATTTCTCCTGATCACCAAGGTCAATGGTCAACATTATCCTCTTGTGGTCTTTGTGGCCAACTACTGCTCTGATTGTTTCTGCAGCTAATTACTCCTCTCCCACTAATCCTATAATGGGGTTTCTTCTCAACTCTGCACCCCATTCTGCAATTCCCACTCAATCTTCATGAACCCTGCAAGCCACGTTGAATAAGCAGGTGAATTCACTGATAAGCCCGGTGCAGAGAGAGAAATAAACAGTGAAAGGTGAAAAATGGGAGAAAAATGAACATTCAAAAGAGAGAAAAACCAGAATAGAAAATCTGAACTTATAACATTGATATTTCAAAAATTCCTAGCAACAAATCAATGGCAGGAGGTAGGAGATTCCATCTTTTAGCCAAAATTAACTCGCAATTCTTTTAGTTCATCAGAGGTACCCTTGATGCATTGGGATTACGAGTCATGGGAATCAAGGATTCCATTCCTCCTCATTAGACAAATGTTAATGAGCTCCCTGCAGTTTAGTGAATGAAACATGCAAAGATTGTTGAAGTAAAAGAGCTGTCAATAAGAGCCAAGGACCTACAGACAAAGGTGTAGCCCACATTCCACTTACAAAATGACCATGTTCACTTGGCATTGCATTATCTCATCAAAAACTTCAGGGGTCTTAATATCTTGAGAGGTAAAATTGCACAGGTGTTACAGAATTGGTTTATTAAATTGACATGAGCTTTGTCTGACTTTAATACTGGCAAAACATTAAGGAGGTAAAATTGTTTGATGTCAGTACTGTCAAATCCACTCTTTATCCATTTTGTCATCTTCGATATGATAATTTCTACAAATGTCCTCATACGGATAATCACCATAACCTCTAAACTCTAAAAGAGCTTTAATAAAATGCAGAGTTTAATAAAAAGTAAGGAATTAGTTAAAAACTATTAAATCTCATCATGAACAATTTATTCGATGGAAGACACAGTGTGCTGGAGTAACTCAACAGGTTAGGCAGCATCTCTGGAGAATGTGGATAAATTACATTTCTGGTTGGGACCTCTCTTCAGACCAATTGCGGGAGAAGGTGGGGGCAGGAAAGAAAGCTGGAAGAGAGGAGGTTTTTTTTTTTTTTAAATAGGCAGATTGCTGGACAAAGGCCAGAATGAAAAGATAGGTGTGAGCCTAAAAGGATAAAAAGTTGCAAATTTGATGCTCGATGAAAGAAAAGTTGTGAACTGTGAAGCCAGTGGAAGGAATGCAGGTGGTATTCTTTCCATGGAGTGTGTAGAGCAAAACTTCAACAATAGTTAGAAATTCTAATTGGCTCATAAGGTAATGTTCCTGTGCTCTTTTTCAATTCGCTGAGTTCTTCCAGTAGTTTTTTATTGGCTCAAGATTCTAGCATCTGCAGTTTCTTGTGTTTCAGTGGTTTCTGCTTCCATCCTTCTTTGAAGTGTTTTTGACTAAAACTTACAACCACAGCCATATTTCTGTCTTCAGTGAATGTCTCCGCTCCAGCTCATCCTGCATGGATTTCAACTCAGATTTCACCCTTCACCATTCTGATCCATCTGAGTTCAGGGGTATATTCAAACTGTCTGTCCTTTCTCAAGCCAATCTTCGAAATGTACCTCGAGATCCATGCTTGATGTAATAATAATAATAATAATAATAATAATAATAATAATAATAATAATATATTTTATTGTCATTGCACATAAGTGCAACGAGATTTGGGTTTGCAGCTTCCATCCGATGTCATAACTTAAATAATTAATACAATTTAGATTTAGATACCCCGAGAACATGGTTTGTAAAAAGAACATTAAAACAGTAAAACAGTCAAAACAGACTAAAGTGCAGATGTGTCTGTGCGACGTGACCATCCGAGGGAGACAGTCCATGGGGGTGGGGGGCACTCAGCAGGGCCGGTTCAGAGCCACTATAGCTCTGTGAATGAAGCTGTTCCTGAGTCTGGAGGTGCGGGCGTAGAAGGCCTTGTAACGTCTGCCGGAGGGAAGTAGTTCGAACAGTCCATTACAAGGGTGTGAGGAGTCTTTATGGATGCTGACGGCCTTCCTGAGGCACCGTGTGTGGTAGATGCCCTCCAAGGCTGGTAGCGGTGTCCCAATAATCTTCTGCGCTCTGTGGACGACGCGCTGAAGAGCTCTCCTCTCTGCCTCCGTGCAGCTGAGATACCACACAGAGATGCCATACGTTAGTATGCTCTCTGTGGTGCAGCGGTAGAAGGTTGTCAGCAGCTGTTGGGGCAGACCAGTCTTTTTTAATGTTCTCAGGAAGAACAGTCGTTGCTGTGCCTTCTTGACCAGCGCAGCGGTGTTGGTGGACCATGTGAGGTCCTTAGCTTTCACTGGCACAGCTTTCTTTAGCAACAATAGTGACTTAATCTATCTCAAAACTGAAACAATTTACATCTATTTCATAAACCACAAACTCACCCAGCTCTTGACTTCCAATACCACTCCTGAGTTTCACCCCTCTTCATTTCCTCTGACCTCACATCTCACCACAGCTACAATCCCTGTCACATTTTCACTATCCCATCCAATTCTCCCCTCTCTGACTCTGAGCAATCTGTCCTCAACAAAGACCTCAGAGTTATATCTCTGAACTTGTATCTTAATGAATTCCAGACCCGATAGGAAGTTGGACTCTACTTCTGCCCCCTCTGTCTCTGCCCATTTCTTTGTCCAGGAGTCCTACACCATTGTCCTACACCAAAGACTCATTCTCACATCTTCAGAATTCCAGGACCACCTGGAGTCCCCCTCCCCCCTTCATCCAACCCAAGTCTCTTACCTTTCCTTGATTTATTCATTGTGAATGGCCTTTACTCTTTACTCCCCTCCCCAATTCTAACCAATTCCCTTCTGGAGTAAAGCACTCCGTTCACTGCAAACAAATCCAAATTTTGTTAACGAGCCTGTAGATTTGTACTATTCCTTCACTCCATAGATGCTGCCTCCCCTGCTGAGTTTCTCCAGCATTTTTGTCTACCTACTGTAATTTGTAGTCCTATCTTGCAGATGTCAAAGGTCAGCTCTCAGACATATTCTATACTTGGTACTGATGAAAAGTCTTTGACCAAAAATAGTAATTTGTTCTGGTTTTCACGGATGCTGGACTGACTGACTACGTTCTTCCAGCATTTCTATTTTCATTTCAGATTCCATCATCTGCAGTTTTATTTGATTTCCACCTGAACTATTATTGTCTTTAGCTTTGACTGCAAGATATTTACAATTCCCTCCAAGTTAATTTCTTGCATCACTCACTGAGCTTCTAACCAATATTCTCTCTCAAAATAGCACTAAAGAGGATGCGGATGATATTTACAAGCAAGTTTCCTAGACCAAATTGGGGAAACAGCAGTGATCCATTTCCAAATGTAGATAGACCTCAAACTTAAGTTAATTGGTAGAAAGGACATTGATAAGAAATATTCTTACTCAGAGAAGTGGGATCTGGAACACATGGCACAAAGAATGGTGGACACAGAAGCCTTCAATACATTTAAGTACCTGGATGAGCACTGAATTAGAATTAGAACACTGCTCTAATTTCAGCCTGTGCGCTCCTGCAACACAATCTTGATACAGGCTATTCCCGCAGTAGTATTCTATTGTTTACCCAGGTTCTCCCGTGGTATTTGGCCAGGGCGCTCCCACAAAAGCATTGTTTACTGATGAGCATTGGCTTACAACATGCTGGATAACCAAACTATTAATATGCTGAGAACAGACAAAATTATAATCATAGTCCAGCCATCCAAATGCTATGAGGAGGTGGCACAGCTGCAGAGCTGTTGCCTTACAGCACCAGAGACCTGGGTTCGATCCTGACTACGGGTGCTGTATGTACGGAGTTAGTATGTTCTCCCTGTGACCGCGTGGGTTTTCTCTGTGTGCTCCGGTTTCCTCCCAAACTCTAAAGACATACAGTTTTATATGTTAATTAGCTTTGGTAAAATTGCAAATTGCCCCTAAGGTGTAGGATAGTGCTAGTGTACAGGGTGATCACAGGTTGGTGCAGACTCAGTATAGGTACAGTGAAAAGATTATGTTGTGTGCTAACCAGTCAGCGGAAAGACAATACATGATTACATGTATACAGAGCAACATTATTCCTATAGGTGAGTGACTAAAACTGAATACAGTACTCCAAATGCAGCCTTACCATCGTCCTGTACAAAAACTCATGAGGAAAAATCAGTCATGGATAGCAAGATCAGTTGAATATAGTACTTAATCAAACGTGGATCTAGTATAGGGCAAGAAGAGCAGCAAGCCTCAGGGAAGTTTCATATTTCAGCAAAGGATGAACATGAAATTGATAAGAAAAGTGGAAGAATCAGGTTCATCTAACTAGAAACAAAAAATTGCTTAATTTCTCCGTTTACCCTATCTGTTGTACTCATGTTGGATTTGATCGTACTCATGTAAATTATAATTTCCCTGGACAGCACGCAAAACAAAGATTATCATTGTACCTCAGTGCAGTTCAAGCTTTTGTAGATATACAAAAATGGTTAGCAAATGTTCACTCAAATTAGGCAATAAATATAATACCCCATTAGTTTGGTAAGGAGAAATAAAACAGAACAGACTAATCAGCCTGATATAGGTAGCATGGGGAATGCTTGAATTTATTAAGAGTGTGGTGACATGGCATTTAAAAGATAATAATAGGATTGGAAAGAGTCAACATAGACTTATAAAAGAGAAATCGTGTTTTAAAAATCAATTTTATGTCTACATGCAGTAAAACAGATAATGGGTAATATAGGAAAATTAAATAAAAATAGATCATTTGCCTTTTATATCTGCTCTTCCATTCAATAATGTCATGGCTTTTCTTTTACTTAAGCACAACTCTCCTGCACCAATTCTACAGTCCTTGATTCCCTTTAAGTTCAAGTTCAAGTTTACAATTATTGTCACATGCACCAATGGGTACAATGAAACCATACAGTCATACGAATAAAAAAAGAACACAACACACGATAGAATTTAACATAAACCTTCCCACACAGCGGAATCAATGTTTCCCATTATGAGGGAAGGCAATAAAGTTCAGTCATCTTCCTCTTTGTTCACCCGTGGTCGGGGCCTCCTGAGCCCTCCGTAGTCGCCGCTACAGGCGACCCGATGTTCAGGCCCTCTTGCCGGGATGATCAGAACTCCAATGTCAGAACGAAAGAACATTTTCAGCGGCTTGGAGTTCCGTAACGGTCGCTTCTTACCGGAGATCGCGGCTCACGAAGTCCACAGGCCGAGCTGGGCGGAGATTCAACACTAGTGGCCCTCGGCAAAGGGATCACCAGGGCTCCTCGATGTTGAAGTCAGCGCCACCCATGGCTAGAAGCTCCACAACGACAGTTCCACGGTGTTAAACAGCAGTCCCAACACTCCGGAACTTCAACAAGCGATCCCCGGTAAGGCATCACCCGCTCCGCGATGGTAATTCAGTGCTGCGCTGCTGCTGAAGGTCTGGTCGGTCTCCAATCCAGATGGGAGCCCGTGAGGGGGGGGAGGCGAAATTGAGACTCGAGAATAGTCACATCCTCGCCAGGAAGTGACTGAGAAATGGTTTCCCCCTTACCCTCCCCACCTCCCCCACATAAAAAGACTAAGAAACCTCCAAAACATACTTTTTAAACAGACTAAAAATAACAAAAAGATGAAAAAACAGACAGACTGTAGGCAGAGGCTGCCATCATACAGCGCCTCCTGCGGCACCCCTATTTATATAGAATCTCCAATCTCTCTACCAAGATATTCAATATCTGAGCCGTCACAGTCCTCATGCATTAAAATTGCTAGTTCATTGCTCTCATAGTCATATTTATTTTAACATTATTGATGCAAAGACTTGATTAATACCTATTGGTTTGGAATATCTATTGTCGACATGGAATTGACAGCTTCATTGAATTTAGGATGTGTGAAATCAATTTGAAATCTGTTCATATTAGTTCTTGTAAGGAATTAATTTGCACATGTGTGCATAATTTGTTTATTTTTGTGGAAATGTTTGACTAATCCTGACTCAATCCAAGTCAAAAGTGTTTAATTGTCAGATGTAACAAAATAGAACATTTAAATTCTTACTTGCAGCAGCACAACTGGTTTGCAAACACAGTACTGTACAGTACTAGAAACATAGAAAATAGGTGCAGGAGGAGGCCATTCGGCCCTTCGAGCCAGCACCGCCATTCATTGTGATCATGGCTGATCGTCCCCTATCAATAACCCATGCCTGCCTTCTCCCCATATCCATTGACTCCACTAGCCCCTAGAGCTCTATCTAACTCTCTCTTAAATCCATCCAGTGACTTGGCCTCCACTGCCCTCTGTGGCAGAGAATTCCATAAATTCAGCAATTTGCTTACTGTTCATAGACTATGTAATTCAGCACGGGCTGGTGCCAGTAATGTTGTGGTGCAGTAGCGGCTAGTGCTACTGCCTCACTATTCCAGGGACCAGATTTGACATGTTCTCCATGTATGTGTATGTATGGGTTATTGCGTACTGCTACAGTTTCCGACCATACCCCAAAAATGTGCCAAAGATTAATTGGGAAATAAGGAGAGAGGGTGTAGGACTCAAAGGATTGCCCTGTTGTGAGCCGTTGGACTTTCCGTGTTTAGATTTGGTTAGGTATTGGTTTATTATTTTCACATGCACTGAGATAAAGTGAAAAAACATTACTTTTTCTATCCAGATAGTCCAGATCCAGATAAATCATTCCTTTATGATTACAGTCTAACCATACATTGAATACAACAGGTAGTGCGAAAAGAGAATTGCAACAGTACAGAATATACATAGAAACATAGAAAATAGGTGCAGGAGGAGGCCATTCGGCCCTTCGAGCCAGCACCGCCATTCATTGTGATCATGGCTGATCGTCCCCTATCAATAACCCATGCCTGCCTTCTCCCCATATCCATTGACTCCACTAGCCCCTAGAGCTCTATCTAACTCTCTCTTAAATCCATCCAGTGACTTGGCCTCCACTGCCCTCTGTGGCAGAGAATTCCATAAATTCACAACTCTCTGGGTGAAAAAGTTTTTTTCTCACCTCTGTCTTAAATGACCTCCCCTTTATTCTAAGACTGTGGCCCCTGGTTCTGGACTCGCCCAACATTGGGAACATTATAGAAACATAGAAAATATGTTTACTCTGTAAACACAACGCTCCTCATCCAAATTTTGCACTATTGTGAAACATTCACTATTAAAAAACAAATAACAGATGCTTCAAAATATAGAATTGATAGCCTCAGTGAGATTAGGGCAGATGAAGTCAAAAGCATCTGGTTTTAATAAGATGATTTTCTTAAAATGTAATTATTATACCTTGTAAAGATATTATTGAATTATAAAATACAGCAATTTTTCACCAAAAAATCAAGTTATTATAATTAATGATGAATTATTCTTAATAATAAATGACCAGTTGATTGGTCCACATGGATGCGACTGATTCATCTTTCCCCAACCTATTCTGGAGATATGGAAGGCTTTTCCTTTTAGCCAGATTTTCTATGATTTTGCTATTTTCTGCTACTCTGCTGAAACCATTTATACCCATTACTCCTCCTTTGCCCTGTTGTCATGTTATCATTCTTGACACCCTTCCTATTATATACCTTTCTGTATGGTTTTTCCTGTCTTTCATAAGTTATAGGAGCAGAATTAGGCCATTGGGTCTATCAAGTCTATTCTGCCATTCATTCATGGCCGATCGATCTTTCCCTCTGTCAATCTTTGCCTTAAATATATCCATTGACGGCCTCCACAGCCTTCTGTGGCAATGAATTCCACAGATTTACCACCCTCTTACTAAAGAAATTCTTCCCCATCTTCTTTCGAAGGGTACATCCTTTTATTCTGAGTATCGCCTCAGGCCCCTATACTCTCCCACTAGTGGAAACATCCTCTCCACGTCCACTTTGTCCAGGCCTTTCACTATTCGGTAGGTTTCAATGAGGTTCCACCCTCATCCTTCCAAACTCCAGTGCTGTCAAACGCTCATCATATTATTCACCTAATTATTCCTGAGATCATTCTTGTAAACCACCTTTGGACACTCTCCAACACCAGCACATCCTTCCTCAGGGGCCCAAAATTAATGCCTCAGCATTACATCCTTTCTTTATATTCTAACCCTCTCAAAATAAATGCTAGCATTGAATTTGCCCTCCTTACTATCAATTTGAATTGCAAATGAACTTTTTAGAAATCCAGTACCAGCACTCCCAAATCCCTTTGCACTTCTGATTTCTAAAATCTCTCCCCAGTTAGAAAATAATCTATTCTTTTATTTCTACAATCAGAATGCATGACTCCACACTTTGCTAAGTTTTATTCCATCTGCCACTTCCTTGCCCACTCTCCCAACCTGTCCAAGTCCTTCAGCAGAGTCCCTGCTATCTATACCCTACCTGCCCCTCCAATTATCTTCGTATCATCTACAAACTTGGCCACAAAGCCCTCAATTTCCTCGTCCAAATCATTGATATACAATGTGAAGCATAGATCACAATGTGAATGGCGGTGCTGGCTCGAAGGGCCAAATAGCCTACTCCTGCACCTCTTGTCTATTCTCTATTGCTCCAGCACTGACCCCAGCGGAACACTGTTAGTCATTGGCAGTCAACCAACTCTTTGTCTTCTGGCATGCATCCAGCCTGCTATCCACGCTATCTTCCCTCTGACACCATGGGCTCCCATCTTCTTTAGCAACCTCATGTGCGGCACCATATCAAAGGCCTTCTGAAAAATAGGGTAAACAACATCCACAAACTCTCCTTTGTCTATCCTGCTATTTACTTCCTCAAACAATTCTAACAAGTTTATCTCATCCTTAGGGTTTCTCTTGATCTTTGACGTAAAACATTAACCCTGATGCTTCTTCCATAAACATTTACATAATTTTCTGTTTTTATTCTGATCAAATATCAATGTTCTGAAATAATAAGTGTTTAAGAAGGAACTGCAGATGCTGGAAAATCGAAGGTACGTTTCGGGCCCGAAAAGTTGCCTATCTCCTTCGCTCCATTGATGCTGCTGCACCCGCTCAGTTTCTCCAGCAATTTTGTGTACTTTCTGAAATAATAACTCGGTTCATTCTCAACACATGCTGCTTCTCCTGCGCAGTTTTTTTGAACAATTTTGTCTTCAATTCAGATTTACTGTTATGTTGATTTTATTACCGTGATAATGAAAGTTTCCCCTGAAATATTTAATAAGGATTGAGCTAGGATTAGTCCAAGCAAACAGATCCACAAAACAGACAAGCACATCAACATATCCATGTGCAAATTAATTCCCTTTGTACCTCTCCATCCCCACCTCAACGAATTCCTGGCCTGCCATGATGTAAAGCTCTTCTTCCATCACCTCCACCTCTAGTCTTTTTTCTATGAGGAGTTGTTGCCTCCCAGTGTTGACCCCTTCCCTTGTCTCCAGCATTCGTAGGACCAGAGATGCTGCCTGACCTGCTGAGTTACTCCAACAATTGGTGTCCTTTTGGTCTTGATTATGTCGGTTACATTCGCGAGGCAGCGCAAAGTCAAGTTGGAGCCAATGGGGGGGAATTCTGGTTTGTATAATGGACTGGGCTACATCCACAACTCTCAGCAGTTTCTTGTGGTTTTGAACTGAGCTGTTGCCAAATCAAGTTGAGATGCCTCACAATAATATACTTTCTACAGCGCATCTGTGGATATCGATAACAGTCATTGGAAACATGCCGAATTTCATTAGTCTACTGAGGCATTGATATGTTTTCTTGGCTGTAGTTTCAGTGTGGTTGGTTCAGGACATATTATTGGTGATATTTACACCTATGAACTTGAAACTCTTGACCATCGTTACTTCAGCACCATTTTCTGACTGGGATCATCATTGCATCTTGCAAAAGCATCGTTGTCGTAGTGCAAGAGGAGCGAGTGATGAAGTAAGGCTCCCTATGGGGTGATACCGATGTAAGCACAGTGGTGTAGAGCTTACATTGCTGGATTAGCAGTAGGGTTCCTGGGATCCAAGGAGATTGAAGCTCATCATGCCACCTGAGAAATGTGCCAGCAAGGTACATATCCCTGAATTAAAAAAAACATTGCTGGCAACTCCAGTGCTTAAATTATGATAGTAATTATATTTTTATGTCGGTTTTTAAAAACTAGTCCAGAGCTATGTACAAAAGGTATTTGGCTTATCTGATATTATCTCAGTAATATCTTTTTCTGAAAATTCCCCATTTAAAACATGATTTAAAAAGGGAAACTTGCTAAATCCATAGGAATCAGTGACTGGAGTTTTATGAAATAACTAATACGTTTTTGTCAGTCTTGCTCTATTTCATCAGCCATTTTGACAAGAGATTGAAGATTTAACTTACTCTGAGGGTATAAGGACCTCATTGAAGTAAGTGATTAATATAATCTTTATATTATGGTTGATTCTGAATGGCTCATGGAGGAATGGTAAGGCAATTTTGCAGTTTTTGTGTCAATGCCAGCTGTTAACATGGTATAATCATTTTTAAGTGACATTTTTGAGTTTGTTAGTGCTTTTTTTAGAGCATGAAACTCACTCAAATGACACCAATGACGCCATCAGCAAGATTTTCAGCAGCATTTATCTGAAAATTACAATTGTTCACTTAAATGAAACAGCTTTTACTAATGCTGATTGTTCTGAAACAACCATATTTAAAGAGCCAATCTCAATGAAGTTATTTTACTGCACACTACTTAACAACAACATGCTCACAGCTTGCTCTCCACATTGCTCGACACCCGGATTCAATCCTGACCGTGGGTGCTGCCTGTGTAGAGTCTACTCACTCCGAACATTGAGCTTTCCATGCATGGTTAAAGTATTTGCTACAAACAAAATTGCCTAAATTGCTTAAGCAAAACCAGCAAGTTTTTGGCATGTGGGAGGAAACTGGAGCACCCGGAAGAAACCCATGCAGTCACAGAGAGAACATACAAAATCCACACAGGCCACACAGGGCAGATTCAAACCCAGATTTCTGGCACTGGAGGCTGCAGCTCTATTGGCTATCACAAAAGCCTCTCACTGATCAATGACATATATCCCTTGCTGCCCACTCATTCTCAAATCATTTACATATCGCCATGTCATTGAAGCCATCACAATATGTTTCAAGTAGTCCTCCGTCATTGTGATACAATCAATGACTACAATCCTACACTGTAGTCACAGTGCAACTGTGATTGATTTCCAGAGGCACCAACTTTCTCTTTCATAAACAGCAAGCTGAAGCTACTACTTTGTTTTTAGTCTCAGCGAAACATTCCATCAAGGGTTTTCTCAGAGCTACAGACTTGAATTAGTTGATTTGTCATCATGTTTCATCTTGGCAGAAATCTGAACATTCACAGTGCCGTCATATTTCCACTCTGGCACCTGCTACATTATGAGTTAACCTCAGAGGTAAAATACCTTCATGCTAAGTGGTTCTGCCAATTGGCGAATGCTACAGGTGTTTATCAAATGCCCCCCTTAGAACACTTGAATAAGGAACAATAATTGCATGTTTAGTACAGCACAATACAAACAACACAAAGTATCAGGACTACTCACTGAGTTCAAAGGGCACTTGATCTCTTGATTCAATTTAATACTTGATAGCAGCTGTGAATAATCACCATTTCACTTGACGAACACTCAGCAGGTCCATGTCTTCATTTGAAACTGTGGCTAAATCTCCAACACTGCAGCCCATTTCGCAAATCAACTTTACAATTGCAGACATAACTTCAGAATCAGAATGCCTTTGCACACCATTCACAAAGTAAGCATAATATTCAAGATTCAAACATGGTTATGTTTTTGTGATTGTTTACACAACACTTTCAACAAAAATTTATTCACAAACAGAAAACCATGAGACATGATATGACTTTCGTTTGTACATAATCTATCAGTGCAATTTAAATTTAAGATTCGATTGATATTTCCAAAGGCATATCAACTCACTTGTTATTGACAGCCTATGAAAGGTCTCGATCTGAAATGTCACCTATCCATGTTCCCCTGAGATGCTGCCTGACCCGTTGAGTTACTCCAGCACTTTGTGCCCTTTTGTGTATTAAACAGCATCTACAGGTCTTTGTGTTAAACTTTGATGGAACAAATAGATGTATTTGTATCAATCTTTGATTGAGAATATAACTTACTTAAAACAATAAATCAGAAATTACTCACCGTAAGACGCTCTTAAGTTTTTCTACCCTTTCATTTGATTGGGAACCCATATCATGATATTACTTGCCTTTAGCTGCTGTTCAACTTCTAAAAGTTTGTCTCACTAGATACAAATGATTCTGCAGGGTGCCCTAAAGGAGATGTGTCCTTGATGGGCCAGGTCCACATAGTGAGGTGAAAATCAGGTAAGCCTATAGTTCCTTAAAAGTGGCAAGACAGATAGTGTAGTGAAGAAGGTATATGACATGTTCATCAGTCTGAAGAAGGGTTTCGGCCCGAAACGTCGCCTATTTCCTTCGCTCCATAGATGCTGCTGCACCCGCTGAGTTTCTCCAGCATTTTTGTGTACCTTCGATCTTCCAGCATCTGCAGTTCCTTCTTGAACACAAGGTATACGACATGTTTGGCTTATTTCATTAGATTATAGAACATAAAGGTTGGAAAATTAAGACACAACTTTACAAAACACTGGCAGACCCATTTGGAGTATTATGTACAGTTCTGGTTGCCATACTATTGGTAAAATGTGATTGGGCTGGAGAGAGCGTAGAGAAAAACAATCAGAATGTTGCAAGGACTGGAGAACTTAAGTTATGGAATGAGATTGCTTAAACTGGCTTGTTTTCCCCAGAGTAAATAATTAAGGCCTGATAGAGGTATATACAATTATACAAGGGTAGATAGTAATAATATTTTCAAACTGCCAGGTGTACTAAAGTGGACATCAGTACAATGTAAGAGGAAGTAGTTTTGAAGAGGACCAGAGGAAAAAAGTTATTTTACATAGCTGGAATAGTTGATATTTGGAATGATAGGAGGTGATGGAATCAGATACAACCTTTACATTGAGGATTCATTTAGACAGATACATGAATAGACAAAGCATAAAATAATGACAACCTAATGCAGGGAAATGGGATTTGTGTGAATGTGCAGAAAGTTAGAATGGGCCTGGGGGGGTGGGGGCATGGGATTAGTATGGAAAGATATCTGATGGCAGGCATGGACATGGTGAGCTAAAACCCTTGTTTCTGCACTGTGCAACACTTACATCCTCTAAAGAAGTCACCCTGCTATGCATAGGTGAGCTATTGTCATCTGGAATTCCTGCAGAGATTTCCAGTTTACGATAAAGACCAACTGATGGCCTTGCTCCGAAACATCACCCATTCCTTCTCTCGAGGGATGCGGCCTGTCCCGTTGAGTTACCCCAGCATTTTGTGTCTATCTTCAGTATAACCAAGCATCTGCATTTCCTTCCAATTTATTTTGTCTGCTCCACTGTGAAATCTCCTCAAGCTATGCCTACTTTGAAGAAGTTCTCCTCCTCTGTCCGATGAGAGTTCTGCAACAGGTCCGAAGAAGGGTATCGACCCGAAACGTCACCCATTCCTTCTATCCAGGGATGTTGTCTGTCCCGCTGAGTTACTCCAGAATTTTTTGTTTATCTTCAGTGAAAACCAGCATCTGCAGTTCCTTCCCACACAATTGATAAAGATGGTTGAATTGCCCTGACATTTTCATCTTTTTGGATGACTGTTTACATTTCTAGTGTCATTATGTGGATCATAATTTGGATGAAGTATTTTACCAAGTCAGTCTGTGTGAATGAATATGCTGGTCTAGTGATATAATTGCGATAGGAGAGAGACATTCACCACAGCATGGAATTGGGAAAAGAAAATGAGGCAGAGCAGCAGGGACAGGAGAAAATGAGTCAGAGCAGCAGGGAATGGGGGGAAAAAAAGCACAGTTCCAGGAAGGTGGAAAAAGATAAACCATAAGGGGAAAAGAATAGAGGTTGTGAATGAAGGTGAGAGAGAGCAAGTGTGTTGCAAGTAATGGTGTCAGCTAACTGTGAGGGCAGAGGTGGAAATGCAAAGGCAATGTCTAAAGCTGCAACAACTCATCTTGACTACTTTCATTAGTTTATGGTGTTATTTGCAAAATTAGCCTGCAATTTTGGAATTGCCGCATTATCGCTCTGGTATCACTTGTAGTAGACCTGGAGTTTCTCCCTGGCCCACGTGCATAATACTCCCTCCTGGGAGTGATGTAATCCACCACCATCTGGCATTCATGCACCCTGCCCTCAAGAATGACTCGTGCCACTGGAAGGGAGCTGGTGGTACAGAGCATGCATCTGCACCTATAAGGGCTACTTGCTAGGGTTATTGCAGTATAACTAAGCGCCGGCAGATGAAATAAATTAATTTAATGTTTCTTAGTAAAGCAGACTGTTCTGAAGCATTGCAGAAAAGTGACCAGAACACTTTTTAAACAATGCTGCCGAACATCATGAACTGTTCAGAACTTTTTAAAATAGTACTAGCCTAAGTGGGACCCGTTGGGTCCCATGTTCACACAGGAGGGCTGGTCTCCCGACGCAATATTCCACCTCTCCACCAATTCCAATATTGGTGGCCAGTGGGAGGGGGGGCTTTCTGGAATGCTGGTATGGGTGTTGTTGGCTGCAGGGACTACTGGTTTCCAGAAGACTAGTATGGACATTGTAGGCCAAATGGATTCTTGGGGTGGCAGCTCAGTCCCTCAAGCCTGGTGCTGGCAGCTCACTCACGGCTGGTAGTTGACTCATGGCTATTCCTTGAAATTCCATTTCAAGCAGAGTGCAAGGCCACCAAATTCAAATCCATTTTCCTACCATTTCAAGCAGGGTGCAAGGCCACCAAATTAAAGTGCAGTTTCTTACCCCTTCGAACAGGGTGCAAGGCCACAAAATTCAGGTTCAGTTTCCTACCACTTCAATCAGGGTGCAAGGCCACCAAATTCAAGCGCAGTTTCATACCATTTCAAGGAGGGTGCAAGGCCACCAAATTCAAATGCAGTTTCAATGCATTTCATGCAGGGTGCAATGACACCACATTCAAATGCAGTTTCATACCATTTCATGTAGGGTACAAGGACACCACATTCAAATACAGTTTCATGCCATTTCAAGCATGGTGAAACCAGCATAATACCACACAAAACACCACACTCACAGTTCAGTAGACATTCAGTGTGTTCAGTTGATTCACAGCTCAGACAGAGTCGTGACCTCTCACTCCCCCATCATGCAAGAGACTGAGCCACACCCACACTTCTGGATTTATAATCCCTCCCCCTCCCACTGGAAAAGGTGTGGCCTTCATGGCATGATTGACAGGAGAGATCTTCTCAACATTTTTTAAACACTAATAACACTTTTATTTTTCATTGATGGGAAGAATCCTCTGCACCTGATGAGCGGAGGGGGACTGAGTAAGATGGCCAAAAATCACAGCCGTAAGTGGTAGCGTTTTATCTAAAATCAATATAGTGCAAACAGGAAGTTGTCAAGTATAGACAAACAACCATCTGCAGTGCCTTTTCACTTCAACCCTAAATCCCCCAAACAACCCTCTGCAGTGCCTTTTCACTTCAACCCTAAACCCCCAAACAACCCTTTGCAGTGCCTTTTTACTTCAACCCAAACCCCCCAAACAACCATTTGCAGTGCCCTTTTACTTCAACCCAAAACTCCGAAACAACCATTTGCAGTGCCTTTTTACTTCAAACCAACCATATTTTCATTTTCAAACCACATTAAGGGCACTCACAGTTGAGTAGACATGTGTTCAGTGTTATTCAGAGCTCAGAGAGATGTGATCCTCTCGCTTCCTCCATCTTGCAGAGACTGAGTGAGCCTCACCACTTCCGGGTTTTATAGTCCCTCTCCCTTCCCACCAGCAGGGGCAGCAGAGAGAATGGCAACATTTTTTAAAACATTAATATATCTCTAATTTTTCATCGATGGGAAAAATCCTCTGGTCCAGTCCGGCGGAGGGGGGCTCTGAGCGAGGTGGCCAAAGATGACTGCCGTAGGTGGCGGCGTTCTCTCGGAAATCACATTACAGTTAGTCAAAAGCGGTCAAGATCTTACTTTTAGTAATATAGATAAGAAAGTTCCATTCCCCTAAAATTTGTGCAAATACATTTCTGAATTAATTGCTTTTTCCACCGTGACTGCTGCTCATACATTGCCAAAAGATTTTCATTGTGGTTTAATGGACCCATGCGCTAAGATTGCTCCCCCCCTTTCCTGCATTTAAGAGGCATTTAGACAGACACAAGAACAGGCAGCGAATTGAGGGGCATATATCACATATAGGTAGATCTATATAGGTAGATCACATATAGGTAGATGTGCAGTTAAACTGGTATCATTGTCCGCGCATATATGGTGAGCTAGTTCCTGTGCACTACTATGCTATGATAATGCCAAATGTGAACTGTTTCAATAGCTCAATTTGGGAGCATTGAGTAAATTAGCTTTCACATCAGGCTTCAAGCTCAGAATAGGTGGGGTGAATACTCATCTCTCTTGTGGGTACTCTTCCGCCGACAACATTCTGTGTAGATGTTAAAGTTCCCTCATGCATAATATTTATAGAGGGACATGGGCAGTGATATGAGGGCAAATGACTCAAAAGCAGTGTTACTTTATACACAATAAACTCAACTGTTAGCACTTAGTAGAGGAGGTGCTCAGTGGATCCATGAGTGCTGTTGGCGTCCTGAACCAGATATTGATTGGTTCTCAATTCCACTGATGTATTGTACATGCAAATCTATGAGGCACAAACTGGCTGATGAATGACTGGCGATTTTTGTTGTTAGATTAAAGTCCACGGCTTTCTACTACAGTTGATACGATTTATTGGATAAGATATGTAGTTTGGATCTTAGTTTGTATGTCAATGCAGATGTTTGTATTAAATGTGCTAATGTTACTACCGACAAAGCAAATTTGAAACTTGCCAACTTCATTAAAAAGAGCAGAAGTAACGTTACTTATGTTAGTATTTACAACAAACCATTACTCTGACGGGATATCAGAGCAGAAACAAGAACTATATTTAACCTGTCCATGACAAGGCAACATTAAGAATTTAATACAGCATAAATCAAGAAGTATATATGCATCATATGGTTTTGATGTTTATTAAAATTTAGGCAGACGGTTTTATTTTAGATTAACTTTAAAATCCCATCTCCATAGTTCTGCCATCTTAATTTCTACTCATCACATCAGAAACATAAGTTTCATGAAGTAATTTAATTATGTCCTGAGGAAATTGGAAAATGAAAGAAGTGACTAGAGGGCACAACTTAGCAAATGAGCAGGAAGTAAAGATATTGCATAGCGTGTTGCTTTCATCAAAAATGCCACATATCAGACAGCATAATCCTCATTTATTTTATAAGCAGTCTGATGCCCTCTTGAAAAACATTATTCCCATTATTCCTATATCTCCTTTGCAGCCACACTGGCGACATTTCTCATTGAAAACTTTGCTTATCTGACAAATATCAATCGACTCATCATAATTACCACTTCTTCGGTGACTAAACCATTAATTGATGCAAAATATGCATGGGAAATGAAGCTTGACACGGAATATAAAATACAGCACAGGAACAGATCCTTCAACCCACAATATCTGTGCCGAACATGATGGAATGTCTAACTCTTATCTGCCTTCACATAATTCATATGCTCCTTTACCTGCATATCTATGTGCCCTTTCAAAAGTCTCTTAAATTCCACTATCGTATCTGCCTCCACCACTGCCCCTGGCATTGTGTTCCAGGCATGCACCACCCTCTGTGTAAAATACTTGCCAATGCACAACTCATTTGAACTTTGCCCCTTTCACCTTAAAGTGCTGCTCTCTAGTATCTAATTTTCCATTCTGGGTGAAAGCTTCTGACTGTCTATTCTATCTGTGTCTCACATAATTTGATATACTTCTATCAGGTCGCCCCACCACATCTGGAGTTTCAGAGCCTCCACATCCTTCTTGTAACTGCATGCAATATTCCAAATGCTGCCTAACCAAAGGTTTATAAAGTTGCATCATGACTTCCTGACTCTCATACACAATGCCCTGACTCTGAGTCCATATAACCAAATCAATGTTAATCCCGTGCATCTTAATTTCTTTAATCAGCCTACCGTGGGGCGGGGGGGGGGGGGGGGTTAATTAAATGCCTTACTAAAATCCATGTAGACCACATCCACTGCTCTTTCCTCATCAATTACCTTTGTCACCACCTCCAAAAACCCATCAAATTAGTAAGACGTGACGTGCTGTGTATTAAGCCACGATGACTGTCCTTAATTAACCCATTGTCTTCTGAATGGGGGTAAATCTTATCCCAAAGAATCCTCGCCAATAGATCCCCTACCACTGATGTGGGACTCACCGGCCTATAATTCCCTGGATTCTCTCCACTCCCCTTCTTAAACAAAGTAACAACTTTAGCTACTCTCCGGTCCTCTGGAACCTCACCTGCAGTTACAGAAGATGCAAAGATCTTCCTCTATCTCGTCTCTTGTCTCTCTCAATAACCAGGAATAGATCTTTTCAAGTCCTTGGAATTCACCCCCCTTGATGTTCTTCAAGAGTTCCAGGAAGCAAGACGGTACGCATACCCCAGTTTGCATTGAATGTGACGAAGTAGAGATAGCTGAAAACTTCAAATTCCTAGGAGTCAATATGACCAACAACATCTCATGGACCACCCATTTTGAAGCAATGATCCAGAAAACACACCGACGCCTCCACCTCCCTAAAAGGCTTTGGATGTTTGGTATGTCCCTTACAACTTTCACCAACATCTACAGATGCACCATAGAAAACATTTTATCAGGATGCATCACAGCTTGGTTTGGGAACAGTTCCATCCTAGACCACCAGAAATTGCAGTGAATTGTGAACACAGCCCAGACCATCACACAAACCTACCTCCGTTCCATTGACTCCATTTATACCTCAAGCTACCTCGGCAAGGTCAGGAGCATAATCAAGGACAAGTCACACCCTGGCCACTCTCTCTTCTCCCTTCTCCTATCAGGCAAAATGTATAGAAGTGTGAAAATGCACACCACCAGATTCAGGGACAGTTTCCTCCCAGCAGTTATCAGGCAACTGAATCATCCTACCACAACCAGAGAGCAATACTGAACTACTATCTGCCTCTTTGGTGACCTTCGGACTATCCTTAATTGGACTTTGCTGGCTTTACCTTACACTAAACATTATTTCCTTATCATGTATACTGTAAATAGATTGATTGTAATCATGTATTGTCTTTCTGCTGACCGGTTCACACGCACAAAAAGCTTTTCACTCTACCTTGGTACACGTGACAGTAAACTAAACTGAAACAATACCTCCTCCTTCTTAATCTCAAACTGTCCTTGCATATTAGTATTCTCCATAATGATCTTACTGTCCTTCTCCTTGGTGAAAATAGATGCAAAGTATTCATTTAGTACCTCGCCTACATTCCCAGACTACAAGCTCAAACTCCCTCCTTTATCCTTGAGCAGTCCTACCTTCTCCCTGATTAACCTCTTATATTTAATGTAGGTATAAAAAGCCTTGGGATTTCATTTAATCTGAGTCGCCAAACCCATTTTGTGACTGTTCTAATCTTACTGTCTTATCGTCATTCACATCTGGAACTGGCCGAACTGCAGAATCTTGTTCTCATCAATTGGTTATAAAATCTTTTTGTTGTGTGTTTTCAATGCTGTTTTCAATGCTGTTAGCATGCATGTTATCCTGCACCAGATTGGCTCCTAACTTGTAGGTATACTAATATTTTAAATCTTCTAGAACCGTGGGCTTAATTTTTTTTCCCTTGGAAGAATGTTCATTAACTCAGATGTTAAAATAAATTTATTCTAAAGCCTTCCGATGCATCTTAAGAGAAATTGGGTAATCCAGGCTTTTATTCATTGGAGTTTAAAGAATAAGAGGTGCTCTAGTAGAAACTGAAAAAAAAACAATGTTCCAAATGGCTGCAGAGTGCTGGACAATGAATCATAGTCTTAAGGTAAAGGATAGATCATTTAGGACTGTGGTGATGAGAAATTTCTTCCCTTGGAATTCTCTACCACAAAGCAGATGAAGCCAAGTCATTAAATATATTCATGAAGCAGCCAGATATTGTTCTTACAGTGACAGGGTTCAAAGGATATGGGGGAAAGGTGTAACAGGATACCAAATTTGGACGATCAGCCACAATCACACAGAATGGCACAGCATTGTAAATGCTTTATTTCCAGAAGTATTTCTAAATGAGTCTGGAATACAGTGAGAGCCTGGGGTATGGAAGCAAAATAATATGCCTACTTCAAGGAATTAAAATAGAATTACAATGTTTTAGAAAATAGGAAAGCGTCATTGGGCATAATTTCCGTTGTTTGTACCCGTTTCCTATGTAATATTAGTTGTGTGCAATGATTTTTCTGTATGGTAGCTAATTTTTAAAGGATTATGTTACATGACTGACTGGCCTCTGTTGCAATAATGTTTAAGTATCATTCCATTAATTGGAAGTAGAATAGGACAGCAGATGGGATTGACAAAGCACCACCAACCCAGAATTGTGAAGATCCCTTCAGTGCAAGTAATCACAAACTGCCGGTATGAGATGAACTGGTGAATAAAGTGGCCACAGCTTGCTCTCAGCTCAGCATATCACATATATTTTTCACTTCCTCTTTAAGAATTGCAGCAGGTGACAACTGCTCTCTGTGTAATTGAAACACTATTTTAGTGTAGAAATAGTTGGAAGCTGGCTAGCTCTGTGGAGTAGGTACACAGCTGGAAAATGCTGTCTGCCTTTCTATAAATTCTTCTTCAAACAAAATATCTGAGGTTGTTAGTTTAAATGATTACCTTAGTAACTTAGACAAGGAAGGGGAGAAGATACTGTCTCAAAGTACTGGTTGATGACATTTGGATGTTGTATGGGAGTACCAAATGGCAGATGTGATTCCTCACAATCCAAATTACATATAAATGCAGGCTGCAGAACACAAATGTTTTATGTTTCACCTTAAGTATTGCACAATGAAGCAAATACAAGTTTCCCAAGCTGCACATTTTTTAGCAAGTAAACCATTTAAAGACTGGAAGTAATGACGGGAAAATCTTGCATTTACAATTGAGCCATAGCTAGTGGAGCAGAGAACAGAGAAATAAGAATTGAACCAGCACGTAAAACACTCAAATGAGACCCTGAAGAACATATCGGATACATTATGGCATATTGTAATCTGCCTAAAAATGAAACATTGGCAAGGACTATTTCATTATACACAACTAATAACATTTATACTTAATAATAATAATAATGGATGGGATTTATATAGCGCCTTTCTAATACTCAAGGCGCTTTACATCGCATTATTCATTCACTCCTCAGTCACACTCGGTGGTGGTAAGCTACTTCTGTAGCCACAGCTGCCCTGGGGCAGACTGATGGAAGCGTGGCTGCCATTCTGCGCCTACGGCCCCTCCGACCACCACCAATCACTCACACACATTCACACACAGGCAAAGGTGGGTGAAGTGTCTTGCCCAAGGACACAACGACAGTATGCACTCCAAGCCGGATTCGAACCGGCCACCTTCCGGTCGCCAGCCGAACACTTAGTCCATTGTGCCATCTGTCGCCAATGACATGGGAGCAATAATAAACAATGTAATCCTAAAGCAGGACATCAACCCTGAGGCTATGGCATTAAAACCAATGAGACAAAAGGTGTCTATGCACAACAAGAAGCATGCTGGGAGATATTCTCTGAAAGTGGTAAACTCCCAAAGAATCTAAAGAAATCCAAGGTGGAGATCATCAGAGTAGACTTGGAAGTAGCATGGAATAATAGATAGAATTGATAAAGGTCCCCTATGTAAGCACCATTTTACAAATGAATTTGCAGATGTCGTTCATGGAACAGGCAAAATGGTTCAAGAATATAAATTAATGTTAATAATAGTAAGTATAATTAATATAAAATGGCTGATAGGCCACTATGACAGATATTATATTACCAAGACTTGCCACTATTAATGTTTGGGGAAGAAACGTGAGTATGATGGCAACAGAGTGATGCCAGATATGACAGAAGGCAATGGTGACCCAATACATCACATCCTAGATCACAGAAACATAGAAAATAGGTGCAGGAGCAGGCATTTGGCCCTTTGAGCTAGCACCGTCATTCAATATGATCATGGCTGATCATCCAGAATCAGTACCCCCATTCCTGCTTTTTTTTCCCCATATCCCTTGATTCCATTAGCCCTAAGAGCTATATCTAACTCTCTCTTGAATACATCCAGTGCATTGGCCTCCACTGCCTTCTGTGGCAGCGAATTCCACAGATTCACAACTCTCTGGGTGAAAAAGTATTTCCTCATCTCAGTCCTAAATGGCCTGCCCATTATTCTTAAACTGTAACCCCTGGTTCTGGACTCCCCCAACATCAATAACATTTCTCATGCATCTAACCAGTCGTATCTCTTAATATGTATCCCTTTATGTATCTATATGATATCCTTTCATCCTTCTAAATTCCAGTGAATATAGGCCCAGTCGATCACAAGGTCGTAATGGAGAAGAGAGTTTATATCAAAGGAATAGGTTCATGAGTAGATCTGGAAGGACAGTCCATTATCACAAGCACCCCGTGATGACTTGGTGTTAAAGTAAACCACTCCCAGAGAGGATAGTATTTTGATAGTAATTATTAAAGGAAGAATGTGACTAATATAATATTGATTCTAATTTGGCCCAGCAGAAAGAATGTCACAGCAGAAAGAACAATCCCAACATTCATCATCATGCTGATTCATAATTTCTAAGATTACAGAATCACTTACCTGTCTGAGAATTTCCTTTTTTCCACAGCTTCGATAACTAAATTCTCATTTTACGTAACTACTTTTGCCGATTGGAATAATTAAAAAAATCTTTTCAACTCTCTAAATTCCATTATTCTGTCAAAATTCCTTATTCCAATTATGCAAGAATCTCACTTAGAACTCTCAACAAAAAAACCCAATTTGTTATTTTCTTCAGTCCATTCCATTAGGTAAGCTCTGAGACATGAGGGCTAGATTTCTGGTGGAATGGGAGCCAATTTCCCCATATGACTGATGCATCCTTGCTGAAGTAACTGCAAGATCCCCAGAAAATGAAGTAAAGGCCATAATCTGGTAGGTGGCATGGTGGCGTAGTGGTAGAGCTACTGCCTTACAACGCCAGAGACCTGGGTTCGATCCTGACTACGGGTGCTGTCTGTATGGAGTTTGTACATTCTCCCCATGATCTGCGTGAGCTTTCTCAGAGATCTTTGGTTTCCTCCCACCCTCCAAAGACGTACAGGTTTGTAGGGTAATTGGCCTGGTATAAATGTAAAATGGTCCCTAATGTATGTAGGATAGTGTGATGTGTGGGGATTGCTGGTCGGTGCAGGCTCCATGCGCTGAAAGGCCTGTTTCCGCGCTGTATCTCTGAAACTAAAAAAAACTAAAACTAAAAGACTCTTTTCTCAGAATAGCTTCTGCCAAAGTTATAGCAAATGCATTTGTGAATCTTTCACATAAATAATATTACATGAACTGTCGAAAGTCACTGGAAGTACTTACAGCAAAGATAACCTGTAGTGAACTATGTGCCACTTCTATATACTGGTATCCTAGCAGGCACCCTCTGACATAAATGTAACGATGGTCCTCTGGTACCCATTCTGGCAGGTCAGTTATTGTCACCACCACACATCCTGGTCCATTCTCCATCCACCAAGAACGATGCTTGGATATGTTAAAGGTCATAATCAGGTTGGTATCCTGGAACAGAAAACATAATGGTTTGAAGCAGTTGTTGAATTATGTGATCAAGTCTGCTTATCTATCGCTATTATTAAGTTCAGTTGACCACATCGTTGACCATGTACATAATAATGCTAATTAAATATTTTATTAATTTCTATACATCCCATTATTTTGATATTCGTCCTCCGATATAGTATTCGGTGGCAAAAGAGTGATTTGTTCTTTGTGTTATTATTTAAAATAAAATCATAGATTCCAGTCATATCCATCAGCAATTAGATGCAAATGGGCATCAACAACAAGGAAAGATATTGTACATTCAACAAGAATGTCATTTCGGTACATTGTGTAAATCACAAAAAAATATTGAGGTTAGGTTGAGAATCTGGTTTGTTTTTCCACGGGCAACATAATTATGCATAGGTTACTTTGATTCTGGAGTTATATTCATTAAGTACAATTACGTACCAACAGTAATAACACTTCATTTGGGCCTTGGACACTGTTCAGCATTCACTTGTCTATTTACCGTTGCACAATAATTGACCACATTAAGGGCCATATTATCTGAGCCTGTCGGCAATGGGCATGTCTTGTTGGCTCAGCACAATGGTAAAACTAACAAAAGGAGCTTACAACTGAATATTACTAAAGTGCTGAATATGACTTGCAGAAGGAGACTTTGGGTTAGCAAACATTTTGTTGCAACTTAAATACCAGAAGGGTCAGTGGAGGATCATTAAGTGGGAGGGCGATTAGCAAACAGCATATTAATAAAGTTGAGTGGTAAATTATTCAAACTTCAGAAAGATGCCATTTGCACTTTTACAGGTTCCATAGAGTGATGTTTGAATTTATTTCGAAGTCACGTGAGCGATTACATGAAGAGCCCCCCAGCCTGCACGCGCGTCAATACATCTAACGCATGGCGCGCGTGTCGGAGCAGTTCGAACTGCTCTGACAGGTAAGTCAATTTTGTTTCCAGCGGGCCACTCCGATAGCGGGCCCGAAGTAGCTTTATGGAGGCGACCGCAGTTTAGGCCGCTGTGGAAGCTCCATAAGGAGCTAGAGAATAATTTTGCGGTTACCGCCGTTCAAGCTCCGCACGCGAGCAGGCGGCTGAAATTGGAGACCGCCGTGGGGCTCCATAGGAGCTGGGATTGAGGCAGCTGCCGTTCGAGCTCCGAACGGGAGCAGGCGGCCGAAATTGCAGGCCGCTGTGGGGCTCCATAGGAGCTGGGATGACGGCTGCCGGCATCAGAGCTCCGAACGGGAGCAGGCAGCCAGATTTGCAGGCAGCCGTGGGGGCTCCGTAAGGAGCTAGGGTTCATAAATTGCGGAGTTCATGTAGGGTTCATAAAATAGCCGCGACCAGGAGCTACCGCTCAGGTAAGCTCAGCTGCCGTAGCACCGACAGTAATGCTGCAGCAACATATAGTGTATGTTTTATTTTTGGGCAGCTATAAATAGAGTTGGCATCAATAGCAGTTGCCACTCGGTCACGTTTGTGACTATCGTAGTCGATAGCATTCAAAAGTCATGTTTAATTCTTTGGCAATATAACGATATATCTTAACATGCCAATAAAGTTTATATTAAAATGATAATTACAAAGGACATTTTTTGTCACATACACCAATGGTGTAGTGAAATTGGTCTTGCCATTGCAGTCCAGAGCTCCTGGCTTAGGAAGCCTTTTTGAGCTGTGCCTATCAGGCACCTGTGGGAGCTACACCTGGTGGCATCATGGCAATTTCCGCTCACTAGAGGGGACTGTTGGAAATTCTGTTATAAAAGACTCCAACTATCTGCATATCGATAAAGCAGTCAAATCACTGATATAACCATATAACCATATAACAATTACAGCACGGAGACAGGCCATCTCGGCCCTACAAGTCCTTGCCGAACAATTATTTTCCCTTAGTCCCACCTCCATGCACTCATACCATAACCCTCCATTCCCTTCTCATCCATATGCCTATCCAATTTATTTTTATATGATACCATCGAACCTGCCTCCACCATTTCCACTGGAAGCTCATTCCACACCGCTACCACTCTCTGAGTAAAGAAGTTCCCCCTCATGTTATCCCTAAACTTCTGTCCCTTAATTCTGAAGTCATGTCCTCTTGTTTGAATCTTCCCTATTCTCAAAGGGAAAAGCTTGTCCACATCAACTCTGTCTATCCCTCTCATCATTTTAAAGACCTCTATCAAGTCCCCCCTTAACCTTCTGCGCTCCAGAGAATAAAGACCTAACTTATTCAACCTTTCTCTGTAACTTAGTTGTTGAAACCCAGGCAACATTCTAGTAAATCTCCTCTGTACTCTCTCTATTTTGTTGACATCCTTCCTATAATTGGGCGACCAAAATTGTACACCATACTCCAGATTTGGTCTCACCAATGCCTTGTACAATTTTAACATTACATCCCAGCTTCTATACTCAATGCTCTGATTTATAAAGGCTAGCATACCAAAAGCTTTCTTTACCACCCTATCTATATGAGATTTCACCTTCAAGGAACTATGCACGGTTATTCCCAGATCCCTCTGTTCAACTGTATTCTTCAATTCCCTACCATTTACCATGTACGTCCTATTTTGATTTGCCCTGCCAAGGTGTAGCACCTCACATTTAATGGGGACATGCTTCTTTTAATCATATGAACAACACCTGGCAAGGTTGCAGTATTTCCCCCATTCTGTCTAGCTGACTATCGGGAAGAGGTGAGTCCGATTATAACACCGGCTCATCCGAGTCATATGGGGGCCAGAGGCGCTCCAGTCCTTCCCTGTAATACTCCGTTGGGGCTCCATAAGGGAGCAAGGACTCGGAGTCACTAGCAGGTGCAACCTGTCTGGTAAGTATAATGATGATACCAACAGAGCACCGATCTGCACAGCTAGTCCCGGTCCGGCTTCTGAAGGGAGAAGCCTGACAACCCCGAGTCGGAGCAAAGTCAAAGCCAAGTCTGTGACAAGTCTTGTCGGATGATTTGGGACATCTATGGCAGGTATGATTGGGCGTTTGTCTCAATTAGAACATCTGATGTATCAGCTGGTGGCACAAGAAATGCTCAGTGTTATGAAGGCATGTCAGGCAGCAACTCTTGGCTCAGGGTTGCAATATTCCTCCCACTCAGGTGAAAGGAGTGGTGGAGATGGTGCCAGAGTAAATGCACATTTGCCTGAAGCAGCTCCTGGTTCAGGGTTGCAATATTCCTCCCACTCGGATGAACGAAGTGATGGAGATGGTGCTAAAGTATATGCACTCATGCCTGAGGCAGATCCTGGCTCGGGGTTGCATAAGTCCTCACACTCGGATGAATGAAGTGATGGAGATGGTGCCAAATATTATGCTACGTATTACGGAAGCATGCACAGGCAGTTCAAGTCATATGCCTGTAGCTACCCTGGTTTCAGGGTTGGAATATTCCTCCCACCTGAAAGACTATTGGAGATGGTGTCACAAAATATGCTCTGTGTTATGGAAGCATGCACAGGCAGTTCGAGGCATACGCATGTGGCAACGCCTGGATCGGGGTGTAATATTTCTCCAACTCTAAGAGAATGTCAGAGATCAGTATGGATCTGACTCCGAACATGACCCCGAACATGACTATGTGCCTGAATCCCATGCTTTAATGCATGATGTGCGGGAATCGCATAAGGAAGAGCTGCCTGCTCTTGCCTCTAAATTTGCTGTTCCCTCGGGATACGGATTAGCCACTACAAGAGGAGTTGGCCAGCAACATCAGCTATCTAACAGATATGACAAGCTTGACAGACAATGTCTGCAAATGGAACCTCGCTGAAGCTCCAATGAGCAAATCAACCCGGGGTCAGAGACGCTGGTAAGTAATGTCTCGTTATTAACCTCCGTAAACTCCGAAATGGAGCAGTCTGTCGACCCAGGTTTGGGTTTTCTGGCAGCATGGGCTGTCTAGTGGTTTTCACTGTCTCTGGGATAGATCAGGTTGATGTAGAGACATTGGCAGGGTGCCTTGCAAAGTAACCTCTGTAAGTTCCAATTAGGAACAGTTTGGTTATCCTGGTCAGGGTAGACCATCAGGGTAGAACTGGCTGGCTATAGAAGTCATAGTGACCAGGGAAGCACTGCATCATCATCATCATCTGTGATTGAGGTTATCAGACTGCTCAGTAGAATGAAGTAGTTGAAATCTTCCTCAACATATGGTTTATTTCTCCTCAGTTAGTAGAATTGCTGGTTCATTGGAATCATCATTACCATGCTTTCTGGGATACGTAGTTACCAGCAGCAAGCTGGTCTGGAAATAATATATTTTTTATCTGACCCGCAGGTTCATGTTGGGAATCAACAATGTATTGATAATATCCATAGGCTCTCAATACCAGTATTCCTGATTAAGTGGCGGGACGAAGAAATTGTGTTGTGCACTCTGGCAACTTAGACATGTGGTTTCAGTCAAAGGACTGCGATGTAATTCCTGATTCAGTCTTGCATTATACTAATTTCCACTCTGAGGGAAAACGCTGAGTATTTGTGGTGACTCTTAGTCAAGAGTTGACAGGGAACTCATATTCCCACATCAAAGGGAGACTGTGGTTTCAGCTCTAGTCATTAGGTTCTGATTATATGTTATCAGCGAAATGTATGAATAACTAGATAATGCATCTTCCGCGGGTAGAATAACCAAAAATTTCCATCCGTAGGATCAATGGAGGAACAGGGGTTCCGAGTGCAATCAGTGACAGCTCATCCGAGGATGAGTGGTCTGGCCTAGGACTAGAAAGGTATTTCTGATATTTCTCAAAATTACGGAAATAGGGTGCAGGCCGAATCGGGTTAGCATTTGGCTAATCGGATTATGGGTTTACTTACCCAGTTTAAGATGGATGATTGGGTTTCTGCAATTTAACTGATTCAGAGAATCGATCTTGTAGTTGCATACTCTGCCATATCTATACACATGAGGCACAGATTCTGCTGTTTTGATAACAAAGCTAGTGGTGAAAGCCTATGCTGCCCTATTCAGATTAAACGGCATTGTGTCATCGAGTTTTAGGTAATATGCAAAAATTGCAGCTGATAAAACTTATGGGTTATCGGTAGATACCTTTTGCGATATTACTAATGAGGCAACATGAAACTTAATTGTGACAATTTGCCTATTCATTCACACCATGGTAGGCGGCTGAAGCAACTCTTATTTGCTCAGTCACGAGTGACGGTTGGGGCAGCCTGTCTTCTCGGGCAGCTAGCTCTGCATAATTGCATGAGAAGCTTGTACACAACATATGTGAGTTAATTTTAAACGGAAGTAACAGAGGTTTGTGTGGCTTCCAGTTTGAGCCTAGAGAAGCGTTTATGTGATAGCACAATTGACATTGCTTGTGCTGCTTTGTCATTTGCGGTAGTACCATAAGTGGGACAATAAATGATTGGTTATTCTCCCACTGTTCACTAACGTTATGCAGGGTGTCTTTTATTTGACCACTCTAATAGCCTACACTCATTGTAGTGTGCGATGTATATCAGTAAATTATTATGCAAATATTCTTCTATTTTTCCTAATGGGACCAGTATTTTAAGATGATTATGCTTTCAGCAACTGATCTCAGCACAAAGAACACAGCCTTTACTCAATCTCTGGCTTGGTTTCTACGTCATAACTGACATTAAGGTAGCTTGTTATGGGAATGATCTCATAAGCAAATGAGCAGGATTGCATACATTTGAAGTTGACAGCATACCCACCAGAGTAGAGATCGGGGATGTCATTAGGTATACAAGTGCACTCTGTTTGCTAGTACCCATGAAATGAAAGATAGTTATTTTGTTATTCAATAGTCTCAAGATATTGCTGATGGCTCATTAGCAGCCAATAGAATGGATTTTCTCTTTCATCATACAGCATGAGGTTTACATAGTGCAGGTTAATAAATTATAAAATTTGGTTGAATATGTCTGGGTATTTGCAGATAGAATTCTGCACAGTGTTGCATGAGTTATTGTCTAACTCAACAGTCTATTGGGATTACAGTCCGGTTAAGAACAATGGCCATGTATGCAAGTTAGCACAATGATATTAATAACTCATGTTTTTTCATACAATTAATGGTTTATCTGTTTAGGTGTTTCACACAGAGATTGGGTCACTGCATGAAATCCCAGAGCTTTGAAGTCTTCACGTAGTCACTCACGTGACTTCGAAATAAAATATAAAGATTAAACGAGAACTTACCATTTGAAGTTTGATCTTTATTTTATGAGAAGTTAAAGTGAGGGATTACGTGCCCTCCTCTCCCAACCCTACTTCTCACAAAGATCATGCGGTAGTTCTAATCTCGTTAATCTTCCTATAGCTTAGGTCAGCAACCATTCTGTGGTTTCATACAGCTGCTCTGAAGATTGATGCGCATGCGGGCTGGTGGGCTCTTCACGTAATCCCTCACTTTAACTTCTCATAAAATAAAGATCAAACTTCAAACGGTAAGTTCTCGTTTAATCTTTCTATTAGAATGATGAGTTATGATGGTTAGAATCTGAAAGATTTGGGTGCAGAAATTGGTACACATTCATATACGCTGCGTATGTGTCATATGTGCATTGTACTCCATTGATTTCACTGTATGTGCATTGTACTCCATTAATTTGAATTGTCATTTATTTCAATATCACTTTTTATTTCTAGTTTTTGATTATTATTTGAATACGTTATTTGAAGAGAAAGAATACAAGTTTTGAAATGTCTTTGATTCATAAGTGGTCAGTTTGATATCTGTAACAGATAGTCACCATTTGAAATTAATTTTGTACTAATGTAAAGGAGACATTGGATAAATATAAAAGAATGAATAAAATGTCTTGTGATGTTGTAGCAACAGATTGCATCTGGCAACCTCCTATTCTGAGAGAGAGAGTATCCTTGGATTGTCCAAAGAGACAAGGTTATCAATCTCTTTGTGCATCCTGTACAGCTCCAGCAACCCAAGGTCAATCTTGACCTCCAGTGCAGTTGGTGTAGAATATGCATTATCACCTTGTGACTGCATGAGTTTCTTCTGGGTTCTGCCCACACCCCACAATTTCTGCCCACAACCCAAACAGTGGTTAATTGGCAATTGTAAATTGGTCCATTGTGTGGTACAATCTGGAGGGAGTTGATGGGTTGTGTGGTATCAGTGTAAATGGGTGTTTGATGGTGTGCACAGACATGATGGGACAAAGGGCCTGTTTCCATTGTATACAAACCTGACTCCACCGGGATGGTGAGCACAATAATTAAGCCCTCTGAATTTTCAATCATTGTTTCGTTCGTTAGGCAAAATCAATGTCTGCTCTGACCAGGTGACATGCAGCTACTACAGTGCACTTGGTATATTTCCAAAGAATCACAAGAAACTGCCTAAAGAAACAAAAGTTGTTTGCCTAATGTAACCTGGGAGAGGGGAAGATGCTCTCGTTCACATATTTCCTGCATCAAGATTCTATTCCAAATTCTGCTTAACACATTTCCATCAGAATTCAATGTCACTGGAAAAACTTCTACTGTGTGATGATAAACTGTAGCTTAACGTAGGGAATTGTGATCCTTCAATTCTTTTGTGCCCATGGAATTTTAAGGTGGACGGTTTCTGCTAAAAATGTTTCTCCTCGCACTGCAGCATAAGCACAAAACTAGTGAATACAAAGTAAATTCTATGAAACAACTGATGATATATTCTTCCATCCTCCTTGATGTGTGAAATAATAGGGAAGAGGCAAACATAAAGTGCAAATTTCAAAATACTAGCTCACTGTTCTACTGTGAAATGTACTCCATAAACAAACTAAATTATTCCCCGCATTCTTAAAATTTAACAAAAGGAAACATTTAGAGTCCTGGGAAACCTTCCTGGTCCTGTTTGAAGAACTGAAAATAAGGCTTCAGACTGATGCAGAAAGCCCAATATAATTGAAGACCTCCAGCCATCAAGCTGCGTTGTCGAAGAAGACTATAACCTCTCTCCCATGGAACTGATTTGTGATATGATAGCGAAATAATTTAGTATATGAAAGGTTAAAATTATGTTTAAAAGGTAATTATGGTTCTCAAACTTAATATCCAGTCAATGTAAATTATGCTTTATTCATCCTAATCATAAAATATCAATTAAGAAACCAAACAAAATGCAGACCGTATACCAATTACTGTTTATAATTATGTCTGTTGATGCATTGCACAGTATTAGAACAAATAAACAAATGAAATATTGCCAATTCAAATTGTGAGTAGTTATGCAAATCAACAAATCTTGCAAAACTGATTGACTTCACAATGCATTTTCACATTTTTAATTTGTCTATTTCTTTGTGCTGCAGAAGGAAAGAAAACTTGCATTAATTCAGAAAGATTTTGAATTTTCAAAAACTGTCTCGAAATCAATTCATTTGATACTTCAAATTACACAATTAAGTTTGAAACATTGGTATAATTTTTATGAAAGGAACTGTATTAAACAATGTTTCATATAATAAATGTGGTTTTGCACCACCTACCTTATATTTTATTCATACAATTTTTCAATGTGTTACACTCTCATTTAAAGACATTCATTGTTATAATTCATGTGTTACTGCAGCAGTAGACCAAACCACTGAATAACTGATTTTACTCCATGATGCAATCATCCAGGCAGGGAACTGTAACAGGCTGTATTTTAATGAAAGTATTTTCCAGAAGTAGAGTTAGTTATAAGCAAATCCAAGAGGCTGGTAAATATTTTTTCTTCAGGCAATTAGAAGTACTAAAATCATAGCATTTCTAGTACAAGTCTCTTGAGAGATTATTCAACTTCTTATGTGCTATTGTATATAAATATATGATAAATCATACTAGGAATTATCTTATTTATCCTGCAATTTAAAATACATAATGTAGTTCAAGAAGTACTATAAACCATTTTATATAAAATATAATATTCAAAATTATAATGATATGTGTGTTAATTAGCACATGATGAAACTAAACAGAGCATAAAGTGCTGGAGTAACTTAGCACGTCAGGCAGCATCTCTGGAGGACATGAATAGGTGCCGTTTCAGATCAGGGCACTTCTTCAGACTCTGAAGAAGGGTCCCGACCTAAACCATCACCTATTCATGTCTTTCAAAGATGCTGCCTGACCCACTGAGTTGTTTCAGCACTTTGTGTTCTATGCAAGATTCCAACACCAGCAGATCCTTGTGTCTCCACAAAGCTAAACATGTTGTATAAAATGGAAGAAAATCATTTTTATAAGAGATTAAAATGAATCAATCAACCTGGATGCAGCACTAGTACACTACCCAAAAGATTAAGGCAATCATTTGTTATGTGATTCTCAAAAGTATTTGCAACAAGAAAAACCTTGACCAGAATGTAACTCTGCTACGATCACGCTCAACAAAGACAGTTTATTTTACAACCATAGAACTCAAATAAATTGCATTTGACAGAATGGAAAAATGAAGTTTGTTAAAAGTCACGCAGCTTGAAGTGCCAAGTTTATCAGGAAGCAATCACAGACTTCAGAGAAGTTGTAAAGGCTACAGGCTATAATTTTCATGCCTGCAATGACATTTCAACCACATCTAGATTTAAAAGATCTTCGCATCTATTTTCCATAGCAGCCATTAGCAACAGAAAAATGCAAAGTGCAACACTAGCTGTTTGTAAAGAATCTCCAACGAAGCAATAAGGAACAACACAGGTAGCCTGCTGAGCGCTATCCTGCAGATCTCGGATTCATTATAAATCTTCTGCTATCCAGCATGAACTGGCACTGGCAATAGGCTCTGTGAATTGCTGAGTCGCAAACTTGGTGCCAATCTCTTCTCATCACTGGAACTTTGGTGATGGGCACCTCGTAGACCGTCAGAGGCCACATCAGACGGGGGAGCAATCCAGACTGCAGGCACCACAGTTTCAGCTTACCAGGAAGCGAGGTCTTGTCTATGCTAGCAAGGCCTTTGATGTTTTTTTTCCCTCAGTTGGTCACACTGGTCTGAGTCTTTGAGGCTTGCATTGTACCACCATCCTAAACTCTTGACTGGCAGCTCTGACACCATCAAAATGGGTGTTTCATCAATGTGGACAGGCTTGTCTACGATTTTTCCTCTGATGATGGATATGCTCCTGGATTTGCTGGGTTTCAACTTCATCCGGGCCCATGTTATGTTCGCATGAAGCTTTTCCAGCAGGCGCTTGGTACATGCAATGGTTGAGGTCAGGGTGGTCATGTCATCCATGTAGGCGCGAATGGGAGGTAGCCGCTGCCCAGACTGCAGCCGCTCTCCTCCTACGACCCACTTGGAAGCTCGGATGATCACTTCCATCGCCATGGTGAAAGCTAGAGGGTAGATGGTGCAACCTGCCATTATTCCCACTTCCAGTGATTGCCATGATGTTGTGTATTCTGTTGTTGTAATACAGAATTGCAAATTTTGGAAGTAGTTTCTGACCAGGTTTGTAATGGTCTTTGGCACATGGAAGAACTCGAAGGCTGTCCAGTGGAGAGAATGAGGAACAGATCCAACAGCATTGGCTAGGTCCAGGAATAAGATCTCTTCCTTCCCTTTTTGCAGACTGGATTTGATGCCATATCACGCTTGTGTACTCTAAGCATCCAGAGAAGCCTGGTGTACCAGCTTTCTGTACCGACGTGTCAATCAGGTTGTTCTGTTTCAGGTAGGTTATCATCCTTTGAGCAACAATGCTAAAGAAGATCTTCCCTTCTACATTCAAGAGATTGATTTGCTGGAATTGGTCGATGTTTGAGGCATCTTTTTCCTTGGGGATCACCACTCCCCCTGCTCTTCGCCATGCTTTTGGGATGGTTTGCTTTTTCCATGCTATCTTCATTTGCCTCCATAAGAACCGTAGAACATTTGGAGCATTTTTGTACAGCCGGTATGGAACTCCGTTAGGTCCTGGAGCTGAAGCTGCCCTTACCTTCCTTACGGCTTTCCCGACCGCTACATCTTGGGAGGTTGTCGTCCAACTGATGTTCTGGCTGAGGAATGGGTGGCATGTCTGGAGGTATCCCCCTCTGCTCAAATCTTTGGTTGTCTGTGTACGTTGATTTCAGGTGATCCTCCAATTCCCTCTTTGACACCTTAAGTGACCCGCTCTTTTCCTTTGTGATGAGTCCTTTCACAAATCTGAAGGGATCCTTGTAGAAGGATGTTCTTGCCCTCTCCTTCTTCTTGCGTCGAGTTCTGAGGGTTTCTGCTCTCCGCAGTCTTCCCATGCATTCCTTTAGATCTGCATGCAGGAGTTTGATGTCCACCCTTTCCTCCAGTGAGGATTTCCTCCACCGTTTCCTCAGGCCCCATCTCACTGCCTTCTCGATTTCCCGCTGCCTTCTGAGCTTGGGAGGGGTTGTTGTTTCCTCCTTTTTGGTTCCGAACCTTTCTGCTCCGTAGGAGTAGATCAGATCACTCATTTTCTCCAGTTTCTTCTCCACAGTTCCTTGAAGTCCGTCTAGGATATTACTCAGGTCTGCATCGATTGTTGCCCACTCTTTCTTGCTGCTGGACTTTGGCCACTTCACATAATGTCTGTGGCCTTGCATCTTCTTCAAAGCAGGCTGCGTCTGGCTGGATTCCGGGTTCTCAGACGTTGTGCTTGAATTACTGTCCTTGGCCACTGGGGCATTGATGCTCGTTGGACTGTGGGTTGTATCCTGCCGCTGAGCTTCACTCGACTGATTTGATCTTTCTCTCAGGAAATACTGATCAATGCGAGGTCCCCTCTCACCTTCTTCAAGCACATCATCCACCCTTGATGTATTTTTAGGCCTCTGATGGATGTTACCTTGGACCAGCTGCAGCTACACACTTGGAGTTCTTGTTCTGCAGATGAAGTTGTACGTGCCGTGCCGATTATCTTCTTTGTCACCGTGTTCATGCCAGGGTCGGTTAACGGGTTGTCATCCGATGAGTCATCTTCCGCCCCCGCTCTCGCAGACTCAGGGGGTATTTTCCTCTTTGAATTTTTCGTAGCCATGAGGGGTGACTCCTATTCACAATTCACAGTGACGGAGCCTGCCGTCATGGATAGCTAGTCCATGACATCCTCCTGTCAGCTGTCTTTCCACGCCGTCACATGGTCTTTCCCTAGTTGTCAGCTGCACTTTCACAGCAGTTACTGGATTTATCCAGCTTATCAGTTGAGTTTATAGGACTTGATATTACAATCCCTACTATAATTGGCACCTTCTTAATATGTTGAGTGGGGGTAGGGATAAAATCTTCATTGGGGTTTTCAGTTCGGCATGGACTTGTAGGGCCGAGATGGCCTGTTTCCGTGCTGTAATTGTTATATGGTTATATGGTTATATGGGGTCATCAGGTGAGCACACTCCTTCCTTGGTGTTTCGTTCATAGACACCTTCAGAAGGGTCAACAGCAACACCTGGCATCCCAGGTGCGCTCCCCTCCATTTTTCCACTCTTGCTGGTCATTTTGCAGCCCAGTTGGAGTCCTTCCTCTTCAGCCACATCCAGTTGCTGCTTCGCTCGGCAGCCTCTGACAGCGACCTGAAGGCTGGCCGGAAGGTCTGTCCTCGAACTCCCATTCCCTTCAGGAGTCTGGTTGTTGACATGGCTACAAAGCCTCTACAGCCAACCTCTACAGGGAGCACCTGGGTACGCCAGCCGGCTGGTTCTGCCTCGGCTGCTAAGTCTGACTACTTCCGACATTTGTGTTCATGCGCTTCACCAACTGCAGTCTCCCAAGGCACAGTTAACTTCACGATGTACAGGGACTTCTGTGAGGTTGACCACAAGATCAGGTCTGGCCTGAGACTAGTTGTGATGATCTCTGATGGAAAGATGAGCTTCTGGTCTAGATCAGCCTGCATTTTCCAGTCCCGGGCAGTGTCCTGGAGAGTCGGTTCCTTTCTTGCAAATGGCTTCTCTGGAAGTTGTCCTGCCTTTACAAAAGAGGTGGTGTTTGAGAAACCAGGCGTTGGGGGAGGGAGGGCATTGGTGGTAGTTCTTCTTCCTTCAAAGGTAATCACCAGTTGTGGCAGGACCTGATTGTGCCTCCAGGTGTAACGACCTTGTGAAAGACTGGTTTTACAGCCAGTGAGGATGTGCCTTAATGTTGCTGGGGTTTGGCAGAGAGAACATGATGGATCTTCTCCAAGCCACTGGTTTAGGTTCTTGGGTGTGGGAAGAACATCGTAGGTGGCTCTGATGATGAAACTAAGATGGCTTCCTTCCAACTCCTACAGATCCCTCCAGGTAAGCTTACGATGCTCTATGTTTTCCCAGGCAGTCCACTGGCCCTGTTTGGACTGTGAGACTGCCTTTGCACATCTCTCTGCCTCCTCTTGCTGACAGACCTCAGCAACTACCAGCTTTTTTCTCTGGGTGGATGTTGCCTTGTGCCACGTGGGTCGACTTGTCCCGAGTCCAATCCCACCTCTTCCCTGCTGCACCTGTCCTACAATTTCTCCATGCCTGAGAGCAGACTTTGCTTGCTGTACAGCCTCCAATGGGGTTCTATTCCTCCCAGTTGATATCCTCAGCAATATCGGCTTGTATGGACTCTAGGCTCACAGAAGAATACAAATGCACCAAAGTGAGGCTGGACATGACCCTGACCGAGTCTCAAGATGAAGCGGTACGAGCGGCTGCTTCCAGGCTGGCCACTGGGAGGAAGTGGACCCCATCGGAGGCTGTACAGCCCTAAAACGGAGGTGAGCGCACCTAGGATGCCAGGTGTTGCTGTTGAGCCCTCCGAAGGTGTAGTGGGCCTATCAACGAAACACCAAGGAAGGAGGTTGCCCACCTGATGACCCCAATGAAGTTTTTACCCCTACCCCCACTCAAGATATTAATAAGGTGCCAATTATAGTAGGGATTGTAATATCAAGTCCTATAAGTTCAACCATAGCAGCCATTAGCAACAGAAAAATGCAAAGCACATCACTAGCTGTTTGGAAAGAATCTCCAAAGAAGCAATAAGGAATAACACTGGTACCCTGATAACTGAGCGCTATCCTGCAGAACTCTGATTCATTATAAATCATTATAAATCTTCTGCTCTCCAGCATGAACCCTCACTGGCAATAGGCTCTGTGAATTGCTGAGTAACAAACGTGGTGCCAATCCCTTCTCTTCACTGGAACTCCCTCTAATGTTGAATCATTCCATGGCTTGGTGTGGAGAGGCTGATTATGAAGGAGAGTATAAGGGTAGGCCAGTGAAGCCATTCAGTGCTGAGAATAGGGATTTAGCCTGTATCCTGGCCAACATGATGAGGGCAGGTCATAACTGGGGATTGGCAGCACCATGGACGAATTGGGTATCTAATTTACCAAATGTATGGCACAGAATGGAGACAGCAGCTTCCAACACATGATTGTGAGGAGAGAAACCAGAGGATCCAGATGGTCTGTCAACACATGCAGGTCAGCCCTGTCCCCAATAATGGTCCGCATCTCAGCCCTGGCCTGCCCCACAGCAACCCTCATAGGCAAACTCTACATATCCAGGTCTGGATTCATGCCAGGGTCCCCTATGTAGATGGGGAAATAAACAATTGATATTTTGTGTTGAGATCTTGCATCAGCACTGAGAGATGAGAGGGGCGATACCCAATGTAAAGAGGAGAGGGTGATAGATGGACCGTGGAGCGGTGAAGGATGGCAGCCCATTGGAGATGGATAAGGGGGGGGGGGGTGTAGGGATATAATTGGAAGATGGAGGCAAGACCAGTGGAAGCAGACAAAGAAAAAAAACATGTGGAACTAGGTGGAGGGGCAAAGAGTGAAGATGGAAACAGTTGCTGATAGGTGATAAGCAAGGACCCAAATACTACAGTGCTGGAATCTGATAAGTAAGGAAGGTGATAATTGAAACTGTTAAAGCCCTGTCCCACTGTACGAGTTCATTCAAGAGTTCTCCCCGAGTTTGCCCTGATTTGAACTCGGAGATTTACGGTAATGGCCGCTCGTAGGTACTCGGGGCTCTCGTGGACATTTTTCAACATGTTGCTCCTGCCCGGTGCCTCAGGTCAGCTGATCAGCTGCTCCTTGAGGTACCAAGGTCTAGGCGGAAGCTCAGAGGGGATAGAGCCTTTTCTGTTGCTGCTCTGGCACTCTGGAACACCTTGCCGCTGCACATCAGACAGGCCCCCTCACTGTCCATCTTCAAATCCTCCCTAAAAACACATTTTTATTCTTTGGCTTTCGACACTGGCTGAGGCATTGCTCCTGTTCTTAGTGCTTTTAATGTCTTTTCCTTTTTAGTGTGTTTTTTATAGTCCTTCGTTTTACGGTTTTTAATGGTTTTTAATTGTTTGTAATAGCTTTTTGTCCATGAGTTCTCATGTACAGCACTTTGTGGCAACTGCAGTTGTTTAAAGTGCTTTATAAATAAAGTTATTATTATTATTATTACCACGAGTTTGATTTTTTTTTAAATTCGGGAGAGCACATGAATGAACTCGTACAGTGGGACAGGGCCATTAAGGGAGAAATAAAAGGCAGTTGGAACTAGGTGAGGGGAGGAATCTAATGGGTGAACACTGCCACGATTCACAGACCTTCTTCTCTTCACACTAGTTTACATTAGTTCCCACAAAGAAACACAAAGAAGAAAGTAGTTTACCTCCCTAAATGTCCAATGAAAAAGTGGCACATTTTTGTGCTGTGTCCACGAGTGTTCTTGTACTTGGGAATACATCCTGTGCTCTATGTGAGGTACCAGTGTAGAAAAATGTTTTTAGGGACTACGGGGTCTTCTACTGCTAATTAAGAAGGTGGTTAGTTAATTCACAACTAGTGTAAGTCAAGCATTAGTATTCTTTAGATAGACACAAAGTGCTGGAGTGACTCAATGGGTCAGGCAGCATCTCTAGAGAAAAAGGCTGGGTGTCTTTTCGGGCCAGGATCCTTCTTCAGACAAAGAGTTAGCATTCTTTAAGTTGCAAGCTCAGAAAAAATGCATAACTGGTTGTTTAATATAACTAAATTGTGTGGAAAAAATCATTATTGATAATTCAGGGCAAAGGATAAAAGCTTATTTGCTGCCTTACGTTAGAATTTGAGTACATACTAGACTAAGTGGGACCCGTTGGGTCCCAGCATCACACGGGATAGCTGGTCCCCCAACGCAATATTCCACCTCTCCACCAATTCCAATATTGGTGGGCAGTGGGGGAGGGGGGGGCTTTCTGGAGTGCTAGTATGGGTTTTGTGGGCTGAAGGTACTGGTTACCTGAGGGCTAGTATGGACATTGTGGGCTGAATGGATTCTTGGGCTGGCGGCTCAGTCACTCAAGCCTGTTGTGCTGGCGGCTCTCTCACGGCTGGTGGGCTGGCAGTTGACTCATGGCTATTCCTTCAAATTCCATTTCAAGCAGGGTGCAAGGCCACCAAATTCAAGTGCAGTTTCATACCATTTCAAGCAGGGTGCAAGGCCACTAAAGACAGCGGGTCGTGACCTCTCCCTCCTCCCTCTTGCAGAGACTGAGCCACACCCACACTTCTGGGTTTTATAGTCCCTCCCCCCTCCACCAGAAGGGGCGTGACCTTCATGGCGTGATTGACAGGAGAGAGAATCTCAACATTTTTTATGCACTAATAACTCTTCTACGTTGTATCGATGTGAAAAATCCTCGGCACATGATGAGCGGAGGGGGACTCTGAGTAAGATGGCCAAAAATCACAGCCATACGTGGTAGCGTTTTTTCTAAAATCAATATAAAGCGCAATCAAGAAGTGGTTAAGATTAGACTTTTAATTATATAGAAGGCAAGGCAAGTTTGATTAGGCAAGGCAACTTTAATTAGGCAAGGCTACTTTAATTAGGCAAGGCATATTTAATTAGGCAAGGCACCTTTAATTAGGCAACACAGCTTTAGCATTTCCAAACCAAAGGCAACACAGCCTTAGAATTTCCAAACCAAAGGCAAAACAGCTTTAGCATTTCCAAACCACAGGCAACACAGCTTTAGCATTACCAAACCAAAGGCAACACAGCTTTAGCATTTCCAAACCAAAGGCAACACAGCTTTAGCATTTCCAAGCCAAAGGCAACACAGCTTTAGCATTTCCAAACCAAAGGCAACACAGCTTGAGCATTTCCAAACCAAAGGCAACTCAGCTTTAGCATTTCCAAACTATATTTTCAAACCACATTAGGGGCACTGACAGGTCAGTAAAACTACTCACAGTTTACTAGAAGGTACACACAATTGCTGGGGAAACTCAGCGTGTGCAGCAGCATCTATGGAGCGAAGGAAATAGGCGACGTTTCGGGCCGAAACCCTTCTACTTTGAAGAAGTTCTCCTCCTCTCTCCGGAGACAGTTTCTGAAGAAGGGTTTCGGCCCGAAACGTCGCCTATTTCCTTCGCTCCATAGATGCTGCTGCACCCGCTGAGTTTCCCCAGCAATTGTGTGTACCTTCGATATTCCAGCATCTGCAGTTCCCTTTTGAACACAGTTTACTAGACATGTGTTCAGTGTTATTCACAGCTCAGACTGAGAGACGTGACCCTCTCGCTCCGCCATCATGCAGAGACTGACTGAGGCACTCAACATTGAGGGTTTTATAGTCCCTTCGGAAGGGGCGTGGCCTTCGGGAGAGAGAATCTCAAAAATTTTAAACACTAATAACTCTTTTATTTTTCATCAATGGGAAAAATCTTCTTATCCTGCGCAGCGGTGAGGGACTGAGTAAGATGGCCAAAAATCACAGCCATAAGTGGCAGCGTTTTTTCTAAAATCAATATACAGAACAACAGGAAGTGGTCAATATCAAGCTTTTAGTAATATAGATTTCACAAACATTGACAGTTAACAAAAAATATCCAGAAAGAAACATACTGATACAATGATCAGAAATTCAGTACTGCCCATTTATTATTCATTTCTGTATGTTATAAAGTGCTGCATGGAATTTTATAAATTTATATTTAAACATATTACGTTAATCCTGGCCAAATTGGAGGGTCTAAGGCACTAAAATTGAGTAAAGGCTTCTGGGCTGCTAGGCCATTTGGTAAATTTAAACGTGCCTTCTGGAGAAATGGGACAAGCTGCAGAATTGTGCCAGTTTGTCTAGAGCCTAGATTAGAGCTGCAGGAAGAGAATGGGAACATCCGCAGATCCTGACAATTAGGTGCAAAATGCAAAGAATGGATTGGACGAATGCAAACCAAACTTGCACATTGTAAATAATGTTGCAAAACTTTACTTTGCTGGACGTTGATTGGATTAAGTATTGAGCCTTGTCTGTTTCTTTTGCATATCAGGACACATGTTGCGATATTTGTTTCCTTTGAGAAACACTGTTTGAATACAATGTAATAGTCACTGTATTATTGGGTTAGGGAAATGTCTGTCATGTATGGGGTTAATCGATATCTGTTATTGGATTGTAAAGAGCACCCCCATGTGGTTCGGCCCCTCGAGGTTCGGGGACCTATAAAAGTCCGTTCCCACGAGGTCCTGTGTCGATCTTCTGGGAGAACGCTTAGGACTGCATGACCTTCTGGAGTGTCTCTGCTTGAGCGAGACTAAGAGGGCTTGATCCGGCAGATACGAGGATTGAACCCGCGCTGGTTAGGTATAGTAGTGAAATTATAACTGTGTTTTGTCAAAATAAAGTTGAGATGCGCAAGTGCTTGACAGTGATTTTTGACTGAAACTAGACTGGGGGGAAGCTTAGAATGAGCTATTTACATTGGGGGCTCGTCCGGGATCTCAATGGACCCCCAACCACAAGTTTGCGATCAAGGGTGTTGAGCTGTTTCGATTGCGAGTGCAGAAATCGGGCACACTGTGCGGTTTTCGCATTGATTTTTGGCACTTCGCTAGTCGGGCGGATCGATCATTCACGGGCTTAGGAAAGTGTCCATTCGAGATTGTTAGAACAGAGTCTAGCAAGCACGGTTAGCACTCCTTTAGGGACCCATAAAACAGGGCGTGGAGTGGCCCAATACTTGGTCGTAGTTGGCAGACTGTAGCTGCTTTAACGAGAGCCTGACGCGCTTCATTGGGTGAGGGGTGGCCCATTGTCCAGATTTGACATGTATCCAATTGGTGGGGTATTGAAACACAGGTCTGGTCTATGTATTGATCTATCTTTGTCGGGAGTGCTGATTGGTAAGCTGTGTTCTGAAAATCGGCATCGACTGCCAGCTAGTAGAGACTAGGTGCTAAACCCCCAGTGCCCAGCAGAGGGGGGTGTCTGCGTGAAGGTGTCTGAGTCACTCACTGAAGTGACGGATGAAGAACCTCGTAAAGGCACTGGGCTCGGTGTCTAGAGTATAGATTGGCTGGGAATACTCGAGTGCATTCGAGATTTCATTGGGGAATTTAGTTTGAATTCGAGAGCCCGCATATGTGGAGTGGTACGCATCAAAACTAGGTGGTCCGAGACCGATTCTAAATTTACAGAATCAAATTTCCAAATACAGAATTCTGCCCGTACGGTAGAATTCGAATTCTGTGTAAATAGAACTTCGGAGTTTGTGCATGTTTGAGATCGATTCCGAACAGCGGCTGATCAATGGTGAAGAGTAACCCTCTGGTCGATTGTTAATTAGTACCTGATAGCGAAGAGTACCTGAGAGACGGGAACCTGGCTTACTTGGTGAAAAGTACCCGAAATGCGAAGGGCACCCCTAATTCTGTAGCTTAGAGAGGAGGGATAGAGGTCCCCCTATAGAAGTCCAGTCTTAGCATGAGGATAGTAACATTTCGGAGGGAAAGTAGTCAATTTAAGAAGTAGTACCCCTCAGCAAAGAGTAACCAAAGGGGAAAATCTTCGGTCTCAGAGGGAGAGGTTCAATGATTGATAACAGCATGACGCGGCATTGAGCTCGAGTCTTATTGAAACTTACACAATTCTTAAGGGGTTGGACAGGCTAGATGCAGGAAGATTGTTCCCGATGTTGGGGAAGTCCAGAACAAGGGGTCACAGTTTAAGGATAAGGGGGAAATCTTTTAGGACCGAGATGAGAAAAACATTTTTCACACAGAGAGTGGTGAATCTCTGGAATTCTCTGCCACAGAAGGTAGTTGAGGCCAGTTCATTGGCTATATTTACGAGGGAGTTAGATGTGGCCCTTGTGGCTAAAGGGATCAGGGAGTATGGAGAGAAGGTAGGTACAGGATACGGAGTTGGATGATCAGCCATGATCATATTGAATCGCGGTGCAGGCTCGAAGGGCCGTATGGCCTACTCCTGCACCTATTTTCTATGTTTCCATGTTTCTATGTCCCCCGCTGATGGATACCACTGTATCAAACAGGTTGATAATCATGTGTCATGGTGTCGGGACAAGAACCTTGACATCAGCAGGACAAAGAGTTTATTGTTGACCTCTTGAAATGAAGGGGTGAACAACACCATGTCCTCATGGAGCTGCTGCAGAGATGGTTGGCAGCTCTAAATTCCAGATAATCCTTTAAATCAGTAGACTCCTTTCACACTGATAAGGTGATCAAGGAGGTGCATCAGAGTTTTTGCTGACGTAGACATTGGAGAAGATTTGACATGTACACGAAGATTCTCTCAAACATTTGTGGATATGCCATTGGAAATATTCTGATGGGATGTATCTCATCCTGGGATGGCAACTGCTCTGCTTCTGACCAGCTAAACCTACAGGGAGTGGTGAACATGGCCCTGTTCATCACAGGTTTGTCATTTCCTACTATCCAGTTCATCTTCACATTGCATCACATCAGGAAGGCTGGATTGCAATGTAGTGTTGGAGAAATGCCTGCCAACCTGGCCATTCACTTTTCTCTCTTCTACTATCTTGGAGAATGTACAGGAGATTGAAGCCTGGATGGCCAGACTTAAGAACAGCGTTATCCCCATAGCTATTAAACATCTGAACCAATCACCTCTTTCACACCCCTTTTTTTGTACAACTTTTACATTGTACTACAATCCTGCGTCATTCTGCTACTCTGGACTTGTTGATGTATTAATAATTACAGAATGAATATTATTTACTCCATGAGCTTCATGTGAACAGGGTAATTCATTGCATCCTGATGTGTATAACAATGAAATAATCTGAATCTGAAGCATGCAGTAAGATGTGAAGATAGCTCGTCAGACCTAATTTTAGACTTGAATTAACTGTCAGGTAGCCAAAAAGCTTGGTTCCTCTGTGATTTTGTGGCAGTAATAAAAACATTATCAAGTATACATGCAGGCAATGCCATCAAAAGGAGGAAGTAAATGAAAGGAGGCAAAACACATCAAGCAACATCAAAGTGACCTTCAAAGTACAGCAAAGCAGAGAATGTGCTGGTGCCCAAGGATATAACAATGGAAAGGTGTCATGTGTGCCATGTGGAGGGAAGTGATAGTGACATTAAATGTCATCCTCTCACCTTCAGGATTGCAATGTAATGTTCGAGAAAGTTCAATAATTTCACAAGAGCAGCAGAGGAACACAACAGCTGTTATCTTTCTTCATTAAGCACCATGGGTATTAACACACTAATTAATCTCCAAAATAGCAAAATAAGTAACCCTGTACATTGCACATGGAACAAGGGAATCACTGGTTGTGTGGTAAACTGAATTTCCATCATTTGTTTGTCTGCAGAGTTTAAAACCCTAATCTCCCACTCGCAGATCTACAACAATATATGTTTCGTACCACTTTGCAAATACCTTTGAATGTTTGCCCTCACCTTATGACCTTAGATTTGTTGCAGGGTACCTTTATGGATGATGTTAATGGAAGGCAGAGACTAGAGAGGATTGTCGCTGACGGGCATCCCAAGAAATTGAAGGGAAAGTATTATTTTCTACCTGCTTACTTTCTCTCCAAAATGAGGGCAACGAGGCAGTACAAGATTAAACAAGCCTGCCGATCAAGCTCCCTCATGTAGATCCACCCATCTCTTGCCAGCTCTTGTGCTACCTCTGCCTCTTTATCTCCCGAACCCATTGAGTTCCCCGGCAGATTGTTGGTTGCTTCAGATTCCAGTGGTGTTTCACCAAATTTGTATTTATTTTCTGGTGTACTTGAGTTGTACCTCTCGGTTTCTATTTATTTCCTTGTTTGAAACAATTTTCCGGTGTCAATGTAGCATGTTACATCCATCACGATAGACTTAGCCACAATGAACATAACACTCTGCAGGTGTCCTGCACTTCCACAGCTAGTAGGAAATCTTTTGTGATGCACTGATATACAGAAGGTAAAAGAAAGACTATATTGTCAATGTCTTTCACAAGTTCATGATGTCAGAAATTTCTACTGAGCCTTCAAAGAACAATTTATGCAAGAAATGCAGTGACAACAAGACTCCTATCACCAGTAATATGGTAATGCTGAAATAGTCTGATTCATTCGTTGTCTGTGAGATTAATACGGCCCAGGCCACATGCTTTTTTCAGAAAATGTAATGTGAATTTTTATATGAACCTGAGAGGGCAGTTAGTGACTCAATTCATAGTTTCATGCAAATGGTGGCACTTCCAAATTCCGCAATGCAGCATTTTCCACTTAATTTCCTTCAGCACAAATTCTCAACAAAATGTTATGTTCTTCACTCACCTTAGGTAAATTTTCACCAGTGACTGAGAGCTAACTATATCAGGTAAAGAAAATTTAGGAGGAAAACTGTTAACGTGGTTAGGAGGTACACGTTAAAAGTGTGTTGTTGGGGGGCTAGTCTTTTTATGTGGGGGGGTGGGAGGGGTGGGTGGGCGGGAGGGGGAAACTGCTTTTCTCAGTCCCTACCTGGCGGAGAGGCGGCTTCCCTCCGAGCCGCATCTTCGCCCCGTCCTCGCGGCATACCATCAGGACTGGAGCAGCGTTCCCTGAGGGGACCGGCCAGAACCATGGCTTCGGCAGCGGCACAGCGCTGAAGCACCTTCACGGAGCGGAGCTCCGGAATGCCGAGTCCGCCGATGGAACATCGCAGAGCTGCGGGTCTGTGGAGCGTCCACCCTGTTGGCTTCGGGAGCCGCGGTCTCCGGTAAGGAAGCGGCCATTCCAGGTATCCCAAGCCGCTGAGAGGGTTCTCCCGACGCGGAGCACCATCGTCTGGTGAGAGGGCCTAAAACATCGGGCCGCTGTGGTGGCGGCTGAGGAGGCCTCAATAGTCCTGACCATGGGTGGACAAATGGAAGAGGACTGAACTTTGTACCTTCCCCCACAGTTGTGGGAGGATGTTTTAATGTTAAATTTCTTCTTTAATGTTATGTTGTATTTTTATTAGTGTGCTGCAAGGACATCTGAATTTCCCTGAAAAGGGGATTAATAAAGTATTTATCTATCCATTAATATGGTAATAGCTGGAATAATGGTAATAATACAGAATCCAGCAAAGTTTGATCAGAAAATCCAAATGAATATAAAGTAATTCTAACTCAGCAAACGTTCTGGTGGACCAGCAGATGTAGTTCCTTGTTTTAACATTTCATCGATCATACTGCTGCACTAACCTAAAAATTATTGTACCATATGGAATCTGTGGGATTCCACTACAATATAATATTAGTTTATGTAAGATTAAACAAAACTGTTGTATTCATTTAATTTGAGGACAGCAGAATTTATTACAAATGCCTCAGGTTTTCTACATTAATTCAATAATTTTTAGGTTATATTCTGTACATTCTGCTCTGAAAGCAGTCACAGAAAGCAGTGAAGTCATCCTTCCACTTTCCCTATCATCCATTCTAATGGCTACTTTTCAGTGAAATTTGTCATTTACTACCAAATCACAGGTACTTTACTGCTTGAAGCAGGCAGTGTATTTGGGATTTAATTTTCATTGCCTCAAATTAATTTCATTCATTTTTTGCATATTTTGACAAAGGAATGCCCCAGCCTATACTCTAGACTGAACCTACTTTTTTCTGACTGACAGAGCAAGTATTCAAATTTGGTTTAAGTTTACTTAACCCGTCAGATGCTGTTAGAGAAGTGTTTCTACGCATTGTCATGGTCAAATTGATATGGAAATTGGAGCAGATTCTCGAGTGACACAAAATTGTGCTCAGAATTGCACACTCCACCCAAAGTGAATGCACGGGTTTGGAGAACATGTTTGCATCACGTGAGGATCTGATGCAATTTTCTTATCAGGCGTGCATCAAATGACATCAATAGCGTTGCAACAATGGTATCTACCAGATAATGTGAAGTTTGTCCAGCTATGTCCTATCCACAACAAATAGCTCAATGGTAGTCCAAATGATAATCACCATATCTGGTTACTCTCAATAACCAAAATGTTAGGAAAATATAATTGGGAGTGCAATCAAATAGCATTAACTCCACTAATGGCCAATTTGAGTTTCATCAGGACAGCTTAGCTCCAGATTTTTAACTATAAAATTGGGCCAGAGACCTGATTTCCAGATGAAAAAGTGACTATGCTTATTATCATAGGTAGACAAAAATGCTGGAGAAACTCAGCGGGTGAGGCAGCATCTATGGAGCGAAGGAAATAGTGCTTGGGTTATGAAGGATGTTAAAGGATATTAAGGAAAAAACTCCAGGGACTGGAGTCAGACTTTGCACAAAGGAACGTGATTGTGATTAGAGGAGGTTTTCCACCTCAGGTAGACCACCTCGATTTTGCTGCCGGAAAGACATAAAAAATGCTGGAGAAACTCAGCAGATCAGGCAGCATCCAAGAAGAACATGAATAGATGACGTTTTGGGTAGGGACCCTTCTGCTGACTAGCCCAATTCCTCACATAAGTACTCTGGAGATAACCAACTTCAGCTGCTTAATCAGTGACCTTCCTCCCAGAAATAGAGATGTCGTTGATAATTGCACATTGGTCAATGTTCACTTTTATTTACAGCACTTTCGAAAGTGAAACAGTCCAGACAATATTTGGCTGATTACTGATATGTGGCAGGTAACATTTACACCTAACAATGAACTCTCCAGAAAGAGTGAGTCAGCCGACCTACCCTTATCATTCAATAGCAGTGACACTGCTATGTTTCCCATCAGTAATATTTGAGAGTCAGCACCAAACAGAAACTAAAATGAAATATAAATACAGCAGATCATGAGTAATTTAGCAGCTGGGTATCCTGTGATGGGTGCTTCAGCTCCTCAAACCTCCAGGTCTACAAGATGCAAGCTGGAACTTAATGGAATACTCTCCACTTGTATGATGAGAGCAGCTCCAACAGCACTCAAGAAGCTCAATGTCATTCCAGAACAAAGCATCCCATTTGACAGACATCCCATCACCATCCAAAACAATCATTTCCACTAATACAGCATCCGCAGTGCGTACCATTTACAAAATGCACTGGATTTAGTTGGTAGGTCATGCTGACAGCATACCTCAAACCTGCACCCTCCACCATCAAGACGAAAATGAGAAATAGGTTGATGGGAACACCATCGCGTCTTCAGGCTCCCTCCAAGCCATATGTTATCATGGCTTTGGAATATATTGTTGCTCCTTCATTGCAGAGTGTAAATTCTGAATGTTAGTACTCCACCGAAGGCTGTAGTGGCCCGAGAAATCGCCACTGCATTACCAGGCCAATTAAAAATGGGCAATAAATACAGGTTTGACCAGCGATGCCCAGATCCCAGTTATATGGTGGGATCATGAGTGAGGTTTTTGGCGGACAACACCATGAATGTTTGGGGATGCACAACTTCCTGGCCAATTGTTAATTCATTCTGCAATTGGCTCCTTTGACAGCTAATCCTTTTTAGACTATCTTAATTATGGTGTGAAAGAATTTTGAAATACATTATGATGATTCAACACCATCTTAACTTTTGTTAGGATGATATTTTTCTAAGTTATATTAACACATTAAAGCATTGATATGTCCACATGTTAATATCTATCTATATTACTAAAGGTCTGTTCTTGACCGGTTTTGGCCATCTGTGCTGCGATTTCCGAGAGAACGCCGCCACCTACGGCCGTCATTTTTGGCCACCTTGCTCAGAGCCCCCCTCCGCCGCATGTGTGCTGAGGATTTTTCCCGTCGATTAAAAATGACAGAGATACTAATGTTTTTACAAAATTCCCCATTCTCTCTGCTGCCCCCGCTGGCGGCAGGGGGGAGGGACTATAAAACCAGGAAGTGGTGTGCCACACAGTCTCTTCAAGATGGAGGAAGGCAGAGGGTCACGTTTCTCTGAGCTGTGAATAACACTGAACACATGTCTACTCAAATGTAAGTGCCCTTAGTGGTTCTAAAATGCTTGCAGAATGTGTCTATTCGTTCTAAACTTGCAAAAAAATGTCTATTGGTTCTAAAGCTTGCAAACAAATGTCTATTGGTTCTAAAGCTTGCAAAAAATGTCTATTGGTTCTAAAGCTTGCAAAAAATGTCTATTGGTTCTAAAGCTAGCAAAAAGTGTATCTATTGGTTCTAAAGCTTGCAAAAATATGTCTATTGGTTCTAAAGCTTGCAAAAATATGTCTATTGGTTCTAAAGCTTGCAAAAATATGTCTATTGGTTCTAAAGCTTGCAAAAAAAGTCTATTGGTTCTAAAGCTTGCAAAAAAATGTCTATTGGTTCTAAAACTTGCAAAAAACTGTCTATTGCTTCTAAAGCTTGCAAAAAAATGTCTATTGGCACTAAAGCTTTCAAAAAAAAGTCTATTGGTTCTAAAGCTTGCAAAAAAAAGTCTATTGGTTCTAAACCTTGCAAAAAAATGTCCATTGGTTCTAAAGCTTGCAAACAAAATGTCGATTGGTACTAAAACTTGCAAAAAAAATGTCTATTGGTTCTCAAGCTTGCAAAAAAATGTCTATTGGTTCTAAAGCTTGCAAAAAATGTCTATTGGTTCCAAAGCTTGCAAAAAGTGTCTCTATTGGTTCTAAAGCTTGCAAAAAAAATGCCTATTGGTTCTAAAATGGTTCATACTAGCGCTCCAGAAAGCGCCCCCTCCCTCCCCTGGTTGGCTTGGCTTGGGTGTGTCTTGAAATTGAAAGGCACTACTTACTGCAAATGGTGGCATGAAGTTGAAAGGCACTATTACTGCAAATGGTGGCTTGGTTGCTTTGGCTTGAAGTTGAAAGGCACTACTTACTGCAAATGGTGGCTTGGGTGTGGCTTGAAGTTGAAAGACACCACTTACTGCAAATGGTGGCATGAAGATGAAAGGCACTACATACTGCAAATGGTGGATTGGTTGCTTTGGCTTGAAGTTGAAAGGCACTACTTACTGTAAATGGTGGCTTGGGAGTTTTGGCTTGAAGTTGAAAGGCACTATTACTGCAAATGGTGGCTTGGTTGCTTTGGCTTGAAGTTGAAAGGCACTACTTACTGCAAATGGTAGCTTGGATGTGGCTTGGGTGTGGCTTGAAATTGAAAGATACCACTTACTGCAAATGGTGGCATGAAGTTGAAAGGCACTACTTACTGCAAATGGTGGCTTGGTTGATTTGGCTTGAAGTTGAAAGGCACTACTTACTGCAGATGGTGGCTTGGGTGCAATGGCTTGTGGTTAAAATGCATTACTTACTGCAAATGGGGGCGTGGGTGCATTGGCTTGAAGTTGAAAGGCACTACTTACTGCAAATTGTGGCTTGAAGTTGAAAGGCACTAACTGCAAATGGTGGCTTGGGTGCTTTGGCTTGAAGTTGAAAGGCACTACTTACTGCAAATGGTGGCATGAGGTTGACAGGCACTACTTACTGCAAATGGTGGCGTGGGTGCATTGGCTTGAAATTGAAAGGCTCTATTTACTGCTAATGGTAGCATGAAGTTGAAAGGCACTATTACTGCAAATGGTGGCTTGGTTGCTTTGGCTTGAAGTTGAAAGGCACTACTTACTGCAAATGGTGGCTTGGTTGCTTTGACTTGAAGTTGAAAGGCACCTCTTACTGCTAATGGTGGCTTGGGTGTGGCTTGAAGTTGAAAGGCACTACTTACTGCAAATGGTGGCTTGGGTGCTTTGGCTTGAAGTTAAAAGGCACTACTGTAAATGCACTTCCTTCCTGTTTGCACTGTATATTGATTTTAGATAAAATGCTACCACTTACGGCTGTGATTTTTGGCCATCTTACTCAGTCCCCCTCCGCTGAGCAGGTGCAGAGAATTCTTCCCATCAATGAAAAATAAAAGTGTTATTAGTTTTTTTTTAAATGTTGAGAATCTCTCTCCTGTCAATCACTCCATGAAAGCCACACATTTTCCGGTGGGGGGGGGGGGGGGGAGGGGTTATAAAACCTGGAAATGTGGGTGCGGCTCAGTCTCTGCAAGATGGAGGAGGGAGAGATCACGACACTGTCTTTAGTGGCTTTGCACCCTACTTCAAATGGTATGAAACTGCACTTGAATTTGGTGGCCTTGCACCCTGCTAGAAGTGGTAAGAAACTGCACTTGAATTTGGTGGCCTTATACCCTGCTTGAAATAGAATTTCAAGGATTAGCCGTGAGTCAACTACCAGCTCACCAGCCGTGAGTGAGTGAGTTGCCAGCACAACAGGCTTGATTGACTGAGACGCCAGCCCAAGAATCCATTTGGCGCACAATTTGCATACTAGCCGTCTGGAAACCAGTCCCTTCAGCCCACAACACCCATACTAGCGCTCCAGAAAGCCCCCCCCCCCCCAACTGGCCACCAATATTAAAATTGGTGGAGAGGTGGAATATTGCGTTGGATGACCAGCCCTCCTGTGTGATGCTGACACCCAACGGGTCCCACTTAGTCTAGTATATTACTAAAACTATCATCTTCTCTGTGTGTATGCGCGCGTGCGATTCATGGCCTGAATTACGCCAAAACGGTATACGGGAGTGATACAAATTTTGGACCACCTTACTCACCATTGTCCTGCAGTGTGTTGTTTCAAGTTTTGTTCAGATTGAAGGTATATTTTACAAGTTATTCACATTTAAAACTTAAAAATTTTGACTTTTCATTTCACTTCTCCGTGTCAAAAATCCAAATCCTTGCTGACCCTGCCCGCAACAATGTTGCAATCACAGAACACTTAGTCCTGGCAGCAAGTTTTTAAAGTTTAAAAAGAGGAGGGGGAAGAAGTGCTGGGGGAGGCAGGGGAAGTACAATTGGATTTTTTTAAAAGTCCTGGCAGCAAGTGCAATTGCACTTTTTTTTAAAGTTTAAAAAGAGCGAGGCTGAAGAGGAGGGGGGGGGGAGGAGTGCTGAGGGATAAGGAGAAATGAGCTGCCCCTATTCAGTTGAAGGCTATGGGTGAGTGGTGCAATATTGTGTTAGGGGAACGGGTTGCGTTGGGGGAACGGGAGAGTGGTGGTATATTGCGTTGGAGGAACGGGTTGCGTTGGGGAACAAGGCCTCCCGTGTGACAAGGACCCAACGGGTCCCACTTGGTCTAGTTAAACAATATATTTTAATTGAATATAGGGTAGGAGGCTAATTGTGTTTGACATCTAGGCAAGGGTGAAAATAATTTAATTATGTTATCAGTACAGTTACATTGTCAACATTGCTGATTTCATTCATTTGTACTGAATGAGTAAGCGCATTCTTAATGGTACACTGTTCTGCCCTGAATCAGCTCACTTTCACCTATGCATCAATGTAGAAGTAGTGAGTTTAATCGGTCTTTATTCCCCCCATTTATAATTCTTTTAATTAAGCAATATAAATTCTTATTTTCAATATCAACAGCATATTTTGCTGAGTGCTTTGCTAGACAGAATAATCAAATTTAGTTTGCTGATAAGGTTTTAACCCAAGTCTACAGAGGCAGGAGAAAGAATACGAGGCATTATTTTGTGATAAATTGGAAATACAAGCCCTTGGGAAAATTAGGAAGACTGTGTTCTTGATATGAGCAGCAGAATGTTGCACTGTTAATAAGGAATAATACATACTACAGGACTCTTTTAATGAAGATAAATTATGGGGTACTAGAAATATATCAAATTATTTTAACATCCTGTCTCTTCCAAAGCACATTGATGCATTTGTTCATGAGCTCTGGAGCTTGGGGAATAATACTATTCCATTTGTATATCTAATGCTCCGAGACTGGCAGGAGTGAAATTGGCATAGTATATTGTAAGGTTGCATATGAGAAATTCAATAAAATGTTGCCCGGTTGAAAATTGTAATGGATGTAGAATGAAAATCTTTTTTAGTGCTTTGCATGCAAAATCTAATAGACATATCTGAGCTAAGTGATTCCAAGCAGAACATTCCAGTTGGGCATATTTTGTTTTTAGCCAACTGCTATTTTTTTTTACTTACTTGAAGAAATATCTGCCTAAGTAAATGCTCCAATTAAGCAAATGCTTTCAAAAATGTGCACTTATTGTATTTGGCTCTGGTCTGTTAATTTCTCCTTTGAAGATTTTCAGCAAAGGCATTATCTGCAGTAATTACTGAGAGTTTTGGATACATTTCTTAATTGACATAAGGAAAATGAATATGGTTGGAAGAACATGGAACATAAAAGTACTGGAGAAAACTCTTCAACCTCTGTTGTCTGTACTGAAATTTGATGACAAAAGAAACTAAATTAATCTGCTTGCACATGTTTCATGTCATAAATATTCAAGTGCCTATTTAAATGCCTCTGAAATGCCTCTTCCCGATCTGTCTTTGTGTAAAAAAATTGTCCCGCACTTCTCCTTTAAACTTTCCCCCTCTCACAAACTATGCCCATCAGTCTTTGATATTTCCACCATGGAAATACGATTCTGTCCACCCTATCTATGCCTCTCATCTATATTACTAATAGGCCTTTCTCACAGGACGACTTGACGCAAGAGGTAACCAGAGTTGAACATCGTGGGAACCTCGTACGATAAACGTACGGCATTCGTGGACCACCGTGGCGCTATCGGCAGGTACTCGTGTAACTTGTCGACTCGGGAGAAAATTCAAGCAAGCTTGAATTTCTCCAAGAGTGACTTGTACACTTGTGGTTGAACATTGAAACATTATATGGACGTAGTGGCCAGTGCGATATCCGTAATAACTCTTGCGTTTACCGTGGGAACTCCTGCGAACGGTGAACCCGGAAGCTGGACAGAGGGGACAGAAGGTGAGTTTTAGTTTATTTTAGTTGTTGGCCACTCACCATTTGGTGTGACATCTAGAGTCCTTATGTTAATGTGTGTTTTTTCCTCTTGGGCATTACTTTGTTTCTGTTGGAGGCTCCACATTTTATTATAGCCTGAAGTGTGATAAAGCTTTTAACTCAGCAGTTTGATTGTCAGTGCTTGTTTACCTCATTGTTAAATAAATATATTTTTTACTATCAGATTGATGTCTGCAATTCTTCATTAACACATCACTACAAGATGAATGTCTCTAATGTTATAATCCCTCTCATGCTGAAACACAAAATAGTTGAAGGAAGGTGATATAATCACATTTTCATTCTTTTTCATTTTTGAGTGTTCATGTCCCTCAATTGCTGAGCTATTTAAACGTTTGAAAGTTTCACCTCTCGGTAGATAATTAAATAAGACAATCATCACGGTCAATGTGAGACAAAGTCTTTATTCCTATTTGACAATATAAATAGACGACTTCTTGCACATATTGAGAGAAGGTGCATCACACCAAACAACATTTGTCTAAAAAAAGGGCTTCGCAAACATGAAAATCAACAAATGAGGCACGCTAGATTTTTTAAAACAGATTCTATTCATTAACCTCCGCAACAAGCCTAAACTCAGGCAATAAAAGGGACAATGCAATGTGCTAAATGGCAGGTTTTGCGGACGACCATCTTATAGGAAGCACTTTTCAGAGGACAACACTAGAAAGTGAAACAAAGAGAAGTAAGCAGGATTACAACGGGACATTATTATCAGCTTATTTTCTATGCATGTCTGCTAACATGCAGTAGTGTTCCTGTGGTCGGCTACCCATCAATAGAGCTGTCCTGCCACGGCACACTCCCCAATTGTGAATTGTAGTAAGCGCAGAGATGGCCTCTTTGCTCTTTCCCACTGTATGTGCCCGAGTTACCTTTGAAACGCTGCAGTGGGACCATTTCCGCCTTGGTTGCACCACTTCTCCATGTACCTAGTGTTATTCCCCCTGTGTCACTGTCCACTAGGTCACCGTCCTGGATGGCTGTTGCTGATCCAGCAGCTGCACCTCTCATTCGGATCAGGTTGTGCAGAACACATGCTGCATATACTATGGTCTCAACATTCTTGGGCTTCTGCTCCATTGTCTTGAGCAAGCATCTAAATCTGTTTGCCAAGATGCCAAAATAATTTTCTACAACCCTCCTAGCCCTTGACAGCCTGTAATTGAAGATCCTCTGTTCCCTAGTTAGATTCCTCTGTGGATATGGCTTCATAATCCAGGGCCGTAGTGCAAAGGCTTCGTCAGCAACCATCGCATATGGGATGTCCGGGCTGTCTTCTCCTGGCAGAGGTTCTGGATCAGGCATGCCTGCTGTTCCACCTTCCATTTTCTTTCCAAGCCAGGTTTCTTTCCAAATCCGGCCATCACCAACACTTCCAGGTGTGCCCACATCCACATACAGGAAGTTGTAGTTATGATCAACCACCGCCAAGAGTACAATTGAGTGGAATTTCTTGTAATTGAAATAATTTGAGCCACCTCTGGGTGGACAACGAATTGCCACATGCTTGCCATCCAAAGCCCCACATGTGTGAGCAAAGTTCCACCTGTTTTCCAACCCCAGCGCCACTCTCTTCCACGCATCTGGTGTACTGGGGCATTCCATCACTTCAGCTGCATAAAATTTGATGATCGCCTCACAGGTTTCTCGGACAATACCACAGATGGTGTTGGTGGCGACAAGAAAGTTGTAAGATAGACTTTCATAAGAATCGCCTGAGGCCAAGTAGCGGAGGGTGATTGCTATGCGCAACCCTGGTTCCAGTGCCTTTCTCATTACAGTGTCAGTCTTCTTCAGCAGAGGTCCCAAATTATTCTTCAGCTCATTAAAGAGCTCGGGTGGAATTCTGACAAAGTTTGTGAATGCACTTTTATCCTCTTCGCACAGCATATTAAGCAGTTTATCATATTGTCCAAATAGAGGTCTCCGTTGAAAGATGGGCTTCACCCAGTGAGACTTCCTCTTAATTCTCTTTTTAATTAATCTCACCCTTCTGCCTTCACGCAAGCGTCCTCGATTCACATAGAGGGCTGCTGCATACAGCGCGTCAATGAAAAACACCACCATCCTGTACTCGAAACTACTTAGTACAGGCATGTCTCCAAATGAGCCAATTCAATCAAGGGAGGATATTTATATTGTGTGAAAAAAAAAGTGACATCATTTGTGCCACGTGATGATTTATCAACACTTCACAGTTCACAATGTTCATTCAAGATTTAACGGGAAAGCTCGGGAGACGGACAAGTCACTCGCACAAATAACAGAAATGCCGAGTACCCGTGGAAACTCTTTATCGTGTGATATCGTGCTAGACCACGACCACTTCACTCTGGTTACATCTTGCGTCAAGTCGCCCCGTGAGAAAGGCCTATAAAAGTCTGATCTTGACCACTTCCTGTTGTTCTGTATATTGATTTTAGAAAAAACACTGCCACTTACGGCTGTGATTTTTGGCCATCTTACTCAGAGTCCCCCTCCGCTGCGCAGGACAAGAGGATTTTTCACATCGATGAAAAATAAAAGAGTTATTAGTGTTTAAAAAATGTTGAGATTCTCTCTCCTGAAGGCCACGCCCCTTCCGGAGGGACTATAAAACCCAGAAGTGTTGAGTGCCTCAGTCAGTCTCTGCAAGATGGGGGAGCGAGAGGGTCACGTCTCTCAGTCTGAGCTGTGAATAACTACTAAACTGTGAGTGGTTTTACTGACCTGTCAGTGCCCTTAATGTGGTTTGAAAATATAGTTTGGAAATGCTAAAGCTCTGTTGCCTTTGGTTTGGAAATGCTAAAGCTGTGTTGCCTTTGGTTTAGAAATGCTAAAGCTGTGTTGCCTTTGGTTTGGAAATGCTAAAGCTGTGTTGCCTTTGGTTTGGAAATGCTAAATCTGTGTTGCCTTTGGTTTGGAAATGCTAAAGCTGTGTTGCCTTTGGTTTGGAAATGCTAAAGCTGTGTTGCCTAATTAAAGTTGCCTTGCCTAATTAAAGTTGCCTTGCTTTATTAAAGTTGCCTTGCCTTATTAAAGTTGCCTTGCCTAATTAAAGTTGCCTTGCCTAATTAAAGTTGCCTTGCCTTCTATATAATTAAAAGTCTAATCTTGACTACTTCCTGTTTGCGCTTTATATTGATTTTAGAAAAAACGCTACCACGTACGGATGTGATTTTGGCCATCTTACTCAGAGTCCTCCTCCGCTCATCAGGTGCCGAGGATTTTTCCCATCGATGAAAAATAAAAGAGTTATTAGTGTTTAAACAATGTTGAGATTCTTTCTCCTGCCAATCACGCCATGAAGGCCAGGCCCCTTCTGGTGGGAGGGACTATAAAACCCAGAAGTGTGGGCGTGGCTCAGTCTCTGCAAGATGGAGGAGGGAGAGGTCACGACTCGCTGTCTTTAGTGGCTTGAAATGGTATGAAACTGCACTTGAATTTGGGGGCCTTGCACCTTGCTTGAAGTGGTGAGAAACTGCACTTGAATTTGGTGGCCTTGCACCCTGCTTGAAATGGAATTTCAAGGGATAGCCGTGAGTCAACTGCCAGCCCACCAGCCGTGAGTGAGTGAGCTGCCAGCTTAACAGGCTTGAGCGACTGAGCTGCCAGCCGAAGCATCCATTCGGCCCACAATGTCCACACTAGCCCTCTGGAAACCAGTCCCTTCAACCCACAACACCCATACTAGCGCTCCAGAAAGCCCCCCCCCCCCCACTAGCCACCAATATTGGAATTGGTGGAGAGGTGGAATATTGTGTTGGGGGACCAGCCCTACCATGTGATGCTGGGACCCAACGGGTCCCACTTAGTCTAGTAATTTTATAAATTTCTATTTGGCTTCTAAGACTCCAGAGAAAAGAATTCAAATTTGTCCAATCTCTTCTAATCCAGACAGTATCTTGTAACCCATTTCTGTATCTTCCCTAAAGCCTCCAGATCCTTCCTGTATTTTGTTGGTTCGAATGCTTGATCAATGGTGTTTTTTCATTAATGTTTTATTATTATTAATGTTTAGTGTTTTCTGAGTTATTCATGACTGTCACTGTATGTCATGTTGTTACTTGTGAGTGGACCACCAAGGCAAATTCCTTGTATGTGAATACTTGGCCAATGAACTTACTTACTTACTTACTTAATGATGCAACCAGAACTGCATGTAATATTCCAACTGCAATGTTATCAAAATTTTATAAAGCTGCAACATGATTTCCTGCTTCTTATACAATGCCCTGACTAATGACGACAAGCACCGTGGGGAAGCAGTCAACATATTCAAGGAGTACTCGCACTTCAGTCTTCCTCTCTTCTTCTTACTCTCATTGGGTAGAAGATACAAATGCTTGAAAGCATGGTAGCCCATTAACTGCACTTTCACTGAAACTGTCTATTCTCCACATTTTCCTTCCTATTTTTGCACCAATACTGGTCTCTGCAAAACACCACTGGTCGCAGACCCCCAGCTAGAATTTCATCCTTCCATCACTACCCTTTGTCTTTCATGGGTAAACCTGTTCTGAATCAAACTTCAAAGTCATTGTGGATCACATCCAATTTAATCTTTGGAATCAACCTACCATGAGGGACCTTGTCAAATGTCCAGCTATATCCATGCAGACAAACACCCATGTCCTATCCTCATGAATCACCTTCTACATCTTCTCAAAAAACTCAATAAAGTTTGTCAGACGAATAACTTGCAAAAATATACCATCATAGAAGCCATGATAACCGTTCTTAATTTACGCATTCCCTTCCAAATGCAAGCAAATCCTTTCCCTAAAAATCCTTTCCAATAGTTTGCCAAAGAGCCAACATGAAACTCACTGGCCTATACTTTCTAGGATTATTCCCATTTCCTGTAATAAACAAACAAAAAATATTGTCTGGGACCTTGCCTGTAGAGAAGACAGTGTGAAAAATACATCTTCTAGATGCGCTGGGACGCATCCTCAGTGATGTGACCTGGGGTCATCGGGTGTTTTGGGTCTCACAACATCAGACACCCTCGCCCAGGCGACCCAGCCAGGGTTGATCAGGCCCCGACTTGCAACCCAGCAGTAACCGCCCACGGATCAGCCATCTTAATATCTACTCTGCAGGGGTTGGGAGACTCTAGTGTGTGGAGGGACTGGGCTTTGTGGGGTGAGTCCTGGCCGGGCTCCTCCTGCGTCTCAACAGGTTCAAGGCCTGTGCGCTGCATCTCTTTCTCCTTCTCCGAGCATTTCATTCTCGCCTGATGGATTTTTAGGCCACCGTGGTTCATTAGGCCTTTACGTAGCTTTGTTGGGTGTCTTTCTCACGAAAGACACCCAACAGGGGTACTCACCCAGCCTGTCCCGGGTGCTGTCTTTCCGTGCCGTCAACTGTCTCTCCAGTAGTCACCAAACTATTTCTGGTTGTCACCCAGTCTATTCCTAGATGCCACTGGCTGAGCCAGACTTCAGTGTGAAAAATACATCTTCTAGACGCACTGGGACGCATCCTCAGTGATGTGACCTGGGGCCATCGGATACAATGATCTTCATCCAGGCAACTACAATCTTCTCTCTTACCTCTCTCATTAACTTGGTGGAAGACATGATAACATATTCTCAGGCCTTGGAGACTTATCTACCTTAATGATCTACAATCAATCTAACACCACCTTCTTCTTGATATCAAACTGTGCTAGCATATTAGCATACCACACACTAATCTCACTATCCTCCATGTTATTCTATGCTGAATACAAATGCAAAGTACTTTTTAGTACCTCGTCTACATTCTCTGACCAAGCATAAATTCCTTCCTTTATTCTTGAGCGGTTCTATCCTCTCTCCAGTTACCCTTTTGGTTTTAATGTATGCAGAAAAGGCCTTGGGATTCTCTTTGATCTAACATGCCAGTGACATTTCATGGTTGCTTCTGGTCCTACTAATTCCCTGCTTGAGTTCTTTCCTGCTTTTTTATAATCCTCAAAGGCCCTACTGTTTTCATTTCTCCCCCAATCTTTATACGCCTCCTTTTTATTTTTGATCAAATTTACAACCTCTCATCCTCCTTACCTTGCAATCCTTGTCCCTTCCCTTTACATGAACATACTGATCCTGAACTTTGATCAGCTCGTCCTGAAATGACTCCTACGCCAGGTGTGGACTTACCCAATAACAATTAGACAATAGACAATGGACAATGGTGCAGGAGTAGGCCATTTGGCCCTTTGAGCCAGCACTGCCATTCAATGTGATTATGGCTGATCATCCACAATCAGTACCCCTTTCCTGCCTTCTCCACATATCCCCTGACTCCGCTATCTTTAGAGCCCTATCAAGCTCTCTCTTGAAAGTATCTAGAGAACCGGCCTCCACCGCTCTCTGAGGCAGAGAATTCCACATACTCACAACTCTCTGTGTGAAACATAGAAACATAGAAATTAGGTGCAGGAGGAGTCCATTCGGCCATTCATTGTGATCATGGCTGATTGTTCTCAATTAATAACCCGTGCCTGCCTTCCCCCCATATCCCTTGATACCACTAGCCCCTAGAACTCTATCTAACTGTCTCTTAAATCCATCCAGTGACTTGGCCTCCACTGCCTTGCAGGGAATTCCACAAATTCACAACTCTTTGGGTGAAAACATTTTTTCTCACCTGTCTTAAATGGCTTCCCGTTTATTCTAAGACTGTGGCCCCTGGTTCTGGACTCGCCCAACATTGGGAACATTTTTCCTGCATCTAGCTTGTCCAGTCCTTTTATAATTGTATATGTTTTACTATAAGATACCCCCTCATCCTTCTAAACTCCAGTGAATACAAGCCTAGTCTTCTCAATCTTTCCTTATATGAAAGTCCCGTCATCCCAGGGATCAATCTCGTGAACCTACGCTGCACTGCCTCAATCACAAGGATGTCCTTCCTCAAATTAGGAGACCAAAACTGGACACAATACTCCAGATGTGGTCTCACCAGAGCCCTATACAAATGCAGTAGAACGTCTTTACTCCTATACTGAAATCCTCTTGTTATGAAGGCCAACATTCCATTATCTTTCTTCACTGCCTCCTGTACCTGCACGCTAACTTTCAGTGACTGGTGTACAAGTATGCCCAGGTCTCGCTGCACCTCCTCCTTACCTAACCTAACCCCATTGAGATAATAATCTGCCCCCTTGTTTTTGCAGCCAAAGTGGATAACCTCACATTTATCTATATTATACTGCATCTGCCATGCATCTGCTCACTCACTCAACCTGTCCAGGACACCCTGCAACCTCCTAACATCCTCTTCATAGTTCACACTGCCACCCAGCTTTGTGTCATCCGCAAACTTGCTAGTGTTGCTCCTAATTCCCTCTTCCAAATCATTAATATATATGGTAAACAATTGCGGCCCCAACACTGAGCTTTGAGGCACTCCACTCACCACTGCCTGCCATTCGGAAAATGACCCGTTCACTCCTACTCTGCTTCCTGTCTGCCAACCAATTTTCTATCCATGTCAACACCCTACCTCCAATACCATGTGCTCTAATTTTAGTCTCGTGCGGGACCTTATCAAAGGCTTTCTGAAAGTCTAGATACACTACATCCACTGGTACCCCTTCATCCATTTTACTTGTCACACCCTCAAAAAATTCCAGAAGATTAGTCAAGCATGATTTCCCTTTCATAAATCCATGTTGACTTGGACTAATCCTTTTACTGCTATCCAAATGTCCCATTATTACCACTTTAATATATGACTATCATCTTTCCCACCACCGAAGTCAGGCTAACTGGTCTATAATTCCCCGTTTTCGCTCTCGCTCCTTTCTTGAAAAGTGGGATAACATTAGCTATCCTCCAATCCACAGGTACTGATCCTGAATCGATCGAACATTGGAAAATAATCACCAATGCGTCCACTATTTCTAGAGCCACCTCCCTGAGGACCCTGGGATGCAGACCAACAGGCCCAGGGGATTTATCATCCTTCAGTCCCATTAGCCTACCCAATACTATTTCTCGCCTAATGAAAATTTATTTTAGCTCCTCTGCCCCCTTAGATCCTCTGTCCTCCAGTACATCTGGGAGATTGTTTGTGTCTTCCTTAGTGAAGACAGATCCGAAGTACCTCTTCAACTCTTCTGCCATTTCCTTGTTACCCATAATAATTTCACCCGTGTTTGCCTTCAAGGGACCCACATTTGACTTTGCTACTCTTTTTCCCATAACATATCTAAAGAAGCTTTTACTGTCCTTCTTTATATTCCTGGCCAGCTTCCCTGCGTACTTCATCTTTTTTAGCCCGTATTGCCCATTTTGTTTCCTTCTGTTGTCCTATGAAAGTTTCCCAATCCTCTGGCTTCCGGCTACTCTTTGCTGTGTTATACATCTTTTCTTTTAGTTTTATTCTATTCCTAACTTCTCTTGTCAGCCACAGTTGCCACTTACTCCCTTTAGAATCTTTCTTCCTTTTTGGAATGAAATGATCCTGCGTCTTCCGGATTATGTCCAGAAATTCCTGCCATTGCTGTTCTACCGTCATTCCTGCTAGGATCCCTTTCCATTCTACCTTGGCCAGCTCCTCTCTCATGCCTTCATAGTCCCCATTGTTCAACTGCATTACTGACACTTCCGATTTAACCTACTCCTTCACAAATTGCAGATTAAAACGAATCATATTATGATCACTACCTCCAAGCGGTTCCTTTACCTCGAGTTCATTGGACAACACTAAACCCAGAATTGCTTTTTCTCTGGTCGGCTCCATTACAAGGTGCTTTAAGAATCCATCTCGGAGGCATTCTACAAACTCTCTTCCTTGGGGTCTTCAACCAATTTGATTTTACCAGTCTACCTGCATATTGAAATCCCCCATCACCACAGTGGCAGTACCTTTGTTACATGCCAGTTTTAACTCCTGCTGCAATTCACACCCTACATCCGGGCTACTATTTGGGGGTCTGTAGATAACACCAATTAGTGTCTTCTTGCCCGCTCCCTTCCCCTCTCTCCCCCCACTCTCCTCCACTCCCCCCTCCTCTCTATCCACCTCCCCCCCTCTGCCCCTCTCCAGCCCCCTCCCCCACTACCTTCCACCTCCACCCCATTCCCTTTGCCCCCCCTCCCTTTGCCCCCCCTCCCCCTCCCCTCCCCCTCTCCCCTCCCCCACTCCCCCCTCCTCTCTCTCCCCCCCCTCTCTCTCCTCCTCCCCCCTCTGCACCCCTCCCCCCTTCCCTCTCCTCTCCCCCCCTCCCATTCACCTCCCTTTTCCCCCCTCTCACCCCCCCCCCTGTGTGTGTGGGGGTGGTTAGTGTGTGTGAGATGCCGCAGGCCCTCTCCGCCGCAACTGCACGTTGAGAGGACGGGATCCAACGGGTCCCCCTTGGTCTAGTTATACTATAAAGTTTACATCTAATTTGGTGTCACAACATAGAATAGTACAGCAAAGGAACAGGCTTGTCCTGCCATTAGCTGTATACTCATCCCTTAAATTTTAGCTTCCAAAGTGCAACTCCTCGTACTTAACTAGATTGAAAGCCATCCTCCATTATTCTGCCCATACTCTGTTGATATTGTGTGTAACTGCTCTATATTGTGCTATATCCTTTTGACAGCATTCATCACTCTCTGCAACTCCATCAATTTTTGTGTTGTCAGTAAAGATATCATCCAACCCAACAACATTTTTGTTCAAGTCATTTTTTATAGATCGGAAACAACAGAGGTCCCAGCACTGATTGCTGCTAACATCACTGGTCACAGACCTCCAGATAGAATAACCCTTTTCCACCAATACTCTGTTTTCTATGCGTAAGCCTGTTCAGAATCCAAAACCACCCAGTCACCATAAATCCCATGAATTTTAATCTTTTGGATCATCCTGCAGTGAGAAACCTTGTCAACTGTCCTACTAAAGTCCTCGTAGAGAAGATCCACTCTCCTATCCTTATCAATTACCTTTGTCATCTCCTCAAAAACTCAGTCCAATGTGAATTTGCCAGTGTACGATACAGCATGGTGACAAACTAATCTATGCTTCTGATGATTACAAAAAGCGAATACAGTAAGCACCATATGTAGATTTGCAAATACAATTGATTTCCCGTTCACCTGAATAAGGTCAAGACTGATTAAAAGAGTAATGTTGTAAAGTTCATGCCGCGGATAGATCTACATCTCCGAATAAAGATTTGAAAATTTCTCTTTTAAGGGGCCTTCTCTCCTATTTCTACTTTCCACTTTTTCTTTTTTTTTATATACACACTTCACGTTTTTCTATTCTCTACCATCTATTTTTCCTCTTTTTCCCCTTTCTATTGTTTTCTTTTTCTTGTCTTGCTTACTTCCTTCTCAAAACATAAAACTAGAGGTTGTACATAGAATGGATTACGGTATGACATAGTTGGCACCTAAAATTAGGTTCCACTGTACTGTTTTGTACTGTATTAACTTCTAATAAAATAAACAACAACAAAAACAAAAAAAAGAGTAATGTTGAATAATACTGGAGACCAAGTCACAGCTGACAGGATTAATCACTTTCCATACATAAATTCATGAAGCATTCACAACATGTCAAGGTCAGTTAACTGCTGAAAAATTGTCTGTTTTTCATGACTTGAATGTTCTGGCTTTGCATATCTGTATAGCAATTTGAGTCTACATAAAGGTAAAAGGCAGCGCACAGCAATAATTATCAAAGACAGGGGTGGGGGGGTGTCAATAATAATTACTGTATAATAAATGTTAAATGAAAACAATGTAGTCCGGAGGGTCCTCGGAACTCTCATATTAATTATGTTACACTCCATGATATTGTCATCCTCATTAAAATTAGAACAACACACTATTGCAGCACAATATTATACTTCTGCTATGTATGAGTATGCATTGCTTCAAAATAGCTTTGCCATTCAATGGTAAGCACTTGCTGTATCTTATTTAATTACAGTTATTGTATGAACTAGTTTCAGACAGCTGTTCAGTACAATATTTTAGAAGTGAGGATAAATCCTGGGCCTAACACAATATATTCTCGAACTGGAGAGATATTGATTAAAGTTTATCTTTTCGTTGGAGTTGGTGATGTTAATATTAGGGATGGAAATGCTTAATATTTGGTCTTTTGACTCACAAATAGTCTTTGGACTATCAAAAATTGGTATTTTTGATAGTCACAATTGGTCTTTTTGATAGTCAAAATTGGTCTTTTTGATAGTCAAAATTGGTCTTTTTGGCAACACAACCGGAATTAAACCGACTTACGGACTGGGTGATGGGTGGGGAGAGAAATGAAGCAGGCATATCAACACTTTTTGTTTTTTTTCCGTTTTTGTCTTTTTATTTCTTTACGTTTTTCCTATTTCTTTTACTTACTCACTTTTCGACTACACTCATTTGGTAGTTTAGCAGTTCTATTGTTACACATTCACTCTCTCTTTCATTCTCTCTCTTTCTTGCTCTTTCTCTCTTTTTTTATTTCATCTTTATAAAATTAAAATTGAAGCTGTACAATAAATGTATTATATCATATGGCGCAGTTTATGCTTTTGTGCACTGCTTCTAATAAAAATATTTTTAAAAAAAAAATTTGGTCTTTTGACTATCACAAATCAAACGTCAACCGAACAGTGGACCAGATTTTTATTCACTTACAGTATCAGAGAAACCTCAAGCTAAAAATTCACCTCAACAATGTCAGCATCTTGTATTTGCAGATCCAATGCATGAATGAATCTATGTGAACTTATCTTAGCTCTCCACACATAGGTGACGTTTTGGATAGAGACCCTTCTTCTGATTGATTTGTTTCCACGTTAACTCTTAGAAGCCTTCAAGGATGCGAGGGTGCCAGGAATGAGTTCCTATCACCAGCTATCATATAGGTTTTCCAAGTGACACATTCCAACTTAGAGACAGATCCATGCTGTGGATTTGTATCGCTGTTGGAAGACATTAAAATATTGTGCATCCAGCTAACAAACCTCCTTCCTATCTATTAAGAAAACCAGTTTCATCAACTTTATCACTAACTACCACCGTGCCCTCAAATTCACGAGGACTATATCTAGCACATTACTTTAGTTTAGTTTAGAGATACAGCGCAGAAATAGGCCCCTCGGCCCACAGAGTCTGCACCAACCAGCAAGAACGGAACTCACTATCAAAACATGGAGGGGACGGGGGACACATTTTTTTGGCGGCCACGCGCGCATGCACACACTCACACACACGCGCTAGGCTTCGGAGGCTCAATCCAGCGCTAAAAACGGCGATTTTAAGATCGGGATCACAAAAAAACTTGGGGGTGATGTCCCCCACCTCTCAAAACATGGGGGGGACGTGTCCCCTCTGGTCCCCCTGGGTTTTCCGCCCCTGTCAACCAGTGATCCCCGCACATTAACACTACCCACACACACTATGGACAATTTAAACTTATATCAAGTCAATTTACCAACAAACTTGTATGTCTTTGGAGTGTGGGAGGAAACCGAAGATCTTGGAGAAAACCCACGCAGTCATGGGAAGAATGTACCAACTTCATACAAACAGCACCCGTAACTGGGATTGAACCTGGGTCTCCAGCGCTTCAAGCGCTGTAAGGCAGCAACTCTACCGCTGCGCCACCAAGCCGCCCACCTTTCTCCTCTCTCTCGGCCTGTTGAGGATGGGATTTCTTGATTTCTCTGTCTTCCAAAGTCAGAGTACCAGCGGCCAGGCGGAGGTGGACGAGCCATGTCGCCGAGAACAAAGCAAGACCCAGAGTGGGGGGCCGCCAAGAACTAACGGGGTCCGCATGGTGAGGGGGCGGGGGGGGGGGGGACGAAGAAGGGCCCAACATTAGTCCCTTCTCAAGTCTAAAGATGCGGTCCCCAACGTAAAACATCGGAGAGTCCGCGACGGGTGCCGGAGGTCAGATGGGTAGGGGGCGCTGAGAATGAAGAGGGACCATTGGGACTACATTGAACACTGTAACTTTGTCGGTGCCCTATACATGGTAACTCTTTGCATACTTTGTGTATGGTATGCAAAACAAAGAATTTCACTTTGACATGCACATGTGATAATGTATCATTCATTCATTCATATCTCTCCCTCCGGCTTTACATTTCACTGCAACTTTTCTTTCCTTATCTGACACCCTTTTGTCTCCTTTTCATTTCTTTGCCACTATCTCCATTCCCTCCTCACTTGTATTCACCTTTGTCCCACCCCACCTTTCTTTTCCAGTTTTCTCCCCTTAACTCCATTGATCTGAAAAAGTGTCCTGATCTGAAGCCTCGTCAGTCCATTCTCTCCACAGATGGTGTGAGGGAGAGAGAGGGAGAGGGAGAGGGGGAGGGAGAGGGAGAGGGAGAGGGAGAGGGAGAGGGAGAGGGGGAGGGGGAGGGGGAGGGGGAGGGGGAGGGAGAGGGAGAGAGGGAGACACACACACACGGGGGGACCAGCCTATCATAGCTTCCGCAAAGATAAGCCCACCCACCAGCGTGACAGAGCCGGGCCGGGCCAGGGGGGGGAACAGACTATCGGGCCTCCCCGGAGAGGCGGTCGTCCCCTGTGACAGGTAGAGAGGAGAGGGGAGAGAGGGAGGGAGGGAGGAGAGGTGAGGAGGTGTGAGGAGGAGGGTTGTGCGGGTGGGGGGGGGGGAGAGATGAGTGAGTGGGCTGCGAAATGCGGAGAGAGACAGAAGCGGCTTCCGGATCTGCAGAATAAAGATCCTATAGCAGAGCGCAGCTATAGGGTCTTTGCTGCAGAACATTCTTGTTCTTTCTGCGCCTTTTGAAGAACGGGGGGGGGAGGGGGTGCGTGATGTAACGTACCTCATGGAGAACTGAACATGCGCGTTGACAGGCGCTGGGCGGCGGACATGGACTCGAGGGGGGCTACGGGCGCGGATCGACCTGAGGACCCCGAGCGAGGAGGCAGGCGGGCGTGCGTCGAGCCGGGCTTGGCCCGCGGCAGCAGCCTCCCCACCAGGCGCCGGACCCGAGCGAGGATGTGGATGGGCGTGGACCCCGAGCAAGGCCGCACGGGCTTCTGCAGACCTTTATCAGCCGTTATGGTCGCTGGCCAGCAGGAGGCAACAAAATGAGTGAGGGGGGAGGGGGGGGGGGGGGGGGGGTGGAGGATTTTATTAAAAAATGGGTACATAATAAAGAAATTTTTTTTGAGGAGTGCATAATTGAATGTAAAAGTGAATGAACTAGCGAAATGGAGAAAATGACGGAGTTTCATGACGGAGTGGTGGCGGACCAAGGAATCAAAGGCCGAATCTGGCACCCACATACAGAAACACAGAAACACACACACACACACACACACACACACACACACACACACACACACACACACACACACACACACACACACACACACACACACACACACACACACACACACACACACACACACACACACACACACATAGTTTTAATATATAGATAGATAGATATGATGATATATTATATGATATATGATATGATAGATAATCCTGCAGGGAGGTTTGCCTAATAAAGCACATCAGGAAATTATATCTGTACTCCACAATTTTCTCCCTGTAATTGACAGAACACCATGTGGAGCACACACATTACTCCCACTATGTGGTCCCTATTTGAAAGTTTCACTGGTCAAAGTGTGCATTCCCAAAATTACTCCTAATATCTTTGATTGAGATCAAATGGTTCATTTCCTTGAATCAATTATTTGGATATGACAGAACTGATTTAAGGCATGGAATTTGTGTTTAAGGTGAATTAGTTACTGGTCAGGAAATACTACTTGATAACTTCAACTCCAGTAACATAGATTGGATGATGCCTGAAAGAAAACAGATAATAGCAAAAACCAGAAGTTTGACAGTTAATGTGTTGCTGATTAGTCTTAAATTTAAATTTAAACTTAAATTTAGTCATTTGATTAAACAGAAAATCAATCTCATTCCCTTCAGCACTTTAATTTAACATGCCCGGCAGGATTACTATTGTAGCTTTGAATTAATATTGGGCTGGATGAATGGATAGAAGAAATACATGTCTATCTCTTGGAAGTTCAAAACAAATCACAAATGAGTGGAAATATGGTGTCACTTGGTCCATCCTTGTTCTTATCTCCTTTTACCTTAATTTCCCATCCAGTCCCTGCACTGCTAAATATTTTAACAAATTTAAAACACAACCATCTTTTATATTTTTCTGCGTTAAAATCTGTTTGCCTTTCATCCCATGCTTGCTGATTTTCACTGGCTACTTGACATTCTGTGTATTAAATTAAAATTGTGGACATTCTGTTCCTTGGTTTTGGACTTTTGCTTCAAGCCTGCTGTTCAACCCTAATGCATCCTCCAGATTTTGCCCCACATCTCATAGCAGACTCATTAACATCAATTCCTCTCACAATAATTCCTCTACATTTCTCTGCTACTGTGCCTAACCAAGTTTAAAAACCATATTTTCAGACTAACTGCTTGAAACCTCAATTAATCAATGCTCCTCTCGTTCAGCTTCTGATTCTATGCTTTTTTATGAAACATAATGGAACATTTATTTGGATAACAGTGTTATGTTAATATGGACCATTAGCATTCGAATAATTGTTTCAAGCCGAAAAAGACATTACCGCCCACACAATAAGATAACGGTACATTTTTAACGCTGTAACATTATGTGCAATAAAATAAACTGAATTAAAATGAGTGAGCATGTGAGTTAATGCCATTTATGTTATTTAGCATAAATTACATCCTTTCAATTTTCCAGAAATTTATGGATGCTCTCAATTATTATTGTGTTCTGACTATTCCTCCAGTTCATGAACAGTACACATAGAGATAACAATTCACAATCACGGGCTCAATTTAACCATGATTTAAGACAACGTATGCTAAACAAAAAGCATCTATTCTGCATATACCAAGGTAACCATATATTTCACTACTTCCAAATGAGGAATTATCAACAGGGAATCTGCTGTACCTTTGTGTAAATTATGTTTTATTTCTATTTGATCAGACTGAACCTTAACTTTTCACTATTCATAACATATGATTTGGTAATTTCAAATTTGTCCAGTGTGATAATAAGAAACATTAATCTTTATCGAGATGATAAACATGATGGTCTATAACACCAAATTATAATCATGATGGTCTGTTATTTCATTTAAAAAACTACCTACATTAAAAACATTGTTGGAGATACTAAAAAGCGGTACTAATTCAGTTAAAAGTTTGAAGGAATTTACATCCTAAAAGATATGAAACAATGCATAGAGAAACCATTTATTTATTATTTTGTTTGTTGAAACTTTCTCATAACCTAACCTTAGATACTGGACAACCTAACCTTAGATATTTAGATACTAAAAAAAATTAGGAGTGAAAACATAATAAATTGCAGACAAAGAGACACCAATGCAAAAATTGGACTGCTTAGTGCTGCTTAACATTACTGTAAAATTTGACCTGGCACGTCAACTGGTGTGAGTTATGTTTGTAAGTGTGATGTGACATTATTGCTGTGCAATGGTATTTTTTGTTACTTAGAACACAGAAAAGTACAGCAAAGAAACAGACCCTTCAGCTCACAATGCCTGGGCCAAACATAATGCCAATACCAACTCCTATCTCCCTGTACATAATCCATGTCTCTCCATTCCCTGCCTATCCATGTCCCTAACAAAAAATCTCTTAAATACCACTGTTTTATCTGCCTCCACACTCACCCCTGGCAGCACATTCCTGGTGTTCATCACTTCTGGTAATTTCTGGGATAATCATGGTTTCACTACACAGCAGCATATTGGATCCCATACCAAACTTATAACCTTCAAGCTTTGCCTCTCCAATCATAGTAGAAAAGTCACTCTTCCATTTCATTTCACGATTGTCATTGAGATGAATTTTGGATTTTGTCCTATTGATCATATAATTTCAGAACACAACAAATACCCCACACTGGTTAAGCCTATTTTCAACTATACAAAGGGTGCAAAGTGCTGGAGTAACTCGGTGGGTCAGGCAGCATCCCTGGAGAACATGGATAAGTGGGGTTTTGGGTCAAGACTCTTCTTCAGACTGAAGCAGGGTATCGACCCGAAATGTCACCTATCCATGCTCTCCAGCAATGCTGCCTGACCCACTGAGTTACTCCAGCACTTTGTGTCCTTTTGTGTATTAAACAGCAACTGCAGTTCTTTGTTTTTACCTATTTTCTTACATTGTAAGATAGAGTTACTCGACTTGTGAAATTTCAAGGAGTACTCTTCTGTCAAAATTCCAGCAGAGGTGGAAACCTTCTCAAGGAAGTAGAATAAATGGTTGAAGGCTGCCATTTTTACCTGTCCCTGTAGTTATTATATCATCTTGCTCACGTTATAAGAGACAGATACTCTCACTGCATTTCAAGGCTGGTGCACAAAAAACAGCAGATGATGAATGATGGTAATGTATAAAAATTCAATTGAATAATGTTATTCATGTGGGGACCGAACTACAACTGTGGCAATAACTCCATTAATCAAAACTTGGTGCATGATTTTACCAGGTAACGTGTTGGTTTCAACCATTTCTATTTGCACTGGTCTTCCAGCAGGCATGTATATCTAGTCAATTTGCATCATAGAAACATAGAAACATATAAAATAGGTGCAGCTTCGAGCCTGCACAGCCATTCAATATGATCATGGCTGATCATCCAACTCAGTATCCAGTACCTGCCTTCTCTCCATACCCACTGATCCCTTTAGCCACAAGGGCCACATCTAACTCCCTCTTAAATATAGCCAATGAACTGGCCTCAACTACCTTCTGTGGCAGAGAATTCCAGAGATTCACCACTCTCTGTGTGAAAATATTTTTCCTCATGTCGGTTCTAAAAGATTTCCCCCTTATCTTTAAACTGTGACCCCTTGTTCTGGACTTCCCCAACAGATTGGAGTTAATGGAGTTTCTTTGAAACAGATGGGGACAGAAGTGAGAGGTCAAAATTGTTGGTGAAGACTGTGGCTCATGATATGCACCAGATTTCAGAACCCTCTACCTCAAAGCCTCTACCAGCTTTGCACATCTAGAGACTGAGATTTTTGCCCATTCTTCTTTGCAAAATAGCTCAAGCTCAGTCAGATTGGATGGAGAGCGTCTGTGAACAGCAATTTTCAAGTCTTGCCAGAGATTCTCAATTGGATTTAGGTCTGGACTTTGACTGGGCCATTCTAACACATGAATATGCTTTGATTTAAACCATTCCATTGTAGCTCTGGCTGTATGTTTAGGGTCGTTGTCCTGCTGGAAGGTGAACCTCCGCCCCAGTCTCAAGTCTTTTGCAGACTCTAACAGGTTTTCTTCCAAGATTGCCCTGTATTTGGCTCCATCCATCTTCTCATCAACTCTGACCAGCTTCCCTGTCCCTGCTGAAGAAAAGCATTCCCACAGCATGATGCTGCCACCACCATGTTTCACAGTGGGGATGGTGTGTTCAGGGTGATGTGCAGTTAGTTTTCCGCCACACATAGCGTTTTGCATTTAGGCCAAAAACTTCAATTTTGGTTTCATCTGACCAGAGCACCTTCCTCCACATGTTTGCTGTGTCCCCCACATGGCTTGTGGCAAACTGCAAATGGGACTTCTTATGGCTTTTTTTCAACAATGGCTTTCTTCTTGCCACTCTTCCATAAAGGTCCGATTTGTGGAGTGCACGGCTAATAGTTGGCCTGTGGACAGATTCTCCCACCTGAGCTGTTGATCTCTGCAGCTCCTCCAGAGTTAGCATGGGCCTCTTGGCTGCTTCTCTGATCAGTGCTCTCCTTGCCCGGCCTGTCAGTTTAGGTGGACGGCCATGTCTTGGTAGGTTTGCAGTTGTGCCATACTCTTTCCATTTTCGGATGATGGATTGAACAGTGCTCCGTGAGATGTTCAAAGCTTGGGATATTTTTTTATAACCTAACCCTGCTTTAAACTTCTCCACAACTTTATCCCTGACCTGTCTGGTGTGTTCCTTGGGCTTCATGATGCTGTTTGTTCACTAATGTTCTCTAACAAACCTTTGAGGCCTTCACAGAACAGCTGTATTTATACTGAGATTAGATTACACACAAGTGGACTCTATTTACTAATTAGGTGACTTCTGAAGGCAATTGGTTGCACTGGATTTTATTTAGGGGTATCAGAGTAAAGGGGGCTGAATACTTTTGCACGCCACACTTTTCAGTTTTTTATTTGTAAAAAAATGTGAAAACCATGTATCATTTTCCTTCCACTTCACAATTATGCGCCACTTTGTGTTGGTCTATCACATAAAATCCCAATAAAATACATTTACGTTTGTGGTTGTAACGTGACAAAATGTGGAAAAGTTCAAGGGGTATGAATACTTTTGCAAGCCACTGTATACTGCAAGAAGTTGGGGCTCTAGTGGCACCCTACTAGATACAGTTTGCTAATTCAAAAATAATCAATTTTCACTTCTCAAATTTATATGTTAAATAATATGTTTGTTAATATATTACCTGCTATATCATTAGTGTTTATGCAGGTCTCAACCTGAAATATCGACCATCATTTCACAGATGCCAGATGACCCATTGAATTTCTCCAGTTTATTTTTGCTTCAGATTACAGCATCTGCAGAATCGTGTGTCCAGTATATTATGAGTCCTCATCTTGTGGATTAATAGAAACATAGAAATTAGGTGCAGTAGGCCATTCGGCCCTTCGAGCCTGCACCGCCATTCAATATGATCATGGCTGATCATCCAACTCAGTATCCCGTACCTGCCTTCTCTCCATACCCTCTGATCCCCTTAGCCACAAGGGCCACATCTAACTCCCTCTTAAATATAGCCAATGAACTGGCCTCGACTACCCTCTGTGGCAGAGAGTTCCAGAGATTCACCACTCTCTGTGTCTTTTATGTAGAAGCAAATGTGGATTTCCTTTTGGAATATTCATTGGTACCCCTTTATCCAGCCTGATAGTTACATGCTCAAACATGATTTTCATAAATCATGATGATTCTGCCTAATTGTATTATGATATTTTAGGCATACATCTTCTTTAATAGTGGACTTGAACATTTTTCAAAACGGAGATATTAGGCCGACTGGACCATAGCAATTTCCAGTGAAAGATCATAACCAATTCCATCAGTAAATCTGCAGCCACTTCTTTCAAGACAGGACTGAAGTGTCAGTCAACCAGCAGATAAATAATAAATCCTTATGTATTTAGATGGTTCTTTGTAACGTTTTGTTGCGGCACAAGAATGGCTGGTCCATACGTTTTTTGAACCAGGGAGTACAATAATCCAGTTCTGATGAGGAAGGTGTCTGTAGTTATAGGTAGAACAGACAACTTATTGATACAATTTAACATAATCTGATTTGTTTATTGTGTATAAACCTACATTGAAATTTCAAATATGTTAATGTATTCTGCTAACAAATGTTCTCCAAATTTTTAATTCATCCATTTGCAAATGTGACCATGGCAACTGTTGAGACTGGCACACCAGGGATGTCTTCTGTAGAAGGTTGAATTCTGATGGGAATTCCATCTAATCATTTAGGCTGTTCAGCAAAAGCACTGAATAATATTCCTGTCAATTAGACTGAAGTCAATTTAAAACAATCCATGCAAGATAATGACTCGCCAATACATTGCAAGCAAATAGAACTTGCACAAGATTAAAGCAACCATTGTAACTGTTTATTGCAGTATCTGCATTCATTATCATCTTAAAATAACATTTTTATTTTAAATGACAGTATGGTAAATAACCAGAAATCTACAAATATTACAAAAAATCTTTTGTTAACTTCCCAAAGCCACTATGGTCAATTTGCTATTTCCAGAGTTGACATATTTGTTTCGCTGGACTTCACGTCACCAATTTGCTTGGTGGCTTGAGCTTTCAGAGAATTGCAGGAGTTTGCAGCACAGAAGCAGGTTACTCGCCCCATTAGACCTGTGCCAGCTCTCTGAACTGGGTGTCTAACCAATGTCTCCCTCCCTCATCCCTCTCTCCCCCTCCCTCCCTCATCCCTCTCTCCCCTCCATCTCACCGCCATCCCTCATCCCTCCCTCCACTCTCCGTGTAATGGTGTGGTGTGTTAGGGCCGCTCCCGGTGTCCACGCTCGCGGGCAGAAGCCGCTGGAGCGCTGCCCATTCCGGGACCCGCGGTGTCCCTTGCCAGCGGATAGACAGCGGGGCTCGGCGCTGCCGCCCCCCCCATCTCCCTCTACCACCCCATTTCCCTCCTCCCCATTTCCCTCATCCTCCTCCCCTCACTCCCATTCCCTGCCCCAGCACCTACCTATGTCGTAGAGCAGCGCCATGGCCTGGTTCTCATACTCGGCCCGGCCATGGCTGTAGGCGGCCAAAGCACTGGTGGACCTGGGCCTCGACGGTGCTGGGCTCGCTGTGCCGGGGGCGGGATGAGGGTGTTGGTCGGCTGAGCCAGAACTGCCCGCAGAGCTGCCCGCAGGGCTGGGAGTGGAGGCTGTGCTGCTGGATGGTGGCAGCCGGGCGGCCATTGAGGCGCTTGTACACCTTGACCAGGCCCAGTTCCCGGGCTCGGCCTGCAGCACCACCCTCCCCACCAGGTACTGCACGGCTGCAGCTCCTCGGGCAGCGGCGCCACTCCTTCACCATGGCGACCTCCAGCCGATTGACAGTGGACGTGGCCAATCAGTGTGGCGATGGTGCCAGGAAGGCGACACCCCTTCCTAACTTGAAGGAGAGACCAATCTGCGTGGCGGCGACTGACAGCAATCTGCGCATGCGCGGTTTTTACGATTTTTAAACCTTAATAACTTTTACAATATACCATTGATCGAAACGAAACTTGTTGCAGAACGGTGAGTAAGCTGGCGACAAATCATAGCGCTATCGCGTTTTTGCGGAAATAGAAAAACCACGCAAACCAGAAAAGCACAAGATCAGAGTTTTAGTTACGTATAGATGTATTTAGGTGTTTCTTTCTAACCTTTCATTGAGACACAAGGATGAATAGTCCAGTGATTTCGTGAACCAGAGAGTACAATAGTCCACAGTTCGGCTGAGGAAGGGGTCAGTAGTTATAGGTAGAACAACCAACCTATTGAAGATAGACACAAAATCCTGGAGTAACTCAGCGGAACAGGCAGCATCTCTGCAGAGAAGGAATGGGTGATGTTTCAGGTCGAGACCTTTCTTCAAACTAGTCAGGGGAATGGGAAATGAAAGATATAGACAGTGATGTAGAGATATAGAACAAATGAAAGAAAGATATGCACAAATTCATAGTCAGAGAGCAGGAGGAAACACAGAGAGGTAGTAGTGAGAGAGGATGACACATCTATGGATAAAATTTAACATAGTCTGATGTGTTTATTAATGAAATTAGTTGAAATTTGAAATGTTAATGTGTGCACTGCCATTAAAAAAATCTTTCTCAATGTTGTATTCACTTTTTTTTCGAGAAAATCTGCTAGGATTCTACTCAAATTACTGTTTCTGCTGAATCTTTCCAGCCTAATGTTGAAAAAAAGGTTAAATTCTGTGATTGAAAACTATGGCAAGCAGTAATCAATGATGGCAACAATGCCATTTGTGTTGCTAATGGCAAATACTTAACGTGAGTGAGGTCAAGAAATTAAAGGTGAGTTGTAATGACATCTTTTGGATGCACTTGTTTTTTGCGACATCCCAAAGACGTGTGGGTTTGTAGATTCATTGGCTGCTGTAAATTGCCTGAGTTTGATGGGAGGGAATGAAGATGTGTGTAATTTAGAGCAGGCAGAATGGGCACAGATATTTTCCTGTATTGTAGGTTTGCCCAAAGCACAGGCAGGTATTGACTGCACTCATACCCTTACAGGAACCTCACGAGCAACCTCTGGCTGCTCACCTGGAGAGTCAGTCAAATCTAGTTTGACTGTTCCCAGCAGGTACTGTTTTTATTTCAGATTTATACCATCTTCAGTCTTTTGACTTTCTTAACTAATGCCCCAAACTTGTTAAAGCTACAGGTATCTTCAACAATGTAACATTTTTCATATATTGTGAAGGGACAGGATGTGCAATTGGGTAAAAATATAGAACTGGTCTGCAGGAGTGATTGATGGTCAGCATTGGCCTTGGTGGGTCGAAGGGCTTGTTTCCATGCTGTACAGGTGCACAACCTTTTATCCGAAAGCCTTGGGACCAGACACTTTTCGTAATTCAGAATTTGTCGGTCTTCGGAATGGAATTTTTTTTGCGTAGATTTTAATGGCTGGCTCAGTGGTAGAGTGCTCGGCTCATATCCGCAAGGTCGCGAGTTTGCGCCTTGATCCCCGGCAGTTACTCGGTCGCGAGTTGGCGTCTTCAATGTAGTTTTTTTCTAGCAGGATAAATGTCTGTATGAAATGCAGTGTAGGAGAGGTGTTACTGACTGTGTGGGCAGAACTTTGGAGTGATGCCCACCAGTCTAAAAGCCGCTGTGTCTCCCTGTCCCTGGGATAGCAGGGGGCGATCAAACAGCACAATACCCCCCTCCCCCTCCAACTCCAGAGGAATCCGCTCCCAGAGGGCCGCTACGGCGACAAGTGGCTGTTGCCCACAGCCCGAGCTGCGCCCCCTCATCGCCACCCCCAAGAACAAGACGTTACTTGCACACCATCAGCTTCTGCCCCTACGTGTTCCTCTGGAGTTGGAGCGGGGCTGGGCTGGAGTTGCTGCTGGCTGTGGGTCTCTGGGATCTCCGTGCTCGCAGTGGGCCTGGGGGTCGGTGTCCCGTTGGGCCTGACGTTCTCCGGCCACCCCCCTGGACAGGAGCTGAGACTGGGAACTGTAGCGGCCCATCGGGGAGCGGCTTCTGGTGGTCCTGACATCTCTCAGCTCCTGTCCAGGGGGGTGGCCGGAGACGTCAGGACCAACAGGAACCCGCTCCCCGATGGGCCGCTACAGTGACAAGTGGCAGTTCGCCCACAGCCCGAGCTGCGTCCCCTCATCCGCAACCCCAAGAACAAGAAGTACCTTGCACACCATCAGCTTCTGTCCCTACGGGGAGCGTGTTCCTCTGGAGTTGGAACGGGGCTGGGCTGCTGCTGGCTGTGGGTCTCTGGGATCTCCGTGCTTGCAGTGGGCCTGGGGGTTGGTGTCCCGTTGGTCCTGACGTCTCCGGTGACTGGCACTGACCTGCTGGCATTGCCGACGTGAAGACAGTGCAAAGCCCCCGCGCCGGTGCAATGGGCGGGGAGCTGGAGAGGGGAGGGAAGGGGTCACACACATGGCCGGGAAGCAGAGGGGTGTAGGTGGGGTGAAACTGAAGCGAGCGACAATCTGCTGCTGCCTGCCCCGCTGAGTTAAAAAGTTCCCACGCAAGACTCACGAAACACTGTGTATCGTGAGTCTACCGTGGGAACTTTTTAACTCAGCGGCAGGCAGCAGCATATTGTCAATTATTAACCCTCCCGCGCAATATACCCTCACCTTCTCTTTTATGAATGGGGATTTAGTTCCCCTTTCTTCGAGGACCGACCGGAGGTTCCGCTGTCACCTCTGCGGGCCGCCCTCGGTGAACGTTTTCAAGGACCTTTCTTCAAGGACCGAAAAAAATGGCCGCTATTCGGAGGTTTTCGTTATTTGGATCTTCGGATAAAAGGTTGTGCACCTGTGTATCTCTAAACTAAACTAAGAGGCAAGGACTGTGATGCACAATTACATCACAATGCTGCTGCCAAAGCCACTACTGCTTACAGCAGCAAAATTGGAACTTAAATATGAACACTCAGTTAATTCATTTTTGGCCTAATCTCTTTCTGAAGAGATTAAACTGAAGTATGGAAGGAATTACATTTATTCCATTATTCAGTGTCTACGTTTAACAATGGATAGGCAACCATTTGTGGCACTTCTCATGGAAATATTACAGAGGTCAGCATTGGACTGCTGTCCTAAGACATAAAATAACTTAAATGTTCTTTCAAAGGACAGCACAACAGAGAACATTCATTTTTAAACAGTAGACCAGATATCATGAAAAATGTATGAAGAGAGGCAGCACAACAACTGCAGTTTATAGAATAATGAGACTATGCAACTTTTATAAAACAACTAGACCAAGTGGGACCCATTGGCTCCCGTCCCCCAACACGGGGGGGGAGGGGGGCGCAGCGTCACACGGGAGGGCTGGTCCCCGAACGCGGTTTTGGCGCTCACCCTGGAGCCAATCTCCCCATCACCCATTCCCCCAACGTAACCCGTTCGCCCAATGCAATATTCCACCACTCACCCATAAGCCCCAGCTGCGCAGGCGCAGCTCATTTCACCTCATTCCCCCAACACTCCCTCCCCCTCCTCTTCACCACTCACCCTCCCTCTTCACCACTCACCCGTTTCCCCAACGTAACTCGTTTCCACTACTCACCTGTTCCCCCAATGCAACCCGTTCCCCCAACGCAATCAATCCTTCCCACTTGGGGGGGGGGGGGAAGTCGGCGATTCCCGGAGCCAGTGCATGGACTTTACTTTTGGTTTGGCGTTGGCGCTCCCTTGAGCCAATCAATCCTTCCCAGGGCGGGGGTGGGGGGCAGTGGGCGCTTCCCGAAGCCAATGAATTGACTCGACTTTTGAGTTGTCTATGGCGCTCCCCGGGGCCAATCAATCCTTCCCATGTGGGGGGAGGGGGGGGCAAAAATCTCACTCTCTTCTTACACCCCTTGAGCTGCTTAAATAACACTTCTTCTCCTCCCATCCCACACTCCGTCAACTCTCATAGCTTCTGTATTGGCAGCAGAGATCCATTGTGATCATTTTCGCTTGTCGGAATCTTGAGATCACATTGTGATTGGACGACAGTGAGATGCCATTGTGACATCATCACTGGAAGCTGCTAGAAAAGTCTCCCACACAGGCAGTTATTATTTTCAAAGTTGCCTTTTTTTAAGACATTAGATATCTATACCTTGTGAAGTATACCATCAAATGTGAAGAAACTTGGGAAAAAGATGAGTAAGATTCTGCAAACATTTTCGCGCTATTGTGTTCCATTTTGGCATAGTTCCTTAATCTCACAGACAAACACGACGAGACTTTTAGTATAATATAGATAGCTATTGCAATAATGCATTTGCAAATATTGGAGATGTAATTGTGTACATTACAACAATCTATTGTATAGTGCTCTGTAAACCTACAGTGGAAGATAAACAAACTACAGCAACTCCTCTCCAGAAAAATGCAGTGAGTGGAGTTTGATAGATAGATTAAACGAGAACTTACCGTTTGAAGTTTGATCTTTATTTTATGAGAAGTTGAAGCGAGGGAATACGTGAAGAGCCCGCCAGTCCGCATGCACGTCAAACTTTAGAGCAGCTGTACGAAACCACAGAATAGTTGCTGACCTAAACTATAGAAAGATTAACGAGCTTAGAACTACCAAATGGTCTTTATGAGAAGTAGGGTTGGGAGTGGAGGGCACGTATTCCCTCACTTCAACTTCTCATAAAATAAAGATCAAACTTCAAATGGTAAGCTCGTTTAATCTTTCTATTTTATTTCGAAGTCACGTGAGTGACTATGTGAAGATTTCAAAGCTCTGTGGTTTCATGCAGTAACCCAATCTGTGTGTGAAACACTTAAACAGATAAACCATTAATGGTAGAAAAAACATGGGTTATTAATACCATGATGCTAACTTGCAGACATGGTCATTGTTCTTAACTGGCCCATAGTGCCAATAGACTTTTGAGTTAGACAAAAACTCATGCAACACTGTGCAGAATTCTCAGCAGGACAGGCAGCATCACTGGAGAGAAGGCATGGATGACGTTTCGGGTCGACATAAACCACCCATTCCTACTCTCCAGAGATGCTGCCTGCCCTGCTGAGCTACTCCAGCATTTTGTGTCTATCCACAGCATATACTACATCTTTGAATGCAATTTTTATGATTTTGGAGGGTGCATATCTGGTTCACTCAAATCAAAGCAGGCCTTTACAATGTTTTTGAGGTTGGCATCAACAAAGCAGGAGGAATATCGCTTCGAACAGGTGCAAGGTCATAGAGACAGGCGGATGATTTCAGATGAGGTAGTATAGGGATATAACTCTCTCTTGGGCCTTTCCTATAAAATTAATTGTCATTTTAACCCAAGGTCATGATCCACACCTACCATTGATCAATCTGGCACACACTAACTTGCTATTCAATCCACAAATGGCTATGTTATTGGGTTTCCATAGAAACATAGAAAATAGTTGCAGGAGTAGGCCACCCGGCCTTTCGAGCCTACACCGCCATTCAATATGATCATGGCTGATCATCCAACTCAGTATCCTGTACCTGCCTTCTCTCCATACCTCCTGATCCCTTTAGCCACAAGGGATACATCTAACTCCCTCTTAAATATAGGCAATGACTGGCCTCAACTACCTTCTGCGGCAGAGAGTTCCAGAGATTCACCACTCTCTTGGCCATTCCATTATGAATTCCCTTGGGCATTCCATTCTGCCCCCTGCCCCCAACAAATGCGTTCCCTTCTCTGATCACAATGTTCCCCAGTTCATGAGATTTGAATGAATCCCCACCATTATCCTGCCATCTAGTGTTCTATTGCACACACATCACCCACAATTGACCATTCCTCTCCTGGTCAACTCCTCTATTAATCTTCGTGGTTGATTTCCACAATGAGGTCTCAACAAAATAACCTTTCTGATCTCCAGCAGCCCAATGTCTTATAGATTCAAATCTGCAAAATCTCATATTGGATCTTGAACTAAACTGACCAACACCCTATTCCCACACATTTAAAAATCCCTGTTCGATACATTTCACTGATCTCCAATTTGATCCTAATATTGATATCATGCCTGTGTGTACATTTATAGTATGAGTGTGAATGTGAGTGTGTTGCTGTCTTAGAGCCCCAGAGATCTGGGTTAGATCCTCACTACAGGTGCTGTCTGTACAGAGTTTGTACATTCTCCCTGTGACCATGTGGGTTTTCTCAGGGTACTCCGGTTTCCTCCCACACTCCAAAGACATACAGGTTTGTAGGCAAATACGTTTTTGGTAAAATTGTAAATTGTCCCATGTGTGCGAAATAGTGCTAATGTACAGGGTGATCGCTGGTTGGTGTGTACATGGTGGGTCAAATGACCCGTTCTGTGATATATATCTAAAGTAAAATAGTAAGTAAAGTACGTGCATTTGAGAGGCAGTGTGTGAGTGAGAGAGAGTAAGAGAGAATCAGTGTGTGTGTGTTTGAGAGGCAGTGTTTGAATGAGAGAGAGAGAGAGAGAGAGAGAGAAAGCGAGAGAGCGAGAGCGAGAGAGAGAGAGAGAGAGAGAGAGAGAGAGAGAGAGAGAGAGAAGAGAGAGAGAGAGAGAGAAGAGGAGAGAGAGAAAGCGAGAACGAAGAGTAGATCTCGTATATATCTCTGCTCGATCTCATCCGCTTCCTTCGATAGCTCTCTCTCTCTACTAGAAGAGTCTGTGTTTTTTCTCACTCCAGTGGCTGAGAAGTTTTAAGCAGAGGCCTTTGAAGGATCCTGTCCGCTGGAAAGGAACAGAGGCACGAGGGGCTTCATAGTCTAACTTATTGTTGGACTGTTGAAACTTTCCAATGCTTTAAAGACTCCTCCATTTAGCGTGAAAATCCCTTGATAATTTTCTGCATTGTCGAGGGAGCAGGGTGCGGCTGTCATTGGCGGACTGCCAAGAGTGCCTGGATATCGAGGGTTTGAAGTGTTTCGGTGCCTTTGCTGTGTTTTGGCACTGATTCTCTGCCCTAAAGTCATTTTGCACAGTGCGGCTGCCTGGCTTAATGTGAAGACGGTGCTTTTGCGTTCGGCAAGAAAGGGCGAGCTGGCTTTCTGGCGTGGACGAGTTTGGAACTTTCCTTCTTCAGCTGGAGGACTTTGCTTTTTGAGGATTGCTTTGGACTGTGACTGTCCCTGGGAATTAATTTGCTGAGCTGCTGGAGGGACGGGAGCTGGTTTGTGCCTCTGCCCGGATGGCGATGGCGGGGGCGCGGCAGAAGGCGAGGAGCTACGCAGTAGTGACATCAGCAGCGGAAGCGAGGCCATCTGAACATGAGCCTCATGTTGACTTGGACTGGGACAGTTTTGGTATCTCGGTTCAAACTGGGCCCCAGATGTCCAGGGGAGCAATTACGAAGGCTATGAATGCCCTTCTTGGTAGGGGGGCTATTGTCTCTTCCGAGCTCGAGAGGGGAAAGGTTGAGATGATATTGAAGAAACGGGAGGATGTGGCCACAGTGGTGGAGAGGGGGATTTCAGTGGGGGGGGTCCATATACAGGTGGACCCATGGGTGTCCAGGGTGAGACCGGTTCTCCTGCGGAGTTGCCCTACATGTATTCCGGATGCGACACTCATTCCACACCTGTCTCAGATTGGGGAGGTGCGGTCTAAGTGCTTTAGGCTCATGCACCCTGGGGGGGACCCGGAGGAAAAAGGGATTCTCAGTTTCAAAAGGAGGGTGTTTGTAAAGGTGGGGGAGGGGGAAGGCGATGAGGGGAGTTTCGAGGTGGAGTGTAGGGGTCTCCCTAGAACCGTGCGTTGGAGTTGGGGAAAGGCACGGTGTCATGCGTGCGGTTGTTATGGACATCTCCGTAGGGAATGTCCTAATCATGGGGTCGCTGCCAGAACCTCTAGCGCAGCGGCCCAGGAACGCACTGCTGGCCCATCAGCGGTGGCTCGTCATGCCTCGGAGGGGCGGGGTGGAATTGCTGACCTGGCTGGGGCTGCTGGCACTGCCTCGGTGATCCGGGGCAGCGGGGATAGCCCTTCTGGGTCTGTAGTTTCCGCCTTGGGGACCCGGGGCAGCGAGGGCCCCCACCCCCTACATTCTGAACATGTGGGGGTGGCTGAAGGTGAGGCACAGGGGGAGGGTGGAGAGGAATGGGAGCAGCAGAAGAAGAAGAAGAAAAAGCAGAAAAAGATCACCCAAGCGAGTCAAAAGCAGGTGGGTGTGCAACTGCCGAGTGCGGAGAGCACCCAAGGGGTGCCTGTCAGCTCCAGGGAGGCCCAGAGTGAAACTGCCGTGGCCCAGCAAGGAGCTGAGGTGGCTCTGACGGGAGTAGGGAAGGTAACACGTGCGGGTGGTAAAGTGGCTGGGGGTAGTGTGGAGGCGGAAGACCCTTCCTTTATGGAGGTCACCACACCGCCGCATGCTAGTGGGACAAAAAGGAGGATTGGGCCTGGCGAGGAAGAGCAAAGACGTGAGTCCAAAGTAAGGGGGGTGCAGTTTTCCAGTCCTTCCACCACCGATGTGGGTGGAGGTCAGGAAATGACGTCTTCTGGGTTGGAGGTTGAGCCTCCGCTTCAGGGATCTCTCGAGGGTACCACAGGGTCAGGTGACGGGGTAGACCCCTCTGGAGCTGTGTCCTCTGGGCGGGGGGAGGTTCTTCCGTCACAGGGGCCCTCCGAGGGAGGTATCTCATCGTGTGTTGATCTTGGCTCCCCTGGGGGTGCGTCCTCTGGGTCGGAGGAGGTCCCCTCGTTTCAGAGGCCTACTAAGGGTGTTAGCACGCAGGAGGGTGGGGTAAGCTCCCCTGGTAGTGTGGACCCTGAGACGGGGGATGAGCAGAGTCAGCCCGAGGGAGGGGGGCCGGGGGGAATGGTGTACCAATCAGTGCTCAATATTGGAGCCAGTGGAGGTGCCGAGGTGTGTATTGTACTGCCGGCTGATTTGGCAGGGGAGAGAAAAAAGACTGGTGGAGAGCCTCTGGGTGTTGCCAGTGGAGGGGGTGCTTTCGGTGCTGTGGAGGTCGGAGTTGTTTCGGGCAGCGACCTTCTTTCGGATTCTGGGGGTGCCAGTTTACCACAGACCCTGGGGGTGCCTCTTGTTTTCTCTTCCCCAGGCCCAGATGTGGAGGGTGAGGACAGAGCGCAGGAGCCCAGCCAGTCAGTGGGCTGCGTGATGCGGATAGGGGCTTCGGGACCCTTCCCCGGCATTGATCCTGGGGGTGGTGACATGTCGGAGGAGGGGGAGAGGGATGGGGCCAGTTTGTGTGAAGGGGTTAGCGAAATTCCAGAGAGCTCTGGTCTTTCGACTTCTGAAAATGACCTTGGTGATGCTGAGCGTGTTGTGTCAGGTGCGAGTGACTTGGCCGATAGCCCAGGAACCAAGGATGAGTCTCATTCAAGTGCTATCTGCGAGGTGCTGGAATTCTTAAAAACAAGCCGCAGCAACAAGACAAAGTTTGAGGCTGCTAAGAGACGGTGGGCTGATCTGTCGGCCTTAGTTGAAACTCTCGAGGCTATCCTTGCCAGCGAGGATAGTGGTCTTCCTGGCTCTGAGAAGTGCCAGCTTAGGGGCTTTTTGGAGTTCCTAAGAGAGAGGGCTACAGAGTCCAGGAGGAGAAGTGGGAGGATTTCAAACTAATGTACCAGTGCATTCACGTTAGTTACCCTAAATTTAAACGGGAGTAGAGCGAGTTTTCGCAGATTCCAGCTTTTATCGGTCCTTAGTGAGGGGAAATTTGCAGTGCTGCAGGAGACGCATACTGTTGTCAGTGATGAACCCACCTGGAGATTGGAGTGGGAAGGTGAGGTCTATATGAGTCATCTTAGCTCAAATTCGAGTGGGGTGGCCATTCTGTTGGCTCAGAATTTCCTGCCCAATATTATAAAAGTGCAAGAAGTTGTGCCAGGACGTTTGCCCCATCTGGCAGTGAGCCTGGATGGCATGCCGTTGCATTTCATTAACGTGTATGCCCCCAGCTCCGGCACGATGCAGGCCGGCCTACTTCAGGAGGTGAGTGCTCTGTTGAGCACTATTGATCGGGGAGAGTGTGTCTTCCTTGGGGGGGACTTTAACTGCACACTTGAGGTGCGAGATCGTTCTGGTACTCAGTGTGCCCCTGCTGTAGCGAAGAAGCTGAGAGGGTTGATTGATTCTTTTGAATTGGTTGATGCGTGGCGGGACCTCAACCCAGGCTCCACTGCTTTTTCGCGGAGGTCTGAGGGCGGTGGTTCCCGCATTGATCGAATATATATCTCCCGAGCGTTTGTTTCCCGTGTCTCAGCGGCCTCAATGCAGCTGGTGCCATGCTCGGACCATTGTCTGGTGCGTGCGGATTTTAATCCAGCGCGCGCTCGGGCCGGGTCTGCGTACTGGCACTTTAGTGACCGGCTGCTGGAGGATCGGTGTTTCCGGGAGTCATTCAGTCGGTTTTGGGTGAGGTGGAGAGAGAGGCAGATGTGCTTCTCTTCCCTTAGGCAGTGGTGGGATGTGGGGAAAGCTCACATCCGTATTTTTTGTAAGGAATACACGTGGGGGTCGACCGGGCGGCGGGACTCAGCGGTTGAGAAGCTTGAGAGGGAGCTGATGGACGCAGAGTATCGCCTGGGTCAGGTCGGAGGTGACTCTTGCGAATGGGGTGTGTTTCATGAGAAGAAGGAAGCCTTGAGGAACCTGAAACTTGAGCGGTCCCGAGGCGCTTATGTGAGGGCGCGGGTCCAGATGCTGCACGATCTGGATCGAGCTTCGCCTTTCTTTTTCTCTATGGAGAAAGGGCGGGGAGCCCGCAAACAGCTCGTGGAGCTGCTAGCAGATGATGGCTCCTCTGTCACGGATCCAGAGAGGATTAGTGCCTTGGTCAGGTCCTTTTATGGATCCCTGTTCTCCGCAGGTGGAGTCAGTGGGGAAGCTCAGCAGGACCTGTGGGAGAGTCTACCGATTATGGATAGGGAGGTGGCCGATATTCTTGATGGCCCTTTATCTTTGGAGGAGTTGACTCGTGCATTGCATCAGCTCAGGAGGGGTAAGTCCCCCAGGATGGATGGGCTGACGGTAGAGTTTGTAAGAGCTTTCTGGGGTATCCTGGGGGGTGATTACATGTTGGTTCTGGGGGAGAGCCTGGCGACCGGGGAGATGCCCCTCTCGTGGCGTAGAGCAGTTGTTGTCTTGCTGCCCAAGAAGGGGGAACTCCGCCTGTTGAAAAACTGGCGCCCGGTCTCTCTCCTATGCACAGAGTATAAAGTTTTTGCACGGGCGATGGCAAATCGCCTGGGCTCCGTGCTGTCTCAGTTGATTCACTATGACCAGTCCTACACAGTCCCTGGTCGGTCCATTCAGGATAACATCCACCTGGTTAGGGACCTGATTCATCTAGCCCAGGGTACTGGTCAGTCAGCTGCTTTTCTGTCTCTTGATCAGGAGAAGGCTTTTGATAGGGTAGAGCATGAATACCTTTTCGGGACGTTGCAAGCGTTCGGATTTGGACCGCATTTTGTGGCCCGGGTCCGCCTCTTGTATGCTGCAGTGGAGTGCCTTGTGAAGGTTAATGGTGCGTTGTTGGCTCCCTTTCATTTTGGGAGGGGGTCCGTCAGGGGTGCCCCATGTCAGGTCAGTTGTACGCGGTCTGTGTGGAGCCGTTCCTGTGTCTTCTTCGGAGGAGGTTGACAGGCCTGGCCCTACCGGGCCCGGGGGTGGAGTTGGTTCTTTCGGCATATGCCGATGATGTACTCCTCATGTTCACCGATCCTGGCGACCTGCGGAGGATGCGTGATTGCCAAAAGATATTCTCGGCTGCATCTTCTGCCAGGATTAATTGGAGCAAGTGCTCTGGACTTTTAGTGGGTCAGTGGCAGGTGGACTCCCTGCCAAAGGAGATGGTAATGTTTGCGTGGAGCACCACGCACCTCCTCTATCTGGGGGTGTACCTGAGTCCCACTGAGGATGCTTGGCCGGCAAACTGGCAGGAGTTGGAGACGGAAGTGGTTGCCAGGCTGGGGCGCTGGTCAGGCCTGCCTGGAGTTCTTTCTTTTCAGGGGAGGGTGTTGGTCATAAACCAGCTGGTGGCATCCATGTTATGGTACCGGCTGGCTACTCTTGTCCCGCCTTCCATTTTTGTAAATGCTTTACAGAAGAAGCTGGTGGACTTCTTTTGGGGAAATAGGAAGCACTGGGTTTCCGCAGCGGTCCTGAGTCTCCCGTCAGAGGAGGGTGGCCAGTCCTTGGTATGCGTGCGTACCCAGGTGGCAGCTCTCCGCCTCAGGACTCTGAGGAGGTATATGTATATAGAGAACCCCCCCAGATGGCACGTTTTGGCCACGTAATTTTTCCGACGGGGTCGTTGTCTAAGGGGGGTCTCGCGGCTCCCGGAGGCGGGCATCAGTCGACCCGCCCTAAGGGGCTTGCCTGTTTTCTACCGGGATGTGTTAAGAGTGAGGAATCTGGTTGTTTTCAGCCAGCGTGTTGCTCCACGAGGGGAGGGGGATGTTGCGGCTGCGGGAGTGGCCGGTCCTCACCAAATCATGGCGGGTGTCGAGGAGAGGCGCGAGCCTAGAGTGGTTTTGAATGAGCTCTTACCTGCTCCGTCAGATCTGCTCATCGGGCCTCGGTTCCGGGACATATCTCGGGCACCGGCTCCACACAACCTGAGCCGCCTTTCGGAGATGATTAGCGTGCCGTTTCGTGACGCGAAGAGACGCTCACTGTATAGAATGTTCCTGCACATTCTGCACCTCCTTGCCTTCGTCTCCCGTCCCGACACTCCATGGCGGACGGTGTTACCACCTGAAGGCGGGGAAGGTCCCCAGTGGGGGTCCCTCTACACGGGAGTTGTCCCCCTTTACATTGGGGACCTGGGGTGGAGAGTGCTGCACGGAGCGGTGGCATGTAACAAACTTTTGAGTCGGTTCACGGACTCGTCCGCTGCCTGTATTTTCTGTGGCGAGGAAGAGACCGTGTTCCACATTTATATGGAGTGTGAGAGACTACTGCCCCTGTATCAATATCTGAAGGGGTTGTTGCTAAAGTTCTGGTTACATTTTAGTCCTACGATTCTTGTGTTTGGACACAAGGCAGGTTGTGGGGAGAGCCAAGTGGGAGGGTGGGACCTACCTGTCGGTCTACTCCTGGGCCTGGCCAAGATGGCCATACGCGGGTCCAGGCAGCAGGCGATGGATGGTCAGGCAAGGGTCGGCTGCTTGCCCCTCTTTCGGGCCTACGTCCGTGCACGTGTGTCCCTGGAGAGGGAACATGCGGTGTTCACGGGGACTTTGGAGATATTCCGTGGGCGCTGGTCACCGCGAGGGGTTGAGAGTATTGTGAATAATTATTGTAATGTTGTACTATAATGACACTTGGTATAATGTAATTTCGTTTTGTGTATGACGTGATCTGTTGTATTATTTGATGTGTTGAATAAAGTCTTGGAATTTAAAAAAAAAAAAAAAAAAAAGAGAGAGAGAGAGAGAGAGAGTGTGTGTACCTTTAAGTAATGATCTGTATCACATGGAAGGACTCCTGACCCACACACTCCACTTTAGTTAAGAGTTACTGCTTTCAATATAGTGTTGCAAATAAAGTTCTACCTCTGTTTATTCGGTTATGCAACAAAATACTGGCTTCATGTTTCAGTTGTTGCTTCATGAGGGAGTCGAGGAGTGATCTGGTATGAGGACATTGAGAATGAGCTTCTCTTAGTATAGTATGTGGAATTCTCTGCCACAGAAGGCAGTGGAGGCCAATTCACTGGATGTATTCAAGAGAGTTAGATATAGCTCTTAAGGCTAACGGAATCAAAGGATACGTGGAGAAGGCAGGAACGAGGTCCTGATTTTGGATGATCGGGCATGATCACATTGAATGGCGGTGTTGGCTCGAAGGGCCAAATGGCCTACTCCTGCATCTATTGTCTATGTTTCTAGTAGTGACAATAACAGGCAGTGACAATGACAGTCAGTGGTAGTGACAGGCTGTACTCCATGACAGAAGCAACAAGACGTTTCATTCATAGTCTGGGCTTTGGAAGATCCAGGTCGGAGCAACCAAGGGATCATGGGTTCTTCCATTAATTTGGGCCAAGGGCAAATACATGCCTCAAAAGGAAATGAGGGGAATAAGCCCAGAGCAAAGGTTCAAAAGACATGGAAGAGGAGAAGATAAGAAGAGGATGATAAAAGAAACATTAAAGAATTGGGAAAGGAGAAAAATCGAAATGCAAGACAGTATGAGAGCATAGATAAGTCAATGGAGGGGTCTCATGCAAAAGTAAAGACTGTTGCTATTGAATTCATAGTCTCCATTGATGTTCTAAAATTTATTAAATAATTGTATCTGTTATAATTAGTAATTTAAATTATTAGATTTTATGTTGTTTATAAAAGGTGCTGTGCATAACTGACCTTATCTAAAGTCGCAAAATACATTGCATTTAAAGCAATGAGGTAATCTCTGGCACCATAACTACAGAGGGAATACTAGAACATATGAGACCTATATAGAGATATGTTACATGTAGTTTGCAATGAAGAGTTCATGGAACAAAAAGATCAAGAGACTAAAAAATTAATTGGCTACATATACAGCTGTACATTTAGTTGTATAAATATTTTAAAGTTTTTTTTTAGTTTAGAGATACAGCATGGAAACAGGCCCTTCGGTCCACTGAAGCTTTGCTGACAAATGATCACCCAAATACTAGCTCAATCCTACACACTAGAGACAACTTACAGAAGCCAATTAACCTACAAACTTGCATGTCCTTGGGAGGAAACCGGAGCACCCGGAGAAAACCCATGTGGTCACAGGGAGAACGCGCAAACTCCATACAGACAGCACCCATAGGCAGGATTGAACCCGGGTCTCTGACGCTGAAGACAACATCACTACTGCTGTGCCACTGTGCCACCCCAAAGTGATTGCTTTGGTTTATTTCTTTATTTTAAAAGATAGAGTAGTATATGTGTAGTGTTCATGTGAGAATTGATTTTAATCACATTGTGTGACTCATGATGCACTGTTATAGACAATAGACAATAGGTGCAGGAGTAGGCCATTCGGCCCTTCGAGCCAGCACCGCCATTCAATGTGATCATGGTTGATCATCCCCAATCAGTACCCCGTTCCTGCCTTCTCCCCATATCCCCTGACTCTGCTGTTTTAAGAGCCCTATCTAGTTCTCTCTTGAAAGCATCCAGAGAACTTGCCTTCACCGCCCTCTGAGGCAGAGAATTCCACAGACTCACCACTCTCTGTGAGAAAAAGTGTTTCCTCGTCTCCGTTCTAAATGGCTTACTCCATATTCTTATAATCAGATTGCAATTCAGTTGTGAATTTCTGCTTTCAACAAAGATCATTCTGATCATTCTTTACCCAGTTATTGGGGTTTGCAAGCAGTGGCACAAAGGAACCTATAGCTATGACAATTTCCTTTCCTATACTTAGCACACATCCCCATTGCAAATAGTGCAAAGGAAAGGCTTTCACCTTTCATGTAAGACCTGTTCAATCGCCTATTTATATGCTAATGAATTTAGCAGTGGCAGGCACTTGAAATATTCATCGGCCAGTATGAATTGCCCTGGATGCCATTTAATTAGTTGGCGACTGTTGCTTCTCCCATTCACAATGGTTCCAGTGGAGAATGCCCCGATTGTCGAAATTCAACTAACTGTACATTCCAATGCAGGATAGCATTAAAGAGGAGAGAATTATATTTTCACCCAGAGAAACTTAATGTATGAAAGGATGTGAGAGACAGAAATGTGGATATGTTCTTGAGCAAGGATGACCTGCACAGCTACAGGTCGAGAGCTGGAAGCTGGAATTAGCCAAATAGGTATTTTTCAACCAGCAGAGACCCGACATGTCGTTAATTTTCTGAGAAGGAATAATGCGTAAGTGAACAATGCTGAAAACTAACATTCTTTCAGGCGGTGAGTTCCTCTGAGTGAAAAAATGTCATCTCGCCCCTTTAATCTTCTCCCAAAATCAATGTTAGAGAATAATAAAAACAATATGAAAGGTTTATGGAACGTGCTAAATAGTATTATTAGAAATGGATCAAAAAATACAGGCTACCCTGGGTATTATATTGAGGAAGACAAGACAATAAATAATATGGATGATGCGGTTAATGGTTTTAACAAATTCTTTGTAAATATGGGACCAGATTTGGCAGAAGAAATTAATGACCCAGAAACAAAAGAAGGGGCAGATACTGATCTTTGGGATAGAAATAATAGCTCTATCTTCCTTAGAGCAGTCAAAGGAAAATAAATCATAGACACTGTAAGAAAATGTAAAAGCAAATCCTCTACTGATTGGAATGATATTGATATGATTATAATAAAAAACGTTATTGAAGAAATTGCAGAACCATTAACTCATATCTGTAACTTGTCTTTTCAATCCGGTAAATTTCCGAACAAAATGAAAATAGCTAAAGTAATACCATTATATAAACTGGGAATAGACACCATTTCACAAATTACAGGCCTGTTTCTTTACTCTCCCAACTCTCCAAGATCCTTGAAAAACTTTTTACAGAAAGACTTGACAATTGCATTGAAAAACATAAGCTTTTGGTCGACAGTCAATATGGATTCCGGACAGACAGATCAACATATATGGCACTAATGGAACTAATCGAGGAAATCACAAATGACATAGATAATGAAAAAACTTGCAGTGGGAATATTCATAGACTTAAAAAAAGTATTTGATACCGTAAATCACGACATTTTACTCATGAAACTGGATAGGTATGGCATCAGAGGGGTTGGATTGGATTGGGTGAGAAGCTATTTAAGAAACAGGCAACTATTTGTCGAAATAGGTGAACATATATCAACTTACAAGAACATAACTTGTGGAGTACCTCAAGGGTCTATGTTAGGTCCAAACCTTTTCATAATATACATTAATGACATATGCAAAGTATCAAATATACTGAAATTGATTATATTTGCCGATGATACAAATATTTTTTGTTCCGGTGACAATTTGAAGCAGCTTTTGGAGGTCATCACATCAGAAATTAATAAATTAAATCAGTGGTTTGATGTCAACAAATTGTCTCTAAATTTAAGCAAAACAAAGATTATGCTATTTGGAAAACATAAAACAAACCCTCAAGTACAATTGAAAATAGACAACATAAGTATAGAAAGATTATATGAAAATAAATTTCTTGGTGTGATCTTAGACCACAAAATCTGCTGGAAACCACATATAAACCACGTCAAAGCAAAACTGGCAAAGTCGATAGCACTATTGGGAAAATCAAGACACATTCTGGACCACAAATCATTACATACTCTGTATAATACACTCATATTGCCATATCTGAGTTACTGTGTGGATATATGGGGTAACACCTACAAAACCAACCTACAGCCATTATGCACATTACAAAAAAGAGCAATAAGAATTATCAATAACGTTGGATATCTTGAACATACCAATTTATTATTCTTAAAGTCACATACACTGAAGTTCACCGATCTGGTTAAATTTAAGACTGCGCAAATCATGTACAAAGCAAGAAATAATTTACTTCCAAGAAATATACGAAAACTTTATGGAAAGACAGGGTGGGTATAATTTGAGAGGGGAACATAATTTAAAAAAACTCAATGTCACAACAACTCTTAAAAGTATGTGCATAGCAATCTGTGGTGTGAATTTGTGGAATGGTCTGGAACAGGAGATAAAACTTAGCACAAGCATAATTCAGTTTAAAAAGATGTACAAAAACACTTGTTTAAAAGGATATTGGGATGAGGATAGGTGATTATGAGTGGGATATTTGTTATACTGATTGTATTGGGAAGGGTGATTATAGGGTGATGGGTTATATATATATAAGATACTATAGTATATGAAGGTTTTTTCTTTTCTTTTTTCTTTTTTTCTCTCTTTTTTGTATGGCTTTGTAAATATTTGATTAGTGTATAAATGTAAATAATTTGGTGTACATATAGCTGCTGGTGTACATATGGTGTACATATAGCTGCTAAATTTGTATAAGATAATTACAAGCAGTTGAATAAGGGGTGGGAATTAATAAGCTTTGGCTTCTTCCTGCTCCTTTTCGGACACATACGATTTCATTTATTTATAGATATTGTTTATGACACTTTATAAATATTCTTGTTTTGTTTTTTGTATGCTGTTTCACACTTGCTTTTTATTGTTTTATTCTGTTCGAAATAAAGAATTTAAAAAAAAAAAAATCCCCTGGTACAAAGCAAGGAGGAAAGAACACAAGCCAAAGGGCCAAAAGGGCCAAAAGGGCCAAAAGGGCCAAAAGGGGCACACAATGGCTTTGGAGAGTTGTATTATAGAAAATCCCAAACTTTTTAAACCTACATTAAAAACAAGAGGGTAACCATGTACGACTGCTCAAGGATAAAGGAGGGAACTTGTGTGTGGAGCCAGGGGATGGAGGTGAGATACTAAATGAGTGCTTTGGATCTGTTTTCTCCAAGGAGAAGGACATGGAGGTCAGTGAGAACAGTGTGGAGAAAATAAATATGCAAGGTCAGTTTGAGATTAAGAAGCAGGAGGTGTTAGGGCCCTTGAAGATGATTAAGGTGGATAAATCCACAGGGTCTGATGCGATGTATCTCAGGTTATTGAAAGGAGATTGCGGGTGCCTTGGCAAAGACCTTTGCAATTTTTTTTGTCACAGAGGTCTGGAGAGTAGCTAGTATTCCTTTGTTTCGGAAGGGGGGAGAATCCGAGGAATTATAGGTCAGCAAGCCTCGCCTCACTAGTAAGGAAGCTATTGATGAGGATTCTCCGTGATAGGATTTACTCCCATTCAGAAGAGAATGCATTAATTAGAAAGAGTATAGCATTATACGTGGCAGGTCGTGTCTGACTAACGATCGTATTTTTTTAGGAGGTGATGAACATGATCGATGAGACTAGGGCAGTGGATATTGTCTACATGGGTTTTAGTAAGGGATTTGATAATGTCCCCCATGGTAGGCTGATCCAGAAGATTAAGATACACGGAATTAATAGTGACTTACAAACGAATACATCTGCATTTATGTCCACGTCATTTGCAGATGGATTGGTTCGTAAGTTTGCAAATGGTACCAAGGTAGCTGTGGTCGGGGGCTGAGATGAACGACATTAAATTAAAGACTTGTCCCATCTCCCAGTTTGTTCATGTCTTTCTGAACTCTGTTACCACCTGGTCTTTTTTCTACTTTCTACATTTCCCATCATCAGCAAACTCAAAATTGTATCCAATTAGTTTCATGGACATTAAGATCTATCTGGAGTTTAGGAAATGCATCAATTATTTCTTATATTAGACAAAATAGCACGATGCACACATGAAAATCCAGGACAAATATCTGGCACTGTTGGTTATATTCCAAATTAGAGTAAGCTAGTGACTACCGTTCACTCAAACATCCTGCCACTGAAGTGTCAAAATGATAACTTTTAATATCAAAAACTTTATGGCAAACAAGAAAATAAGTGTAGAGACCATTTTAGTCTTCCTTCAAATGTGTTTTTTCATGCTGAGTATCTCCAGAATATTCTGTTTTATAAAAAGTCATACATGGCTGGGATTTGGTGGAAAGAATTGTAAATTAATTGTGTTTGTGGAAATACTAGTGGCAATCCAGCTTTATCATATCTGATCTGCACTGTGGAATGCAATCTCATTCTCAAGGATTCTAACCATGAAGTGAAGAATCATTTTCCGCATTACCAACAATAGCGATCTCTCTTTTTCAGTATTCTCCTTTTAAACCAATGCATACGGTATTATCAGTCCAATGGAATATATATACTCAATATCACTGTTGATTTAAAACTAGGCCGTAGAATGGTTCAAATAAAAATTAAATCCTCTCTTGGTTATGCTTGGAAAATGCTTCTTGGCCATGAAGCTTCAATTAATCCATTTGGTTTCTCCTCGGTTTTCTGATGTATTTACATTTCAATGTTGGCAATAAAATAAATCTGATGGCATGAATTACACCTGCTTGAACTATGAAAATACTGCTATATGTTTTCTGCTTCAGTTTGTTCAAGTGATTTTCAATTGAAGGAGCTGTTCCACCTGCTTTAAAATAATGGTGTAATTTAATGGATATAAAACACTTTATGTCATGTATTTTGTTTTACAGCCTACATTTTAATCACTGTGTTTGCAATGTGAGCTCAACAAAAATTATGTTCGTTAAGCAGGCTAAAGGTTAAAAGCTGTGTAAGATCAATTTTATTACGCAATGCACCAATTTCTTTAAAAGCACCTAAGTTAATAATAGAAGTGGATCTCATCCAAAATAGGATGCATAGGGACAGTTTTGATTAGCAATTTATACTGGTGCAATGAGGTAACTACAAGTACAATTTTATTTGCTTTCAGCATAGTTAAGTCCTAATCTTCCATTAAATGTTATATGAAGGCTCACTCTGATGCATCCAATATTTCAGCTAACCTCAAGCTTGAATGCAGCAAAAGGAATAAAACTATGGTCTTTTTTAAAAACTTGCTTTCAAAAGGTTTAATTTTTGTTTTTAGTTTCAGTGTTACAGCGTGGAAACAAGTCCTTTGGCCCACCGAGTTCGTACTGACCAATCATCACCCGTACACTAGTTCTATCCCACATATTAGGGACAATGTACAGAAGCCAATTAACCTATAAACCTGCATGTCTATAGAATGTGGGTGAAAACCAGAGCAACCAGAGAAAATCCACACGGTCACAGGATCAAACCCAGGTCTCTGGTGCTGTAAGGCAGCAACTCTACCGCTATGCCACTGAGCTGCTAGATCTTCAATACTTTGCTTTAATGTAATGCCTTCCATTCTAAATTAATTTTACTTCATCTAAAATAAACAATTTATGGCTGCAACAGATCTTTTAAAATCTTTGGGGGAGACAGGAATTCCGTTTCTTTTGTTTGTGCCTCATAATTGCCCACCCTACGTGAGAAAGAGGAAGAAGGAGACACATTTGCACTTAGTACAGCATGTCCTGTGCCAGCAACAATAATTTTTCTTTCAGCGCACTGACAAATCCAAACTATACCAATCAGTACTGAGAAAGGACCATAAACCTGACACTACATCTATTTTTGTATGATTGATTGCATGCAATAAAATGGTGGACATTATTTCTGAACTGGATCCAAAATGGAAAGGGTGATTGTGGTTGAGTAGGATAAGTGCTGAGAATGTAATGTAATGAGGATTCCTGGTCTCTTGTGAATCTTCTTGCACTTATCTTTCCAGAAACACTGAAAACCACAAAGGTGGGTTAAATTAATCCCGGCAGCTGTACCCGCAATCAATTTGGCCATGGACTTGCCACTTGAAAATACATTACACCTGAGGTCAAAAGTAACAGCAGCTCGGGGTGCAGCCTATAGTGTGTGTTGGAGGGGGGAGTTATAAAGAAGAACATAATCAATACCACAATGTACATCAGAGAAGGGGTGTGTGGGGGAAAGCAGGTAAATCAATTAAAGACTGGAATTTTCTTTGGGAAGCAGCAGCATTATTTAAGAAGGGTCTCGATCTGAAATGTCACCCATTCCTTCTCTCCAGAGATGCTGCCTATCCTGCTGATTTACTCCAGCTTCTGCAGTTCCTTCCTACAGCATTATTGAAAACCTGATTGACCTAAACCTCTCCGTTGATAGCCACATTTCTGACTGATAGGAACTAATTTCTTGTGGAAACTCTGTTTCCATAGAGAATTATATCTTTACATGCATGCCCAATGTGGAAAGTGACTGCAGCAAGTGCAGCTAGATAGAGGAAATGCCTGATTGAATTTTCAGAGAAGGTGATCCATCTTGGAAACGATGTAGTGTTCCACTTGGATCACACTGTGTTCTAAAACACAATACTACGTGAATTAATTTCTAGGTTAACCACTATAATATCTGAATGTTATTTTTTTGCATAATATATAAGGACTATATATATTATAATATTCTGAATAAGGGTCTTGACCCAAAACGTCACCCATTCCTTCTCTCCAGGGATGCTGCCTGTCCTGCTGAGTAACTCCAGCTTTTTGTGTCTATCTTCAGTTTAAATCAGCATCTGCAGTTCCTTCTTACACTATTTATAATATTGTCAGGAACATGCCCTTGGTTTATTTATTGGTTGTGTAAACAGGAGACTGCTAATTTGTTTTGACTGAATCATACTGAAAGTGGAACAGAACCTGACTTCAGTGTGAAGGTGAGTGGTGCTACTACATGTAAATAATTGGGATTGTAGATTTCTGACGATGTAACACATATCTTCTGTTTAATTTATTGCATAGGCAAAATTGAGCTTTATTACTAACCTAAAAAATATTAACCCCTTCTACACACTCCACCCTTGGGAGCAGCCAACTGCTTGTAAGAATGGGGTCTTCATTGATGGAATTCAGATAGCTGTAACAGTAGTTCTGAACTCATAGAGCCCTTCAGCCACGTCAGCTGGATGCTAGAATCACTCTGCTCCCCCTTTGTTTAATGGCAGCAATCACAAAGGCATTACTCCTTCAGTGCGAACTAGCTAGTTTTTAATCTTGAATTTAATAGAAGGAGCAGGGTTCATGAAGATGTATTAAAATAATCATTGGATGTAAAAAGTATATGAAGGCAAACTTTATCCAGTGAATTTGAATGTGGGAACATCAAAACAAGATTAAATATAAAATACTTAAGATGATGAAGAACTGTTTCACCTGGAGATTTGTTGGCTGTGGAATGCATTAGTGGAATAAGTGATTTGACTGTACTGACTTTGCAAAATAATTTGAACCGCCTTTTGTAGAAAAAAATGAATATAGAAACTAAGTGGACACTTGAGATTATGATTTTTGTCACCTGGAGACAGCCAGCACTCACTTATTCCCACCTCAAAATATTGCACTTCTTTATTCCTACCTGTCTTGCTTTCAATGAATTTTTCTTCCAGGCTTTTTCATTTCCATTCTAAGTTTCCCTTGCTGGAGGACATCCCTTGCTAAATCCCAACTTCCACAAGCACAATTCAACAAAATTCCATCTTGTTCACTTCCTGTGGAATCTCTTTTCATTCTCCATCATCTGTGCAATAAATTCTACCTTCTCACTCTTGCTATGCTTTACACATGCCGCCCCCATTTTATAGCTACAAGCTTGAAATCTGATATAAAAGAGAATTATGAAAATATTCAACAGGACAGGTAGCATCTGTAGAGACACATAAATTGAAGTAATGTTACATGAGAACTAGCCAGATGGAAAATGAGGTACTATTCTTCGAGCTTACATTCAGATTCAGATTAGTTTATTGCCATATACACCAGGGTGCAATGCAATCCCTTGTTCATATGAACCGCATGAATGAAACAGTATATGAACTGTAATGATAAATCCAACTATAAATACAACGACAAGTGCAAAACAGCAGAATGATGTGGGATTATGGGATTGGAGTATGAATTTGACGTGTAAAATATATTAAAGTACAATACCAGAATAACTGAAAGAGGTAGAGTTAAATGTAAGGGCACATTGTAGCACTTCCAGGAAGGAGTGTGAAAGCAGTAAGTGATTCAGAAGTCTGATGGCAGTGAGGAAAAAGCTGTTCTTAAGTCTGGATATCCAAGTTTTCAAGTTCCTGTATCTTCTCCCAGAAGGTAGAAGAGAGAAAAGAGAATGGCCAGGATGGCAAGCATTCTTAACAATGTCTCCGACCTTCCTGATGCAATGCACCATGAAGATGGACTGAATTATGGAATGAAGAGATGAGTTTGCGATGTACTGGGATGTGTTCACCATTCTTTGCAGATTCAGGCAGTCAGGAGCAGCGTTGATACAATAACAGAGTAACTATTGCCATTCTGCCATTGTACTTTAGCTTCTTTTGTACTTTATTTGCACAATATCCCATCAGAGGATTTTCATTGAGCATCTGTCGAAGTTTGATAGAATTCTCGTGGACATGTCGAATCTTCTCAGACACTTAATAAAGTAAATATGCCCTTGTGCCTTCTGATGGCAGCATCAGTATGGAGGGTCCAGTTTAGATTGCTGATGATATGGATGCTCTGCAATGAGAATCCACGCACCACCTCTATAGCAGCTTCATTGATGATGACAGGGTTGTGTTCACCTCTTTGTTTCCACAGGTCAACAATCAACTCTTTCATTTTGCTGACATTAAGTGCTAGGTTGTTGTCCTGACCCCATGGCACAAGGTTCTTGATCTCTTTCCTCTACTTTGTCAAATCGTTGTGGTTGATCTAGCCAACAACACTGGTATTGTCGGCAAACTTAAAAGTCGAGTGGGCAATGTACGAGGCCACACAATCATGAGCGTATAGGGAGTAGACCAAAGGCCTGAGCACACAACCCTGCGGGGGAACAGTGTGGCGGAAATGTTATGACCAATACTAACCAAAATCCAGTTACTGGTGGAGGCCCCAAGATTAAGGCCCTGAAGCTTATGGATGATGTTGAAGGCTGAGCTTTAAGCCCCACTTACGTGTCCTTGGCACACAAATTACGCGGCATCGTGGTCGCGTTGAGGCACGACGGTCCCGCGAAGGTCGCGCGCGATTTCATGCGCCCGCACAGCCGTCTGGAGTGCGTGACGTCATTTGAAGATGGACACAAAATGCAGGAGTAACTCAGCGGGACCGGCAGCATCTCTGGAGAGAAGCAACGGATGATGTTTCGTGTCGAGACTCTTCTTCAGTCTGAAAGAAGGGTCTTGACCCGAAACGTCACCCATTGCTTCTCTCCAGAGATGCTGCCGGTCCCGCTGAGTTACTCCAGCATTTTGTGTCTATCTTCAATTTTCTTGGCCCCGCTCTGGGAGTAGAAGTGGGGCAGACCGGATCCGCAACGGCCGTGAGCCCCAGGCCGAGTTCGGCGATTGTTTGCCTGCTTCTGCTGCTGTTGGAGGTGAGACGTTGTGTCACGGCAGGGTCTTGAGCTTATCCCACTTCGACCGACAGGCCGTTGGCACGCAAAGATTTTGTTCGCTACAAAAATTTCGGAGCCCCGCGCGATGTTGCGCACAACTACATACCCCTCCGCGCTTCTCAGTGGGACCGGCCCCGCACGGCCATACGATGCCTGTGCGCCACAATGCGACGAAGAGGTCGCGTAATTTGCATGCCAAGGACACGTAAGTGGGACAGGCCCTTTAGTCATCCTCCATAGACCTATTTTTCTATATGCAAATAGCAAGGAGACTGGATTGTCTGGAAGACTGGCACTGATATGGGTCATTACCATTCTTTCAAAGCACTTAATTGTGGTCAAATCTAGAGCTACTGAGGTCAATTTGTTCTTTGTGGGGACTGGACTGATGGTGGATGTCTTGAAATAGATGGGGACAGTAGCCTGTTGAAATGGGAGGATGAAGACATCGGCAAAGACTGTGGCCGGGTGATTGGCTTACGATTTCAGAACTCCTCCGAGCTCCATCAAGGCTGGCCACTTTCCGAGATGTTATCTTTGCGAAATCAGATCTGACTTCATGCATTGAGATGTATGGTACAGAGCTAGTGGGGGAATGGGGCATGTGCCTTGGTGGGACTTTGTTTGCCAGTTCAAGCATGTGGAAGAGACATTAAACTCATCTGGATAGATGTATTGTAGCCAGAGATCATCCCTAAGTTTGGCTTGTAGCCCATGATGGCATTCAGGCCCTACAACCGTTGCCTGGCATCTGCTTGATTAAATTGATCCTCCAGCTTGTTTTGGAATTCTCTCTCTGATAGCTTTGTGGAGGTCATAGTTGGCCTCTTTGTATAGGGGGGTTGCACGTAAGGTCACTGGGTCATAGGGCTTGACGCACGGAGCCGCTCAATCCATCTGGAGGACATCCGTAACTTCCGGTATATGATATTAATGCAAGAAACACGTACTTTCCTACCTGTTAAAAACCGCCAAAATGTTGAATTTTTGCGCTGAAAAAAATTGTGGAAGTCGGGGTAAGTGTGAGAGACATGTACCCAACTTTAGAATTCCAAAAGTGAAGCGAAATGAAGGTAAAGAGAAGCGAGAGCTGAAGGGAGAACAGCAGCTAAAGTGCTTGGCGAACATATGGGAATTGAAAATATTGGGAATTATCACGTTTGCTCACTGCATTTCATCAAGTAAGGCATTATTTGTGTTTTTTCTTGATTCCTTTGGTATCTGAAAAGTCTCAGAAGTGATAAGTCTGGCTGTAAATTTTTCTTCAGATGCGTTTTCATTTTGTATGTAAAAACCCACTTGAGAACCAAGTTAAAAAATTTACAGCCAGATTTATCACTTCTGAAACTTTTTAGATGTCAAAGGAATCAAGAAAAAACACAAATAATGCCTTAGTTGATGAAATGCAGTGAGCAAACGGCCAATGTTCGCCAAGCACTCTGGCTGTTGTTGTTGTCCGTTCAGCTCTCACTTCTATCTACCGTAATTTCTCCTCACTTTTGGATTTCTGAAGTAGGCTAAATGTCTCTCACGCTTATCCCGATTTCCATAATTATTTACAGCGCAAAAATTGACAATTTTGGCGGGTTTTAATGGGCCCTCTACGCTGGAAACAATGGTAAGTGCTTACCTGCAGTTCAACGCGTGTACTCCACTTGGAGTAGCGTAGCAACAGTACGGGTCATGGGTCGTGATCCGACTGCCGTGAAACCTCCCTATAGTGTCGGATCATCCTTCTTGAAAGACTCAAATCTGGACTTCAGCAGAAAGTGAATCTCCCTGTTCTTCCAAGGGTTCTGGTTAGGACAGACCCTAATTGACTTTGGTGGAATGTAGTCATTAACATATTTCTTGATGATAATTCCCTAAGGCCCCTGAATACTGGCAACATCTTCATAAATCTTCTCTGCACTCTTTCTAGCCTTAACAATATCCTTCCTATAGTAGGGTGACCAAAACTGAACACAATACTCCAAATGCAACCTCACCAATGTCTTATACAACTGTAACATAACACCTCAGACTTATCTGCATTAAATTCCATTGACCATTCTTCAGCACACTTGTTAAGCTGATGTAATTTCTGATAACTGTCTTTGCTATCTATGTTATCACTCACTTTACTGTAATCTGCAAATTTACTAATCATGCATTGTACATTCTCATCCAAATAGTTGATATAAACCCCAAACAGCAATGATCTCAGCAATGGTCACTGAGGCACACAATGAGTCACAGGCCTCCAACCGAAATACAACCTCCCACCATCCCCCTCGACTTCATTCCATGAAGCCAATTCTCTATCCAGTTGGCTAGCTCTCCCTGAATCCCATTTGATCTACCATCCCAGAGAAGCCTACCATGTGGAACCTTCTCAAATGCTTTACTGAAGTCCACATAGAAAACATCTACATTCTGACATTAAAATAACATGTTGATACGATATTTCAATTTGTCACGTTTTTCAGGTGTCAGTGAATTTGAAGTCTTTTCAATGATATCTGCGTGCATTCATTAATTCAGTACAATACAAAGATGATGTGTGTTACAACCCTTCAACTCTCCCCCAGAAGGAAACTATGGTCACTGGATTGGGCAGAAGAGGAAAAGAATGGATGCAAAGAATTAGATGAGAACAAAATAAAAAATAAATGAATTTACACATTTTCCAGCTGTGATATTATAACCTTGTGGAACGTAAATATATATCAGCTGATTACAAATCAGCAGTACAATGGCAATACAGTGAAACACATGTAGCTTTGATAAAATAGAGTAGGACTGGAGCTCGAGAAGATCACTGAACATTTCAAGTAAGTAAACACACTTAACATTTCAAAATGATTTACAGCCACCCATGTCAATGAGTTAGTGTTCACTTATGCTTGCCTAAGTGCTGGCTGTATGCCATAAAATAGTTAAGAACTACATAATGATGCTTTTAGCAAATTTTATTATCCTCATTGTTGCACTCTATGTGTTTTAAAGAAAGGAAATTAAATATCACGGTAGTAAAAACACATTCTTCAGATGGTGATCATGATGATGCAATCCAAACACAATATCTCCAATGATTATGGTGGTACTCTGCCAGGGGGTGCAAAACATAAAGCAATGTATCAAACTGCACACCAAGGCTGAAGTAACAGGGAAATAAAATCAAGCAGGGAACACCATGAATATGTGATCCTTTACAATGCATTGTGGACACCTGCCAAAGTTGCTCTGTCTTCCATACAAATCACAATATTTGCTAATAATGTTGCTATTATTTTTCCAAAATTTAAGTATCAATTTCTTTCCAATTACAGCTATACCAACTGTTAAAATGTGGATTAGGAATATGATGGACATAGCACGCCTTGAAGAAATGAGACTCCGACTAATAGATAAATATGACCAATTCTTAAGGAGTTGGTCTCCTTTCATTGACTTTTTGGAATCATGTGATGCAGCGGTACCATAAGGATTGCTGATTTCAGTTCATGACGTGGATAGATCTACATCTCCGAATATAGATTTGAAAAATTCTCTTTTAAGGGGCCTTCTCTTCTATTTCTACTTTCCACCTTTTCTTTTTTATTTTATTTTTTTATTTTTATTTTTTTTATAAATACACTTCACATTTTTCTACTTTCTACCATCTATTTTTCCAATCTTTCCCCTTTCTATTGTTTTATTTTTCTTGTCTTGCTTACTTCCTTCTCATAACATAAAACCAGAGGTTGTACATGGAATGGATTACGGTATGACATAGTTGGCACCTAAAATTAGGTGCCACTGTATTGTTTTGTATTGTATTAACTTCTAATAAAATAAAATAAAAAAAATAAAAATAAAAAATAAAAATAAAAAAATGTTGCTATTATAAAAAATAGAACCCTGCCTGTGAAGATGAAAGTAATAGCTTCTTGCATCAGTTCTGCAGGTTGACTATAAACATTCCAGTTATTGTACCAAATGACAATGAAAAAATGTTGCTGATGCAATTTGTGAGACAAATTACTCGAGCAGATCATGGACTAAGTTTGATTAGTAAGGGAGTCATAGATTTGTATAGCTCAGAAATGTGCCCTTTGTCCCTCCCAAGAGACCATTGTCCATCTTCATTAATCCCAATTATCTGCATTCAGACCATATCCTTTTAGATCCATCATATTTGAATAATTATTGTCTGTCTAAATGTTTTTGAAACCAAGTAATTATACATGACCTCCTCTGAGAGCACATTGTACATTTTGACCACTCTGAATAAATTCTTACCCATAAGATCCCCTTTAAACCTCCTCACCTTAAGATGATGTCCTTTTTTTATAATGCTCCGACCCTGGAAAAAAATATTTTGGTTATCTACCCTATCTATGCCTCTTCGGATGTTAAATATTTCTATTAAATCGCCTCACAGCTAACTTCACCACAGGAAAAACGTGGAAAATTCAAAAACAAATATTTTCGAAGACTTGTAAGTGAATTTCAATGTAACTGTAAATGTCTAATGATGTATTTGAAAAAGAAAGACAGAGTTTAATTTTAGAAATATCAAACAAAATTAAGGGAAATGTTCTATGAAACTATTGCAGTATAATAGAGTTGTATGAATGTTCACAATGAATACGGGCTAATGCAATGAAGCTAAATGTTCCATCACAGATGCTGAATCTGGTAAAGTACTATTTTGCAGAAAAAAAGGCCTTTCGAAGTTATGGGAATGGATTGAATTAAAATGATGATGGATTGAATGGAAAAAACTATTGATATTTTCCTGATTTCTGTCAAAGTTGACAGAAGCAAATGTATTTTGGAACATTCAGAAACTCTAAGGTAAGCAATGCAAGGCACATTAGCCTAATATTCATCACAAACAGAAGCACACACCTCAAAATACCAACCGTGTGCCCCATATGATCCTTTGATACTTCAGACTCGAAAAATTAACTCACTATTCCTTGTTTCTATACCATCCGGCCAACTTACTGGTTATAACTTAGCTTATTATACTCCATCAACACTGGAAAAAAAGTAAAAAATGAACAACTGAAGAACAATTTTATATTGTAAGTCACATAATCTAACTGTGCAGTGACCAGCTGGAGCTCCTGAACCATGTTGATCCTGGAAGTACTTCAAATATTTTTTACATAGTTTGCAGTGTTTGAAATGCAACAAAACAGAAATTAAGTTACAGTGGCAGATACTCACTGATGTGTGACCCTGATGAGTTGCAAACCATGCACCATCTGCTTTACTGCCAACTCTTGCCTGGGTATTGTACAGTTGTCAACTGTGCCAAAAGGAATGATAATGATATGGCATGTGTGAACTCATGATTGGGATAAATATGGAGGTATGATACACCATATTGTGTTGAGCAATAAAAGTTAATGTGCAGAGAACAGGCAGCAAATGTTAGGCTGTAATGAGAAAGGATTTAGCAACAAAAGCAGTAGATGGAGATAAAAAATAATTATTTCCCAGAAAATAATTGCCTTGGGAATATATGTGCAACTACAACTCATTCTATGTAGTGCATCATGATTACATTTGTTGCAGGGAAGTGACACATGATTTAGAACATAAAACAGTACAGCATCGGAAAGGACCCTTTGGCCAATACTGTTTGTGCCGAACATGATGACTAGTTACATTGATTTCATCTTCCTGTTCATGATCTATATCTCTATATTCCCTGCATGTGCCAATCTAAAATTCATGACAGGGATGAATATGGAGGCATGAAACTAAATCTATACTTAACTAAAACTCTCATCTTGTCCTCTTCCGGTTTGCGTTGTTTTTACATTTGCGCAAAAACGGTACCTGATAGCGCAACGATTTTTCGCCACCTTACTCACCATTCTCCTGTGCTACAAGTTCTCCTGTGCTGCAAGCACACCAAGTTTTGTTCCAATCGGTGGAATATTACAAAAGTTATAAAGTTTTAATAATTGTAAAAAACGTCCCTTCCGGCACTCGCTGCCAATCACTGGCGGCGAGGAGAATAAAACAGAAGGTGCGGAGAGAGCAGAGTGCAGAGAACGAGTGAGGAGTGAGCAGAGTGAGGAGTGAGCAGAGTGAGGGGTGAGCAGAATGAGGCCGAAAGCTGAAGAAGCAGAGTGCGAGTGCGGAGTGAGCAGAGTGCAGAGAGTGCGGAGTGAGCAGAGTGCAGAGAGTGCAGAGTGTGAGTGCGGAGTGAGCAGAGTGAGGCCGAAAGCTGAAGAAGCAGAGTGCGGAGTGAGCAGAGTGCGGAGTGAGCAGAGTGCAGAGAGTGCAGAGTGTGAGTGCGGAGTGAGCAGAGTGCAGAGAGTGCAGAGTGAGCAGAGTGAGGCCGAAAGCTGAAGGAGCAGAGTGCGAGTGCGGAGTGAGCAGAGTGCGGAGAGAGCGAGTGCGGGCGGCTGCTACGTTGACCACCACGATGAGCCAGGAGCCACTGAGTGAGGCCGAAACTGAAGGTGCGGAGTGAGCAGAGTGCGGAGTGAGTGCGGGCTGCTTCTGCGGCGACCACAACCTCTCTCCCCCACACCCCCCTCCCCCACACACACCCCCCTCACACCCCCCCACCCCCTCACACACCCCCCCACCCCCCTCCCCCACACACCCCCCTCCCCCACACCCCATCTCCGCTACACACACATCTCCCCCGCACAGACCCCTGCCCCACACCCCCCCTCCCCCACACTCCCTGTCCCCCCTGCCCCACACCCCCCCTCCCCCCCACACCCCCTCTCCCCATTCCCCCTGCTCCCCTCCAAACCCCCTCCCCCACACACACACCCTCCCCTAATTACACAGCGAGAGCTCATTGAACGACAAGCATTTGCTTCGATCGACACTTGTGAAATTATATTCTATTAAACAATGTAATAAACAGCTTTTATTATTTTTATGCAATATCAAAAATAAATTTTTAGTTGTTAAAACGAACTTTGCATTTGAAAACAACTTGTTGTTTCACAGTGACCGCTAGGTGGTTGGAGTGAATCCCTTTTTTTTTCTCAAAACATTTATTCAATTAGTAAAAAATAATATTTACACTACAATAAAACAAGCCAGAACCCACCACCATAATACAATACAAACATATATCCATAATAAACTACTATACAACTATGTTACAATCCTTATTGAGGATACATTCAACACCCTGCACAGCCCAGCGGTCCCGGAACTCCCTCAGGGTGCCCGTAGACAGGTCGTATTCCCTTTCTAACCCCATCCGGGCACGGACGTAACCCGGAAAAGGGGCAGGCAGCCGGCTCGGGTAAAGCCCTCCACCGCCTGGCGCCGTGACTCGCGGATGGCCAGCTTGGCCAGGCCCAGGAGCAACCCAACCAGGACATCTTCAGCCCTATCTTCTCCCCTACGCACAGGGTGTCCAAAGATGAGGGTGCAGGGGGCAGGGATTTAGATTCTTAGATCACTGGGATCTGTTTTGGAGTAAGGGGGAACTGTACAAAAGGGATGGATTGCATCTTAACAGGTGGGGGACCGGCATTCTGGCAGGCAGGTTTGCCACTGCTACACAGGTGGTTTTAAACTGAGTAAGAGGGGGTGGGGTGTCAAATGGGATAGTCGAGGGTGGAGTTAAAGGGAAAGAGAGTAAAGGAATGGTTAATGACCTCAGAATTAATGGGAAAGGAAGCTCACAAAGGGATAGGAGAGTATGGCCAAGTGTAATAGGGATCGATGTGAAAGGTGAGATGCATAAGGAATTAAAATTATTGTATATGAATGCGCGAAGTATAAGAAGTAAAGTAGATGAGCTTGAGGCTCAGTTAGAGGTTGGTAGATATGACATTGTGGGGATTACTGAGACGTGGCTGCAGGAGGATCGGGCCTGGGAACTTAATATTCAGGGTTATACATCCTATAGAAAGGACAGGCAGGTGGGCAGAGGAGGGGGGATAGCTCTGCTGGCGAGGGATGGAATTCAGTCCCTTGCGAGGGAAGAAATAGGGACTGACAAGGTAGAGTCACTGTGGATTGAGTTGAAGAATTGTAACGGCAAGAAGACACTAATTGGTGTTATTTACAGACCCCCAAATAGTAGCCCGGATGTAGGGTGTAAGTTGCAGCAGGAGTTAAAACTGGCATGTAACAAAGGTAATGCCACTATGGTGATAGGGGATTTCAATATGCAGGTAGACTGGAAAAATCAGGTTGGTTCAGGACCCCAAGAAAGAGAGTTTGTAGAATGCCTCTGAGATGGATTCTTAGAGCAGCTTGTAATGGAGCCGACCAGAGAAAAGGCAATTCTGGATTTAGTGTTGTCCAATGAACCAGATATGATAAGAGAACTCGAGGTAAAGGAACCGCTTGGAGGTAGTGATCATAATATAATTAGTTTTAATCTGCAATTTGAGAAGGAGAATGTTAAATCGGAAGTGGCAGTGATGCAGTTGAACAAAGGGGACTATGAAGGCATGAGAGGGGAGCTGGCCAAATTAGACTGGAAAGGGATCCTAGCAGGAATGACGGTAGAACAGCAATGGCAGGAATTTCTGGGCATAAACCGGAAGACGCAGGATCATTTCATTCCAAAAAGGAAGAAAGATTCTAAGGGGAGTAGGAGGCAACCGTGGCTGACAAGAGAAGTTAGGGATAGAATAAAACAAAAAGAAAAGATGTATAACACAGCAAAGAGTAGCCGGAAGCCAGAGGATTGGGAAACTTTCATAGGACAACAGAAGGAAACAAAACGGGCAATACGGGCTGAAAAGATGAAGTATGAAGGGAAGCTGGCCAGGAATATAAAGAAGGACAGTAAAAGCTTCTTTAGATATGTTAAGGGAAAAAGAGTAGCAAAGTCAAATGTGGGTCCCTTGAAGGCAGACATGGGTGAAATTATTATGGGCAACAAGGAAATGGCAGAAGAGTTGAATAGGTACTTCGGATCTGTCTTCACTAAGGAAGACACAAACAATCTCCCAGATGTACTGGAGGACAGAGGATCTAAGGGGGTAGAGGAACTGAAATAAATTTTCATTAGGCGAGAAATAGTATTGGGTGGGCTAATGGGACTGAAGGATGATAAATCCCCTGGGCCTGATGGTCTGCATCCCAGGGTCCTCAGGGAGGTGGCTCTAGAAATAGTGGACGCATTGGTGATCATTTTCCAATGTTCAATAGATTCAGCATCAGTTCCTGTGGATTGGAGGATAGCTAATGTCATCCCACTTTTCAAGAAAGTAGCGAGAGAGAAAACGGGGAATTACAGACCAGTTAACCTGACTTCGGTGGTGGGAATGATGCTGGAGTCAATTATTAAAGAGGTAATAATGGGGCATTTGGATAGCAGTAAAAGGATTAGTCCAAGTCAACATGGATTTATGAAAGAGAAATCATGCTTGACTAATCTTCTGGAATCTTTTGAGGATGTGACAAGTAAAATGGATGAAGGGGTGCCAGTGGATGTAGTGTATCTAGACTTTCAGAAAGCCTTTGATAAGGTCACGCACGGGAGATTGGTGACTAAAATTAGAGTACATGGTATTGGAGGTAGGGTGTTGACATGGATAGAAAATTGGTTGGCAGATCAGAAGCAAAGAGTAGAAGTGAACGGGTCCTTTTCAGAATGGCAGGCAGTGGCGAGTGGAGTGCCGCAAGGCTCAGTGTTGGGTCCGCAACTGTTTACCATATATATTAATGATTTGGAAGAGGGAATTAGGAGCAACACTAGCAAGTTTGCAGATGACACAAAGCTGGGTGGCAGTGTGAACTGTGAAGAGGATGTTAGGAGGTTGCAGGGTGACCTGGACAGGTTGAGTGAGTGGGCAGATGCGTGGCAGATGCAATATCTATCTATCTATATTACTAAAAGTCTGTTCTTGACCGGTTTTGGCCATCTGTGCTGCGATTTCCTAGAGAACGCCGCCACCTACGGCCATCTGTGCTGCGATCTCCTAGAGAACGCCGCCACCTACGGCCATCATTTTTGGCTACCTCGCTCAGAGCCCCCCTCCGCCGCATGTGTGCCGAGGATTTTTCCCGTCGATGAAAAATGACAGAGATATTAATGTTTTTACAAAATTCCCCATTCTCTCTGCTGCCCCTGCTGGAGGGAGGGGGAGGGACTATAAAACCAGGAAGTGGTGTGCCTCAATCAGTCTCTGCAAGTGGTGTGCCTCAATCAGTCTCTGCAAGTGGTGTGCCTCAATCAATTCCAATTCAATTCAATTCAATTCAAAGCACTTTATTCATCCCCAAGGGGCAATTTAAAAGAGCGCATTACAGTAGCTTTTAAAAAAAAGAAAGGGACACAAACAACGTAACGAAGAGACAAACATTCAAAGCTACTCTCTGCACCGACCGGTCGACCGCACGAGCAGTGACCCGGCAAGGATTGGGTTGTCAGCAGCGATACAATAATAAAGAACACACAAAATGTAACACAAACATCCACCACAGCATTCATCACTGTGGTGGAAGGCACAAAAATTTGGCCAGTCCTCCTCCATTTCCCCCCGTGGACAGGACCAGAGTCCAGAGTCAGTCCACGATCGGCTCTTCCTCACCGGAGACCGCGGCTTTAGATTGTTGTAGGCCGCAGGCTGGCGGTCAAGATTTAAAGTCCCCGCCGCAGCCAAAAGCACCGTAGACTGCAGGGCCAGCGGTCGAAGCTCCCCTCCAGGGGTGATGGTAAGTCCATGCCGGCCCCGCGGTAAAAGTTGGCCGCGGGCCGGCAGTGATGGCTTCTTCTTCCCCCGGGTCCCCCACGAGGGATCCCGGGCTGTAGACGCCGCACCAGCTGGAGCTGTGCAGACCGCGGCTTCAGGCTGCGACTTCAGGCTGCCGGCTGCCCCGGGCCAGCGAAACAGAGTGCTCCCCTCCAGCGAGGGTTCACCCGCTCCACGCCGAGAATCCACGCTGCGCCCGCCGCTGAAGCCCCGGGCACGTCTCCGGGAAAGGCCGCGTCGATCCTTGATGTTAGGCCACGGGGGAGGCGACCTGGAAAAAGTCGCCTCTCCATGGAGGAGGCGACCGAAGCGGTTTCCCCCTTACCCCCCCCACACAAGACACACAAAGAAACATTAAATACACACTTTAAAACATACTAAAAAATAAATAAACGTTGAAAAAACTGACGCACTGCTGACATAGCTGCTGCCAGAACAGCGCCCCCGGAGTACCAATCAGAGCTCTGAATGACTGAACAAATGTCTCCACAGCTGCGAGTACCCATAATGTGACTTGAAAATGAAAATATGGTTAGTTTGAGGGGAAAAAAGCACTGTCTGCAAATGGTTGTTTGGGTTGAAGTAAAAAGGCACCCTCTCTCTCTCTCCCCTCCTCTCTCTCCCCTCCTCTCTCTCCCCACCCTGTCTCTCTCCCTTTCTCTCTCTCTCCCCCCCTCTTCCCATCACTCCCCCCCTCCTCTATCCCCCCCCTACTCCCTCCTCTCCTCTCCCCCCTCCTCTCCCCCCTCCTCTCTCCCCCTTCTCTCCTCTTCCCCCCTCCCTCCTCTTCCCCCTCTCCCTCTCCTCTCCCCCCCTCTCCCCCCCACCTCTCCCCTCCTCTCCCCCCCTCTCCTCTCCCCTCCTCTCCCCCCTCTCCCCTCCTCTCCCCCCTCTCCCCTCCTCTCCCCCCCTCTCCTCTCCCCCCCTCTCCTCTCCCCCCCTCTCCTCTCCCCCCCTCTCCTCTTCCCCCCCTCTTCTCTCCCTCCCTCTCCCCGCCCGCCCCCTCTCCTCTCTCCCCCTCTCCTCTCCCCCCCCTCTCCTCTCCCCCCCCCTCTCCTCTCCCCCTCATCCTCTCCTCTTCCCCCCCTCTCCTCTCCCCCCCCCTCTCCTCTCCCCCCCTCTTCTCTCTCCCCCTCTCTCTCCCCCCCTCTCCTCTTCCCCCCCTCTCCTCTTCCACCCCTCCTCTCTCCCCCCCTTCTCTCCTCTCCCCCCCCTCTCCTCTCCCCCCCTCCTCTCTCCCCCCCTCTCCTCCCCCCCTCTCCTCCCCCCCTCTCCATTCCCCCCTCTCTCTCTCTCTCCCCTCTTTTTCTCCCCTCTCCTCCCCTCCATCCCCTCCCCCACCCTCCCTCCCTCCCCTAAACCCCCTCACCTCCACACCCCGTACCCTCTTCCCTCCACCCTCCCTCCCCCTCCCTGCTCCCCACCTCTCCCCCTCACCCCCCTCTCAGCACCCCCTCTCTCTCCCTCTCACTCTCACCCTCTCTCTCACCTCCCCTCCTCCCCCACCTTTCCCCCCTCACCCACCCTCCCTCTTACCCTCCTCTCCACCCCCCTATCCCTCTTGCCCCTCTCTGTGTCTCTCTCTGTCTCTGCCCCTCCTCTCTCTGCCCTCACTCTCTAACCCCATCCCCCCCCCTCCCTCTCTAGATGTGACTGCAAGTTGGGGTAATGCGTCAGTAGATAGGGTGGTTATGGGGTAAAAGGAGCAAATTAATAATATTAATATAATATCAACATAGAAACATAGACATAGTAACATAGAAAATAGGTGCAGGAGTAGGCCATTCGGCCCTTCGAGCCTGCACCGCCATTCAATATGATCATGGCTGATCATCCAACTCAGTATCCTGTACCTGCCTTCTCTCCATACCCCCTGATCCCTTTAGCCACAAGGGCCACATCTAACTCCCTCTTAAATATAGCCAACGAACTGGCCTCAACTACCTTCTGTGGCATAAGGGGGTAATTAAGGGGGGCATAAGGGGGTAATCAAGGGGGGTAATTAGCGTGAGTGCGGGGGGGGGTGGGGGTGGGGGATAGTTAGTGTGTGTGACGCTGCATGCCGCCTCCCCCCCCACAACCGCACGTTGGGGGAACAGACCCAGCGGGTCTGCACTTGGTCTAGTAATATAGATAAATGTGAGGTTATCCACTTTGGCGGCAAAAACAAGGGGGCAGATTATTATCTCAATGCGGTTAGGTTAGGTAAGGGTGAGGTGCAGCGAGACCTGGGCGTCCTTGTACACCGGTCACTGAAAGTTGGCTTACAGGTACAGCAGGCAGTGAAGAAAGCTAATGGCATGTTGGCCTTCATAACAAGAGGATTTCAGTATAGGAGTAAAGAGGTTCTTCTGCAGTTGTATAGGGCTCTGGTGAGACCACATCTGGAGTATTGTGTACAGTTTTGGTCTCCTAATTTGAGGAAGGACATCCTTGTGATTGAGGCAGTGCAGCGTAGGTTCATTAGATTGATCCCTGGGATGACGGGACTGTCATATGAGGAAAGATTGAAAAGACTAGGCTTGTATTCACTGGAGTTTAGAAGGATGAGGGGCTATCTTATAGAAACATATAAAACTATAAAAGGACTGGACAAGCTGTGTAGAGTAAACATATTTTCTATGTTTCTATAATGTTCCCAATGTTGGTCGAGTCCAGAACCAGGGGCCACAGTCTTAGAATAAAGGGGAGGTCATTTAAGACTGAGGTGAGAAAAAATGTTTTCACCCAGAGAGTTGTGAATTTATGGAATTCCCTGCCACAGAGGGCAGTGGAGGCCAAACCACTGGATGGATTTAAGAGAGAGTTAGATAGAGCTCTAGGGGCTAGTGGAGTCAAGGGATATAGGGAGAAGGCAGGCACGGGTTATTGATAGGGGACGATCAGCCATGATCACAATGAATGGCGGTGCTAGCTCGAAGGGCCGAATGGCCTCCTCCTGCACCTATTTTCTATGTTTCTATGAGGATGGTGGGTGAAAAATGCAGCCAGAAGGCAAGGAGCAGTGCCTTGAGGTATTCAAACAGTGGCTGCAGCGTCACGCACTCCATGTACACGTGTTACACAGACTCTTCCAGCCTGCAAAAGTGGCAGGTGGCTGGCGAGTCTGTGAACCGTGAGAGAAACAGGTTGCAGGGAACACCTCGGTGCAATACCCTCCACCCCAGGTCCCCAATGTAGAGGGGGAGAATCCCTGCATAGAGGAACCCCCACCGGGCCCCCCCCCCTCACGACCGGAAGGCAACACCGACCGCTGGAGTGAATCCCTTGTTGGTTATGGTGAACAATCGACAATAACGGAAACCATTTCTTCCCCTCCCATGGTTCGTCATAACGAGGGTTATCAGTACTTTCTCCTTACATTCAACCTCCCAAAGTGCAACACCTCACACTTGCTCGGGTTAAACTCCATTTGCCATTTCTCCGCCTATTTCTGCAGCTGATCTATATCCCACTTTATCTTCTGACATCATTCCTAATTGTCTGCAATTCCTCTAATTTTGGTGATGTCAGCAAACTTACTCATCAATCCATCTACATTTACTTCTAGGTCACTTGTATATACAGTAAACCCTTGTAATAATGGACCTGCGGGGGGTGTCCGTTATTGCCGATTGTCCGCTATAACTGAGTAAGGTATTATCATTGAATGTAGTCTATACTAAGAACTGCAGATTATGGTTAATACACAAAAGGGCACAAAGTGATGGAGTAACTGAGCAGGTCAGGCAGCATCGCTGGAGAACATGGCGAGGTGACGTCGGGACCCTTCTTCAGACTGATTCAATCTGCTAAATTACTCCAGCACCCTATGCCATTTCACCTTATCGCCTATGCACTGATGCCGCTGGTCTGCACAGTGAGCTCCTCCCCATCAGATACCCTACTGCCTGGCCAATTGGTGCTTGTTTTGTTTGATTTATGCTCAGTTGTCCATGAATCAAATTGGCTACCCTGTGCAATCAAAGGCTAGGATAATAAATCCAGTCACACATTTATTCATCAGTTGTGAATATATGCATAACAATGTTGCTTCCAGTTCTGCAATTGTCACGTATGAAAAATTAGTTTTCATTTTGGCAAAACTTTGTGGAGATGATGTGGATCTTTAAACAAACTAATTGCATCAATTACGTCATGATTATCTGCCCAGTCAAAAACAGAGCATGAACAAAATGTAAAATATGAGGTTGAATAACAACAAATAATTGGTGATGAATAAGGCTCGTGTAGATCAACGGCAAATATCAGATGAGCTTAACACCATGTTTCAGCAGGAACGTTAGGTATAACCTTTGAAAAGGGCACTTAAAATTTACTCAACTAATCTGGTCCATGATGGTTGAGCAGGTTGCAGAGAGCAGGTTGATTAGATATACGGACAAGAAGTAGGAACACTGGCACTATTATCAGAAATTGCCATCCTGATGTCCATTACTGACATAGCCTAAATTGGTAGCTACATCTTTCTTCCTACATCCTGTGGTGTCAGCTCTCTCTACATGGCACTTCAGGGAATCTAAAGGGGAAGTGTAAACTGCCACAGGTCTACAAACTCTGGAGTGGAAAATCTGCCAGTTGAGCTCGTGCCAGGTTAAACCTGGTGCAAGTACAGCAGACCCATTAAAATAATGAGATAAATTGACTGCTAAGAGAAAAGTAAGTGGAGCTTTCTATTTGATTGAATTAATATCGTATAAATCTAGTTCAATTTAATTTAGCCTAACTGCTTTTAAGTGTTTTCATTTAATTTTTTGTGTCTTAGTTTCTAAATTGTAATTTTTAAAAGCGGTTCTGGGTGTGCCTGCTGGTTCCTGGGTTCAGGGTATCAAAGTCTTTCTGCAAGTCCCGACGAAACCAATGATTAGGTTACCCTTATACCAGGGCTGCCAACATTGGGTGAGAGTTGGGAGTGAGAAATTTGCGGGAGACCAAGCCCGAGGGAGCATTGCGACCGGGGGGTGGGGGGGGGGGGGGGGGGGGGGGGTGGGAGGAGGGGGGGGGGTGGGAGGAGGGGGGGGGGGTGGGAGGTGCCCCCTCCCATTGGTACGGAACATTTGCATTTTTCAACTTGAAATTGTGCAATATGGTGCATACTGTAGCGAGTCTTTTAACTTACACTTGAATGCAATATATATGCTTTAAATTGGATTGGAGCGTTTTTGAAAGGGGGGAGGCTGTGCGATCACTGATCACTGGCCTTGGGGGTACTCGGTGAGGGAGTGGAGCAACTGAGTGGGGAGAGGGTGTGGAAGAAGGGTAGGAACTTTTTGAAATTTGATGTATTAAAATCATGTTTTAGTGCACTGTAGAAGTATGATTTCAATGTTTTTTGTATGAAGTATTTTTAAGAGGTAACTTTTTAAGGGGTAACTTTATCCACACAAAGGGTGATGGGTGTATGGAACAAGCTGCCAGAGGAGGTAGTTGAGGCAGGGACCATCCCAACATTTAAGAAAAAGTTAGACTGATACATGGATAGGACAGGTTTGGAGGTATGGACCAAAAGCAGGTAGCGTAGCTGGGACAAGTTGGCGGGTGTGGGCAAGTTGCGCCGAAGGGCCTGTTTTCACACTGTATCACTCTATGACTACATTATACCTCCACCATGCATGAATGCTTCAAAATCAAGTGATCGAATTTTATTGCCATATACTCAAGCATAGAAACATAGAAAATAGGTGCAGGAATAGGCCATTCGGCCCTTCGAGCCAGCACTGCCATTCAATATGATCATGGCTATTCATCTAAAATCAGTACCTCTTTCCTGTTTTTTCCCCATATCCCTTGATGTCGTTAGCCCCAAGAACTAAATGTAACTCTCTCTTGAAAACATCCAGTGAATTGGCCTGCACTGCCTTCTGTGGCAGAGAATTCCACAGATTCACAACTCTCTGCGTGAAGAAAGTTTGTTCTCATCTCAGTCCTAACTGGCCCCCCCCTTTATTCTTAAACTGTGACCCATGGTTCTGAACGCCCCCAACATCGGGAACATTTTTCCTGCAGTTACAGTAAGTGAAAATCTAGCAGGCAAGCAGGATGCTTTCTCCAACCACCCCCATTTGAAGTCCACTACCTTCCACCGTTTCTACCCAGTGCTTGGTACTTCCTTCCAGCAGCCACTGGTTGTCCTCCAGGATGCACCGAGCCGCAGCCTGATCCATGCCGGTCACCTGGGCAAATTCGACAAAGAGACTCTCTCTCTCTCCCCCCTCTCTTCCGCTCTCTCTCCTCTCAACCCCTCTCTCTCTCTCTCCCTCTCTATCTCTCCCCTCCCCCTCTCTTTCCCCTCTCTCTCTCTCTCTCTCTCCTCTCTCCCTCTCTGTCTCTCCTCTCACCCCCTCTCTCTCCCCTGTCTCCCCCTCTCACTCTCTCCCCTTCCCTCTCTTCTCTCTCCCCCCCTCTCTTTCCCCCCTCTTTCCCCCTCTCTCCCTCCCACCTTACTCTTCCCCCTCTCTCTTGTCCCCTCTCTCCTCTCTCTCTATCGCCCCTCTCCCTCTCTCTCCCCTCTCTTTCCCCTAACTCTCTCTCCCCTCTCTTTCCCCTAACTCTCTCTCCCCCTCTCTCTCTTGTTGCGGGTTGACTGGGATGTCAATTGTTTGTATAGATGCAATGATATACGGTATTTGGATTTGGATATTATAACAGTTAAAGATGTCTCAAGAGAATAATATGGCTGAAGACTCTTTATCTTTAAACTTGTAGCTGCTAATCATGAGACTTTTGTGGCTGATTTAGATGAGCCATGTCGAAAGGAAGCAAAGTAGTAAGCTTACAGAGCAGAGACACCTGTCAGAAGAGGATGGTGTCAAGATAGGTAGGAGGCAGGATAGGTCTCGCCTGAAGGCTGGAGTCACAAAGAGTTTTAATGAACATGGCGCTAAATCCATGTAAGTAGGAAGCAAAGTGCAAGAAGACTCAATGTCTTAAAGGAGCTGAAAATAAAACAACAAACTGCTTACCCACAAGTTCCAGCAGGGAGAGCTCTCTGAGGTGCACTTGTTCCTTGTAGATCAAAAGTAAACAAGGATAGCTAACCCCTGATCACTATTTTTGGTTCATAAACTTAGAATCAGGCCTCATTTGTTTAGAATTGAAATGAGAATAAACCTTTTTACCCAGTGTTGTGAATCTATAGTTTCCATTCCAAATGGAAGCAGATGCTCAGTTTTTGAGTATAGTTACAACTGATAGATTTTTTGTGCATTGAAGATATCAAGGGAAACCATCTATTCTGTCTAGAAGTTATGCTATGATCCCGCTAAATGGTTGGGCAAGACTGTTACTGTGCACCATAATACGGCTCCTATTATGTTTTTTATACACCTTTCTCGATTTCCTTTTCTTTTTTATTGTCAATCTAGACTCAATGTGATGACTCTCGCTTCACTGTCAGTAAATGGTAGGTTTGGGAGATTGGGAGGCTAAATTGCTACTTCACTCCATTTCTGGAAAGTGACTCATTTTAGATTATGCATTACACAAAGGCACTTTTTGTTCTCTCATTGTATATATTGGTTGTGCCAAACAACTATGAGTATTTTCTGATATAACTGATGAATTACATTAGTTGAGAGTTGATTGTCTTCATTAAAGGAGGACTGGCTCCAACATAATTATTTATTTTATTCTGCTTTACCAAACAGAAATATGGAAGACCTATGGGCACTACAAACGCTATTATTTTTGATAGAAATAATGAACAATACTTCTCCAATTCCGACCTAGAGTGTTTATGAGACCTTGTTGTCATAACTTGGCAAGCGCATTTGGCCAAATGGGTGGCATGGTGGCATAGCGGTAGAGCTACTGCCTTACAGCACCAGAGACCCGGGTTCGATCCTGATTACGGGTGCTGTGTGTACGGAGCTAGTACGTTCTCCCCCTGACCTGCGTGGGCTTTTTCCAAGATCTCTGGTTTCCTCACACACTCCAAATACGTACAGGTATGGAGGTTAATTGACTTGGTATAAATGTGATTTGTCCCTAGTGTGTGTAGGATAGTATAAGTGTGCGGGAATCGCTGGTCGGTGCGGACTCGGTGGGCCGAAGGGCCTGTTTCCGCACTGTATCTCTAAACCATACTAAACAAAATTGCAACAATTCACCAGACTCTAAATACTGTGAAAGGGTTCGGGGAATGCTAAGAACAAAATTAGTAATATAAATGCAAACACTTTTTTGTCTTTCCACAGGTTTATCGTTATAATTATGACAATGTATCTAGTCTCAAAAAGATTGATAACAAAATTCCTGAAAATTGAAGCAAATTGATTTATCCTCAAATAATCAAATGCATGATTTAGATTAGCTTATTGTCACATGTACCATCGTGCAATGATATTCTTTGCTCGCGTGAAGCGCATGGAATAAACAATATAAATAGTAATGATAGATACAGCAATAAATAAAACATAACAGCAGAATGGTGTGAATATTGTAGCACATTCTGAAGTAGTGTAACAACATTTTAAAGTGTAGGAAAAGAATAACAAAATGAGATCGAATTAAGAGTCAGAATACAGGGTAGCACCTCCATGAAAATATAATTGTTTCAGGAATCTGATAGCAGTGAGGAAGAAGGTGTTCTTATGTCTAGATATCTGGACATGTATCTTCTTCCAGAAGGTGGAACTGTTAAAAGGGAATGGCCAGGGTAGCAGGCATCCCTGATGATAATTCCGGTCTTAACTTTCTTACATTCATTACAAGCATTCTACTCTCATGAATCTTAATTCTAAGACTGTCATAAATACTAACAAGGTTTTCTCAAACGTACTTTCTGGTCTGTCGATCTTTTGTCGACCAGGAATAATGATCTTCCTGAACCGGCTTCAGGCCCAACCTGCGACGTTTAGAACAAAGCGACATGCAGCCTACTGCATTACGAAGCGTCCAACTCAACAACCTGGTGTGACAAATGCCCACCCGGAGCAGCTGACCTCACAACCAGACCACTGGACCCGAGCTGCCAAGTGCCCAACTGGGTAAACCAACGTGACCTGAGAGTCGTCATTGAAGCAAAAACAAAGGGTTGGAGTAACTCAGGAGACAACCTTTAGTCTCCATTTCATCTGTAGCCTTTGCCATCCATCCCTAATCATACCTCCCTCACCTGTAACTACCTATCATTTCCCAGGCTTCGTCTCGCCTCCACCTATTTTTTCCAGCTTTCTCCCGCTCTTACATTCAGTGTGAGGAGCAGTCCCTATCTGAAATTCCCATCACCAGTGGTGCCTGACCCACTGAGTTACTCCAGTATTTAGTGTTTCACTCAAGACTGCAGTTTTTTTTGTATCCGCTGACACAGGAACCACGGCACTCGTCATTTTCTCCTCCCCTCTCCCAATGGGCTGAAGATACAAAGGCTTGAAAGCTCGTACCACTAGATGCAATACAGAAGGGGGACCCGACAAGGGTGGTGGTGGTTGGGGGGGGGGGGGGGGGGAGGGGGGTACATGTGACAATAAAGTATCATCATCATCAGTTTCTCCCCTTCTGTTATCAGGATATTCAGGAGTAATTCCCTTGTTTCCAATCTAACTCATTGCCGTCTTTGCACTTTGTTATCTGCAATTTCTCTGTATAACAATATATTTTTCCCTCTGTTTCTTTTTATTGCAATATTTATTGTATTCATGTATGGTTTGCTTAGACAGCATGCAAAACAAATTTTTCGCTTAGTATTTAGGTGCATGTGGCAATACTAAATCAATACCAATATCAATACGGTATAGGGTATGAGAGACGGTCTCACTCAGCAGGATCTAGATCGATTGGCCAGATGGGCTGAGGAATGGTTGATGGAATTTCATCCAGAGAAGTGTGGTGTTGCATTTTGGGATGTCTAACAAGGGCAGGACCTACATAGTGAGTGGGAGGCATCTGGGGAGTGTTGTAAAGCAGAAGGATCTAGTGCAGGTGCATGGTTCCTTGAAGGTCGAGTCGCAGGTAGATAATGTGGTCAAAAAAGCTTTTGGCACATTGGCCTTCATCAGTCAGAGTATTGAGTATAGAAGTTGGGAGGTCATGTTGCAGTTGTATAAGACGTTGGTGAGACATTGAGAATATTGTGTTCAGTTCTGGGCACCATGTTATAGAAAAGATATTGTCAAGCTTGAAAGGATTCAGAGAAGATTTACAGGGATGTTGCCAGGACTAGAGAGTATGAGCTAAAGGGGGAGGTTGAGTAGGCTGGGTCTCTATATCTTGGAGCACAGGAGATTGAGGGATGACCTTATAGAGATGTATAAAATCATGAGAGGAATAGATCGGGTAGATGCACAGTCTCTTGCCCAGAGTAGGGGAATCGTGGACCAGAGGACATAGGTTCAAGGTGAAGGGGAAAAGATTTAATACGAATCTGAGGGTTAACATTTTCACACAAAGGGTGGTGGGTGTATGGAACAAGCTGCCAGATGAGATAGTTGAGGCTGGGACTATCCCAACATTTAAGAAACAGTTAGGACAGGTTTGGAGGGATATGGTCCAAGTGCAGGCAGGTGGGACTAGTGTAGCTGGGACATTGTTGGCCGGTGTGGGCAAGTTGGGCTGAAGGGCCTGTCGTCACTCTATGACTCTATGACTAATACCCCCCTGCAATGCAGCATTAAGATGGACTGGATTGAAAGAAGTGATGAGCCAGTTATACACTGAGCTGTGTTCACTACTCTCTGCAGATTCTGTGGGATAATTTACCATTTTGTATAGTCGCTATCACTAAGCTGTCAGGGATATATATATATATATGTATATAGTATTTGTTTTACAATGACAACTGTAAAACTTCAAAAGCAGAAAAATCTACGTTTTTAAAATTGGTATGAATCACATTATTTGTTATCCTTGGAATCATTCGCGAAAACAATTCAAAACCAGCCCCACTTCTGTGCTCTCTGAAAGGCCTGAATCATCAACTAAGATAACTATTTATCAACTTCTGAAAATATACAGTTCATGTCCTGTTCATATAACATTCCTACCATGAACAGAACTGAACGTCCTTGGGCATATATGGGTATTCTCACTGGAGATGTTCCAATGAGTATACAGGGAGTCGCAGCGGTGAGTTTATTGAAGAGTTCACATACATTTATTGGAGTAGATCTGATAGATGGCCATACTTCAGTATTACCATATATGAGACATACTCCAGATCTACTTTAATCATTTTGTTTGCAATAACGACATAAGATTAGAAGTAGAATTTTTTTTGCAGATGATTTTACAAACTACTGCACATAGCATTCTTGCAAAAATAACTTAAAAATGGTAGAGAGAGAACAAAGGGGATATCTGATAGTTGCTGGTGCCATCGAAGAGGGTCTGGCAGATGAGAATGCTGGAGGGAGATAAATTGATGAAAGGAAATGCAGAACATAGCAGGAATTTAATATAAAAAAAGAATGATGATAATACTCGTAGATCGGTTGGCATCTTTGGGGAGAGTATAACTAAATTTATATCACAGGTGGATGCATCAGAATTGGCCAGTTCCAACACAACCAGGAATGAGTGGTTATCTGAAATTATTGAATTCAAAGTTTAGTGCTAAGGGCTGCAACATGTCTTTATGGAAGATTGGGTGCTTTTCTTCAAGCTTATGGTAACCAAGACAAATACATAATTTGAATTGAGACTTATGTATTCCTTCCATCTCCCCGTCTCTCTCTCTCCCCACTCTCCCCCTCTCCCTCCGTCTCTCCCCCTCTCTCTCCTCTCACCCCCCTCTCTCCCATCTCTCTCTCTCTCCCCCCTGTCTCCCTGTCTCCTTCCCCTCTCTCTTTCCCCCTCCCTTTGAGAGTCTCTGTGCTGAATCGGGGCAGCGGTGCATCGCTTCCGACGGCTCGGGACTCTTGCACTGCGGCTGCTCCATGGCCGGAGCTGCAGCGAAAGACTCGCCATCCCGCAAACATCCGCCAGCCTGGCAAACACTAGCCAGCCCGTCAAACACTCGCCAGCCCGTCAAACACTCGCCAGCCCGGCAAACACCCGCCAGCCCGGCAAACACCCGCCAGCCCGGCAAACACCCGCCAGCCCGGCAAACACTTGCCAGCTCGTCAAACACTCGGCAGCCCGTCAAACACTCGCCAACCCCGCAAACACTCGCCAGCCCCGGCTCTCCGTCCGCATCTGTCCCCGCCGTTGGTTCAGCCCCGGCTCTCCAACACCCGCGGCCCATGCAGTTTATATGAGTTTTGACATTTTCGTTGATCACAGAGTTTCTCACAACAGAGCGTGAGAAATTTGTGATCAGCGTGAGGGCGAGAATTTGTCCAAATGCGTGATTCTCACGCTCAAAGCGTGAGAGTTGGCAGCCCTGGAGCTGGGAGATCATCATTTCAGTTACTGTATAATTATAATTTAATAACACACTCCACTTTGGATGGCACTTATTTTATGCTGGAGTTTCTCCTTCTAATATTGGATAGGTGAACACTGTGGTATACTGTATTTGTAATCAGGTGTGAAAATAAGGCATGTTATGTAATAACATCTTCAATTGTGTGATATGACCTGATTTCAGTTGTTGTTAGTCTAAAGTAAGGTGCACCCCCTTGTTTAGAGTTTTAAATGTTAATGGGATCATGGATTGTAGGAATTAGTGCAAGAAACTATTTAAAAAATCATCATGAATTTATGGAATGGTGCAGCAGGTATTTTTGAGAGATTGGAATAATTAAAGCTAACCAGCACTGGTTCACAGAGCACCTCCGTCCACTGTTTGTCTCTGCTATAGACTGTGATCAAAAATGAGAATTGGTAAAAACAAGTTATCACTCATTGATGGTACTCACCAGGGGATCCCAAAAATCCTACAATTGGTAAAGACGTAATGTTGTAACCATCTAAGCTCTGTGATCTGCAGTGGATAGATGTGTTTGTGTGGGCACAAGTAAATTTAAAAAATGAGAAAAGATGCAGGCAGTAGAAACTGCTGAAGCTAAAAGGGCTTTCTCACGGTGCGACCTGACGCAAGACTTAACAAGAGTTTAACATCGTGGGAACCTCCTGCGATAACAGTGCGGCATTCGTGGACCACCGAGGACCTCCGTGGCGCTAACGGCAGGTAGTCGTGTAACTTTGTAAGGTCGGGAGAAAATTCAAACATTTTTGAATTTCTCCAAGTGTGACTTGAGCACTTTTTGGTGAGCGTTGCAACATTGCATGAACGCAGATGCCAGTGCGATATCCGTGCGATATCCGTAATTACTCTTGCGGGTTCCGTGGGAACTCCTGCGAACGGTAAACCCGGAAGCTTGACAGAGGGGACATAAGGTGAGTAAAAAAGGTGGTCTCAATATCGCCAATGGACCATGTGTCCATCGAGGACGTCCCACCTAATTGTCATTGTTTGAGAATCTTTTTCACAGTAAGACTTGCAGAGATGCCTCTCAGAAAAGCGCAAAGAAAGGGGTCAAAGAAAGTCAGAAAGTTTTTAGCCATGCAGGTAAATGAGGAGGAGACTCAGCAAGAGAGACAGGTGGAGAGGCAAGAGGAGATGCCAGAGATACCACTGTCTGTGGGCTCCTTGGAGCAGGGAGAGGGTGATCAAGGTGGATTTGAGATTGCCTCCCCAGTAGCTGTTGCCTCCCCAATAGCCTCAGCAGACGATAAGAAAGTTGTAAGATAGACTTTTATAAGAATCGCCTGAGGCCAAGTAGCGGAGGGTGATTGCTATGCGCAACCCTGGGTTCCAGTGCCTTTCTCATTACAGTGTCAGTCTTCTTCAGCAGAGGTCCCAAATTATTCTTTAACTCATTAAAGAGCTCGGGTGAAATTCTGACAAAGTTTATGAATGCACTTTTATCCTCTTCGCACAGCACATTAAGCAGTTGCTCAGATTGTCCAAATTGAGGTCTCCGTTGAAACATGGGCTTAACCCAGTGAGACTTCCTCTTAATTCTCTTTTTAATTAATCTCACCCTTCTGCCTTCACGCAAGCGTTTTTGATGCACATGTTGCGCTAATGCATACAGCGCGTCAATGAAAATAACAACCAGCCTGTACTCGAACTAACTTTGTATAGGCATGTCTGCAAATGAGCCAATTCTACGAACGGAGGATATTTATATAGTGTGTGAAAAAAAGTGACATCATTTGTGCCACGTGATTAACTGCACTACAGTCCACGATGTTCATTCACGATTAACGGGAAAGATCGGGAGATGGACAAGTCACTCGCACAAATGACAGAATTGCCGAGTACCGTGGGAACTCTTTATCTACTCCCCGTTATATCGTGCGGAACTCGTGCTGGACCACGACCACTTCACTCTGGTGACATCTTGCGTCAGGTCGCACCGTGAGAACCGGCCATTAAGGCAATTGTGCTTCCATTAGTGTGCACCTCAGAGACAAATGTTGGGTATAGGAAATGTTTTAAAAAGCTGGAAAGTTGAGTGCAGTGTCACTGTTAGAGCTGGAAATGGGATGAAATGTTAGTTTAATTAGTGACAGACTTCAGAGGCAGCTGTGGGGTGTATCATCCAGCATATGAATTATCACAGCTTGTATGGAAAGGATTGATATGTTTTATGGCACTGCAATTTTGGAGTTTTTGGACTATGTGTTGAAGCACGGATTCATGTGTGGCATAAATAATGAAAGGATCCAAGTAAATGGATCCTGTTGTTGGGCACAAAGAACACGAAGATTTGATCTGACTTGTAGGATTGCAATCTTAATGGAAAAAGCTGTGAGAAACTGCAAGGAATTCCAATCCATCAGCAAGCACATATTTGATGGCGCCTATGGTCAAATGTCAGCAATGGAAGTTCTGCTCCAGAAACACCACATGGGTACACAAGGCATAAATGTTTGTTACGGATGTAATGGTAACTATTTTGCAAGGACTTTTTCAATAAAGAAGTTGAAATGCTACATGTAACAGAAGAAAGGGCATGTAGCAATTGTTTGCAAATCTAGACACACATCAATGAAGATGAGCAGTTTTACCAATCCGGTACTGATACACTGAGGCACGTTTTCTAAATGGAAACTGCAGAATATCACAATATCACTCTGCACAATATCAAACCTATGCAAACAATGCAGAATTTAATTTGTACGGCATCCATGCCATGAATGACAGTGGTGTGAAATAACAAGATTTTGAAAGTAACTGGTGATTCACTTTCCAATTTGCAGATATATATTCCATTGTGGGTGAAGATATTTACTGTAAGGAATTCAATCATCTGCCCAAAGAGCAGTAAGGTTCACCTAGTCAGGTGAATATCTGAAAGTATTGGGGCAAATACAATATTACAATGCTAATGCATTCAGCATTCATGTAGACATTCCAAATTCATGCTTGGAAAGATTCTTACATATTTATGATGGGATCTTCTCAAACACCCTACTCTGGATTCATTGCCTACAAAGAACATATAGGCATTAAGCCTGGCACCAAACCAGTTACAGGTATCTGCAAACTTGCTTTGTTCTTTAAAATATAGTGAAATTGGAAAGAAAAATGGGATCTTAGAGACAGCAACCACAACTATGGTTGCATTCAATATTAATATAGCAGTCAGATTATAAGTTGACCATAAAATGATTCTCAATCAAGCAGTTCATGATGAGTAAGTTCCAATACCAACATCTGAAGACCTGTGTGGAGGACCAAGCTTCTTCCACAACTGATTTATGTTGCATTTGTATGCCCATTCAGATGATGAGGAGGAAGGGCAACATTGCCAAGGCCTGTATGTAATGTTTATACACATCCTAAATTACTTCTCCAAACAAAATACAAGCAAACACAACTATGCACTGATTGACAAGAGCACAAACATTAGTAGTCATATTCAGAATGTAGACATTTCAGCAGTTTTTTTGTCAAGATCTTTAATTACGTTCTAATTTCATAACTTCTCTTGGACTGGGTCTAAATCAGTACGTCCAAACATGTCAACCTCAAGGTGATGTTTTGCTGTCCCAGGGTGACCAGACCACTCACACTTGGACAGCAATGTATGTCTTCCATACAAAACAGAATGCTGATAATTTAGACAATAGACAATAGGTGCAGGAGTAGGCCATTTGGCCCTTCGAGCCAGCACCGCCATTCAATGTGATCGTGGCTGATCATCCCCAATCAGTACCCCGTTCCTGCCTTCTCCCCATATCCCCTGACTCGGCTATTTTTAAGAGCCCTATCTAGCTCTCTCTTGAAAGCATCCAGAGAACCGGCCTCCACCGCCCTCTGAGGCAGAGAATTCCTCAGACCTGAGGCAGAGAATTCCACAGACTGAGGAGAGACTTGAAGAAGGTTCTGCTGAAGGTAGTGAAAGCATCACATCAGACCTTATGGATGATGACTTTCTAGTCACAGCTGCAAAAAATTGCCCAGGTGACAGACAATATGTTCTTTAAACAAGTCCTAGGTTTACTCCCTGAGGTTTGACAAAGTTTAAAATGCAGATCTGCACCATTTTATGACAGAAGGCTTAAAGTTATTGACAAAGTTTTCACTGACCAAGGATGTCTAAAGTGAATACATAGAATTTCTTTTACTTTTAGAACGCGCTGGAATTGCAAACATGGTCTATTTTCAAAAAATAAATTGTCCAGCGATTGATAAAACATTAGCGTTGACATGTAGATTTGTCAGGAGAGTAGAACACACCTCCAAAAATGTAACCAGACACATTTCTCAGAAAAGTTGAAAGTGCAATATGTGTGACCCTGTGTGACAATGGTTCATCCAGTTGAAGAGTTGAGATGGACACATGGCAAACCTGAGGAGCTAGTGTCAGAAAATGGACCCCTATTCACATCATTTTTGTTTAAGATGAAATGTAATCGAGCTTTCTTTAGTTCTTCCATATCACTTTGCCACAATTATGTTGATAATAGATCTGCATGTGTTTTGAAAGAATCCAAGTTTGTTTCCAATTGAGAATGGATCATTAGCTGACTACATCCTTTATATTGAAGATAATGGTGAATTTATGTCAGATTTTACTTCGGAGTCACGTGAGTGACTACGTGAAGAACCCGCCAGGACGCATGCGTGTCATATCGCTACACGCATTGTGAAACGACAGGTGGGGTGGAACGACGTACCCCCGCAGCGGCAAGTTTAAAAACCGGGACCGACAGGTAAGTGGTTACTCTGCGGTCATTATTGTTCCCATACTGTTTCACAGGTGGGGAAACGATGGACAAACCCAAAAAGTCAACCAGAGCTGCGACAAAGCTGGCGGGGGAGGACCGCGGAGTTGCGGGCAGCCAGCAGCGGCCGGCGGCACAGGAATCACCCGTAATGGGATCAGCTGTGCCCGACTTAGCCCCCGCACCGGCCAGATCAACACCGCGGCCGGGCGGGAAGGCAAAAAGAAAAACAAACAGAGCCGTTGAGTCTGATGAGTCCGACTTTGAGGAGCCGCGAGCGGCCAGCGACCGTGCGCGCTGGAGCCGGATGGAGCGGCTCATGGAGCAAATGCTCCAACGTGACAGACTCCGGGAGATGGACTCTAGTCACCGTGGGTCATATATAACACCCACAGCAGCACCTTACGTAGGGCTGCACAGTGCATCTCCCTCGTCAGAGGGGAGCACTGGGGGTCAATTCTGGGCTGACCCCAAAGAGGGGTTTACTGAACAAACTACAAGTGTGCAGGGGGTGCAGGAAGGCGAAAATCTACTGGACATGGTGTCCAACTACATACAGCCGGATCAGACTGGACGGAACCTAGAACAGAAACTAGCTGCCAGCATTGATGTCCTGTCATTCAAGCAACTACAGGCTGTGATGGACACCACTGCCAAATATCTGGCACCAGGAAATTGCGTATCCCTGAATGTTCCAGTCGTGAATAATTGTATCTGGAAACACGTCGGAGCAGCAGTTAGAAGCATGGATGTCAAGCTCCAGAGAATACAAAAACTACTAACAGCAGGGATCACAGCATTTGCTCGCCCAGTGGATGGGAAGGAAATGTCGCAAGAACAACAGGATGCACTGGCACTATTCTGCAATACGCAGTATGAAATCAATAGTGTCAGAAAGAGTGCCATCCGACCTGCCTTAAATTCAAAATTTGCAGGCCTGTGCAAACCTGGAGACACAAAGCCACCAATATTATTATTTGGTGGAAACCTGTCCAAGCAGGTTTAGGAGCTCGATGAGGAGGCAAAAACCCTGGGGCTCATAAAGGCGACAACAGCAAGGACCTCCCACAGCCACAGACAGCACCCTTACGCACCCACCAGCAGAACAGGAGAAGCTGGTGAAAGCTCAAAGGCCGGGCGTACAGGACAGCGGTCTTTTTTAGGCCATGGCCCAGACCGGCCTTCGTGGAAAATGCGCAAACCCCAAACCCAAACCCAAACCCGGACACCGGCGCCTCAACCTCCTCGAAGACCACACAGGAAGAAGTAAACCTTCCACTGGTAACCATGGAGGTAGGTGGGTCTGGTCCCTTACAAATTATAGGAAGTGTGGATAATACACATATCGGTGGGAGATTACACTTCTTTTGGGAGGCATGGAGTGCATTGACAACAGACACTTATATCCTAAACAGTATCCAGGGATATACCATTGAATTTGTGCACAAAAATAGCCGCCCAGTTCAGCATGTACCAAACCGAACGTTCGTACTTTCACGAAAAGAAAAATTAGAAGCACATGCTGAACTGGTGAGACTTCACGCAAAGGGGGTAATTGAAAAAACCCAACACGATTCTCTGGAATTTGTGCCTAATATCTTTACCAAAAACAAAAAAGATGGTGGTTGTCGCATCATCATAGATTTGACCAACTTGAATACATATGTGCAATATATTCATTTCAAAATGGAAACCTTTGTTACTGCCAAACAATTGATTTCCGAGGGCTACTTCATGGCTAGCATCGACTTAAAAGATGCTTACTATTCAGTGCCTATATGAACTGACCACAGACGTTATTTAAAATTCAACTGGATGGGGCAGCTCTGGCAGTATAGAGCTCTACCAAATGGATTAACATCAGCCCCCAGGCTGTTTACAAAAATCTTGAAACCAGCCCTAGCGTTTCTTCGGAAACAAAAACATATGATCATGGCCTATCTAGATGACATATTGATTGTGGGCAAAACTTTGGAATTAGCCAAACTAGCTGTATCAGCCACCAAACAATTGTTTGAGAAACTGGGGTTTATCATCCATCCAGTTAAATCTAAACTAACGCCTTCCACCATAATGGATTATTTGGGGTTCACTATTGACTCAGTTCACATGTCGGTGACTTTACCAAAGGACAAGGCTACAGCCTTAACTGAGGCCTGCAGCAACCTCATTGACATCAGTGAAACATCTATCAGATTAGGTAGCAAGGGTGATTGGCAAAATAGTGGCTGCTTTCCAGCCACACAATTTGGACCTTTGTATTATCAAAATTTACAAAGGGCAAAAATACAAGCACTCAAAATTAATGCTGGTCATTTCGACAGACCAATGAAGCTACCAATCAAAGCAATTATGGAATTAAAATGGTGGAGGGATAACATTCGGCATTGTTCCAGCCCTATTATTATCAGCAACCCCTCAGTGGTGCTACAAACTGATGCCAGTGCGCTTGGTTGGGGTGCAACCAATTACATCTCCAGCTGTGGAGGTAGATGGAATGCACAGGAGGCATCATTACTACAGACACTTGGCATAAACTACCTGGAAATGTTGGGTGTGTTCTATGGCCTAAAGTCATACTGTTCTGGAATATATCACCAGCATGTTAGACTACAGATTGACAATACCACCGTGGTGGCATATATTAACCATATGGGTGGAATCAAATCGACATCATGTGACAATCTGGCTAATACAATTTGGCAATGGTCTATCCAGAGAAATATTTGGATATCAGCTACTTACCTACCAGGTAACCTAAATTCAGTGGCAGACACCAGGTCACGCAAATTCAATGAAAACATCGAATGGATGTTGGATATAAAAGTATTTGCTGAAATTGTAGCATGGTATGGAACACCAGATATCGATCTATTTGCATCTAGACTCAATCACCAGTTACCAAACTATGTTTCTTGGGAACCAGACCCTGGGGCATCAGCGATAGATGCTTTTTCGCTGCATTGGGGGAAATTGTTTTTCTATGCATTCCCTCCTTTCTGCCTCATCAGTCGGGTATTACGCAAAATACAACAAGACTCGGCGTCTGGTATTTTGGTAGTGCCCGATTGGCCTACTCAACCATGGTTCCCTGTGATACTCGACATGGTCTTACAACCAAGTATCACCATCCTGAAACGACCAAATTTGTTGGTTCATCCCGTAACTGGGGATAGCCATCCATGTCATAAAACGACAAACTTATTAATTTGTAGAGTCTAAAGAAACCTCTACTGGAACTGGGACTGACGGACCGAACATTGAACATTATCTCAGCGGCTCACAGGCAGTCCACCAAAAAACAATATCTGGTATACATCAGGAAATGGGAGATATATTATCACAGAAACAACATCACTTACAGCTCGATGAACATAACGTCTGTCCTGGAATTCCTGGCAGGCCTCCATTATGATGAGGGGCTCAGTTACAGTGCCATTAACTGTGCCAGAAGTGCCCTTTCAGCATATCTATGGCGAGGATCAGAGCGTCATTCTGTTGGGACTCACCCCCTGGTAACCAAACTTATGAGGGGAATTTTTAATATCAATCCCCCAAGAACCAGGTACTCTCAAATATGGGATGTGAGTATTGTCCTAACGTTGCTAAGGAACTGGTCTCCAGCAACAGCTCTATCCCTGCAAAAGCTGACACATAAAACAGTCATGCTGATGGCTTTGGTCACAGCACAAAGGGTACAGTCTTTACATAAGTTAAGGCTGGACAATATGACTTCTTCAACAAGAAATATAACTTTTCATATTCACGAATTAATCAAACAGAACAGACCGGGATCATCAGGCCTCAAAATAGAATTTAGGGCCTACCCTATAGATGATCGTCTCTGTATAATAAGACATTTATTGTTATATATGGAGAACACCAAAAACATCAGAGGCAATGAGATGGCACTACTAATCAGCCACAAGCAACCCCACAAAAAAGTGTCGGTTCAAACTATTTCCAGATGGCTGAAACAGGTTTTAACAACAGCTGGGGTGGATACTAACATATTCAAATCTCATTCCACCAGGGCTGCAGCTACATCGGCAGCTATGGAGTTGGACGTACCGATGGACCAAATCCTGGAGACAGCAGGATGGTCAAGGGAAAAAATGTTCCAACAATTCTACCATAAACCAGTGGTTAAACCTGGAACATTTGCAGAATCAATTTTAAGTTCTGTAATATGATTTCACCCCATAAAATAGGGGCTATAATTTGTTGTTAATAAATTTATCATGGATTTCAATGTCGGATTCATGTTTAAACATGTTAACACAATTCCTCCCTTAGTCAATTAAGGCAGATGTGATGCATGGACTCGTTTCCACGGCATGAAATCACAGAGCTTTGAAATCTTCACGTAGTCACTCACGTGACTCCGAAGTAAAATAGTAAGATTAAACGAGAACTTACCAGTTCGAAGTTTGATCATTATTTTATGAGGAGTAACGTTGAGGGATTACGTGCCCTCCGCTCCCACCCTTGATCATGAAGTTCAACTGGTAACCTCTTCTCTAATCTTACTATGTTCAGTCATTACTGTTATCTGTGATTTCACACCGCTGCTTTGAAGAATGACACGCATGCGTCCTGGCAGGTTCTTCACGTAATCCCTCAACGTTACTCCTCATAAAATAATGTTCAAACTTCGAACTGGTAAGTTCTCGTTTAATCTAACTATTTAGCTGTAGAAGGGAAGTCTAAATGGCACACATTCTTCTGATCAAGGAGTATCAACAAACTACATCTAAAAACTTTTAGAAGACATATGATACAGCAACTCAATAGACTGAACCAGTGTGGTATATTTGGAATAGAAACAGAAAGTACTGGAGATACACAGCAGGTCAGGCAACTTCATTAGAAAGAGAAATAGAATAAGCATTTCAAGTCAATTACCTTTCATCCGATATAGTTTATTTACCTACATCATACACATGAAATAAGCATATATGGCAATTGTGGTTAATCTTCTGTAGAGTATGTTTGAAACCTACTGATATCTACCAGAGATTATTATAGATAGAATTTCGCTGTACACTAGGACTATTTACAATCCACCTTCAAAAACATTACAAACACATGGCTAGCAATAGGAAGGACATTGCAACAAAGTTAGTTATAGGAATCATCGATTAGTTACGTTTTAGGCATAGAGTAGCAATGTTACAACATTTTGAGATTTAAAAAATCAAGTCTGCAATTTATCCCATCAGATAAAGCATAAAAAGACGTGGACACCATTGGACACCTAATTCACTTTCATATCTTCAGTACTAAAAGAGTTATGGCCATTTTCATACTCGGAAATTAGCATCATGTTCCCTATTGCTTTTCCATTGACTTAACACAAAAGCTGTGATCAAGGACAGTCAATTCCACTTCTTAAGAAACGGATATATTTTTTAAATAGCCTAAGTATCCAAATAACAAACTAATCCCATTCACACAAGAATTCACAATATAACATGATTTTTAAATCTCACTGTCATGAATTTATATGCCAGATGGAAGGAACTTAATGTTTAATTCCCATAATTTAATCTAGAAACATCCACTCAATATAATTAAAATTATTATTTTTTTGAACAATACATGGGACTAAAACAGATATTTAGTCTAAAAATATTGACTATGGGTAGACAATAACACAAAATATAGACGATTTAAATGCTCTTATGACATGATTTTCCCCAAAAAAGAGCATTTAAATCATCTTCCAGAACAAGGGGTCACAGTTTAAGGATAAGGGGGAAATCTTTTAGGACCGAGATGAGGAAAACATTTTTCACACAGAGAGTGGTGAATCTCTGGAATTCTCCGCCACAGAAGGTAGTTGAGGCCAGTTCATTGGCTATATTTAAGAGGGAGTTAGATGTGGCCCTTGTGGCTAAAGGGATCAGGGGGTATGGAGAGAAGGCAGGTACAGGATACTAAGTTGGATGATCAGCCATGATCATATTGAATGGCGGTGCAGGCTCGAAGGGCCGAATGGCCTACTCCTGCACCTATTTTCTATGTTTCTATGTCTATCTTGCGAGTGGGTTTTTCTGGAACGCGATTGATTGGAACGTTGCATTTGCGGTGAATTTGAACCCCATATCGGCAGGAAAAACACTGCCGGTTCGTATGGGGCCCAAATCACATTTTCGCAAATAAAAATTAGATTAAAATCGTCCCGACAAACAAGTTTATATGCAAAATATACGACTTACATTATGTTTTGTCCCCTTCATGCGATCCGTCCCGTTGTAGGCATTGAGGGCGTTAGAAGTCGCTTTTTATTTTAATGTAATTATTGAATTGTCTCGGGATTAAATAAATTAGAAAATCGGGAACGGAAATCTGATCGATTGTTCTTCAGCAACTTAGCAGCCCGAGGAAAGACGCCTCCGATAAGCAGGAGAAAGCAGCATTTTAATCCCGACCCCCCCCAAAGGCGCCAAAGTCGAGCACACGGCCAGTGGCAGAACTGCAGCGCCGCTGAAGGTAAGTTTTGTAACATCGCTACATAGAGTGCATTCTTTTGAGTATCATTTTAATTTTAAAAGGGTTTGCTGCTTTCATTGTTTCAAGTTGCTAAGTTTTACAGGGAGCATTGTGGCAGCAGTCGAGTTAAAAGTTCCCGCACACGCCAGTTGCTCCCAGGGTGATTGCATAGTAGGCATTCTCTAAAATACTGCATTGCTGGCAAAATAAACAAAGATCATGAAGAGCCAGAGAAGCTATGGTCAGAGAGCGCAGGAGGATGAGGGGTGATCTTTTAAAATTATGTTCCCCTCTCAAATTATACCCTGTCTTTCCATAAACAGTTTTTGTATATTTCTTGGAAGTAAATTATTTCTTGCTTTGTACATGATTTGCGCAGTCTTAAATTTAACCAGATCGGTGAACTTCAGTATATGTGACTTTAAGAATAATAAATTGGTATGTTCAAGATATCCAACGTTATTGATAATTCTTATTGGTCTTTTTTGTAATGTGCATAACGGCTGTAGGTTGGTTTTGTAGGTGTTACCCCATATCTCCACACAGTAACTCAGATATGGCAATATGAGTGTATTATACAGAGTATGTAATGATTTGTGGTCAGTGTTTAAGAATGAACTGCAGATGCTGGAAAAATCGAAGGTGGACAAAAATGCTGGAGAATCTCACCCGCTGAGTTTTTCCAGCATTTTTGTCTACCTAAGAATGATAACCTGCTCAGGTGGTGGAGAAGAGCATCAGGTGTTGAAAAATGAAGTCACACTATCACTTGATTTAACTCTCCCAACCATGTGCTCTGATTCTGACCTTGCTCATAGTTTAGAGGTTGGCTTAGACGTAGGATCTGGGCATGCTGAGATAACTGATTACATACAGTTGTATATGAGGTGGAGGAAGAATAGTGGAGGTGCCAGCTCCTAGAATTACGTGGAAACACGTGAATTTAACTGCAAAGACTCACGTGTTCAAAGACTATTACAAACATTTACTTTACTCCTTCACTGAGTTTCCTTTGCTGAGTTTCCTTGTCCTGTATTTTCTTCTCTCAATTTTGCAACAATTTTCATGATTTACTGGAGCACTGGACAAGTTGTTAACTGACTTTCAGCAACACATTGGAAATGTGTCTTGAAAGCAGTCAGTGTTACCATCGAAGAAGTACTGAAGGTACTGTCGTGTATGAAGGAAGACAAATCTCCACGGACTGATCAGATATATCCAAGGACATTGCGGGAAAGTAGAGAGGAAATTGCGGGAGCCTTGGCTGAAATTTACGAGTCATCCTTAAATACAAGAGAGGTGCCGGAAGACTGGAGGGAGGTAAATGTTGTGCCTCTTTTCAAGAAGGGCTGCAGGGAAATTGCTGGGATCTATAGGCTGGTGAGCTCAACATCTGCAGTTGGAAAGTTACCATTCTGAGGAATAGGTTATACAGGCATTTGGATGGGCAAGGGCTGATCAGGGATAGTCAGCATGGTTTTGTACGTGGGAGGTCGTGTCTCACAAATCTGATTGATTTTTTTTGAAGATGTGACCAAAAAGGTTGATGAGGGCAGAGCTGTAGATGTTGTTCACATGGATTTCAGAAAGGCGTTCGACAAGGTTCTGCATGGTGGGCTGCTCTGGAAGGTTAGATCACATGGGATCCAAGGATAGCTGAATGGATAGCAAATTGGCTCCATGAAGGAAGCAGAGGGTGATGGTGGAAGGCTGCTTCTTGGACTGGAGGCCTGTGACTAGTGGTGTGCCTCAGGGTTCGCTGCTGGGCCCGTTACTGTTTGTCATCTACATCAACGATTTGGATGAGAACATACAGGGCAAGATTAGCAAGTTTGCTGATGATACCAAAGTGTGTGGTTTTGCAGATAGTGAAGATGATTGTGAACGATTGCAGGAGGATCTGGATTGATTGGCCAGGTGGTCTGATGAATGGTTGATGGAATTTTATACAGAGAAGTGTGTGATGTTGCATTTTGGGACGTTGAACAAAGGCAGGACCTTCACAGTAAATGGTAGGCCTCTGGGTAGTGTTGTAGAGCAGAGGGATCTCGGAGTACAGGTGCATGGTTCCTTGAAGGTTGAGTTGCAGGTAGATAAGGTGGTCAAAAAGGCTTTTTTGACCACCACATTGGCCTTCATCAGTCAGAGTATTGTAGAGAAGTTGGGAGGTCATGTTGCAGTTGTATAAGACGTTGGTGAGATCTCATTCAGATTATAGTTGGTGAGATCTCATTCAGAATATCTGGGCACCATGTTATAGGAAAGATATTGTCAAGCTTGAAAAAGTCCAGAAAAAAACTAGGGGGATGTTGCCAGGACTAGAGGGTGTGAGCTATAGGGAGAGGTTGCATAGGCTGGGTTTCTATTCCATGGAGCGCAGGAGGATGAGGGGTGATCTGATAGAGGTGTACAAAATCGTGAGAGGAATAGATCAGGTAGATGCACAGAATCTCTTGCCTAGAGTAGGGTAATTGAGGACTAGAGGACATAGGTTCAAGATGAGGGGGTAAGATTTAATAGAAATCCGAGGGGTAACTTTTTCCCACAAAGTATGGAACAAGCTGCCAGAGGGGGTATTTGAGGCTGAGACTATCCCATCCTAACAGTTTGAGAGGTAAATGGATAGGTCAGGTTTGCAGGCAAGTGGGACTAGTATAGCTGGGACATTGTTGGCCGATGTGGGCAAGTTGGCCCGAAGGCCCTGTTTCCACAGTGTATCATTCTATGCCTCTATGACATCTACTATTTTGCTAAGATTAGCAAAACAGTTAAAATGTCTGAGTTCCCTGTCTTGGAGGCATCGTTGCCTTAATGGTTCAAACGTTCTGTGCAGCAACTCTATTATGTCCACTCATGTTTCCAATTTTCACTTCTGATGGGTGAAAATCCCAGCTTGAAGCAATGTCTGAAAATTACTTTTATAAAATATCAGGTCTTAGATCATTCTTTCTGCTTGTGGACTCCAGTTAAATAAAGCTATTTATATCTCACTGCGATTTATTTTGTCACAACTGATATGCTTTCCGTAAGGATACAGGGATTAGAGTATTTGAGAAGGAGTTCAACTTTATAGTAGATTTAATCATTTCTGAATGATTTAAAACTAGAGAATACGGTTTAATTAAACACTTAGAGAAATATTTCTTTAAGCAGCTGCACCATTCCATTGGTAGGGAATTGCCAGTTTATACTTTACTTTGGTTCGCTTTTCAAATTACCAGAAGAAATATCAATAAACATGTTTAATTTATTGACACTCCTTACCAGAAGAAATGTCATCAAATATATTTGGCAATCCACACAACAAAGCAAGCTGCCCTTTCATTCTTTTATTTTGCTATCTCGATCTTTAATCGTTCCTTAATGGCTGTAATCTCATGAGGGAAAAAAACCTTAGCTTTGCTTATAAATGCAAAATTAAGCAACTGTTCCAGTTTACATTAGGGGTCTGATGATAGGAGTTGATTGACTGGCAGTGAGCTGACAAAATCTACAGCATTTATTGTTTATTCCAAACTGTTGCTGAATTGAAGAAGCAGTTAAAAGTCAACCACAATTATATTGGTTTGACTTCACAGGTTGGAAAATCTAGGTAATGATAGCAGTTTCTTCCCCAAAGGATATCAGTCAACCAGACGGTTCTTCCACAAAAATATGGTACACCAGAACACAAGAAAAGAGGACCATGACAAGATTAATTGGCCCCTCAAACCAGTCCCATCATTCAATTGGAACATGGCTATTATACCCCAATCTCAACTCCTCTCCTATGCTATTTCTCCATCACCTTTATTTCCCTAATCTTTCAAAAACATATCAACGTCCTCTTTAACTACTACCATTGACCTAACCCACACAATATTTTGGTATAAGGAGTTCCAGAGACTTTCTACTCATTGAGAGAAGAAATTCCTATGCATCTCAGTTTTAAATGACTCTTACCTTGTAACTTTATCCTCTTGTTTGAGACTCTCCCACTTTTGGGAAAATCTCAACATTCACCCTGTCATTCCTCCTTAGAATCTTATACATTTCTATTGGATACTTAATTCGTCTAAATTGCACAGAATATGGATACCTTACAGCTTCTTTGGCCACATGATAGGGCAATCTTCTAATCCGAAGAATTAGTCAAGCAAGTATTTTTTGGACTGCTTCAAAAAATGTTTTAGCCATCATTACTGAGACCTGTGTACTTTACAGATTTACTTAATGATGTTTATTTAAGTCCCAAGCTGCTGTGGTGGAATTAATATTCATGTCTCTGGTTGAGAGTAACTTGAACAATATGATAGTCTACCCCCTAATTAGCTAAAATACATGTACAAGCAGTTATTTCCTTGTGCGTTTCAAGATGACAAGCCTATAAACATTTAATTTCCACAAGAGCTGGGATTTCCACATTTGATGACTTCCAACACCAATCTGGCTAAAATTTATGAAGACTTGAAAGGTCACAGCCTATAGATTCTTCCGTTTACTACAGCATTTTTGTGCAAAATGTGTAGAATTTCATCAATAACCTAAAAACTATATTTGATTCTGAACATCTGAGCAAACTACACATTACACAAGGAGTAGAATAATGGCAGGCAGCACATCTTTTGACAACAGCTGCGTAGATTTGATTTGTATCTGTTTGACCAGCAAGCATAATGAATCACAAAGACAGAAGAAAGCTATTTATATGAGATCATGCTGACTTGACATGTGATCCAGGAATATGGCACCAATTACCGAATGGGTAGGATCGGTTTAGCTCATTATTATTGTAATGTGTTCTGAGATCCAGTGAAAAACTTTGGTGTAGGAAAGAACTGCAGATGCTGGTTTAAATCAAAGGTAGACACAAAATGCTGGAGTAACTCAGAGGGCCAAGCAGCATCACTGGAGAGAAGGAATGGGTGACATTTCAGGTCGACCCGAAACATCACCCATTCCTTCTCTCCAGAGATGCTGCCTGTCCCGCTGAGTTACTCCAGCATTTTGTGTCAACCTGTAGAATATAATGTTACAGCTACAAGGAAAGTGCAGATATAAAAGTACAAGAGCCTCAACGAAGCAGAATTGGAGATCAGAAATACATCCTTAGTTTATGAGAGGTCTGTTGAAGAGTCTCTTAACAGTAGGAAGAATTTCACCTTGAATCTGGTGGTACATGCTTTTCAGTTTTTATATTTTCTGCCCGACAGGAAAGGTGAGATGAGGGAATGATCATGGTGTGATTGGTCCTTGATTATGTTGGCTGCTTCCACAAAGCAGCATGAAATATAAATAGAATCAATGGGGGTGAGGCTGGTTTGCGTGATGAACTGGGCTGCGTCTATAATTCTCTGCAATTTATTGCTGTCTTGGGCAAAGCAGTTGCCAAACCAAGCTGTGATGCATCCCCATAAGATGCTTTCTCTGGTACACCTGTAGAAATTGATAAGTCATGGGAGACATCACAAATTTCCTTAGTCTTCTGAGGAAATCTAAGAGGATTGATATGTTTCAGGATACAAAATGCTGGAAAAACATAACAGGTTAGGCAGCAGGTCCGGAGAACATGAAGAGGTGAAGAAGGGTCTCGACACGATATGTCACCTATCCATGTTGCCCAGAGATGCTGCCTGACCTGTGAGTTACTCCAGCACTTTGTGTCTTTTTATGTATTAACCAGCATCTGCAGTTCTTTGCATCTGGATTGATATGCTTCTTTGATTGTAGCGTCAATGTTGTTGAACCAAGACAAATTATTAGTGAAGATTATGCCTTGAGCTTGAAAATCGCAACCATCTCCACTACTGCACTGTTGCTGTGGACTGGATCATGTACTTCACACTGCTTGGTGAAGTCGATAACCAGCTCCTTGATTTTATTGACACCGAGGGAGAAGTTGTTGTTTTGACATCATGTTATTAAGCTCTCTGTTATCTTTCAGCACTCTGTCTTGACAATGTTCAAGATTTCATGAATGATGTACATGAAACATTGTCTTTATGTGTTACAAACCATTCACTCCCAGAGCAGCGAGAGTGAGGAGGAACCTGCGAGCAACCACCAAGGGCGAGCAGGGCCGTCGGAGACCGAGGGTCAGAGAGCGTGGAGGGTGCTGAAAATGATGGGGGACCTACAGAGAGGAACGTCCAAGAGTGAGGAACGAAGGGGGACTTGGCGGGGGAAGCTGCGAAGAATGCAGGGGGGTTCCAGCGGGGGAAGCCGCGAAGAATAGAAGGGGGATTCCGGCGGGGGAGCGTCGAGAGGGGGGCCTGCTGCCATGTGCGGTGGCAGGCAGTAGATAGGATTGTTCGGTTAACTTTTGCCCATTAACATTAATCTATGCCCATCTAAGCTGGAGCCATTAGCCTTGGTCCATATCCATCTAATCTTTTTTTATTCATGGACCTGTCCAAGTGTCTTTTGAATATTGTTATTGTACCGGTGGCAGCTTATTCCATATACCCAGTGAATACGAGTGAAAAAGTTGCCCCTCAGGTTCCTATTAATTCTTTCCCCTCTTACCTTACACCGATGTACTCTCGTTCTTGATTCCCTTACCCTGGGTAAAAATCTCTGTGCATTCACCTTATCAATTCATTACTTTATACATCAAGGTTACCGTTTTAATTCCTAGTCAATCCCAGATAAGCTAAGTTTCGGGTCGAGACCCTTCTTCAGACCTGGTCTGAAGAATGGTCTCAACCCGAAACATCACCCATTCCTTCTATCCAGAGATGCTGACTGTCCCGCTGAGTTACTCCAGCATTTTGTGTCTGTCTTCGGTGTAAACCAGCATCTGCAGTTTCTTCCTACCCAGATAAGCTAAATTCCTTTTTGACTCAAATGATTGAAATTGTTTATGCGTTGTTAATTATGATAGATATTTATGGTCACACAGTGTCACACAGTAACTCATCACCCAAGCACCCACACAGTAACTCATCACCCAAGTAATTTGCTTAGTTGGTACTATATGTAAAGATATTCAATCTCCTAGAATGTTTTCAGCATTTTTGCATTCATTGCTTGATTGTCCCACCTACATTCAGGATTTATATTGTGGAGGTTCCTGTGTCACCATAGGACCTTGACAATAACAGTTGGGATGGTTATGTCTAGAATGTTCTCATGGAGAAAGCCACAATGTTAAAAGCACATTTAATATGTCAGTAACATAGAAACATAAAAAATAGGTGCAGGAGTAGGCCATTCGGCCCTTCGAGCCTGCAACGCCATTCAATATGATCATGGCTGATCACTCAAAATCAGTACCCCGTTCCTGCTTCCACAGAATTCCTCAGATTCACAACACTCTGGGTGAAAAAAAAATTCCTCATCTCAGTCCTAAATGACATACCGTTTATTCTTAAACTGTGACCCCTGGTTCTGGTCTCCCCCAACATTGGGACCATTTTTCCTCCATCCAGCTTGTCCAATCCTTTAAGGGATTGTGGCAAAGACATGTAGGAAGATCACCTCTGACAAACCTGCGTTCGTAACACTCTCAATAGGAATCAATTGATTGTGGATTCAAATTCCACTCCACAGAAAAAGTGAAGACTAAAATTCTGGAGCAATATTTATGAAATGTTGTCTTGCTGGTATTGTTGTCTTCTGATGAGATGTTTCAAAGAGGCCTAACTGCATGCTGAGGAGAAAAGGGAAATCGATCATACAATTCTGAATGGGATATCTCTTTGTGTCCTGGCCAATAATCATCCACCAATCAACATTGCTTATAAGATTGTCTAGTCATTATAATCCTCTTGTTTGTGGAATTTTCTTTTCAGTAAATAAGCTGCTATCACAACTGACTAAATTTCCAAATTATGCCATTGTATGTGTTATTTCTTCGAGACATCGTGCTATTTATGAAATGTTATATTGTGTAAATGATCTGCTATGCTTTTTACACCACTGACTAAATTTAAAATTAATCCTACTGGCTGCGTATTGGTTTGGGACATGATCAGTTTGTTAATATGTTCTGCATGAGTGCAAGTTTCTCTTTTCAGTTGCTTTCGAATAGGTTAGCTGGAAGGTGGAAATAAGCAGCCCTGGTAAATGATTTGCAGCTCATCTCAGGGTCTGTGTCAAGAAGCAAGATTAGGGAATTTCCCTGCCACCCGTTGAAAGTGATTTTGTTGTTCTTCAGTATTGCTAGCATTTAATTGGGAAAATGTTTGACATTCATAACTTGATGTTTGACATCATTCTTCCAGCATTGGATTTGCACAGCAGAGTAGTTTAGAACATACAATGATTTATTTGCAACCAAACAAAAACTGCATGACAAATGGGCATGCCAAGTTACAAGCAAGTTGGTTAGGTGGGAGGAAATGTCTACCTTCAACAGATTAAGACCAAAGTACACTAACTATTTTGGATATTTAGTTGGTGTGCATTGTAAAGGGTCACACAGTAACTCATCACCCAAGGTTAAAGGTGAAACTATTCTCACACTAAATAAAAGAGAAACAGACTATACTAAGATGTATTGTTGAAAATGAAATGTTATAATTTGTATTGTAAATATCAGTGTAAACGTTATTCCTTATTATGATGTTGCTTGATGAGACCTCCGAAGTAGTATTTGAATCAAAGACAAATATTGCACCTAAATAAAATCATTTGGGTGATTTTATTGGATGCAGTTCATAACTTAGTTGTCATGGGAATGCTTTATTCATATGTATAAACAGATGTATTTTTCAGTCATAAATATAAATGGGATGAGCCAGATTCACAATCACTTCAAATCACTTCAAATCAAGATTGAATATATCTGTGGCTTTACTTCCTTGCAGTATGGAATGTGACTTAAATGTTAAAATGTTAAAAATATAAATCTTGTTTTTGTTATTAAACATTATGGAAACACAATGCAGTGATACTTAAAGTATCGTTTACCAGATACATTCAGAGGTCTGCAAAATGTTTCATATATTCCATATTCTCTCTGTATAAAATAAAGACATACAGAGGAGATATTAACAATCTGCACTTGAGGATGTTTCTATTCTATTTTTATCCGCATTCCTTATTCAAAGCATTAGGGTTCTTTATCAACCCCAATGTCATCAGGATAAAGGAAAAGCCAAGATTTTGGGTCAAATACAACAGGCTGTGTCCACAAATAGGCACCTATGAGCACAGCCAGCATGATGCAGTCCAGAAGGAAATGCCAGCATTTAGCTGTTGTCAATCCAGATGTTACTTGTGGAAGTATGAATGTTACAACTCCATGATCCTATCCCAGTCGGACCTATTATAGGATTGGAAAACAGATTCAAATCAAGTTGTTTATTGTCAACACACAACTATGGTGTGGAACAAGTTCAATGAAAATCACAGGCATATAGGCAACACACAAAAACATAAATAATACATTATACATAAAATGCATACAAATTCTACAAGTTAGTGAAAAGACTGCACACAAAATAAGTGCAAAAATACACAAATAGAAATCTCATGATAGCACAAGAGATATTCAAGGTGTTCCATAGCATTAGGGCTGTGGAGGTCTGTTCAAGAACCTGATAGTTGCAGTAACTGTTCCTGAACCTATTAGTGTGGGACTTCAGGCATCTGTACCTCCTGCCCAATGGCAGCAGCGAGAAGAGGTCCTGGCTTGGGTGGTAAGAATTCTTGAAGATAATGGCACTTTCTTGTGGCAGTGTTGGACATGGAAGTTCACTACTCCCTGTAGCCTCTTGCGTTCCTGTGAATTTGAATTTCTCTACCAGACCATGATGCCATCAATCAGGATGCTTTCCAAAGTGCATTTGTAGAAGTTCGTAAGGGTATTAATTGACAATCTGAACCTTTTAAACTTCTAAGCAAGTAGAGGCACAGGCTTGTGATTGCATCTATGTGCTGGATCCAGGACAGGTCATCTGAGATATGAGCACCAAGGAATTTGCAGCTACCATTTTTCTACACCGCTGTCCCACCATTAAAAGCTTCAATGAAAAGTTGAACTTTCCCATTCATTGCAATGATAATTCTTGGCCTGAGGAAAGTTCTTCTTAAATCTCTCCTCTAAAACAACAGCATCCAGTGCCTGCATCTTCTCATTAGCACTCATGCTTGTTATTGGTGCTAAGATGTCGGGCAATGTTTATTTTGGAAGGCTGTCCAACAACTGTCTCAGCTTGGCAACCCCATGTACCAATATATCAAACATCTCCACAAGCTGTACTTCATATTTGTAGAACTCTAGAGAAATGTTACTCAGTTCCTCAGTACCACCTGCATATTCCTCTGGGCCATCAAGTTCTATTTTTAATTATTATACAGTGCTTTCAACTTTTTGTCAATTTGTAAAAAGTCCTGGAGCTCTTTCCAGTGAGACCACTTCTACAACATCCCTCAAAGGTCTCAGTGATCTGTTCCTTTCTCTATTCTTCCTCTAGCAAGTACCCATCACTTGGCTGTAGCTGTGGTATATTCCAGAGCTTAACATTGTCAATCAAGCTAAGTAGCAGGCAGTGAAACTGTCAAAGCATAACTACACATGCTCTGAAGACAAAACCTTATAGTATGGAAACTTGAATTGCAAAACTTCCGGATTTAAAATAAAAACTTCCTCCTTGCATCTTCCCTCTCCAACATTGCTTAAGTAGAGGGGGAGGGGTGGGCAAGAGCTGACACATGATAAGCGCGAAAACCAGGTAAGGAGTGTTGGTTGGCAGATGGGGAAGAGTGGAGATAGTGACGGTAGTGAGGGAAGAGGTGGAGATGACAAAGGGCTGCTGGTTATGGAATCTGATAGAAAAGAGTGGAAAGTGGGATGGGCCTTAAAGCAGTGGGAGTTCTGCAAGGAAAAACATTGAAGTAGTATATGAGCGTTTTGTAGCATTGGTGGTGAATGTGTGTGATTGTTGGGTGGAAATGTATGGAGGAATAAATCGGGATTAGTGCAGGATTGGCGTACATGGCTTCTTGACAGTGGGCTGAAGGACCAGTTAGGTCATAAGTGCAGGGCTGCAAACTCACGCTTTGAGCGTGAGAATCGCGCATTTGGATAAATTCTCATGTTCTCACGCTGATCATAAATTTCTCACGCTCTGTCGCGAGAAATTCTGTGATCAACGAAAATTTCAAAACCCATATAAACTGCATGGGCCGTGGGTGTTGGAGAGCCGGGGCTGAGGGAGGGATGGAAGCAGAACCAGCGGCGGGGACAGCTGTGGGGAGCCGAGGCTGGCGAGTGTTTGCGGGGCTGGCGAGTCGCTCGCTGCAGCTCCGGCCATGGAGCAGCCTCAGTGCAAGAGTCCCGAGCCGTCAGATGCGTCGGAAGCTTTGCGCCGCTGCCGTGAGAGTCTCTGTGCCGAAGGGACAGAAACTCTCAAAGGGAGGGGGAGAGAGAGAGAGGGGAAGGAGGCAGGGAGACGGGTGGGAGAGAGAGAGGGGGTGAGAGGAGAGATAGGGGGAGAGACAGAGGGGGGAGAGAATGGGGAGAGAGAGGGGGGAGAGGGAAGGCAAGAGAGAGGAGAGAGAGAGGGGAGGGAGAGAAAGGTAGGGGATAGAGGGGGAGAGAGGGGGAGGGGTGAGAGAGAGAGGAGATAGGGGGAGTGAGGTGGAAGAGAGGGGGGAGAGAGAGTGGGGGTTAGAGGGAGGGGGAGGGAGAGATTGAGAGGGGGTGAGTGAGAGGGGAGGAGAGAGGGGGGAGAGAGGAATAGAGAGAGAGGAGAGAGCGGGAAAGAGAAATAAGAGAGGTGGAGAGAGGGTAGGAGAGAAGGGGAGAGGGAGGGGGGAGAGAGAGGGGTAAGAGAGAGGGGTGGTAAAATAGAGATGGGGAAGGAGAGAGGGGAAGAGGGGGAGAGGGGGGAAAGAGAGAAATGGGCAAAAGAGAGAGAGGGGGGCAAAGATAAAGAGGAGATAGAGAGAGGGGAAAGAGAGAGGGGAGAGAGAGGGGAGAGAGAGGTGGGAGGGAGAGGTGGGGGGGGAGAGAGAGGGGAGAGAGAGAGAGAGAGAGGGGAGAGAGAGGTGATAGAGAGGTGCGAGAGGGAGAGAGAGGGGAGAGTGAGGGGGAGATAGAGAGGGAGGGAGAAAGAGAGAGAGGGGGAGAGAGAGAGAGCGAGAGGGGGAAGAGAGGGGGAGAGAGAGGAAAGAGAGAGGGGGGAGAGAGAAGAAAGAGAGGGGGAGGGAGAGAGGGTTAGGGGAAAGAGAGGGGGAGAGAGTTAGGGGAGAGAGAGGGAGAGAGAGGGGGGGAGAGAGGAGAGAGAGAGGGGGACAGAGAAAGGAGCGAGAGAGGGGGGGAGAGAGAGAGAGAGGGGAGAGGGGAGAGAGAGGGGGGAGAGAGGGGGATAGAGAGGCAAGGCTGCCAACTCTCATGCATTGAGCGTGAGAATCACGCATTTCGCCAAATTCTCACGCTGATCACAAATCTCTCTCGCTCTGTCATGAGAAATTCTCTGATCAACGAAAATTTCAAAACCTATCAACTGCATGGGCCACGGGTGTTGGAAACTGAAGCAGCGGCTGGGACAGATGCGGACGGGGAGCGGGGCTGGCGAGTGTAATCAGAAGGAAACTGATTCAGGTGTGATATTTAAGAGCTTGTTGAAAGAAGGGGCATATTTTAAAGGAGTGATAGAGATACTTGCAGGGGAATGTGTGAGGAGATTATTATTTGTCGCATTCAAAATAATATTATTGCTTAAATATATAGCAATTGGTCTTTGCATTTCAGAAAAGTCCCAGCTGAGAGGAAGACAGCAAAATACTGAAAATATTGGGGTGAAAATGACTTCAGGACAGTTTGTTAGGTAAATGAAAGAAATGGTACAGAATAATTTTACAGCTGGGACCAGGGGAGTGTTCAGCCAAGGGTGCTAAGTCAAGGGGGTCAGATATGGGGCTTTATGTGTGGGCCAGATATATTGTCAGTGCAGAGGGGCTAGGAGCAAGGCCAAGTGTGCATCCAGAGTCAAGGTCTGGAATAGTACTAGGTGTGCAGTCAAAGTTGGGACAATGGGAGTGTTCAGCACTGGGAACCTAAGCAGGTAAGCAGCTATGATCAGGGTAGAATAGGGGGCCAGGTGTAAGGTTGGACTTAGGGTCAGGAATGAGAGAAGGTATGCAACTGGAGTCAGGGTCAGGAGTAGTACCAGGTGTGCATTGAGACCCAGGTTGGTCAACATGAGCCAAGTGTTTGATTATAATCTGATTTCCATACATGAATATACTAAGATCATTCATGTGCTGCACCTGTTGACCAGAGCCTGGCTCTACTGTGGAATGTAATAAGGAATGTAATTTAGCCTAACCTTATTCATAGCTAATCCAATTTAAAGCATAAATATTGCATTCAAGTGTAGGTTAAAAGACTTGTTACAGTATGCACCATATTGCACAATTTCAAGCTGAAAAATGCAAAAGCTCTGTACCAATGGGAGGGGGGACATCCTCCCCCCCCGCACCCCGGTTGCTATGCCTCCTCGGGCTTGGTCTCTTGCAATTTCTCATTCCCAACCTCACCCAATGATGGCAGCCCTGTAAGTGACAGGAATAGAATTAGGCCATTTGGCCCTTCAAGTCTACTCCACCATTCAATCATGACTGATCTATCTCTTCCTCCCAACCCCATTTACCTGCCTTCTCCCCATATCTTCTGACACCTGTACTATTCAAGAATCTATCTATCTCTGCCTTAAAAATATCCACTGGCGGCCTCTACACCCTTCTGTGGCAAAGAATTCCACAGTCATCCTATGACTAAAGAAATTTCTCCTCATCTCCTTCCTAAAAGAACGTCCTTTAATTCCGAGGCTATTACCTCTAGTTCTCGACTCTCCGACTATTGGAAACATCACCTCCACTTCCACTATCCAAGCCATTCATTATTCTGTGTGTTTCAATGCGGTCCTCCCTCATTCTTCTAAACTCCAGCTAGTACAGGCTCGATTTGTTGACAAACGCTCATCATAGGTTATCCTACTCATTCCTGGGATCATTCTTGTAAACGTCCAGAGCCAGCAAATTCTTCCTCAGATATGGTACTCAAAATTGCTCGCAATATTCCAAATGCGGTCTTTCCAGCGTCTCATAGAGCCTCGGCATTACATCCCTAGAGCCTATAGCAATACAACAGTTTTGTGTTGTCTGGTTCTATTAAGTTCTAGCTGGCATGATTCAGTTGGAGGCATACTCAACACAGATTTATTTTTATTTCAAAGCTTTGCTGTTTGTTTTTGTCCCAGTAAGATTTCATTTATGATTTTGATCGTGGTGAAAAATGTTGATCATATTTGAACATAACAATGACAGGTGTGTCTCCCATTACAATGAATACCATATCTTTGTGCAAAAGAAGGACAATGGATCTCATCATCAGATTTGATGTAAGAAGAAGTACATATCTGTACATTTGTCAGTGAGATATGAAGCTTGTTTCATATTCATGAACCAGCTGCCTAATTACATATTTTTCCAAGAGATTCAAATGAATTTGTGAAACTCAGTAATAAGCCTCACATGTGTGGCTCAGTCCCAGACATATTTTGTGGAAGGTTGCATTTTTACAACTTTTCTATTTGCATCTGCATCTCCTAATATCATTCATCTCTATCATTAAATTTGTAGAGGCATCACTGTCAAACTTTACTTCCTACCTTTGAAACAGTAATGAGAATAGCCTACCAGTTTCTCCAAACTACTTTACACCAGAAACACAACGTCGTTGCTGATATAATTTGTAATAAAATTACAGGAGTGAAATTACTTTTGTCATCAGTAGTGTAACACATCCTTCATCCAATGATTTCAAGGCATATTAAAGCAGTGTAAACATACATTGTTTCACAGGCCAGTGAGATTTTATGTAGAGGCAACAAAATGTCAGCTCTGAGATTACATGATAGACAACCACTGTTCTCATTCAGTAACTTCGTGATTAGAATTCAAAAGTCCTGAAACAATTGGAGTTAAAACTTTGTAAATTGTTCCACATTCTGTTTGATCAAAGCCTCGCAGCAAGAGAAGATCTTGACCCTATCAATTGCAACACCACTCAAATAGATTTAACTGTCCAAAATTCTCAATGCATACATCAACAAACTCTGTAAGCTCAGTACCAAGACTCAGAACACATGCAAGCTATGTGCAACTTAATAAAAATGTCACAGAAAGTGGATGCCAACGGCAGAGCCTTAAGATATCCAGATTGACAGTCCTAAAAGAGCACAAATGTTTTTTTACTTTTCCTTAAGCTTAATTCAATTTAAACTGCCCTCCAATTCTTGATCCCACAACCCTGAGAGAGAAAATTTCTGTGCATTCACCCGATCTGTGCCCCTCATAATTTTATACACCTCTATAAGATCACTCATCAGTCTCGTGCTCCAAGGAATAAAGTCACAGCCTGCCCAACATCTCCTTATAATGTAACTGTCTCTTGAGACCTGGCAACATCCTCATTAATCTTTTTGGCAGACTTTCCAGCTTAATGGCATCTTTTCTATAGCAGAGTGACCAAAAGTGAAAACAATACTCCAAAAAGCGGCCTCACCAATGTCTTGTACAACTACAATGTAATGTGCCAACCTTTACACTCAGTGCCTTTATTGATAAACGCGAGCCCAGCATACAACATTTGTCAGTTTTTTGGGGGATTTCGGATATTCATATGATAGAGGTGATAACATCCTCATAAATGTAAATTACGGTATAATGATAGTGGATCCGGTGCTGGGGCTATCAGAGTGCAGACAGGATCTGCTCTGTTCAAGATTCTAAGTTTTAAAAATAACTAGACCAAGTGGGCCCGTCCCGTCAACGCGCGGTTGTGAGGGGAGGGGGCGGCCTGTGGCATCACACACACACTAACTAACCTCTCTCACACACACACTAACCACCCCCACACACACACACTAACCACCACAATTGATATTATATTAATATTATTAATTCACTCATTTTACCCCATGCCCCGCCTTATCCACTCACGCATAGCCCCCCAACTCACAGGCATGGCTAGAGAGGTAGGGAGATAGAGTGAGAGGGAAAAAGAGGCACAGAGAAGGACACAGACGCACAGAGAGGGACACAGAGAGGGACACAGAGAGGGGCACAGAGAGGGACACGAAGGCACAGGGAGGGACACAGGGAGGGGCACAGGGACACGGAGGCACAGAGAGGCACACCGAGAGAGACACAGAGAGGGATACAGAGAGGGACACGGAGAAATAGAGAGGGACACAGAGGCACAGAGATGGACACAGAGGCACAGAGAGGGACACAGAGGCACAGAGAGGGGCACAGAGGCACAGAGAGGGGCACAGAGAGGGTCACAGAGAGGAACACAGAGAGGGGAAAGGTGTAGCAACAATTATCGGGGTGTATTATAGACCGCCTAATGGGGAGCGAGAATTGGAAGAGCAAATATGTAAGGAGATAGCAGATATTAGTAGTAAGCACAAGGTAGCGATTGTGGGAGATTTCAATTTTCCACACATAGACTGGGAAACACACTCTGTAAAAGGGCTGGATGGTTTGGAGTTTGTAAAATGTGTGCAGGATAGTTTTTTGCAGCAATACATAGAGGTACCTACTAGAGAAGGGGCAGTGCTGGACCTCCTGTTAGGAAATGAGACAGGTCAGGTGACGGAGGTATGTGTTGGGGAGCACTTCGGGTCCAGTGATCACAATGCCATTAGTTTCAATATAATTATGGAGGTCAGAACAGGACCAAGGGTTGAGATTTTTTGATTGGAGAAAGGCTAACTTTGAGGAGATGCGAAAGGATTTAAAAGGAGTGAATTGGGACATTTTGTTTTATGGGAAGGATGTAGTAGAGAAATGGAGGACATTTAAAGGTGACATTTTAAGAGTACAGAATATTTATGTCCCTGTTCGGTTGAAAGGAAAGAGTAATAATTGGAAAGAGCCATGGTTTTCAAGGGAAATTGGACACTTGGTTCTGAAAAAGAGAGAGATCTACAATAAATATAGGCAGCATGGAGTAAATGAGGTGCTTGAGGAGTATAAAGAATGTAAAAAGAATCTTATGAAAGACATTAGAAAAGCTAAAAGATGAGGTTGCTTTGGCAAGTAAGGTGAAAGTAAATCCAAAGGGTTTCTACAGCTATATTAATAGCAAAAGGATAACCAGGGATAAAATTGGTCCATTAGAGAGTCAGAGTGGACAGCTATGTGCAGAGCCAAAAGAGATGGGGGAGATATTGAACAATTTATTTTCTTCGGTATTCACCAAGGAGAAGGATATTGAATTATGTGAGGTAAGGGAAACAAGTAGAGTAGCTATGGAAACTATGAGGATCAAAGAAGGAAGTACTGACACTTTTGAAAAATATAAAAGTGGATAAGTCTCCAGGTCCTGACAGGATATTCCCTAGGACGTTGAGGGAAGTTAGTGTAGAAATAGCAGGGGCTATGACAGAAATATTTCAAATGTCTTTAGAAACGGGAATGGTGCCGGAGGATTGGTGTATTGCGCATGTTGTTCCATTGTTTAAAAAGGGTTCTAAGAGTAAACCAAGCAATTATAGACCTGTTAGTTTGACGTCAGTGGTGGGCAAATTAATGGAAAGGATACTTAGAGATAATATATATAACCATCTGGATAAACAGGGTCTGATTAGGAACAGTCAACATGGATTTGTGCCTGGAAAGTCATGTTTGACTAATCTTCTTGAATTTTTTGAAGAGGTTACTAGGGAAATTGATGATGGTAAAGCGGTGGATGTTGTCTATATGGACTTCAGTAAGGTCTTGACAAGGTTCCACATGGAAGGTTGGTTAAGAAGGTTCAATTGTTGGGTATTAATAGTGGAGTAGCAAGATGGATTCAACAGTGGCTGAATGGAAGATTCCAGAGAGTAATGGTGGATAACTGTTTGTCAGGTTGGAGGCAGGTGACTAGTGGGGTGCCTCAGGGATCTGTGTTGGGTCCACTGTTGTTTGTCATATACATCAATGATTTGGATGATGGTGTGGTAAATTGGATTAGTAAGTATGCAGATGATACTATGATAGGTGGTGTTGTGGATAACGAAGTAGATTTTCAAAGTCTACAGAGAGATTAAGGCCATTTGGAAGAGTGGGCTGAAAGATGGCAGATGGAGTTTAATGCTGATAAATGTGAGTTGCTACATCTTGGTAGGACAAATCAAAATAGGACGTACATGGTAAATGGTAGCGAATTGAGGAATGCAGTAGAATAGAGGGATCTAGGAATAACTGTGCATAGTTCCCTGAAGGTGGAATCTCATGTAGATAGGGTGGTAAAGAAAGCTTTTGGTGTGCTGGCCTTTATAAATCAGAGCATTGAGTATAAAAGTTGGGATGTAATGTTAAAATTGTACAAGGCATTGGTGAGGCCAATTCTGGAATATGGTGTACAATTCTGGTCGCCAAATTATAGGAAAGATGTCAACAAAATAGAGAGAGTACAGAGGAGATTTACTAGAATGTTGCCTGGGTTTCAGCACCTAAGTTACAGAGAAAGATTGAACAAGATAGGTCTTTATTCTTTGGAGTGCAGAAGGTTAAGGGGGGACTTGATAGAGTCCTTTAAAATTATGAGAGGGATAGACAGAGTTGACGTGGATAAGCTTTTTCCATTGAGAGTAGGGAAGATTCAAACAAGAGGACATAATTTGAGAATTAAGGGACAAAAGTTTAGGGGTAACATGAGGGGGAACTTCTTTACTCAGAGAGTGGTAGCGGTGTAGAATGAGCTTCCAGTGGAAGTGGTGGAGGCAGTTCGATTTTATAATTTAAAAATAAATTGGATAGGTATATGGACGGGAAAGGAATGGAGGGTTATGGTCTGAGTGCAGGTAGATGGGACTAGGTGAGAGTAAGTGTTCGGCATGGACTAGAAGGGCCAAGCTGGCCTGTTTCCGTGCTGTAATTGTTATATGGTATATGGTTATAGGGACACAGAGGCACAGAGAGGGACACAGAGAGGGACGCAGAGAGGGACACAGAGAGGGACACAGAGAGGGACATAGAGGCACAGAGAGGGGCACAAAGAGGGACACAGAGACAGGGAGCTTGCTGCCTTTTGGAGCTGGGGTTTCCGATTTGCGATGTCTTTTGAGCGGGCGGCCTTGTCAAAAGCAGCGGAGGGCCGGCCAATCATGGCTTCCACGATGGGAAAGCCCACCCACCTGCATGACAGATTATCAGGCGGGGAGACGGAGAGGAGGTCGTCCCCCATGACAGCCAGGTGGGATGGGGATCACCAGCGAGGAAAAGGCATCACGATTCCCCGTGTCACTGCGATCAATGGAGGAATTGCAGGTCTCCATAGACGGCCCAGAGGAAGTAATGGCCGCCAGGGCCACCTTCCCATCGCGCTGCACCGTGATAACGATAACGATGCACGATAACGGCCGCCGCCATGTTCTAGAACCCGAGCCGAAGTGCAAGCGTACTTCATGTTGAGCTATCAGGCTGTGGGTGGGGCTGAGCGCTGCGCTGTGGACGGCCAGGCATGTGCTAGTCGACAACACAGCGAATCGGGAGGCGACAACATACTGTGAGTCGGGGTTAACGTAACTTGTCAGCTGCTTTAATCCAGAGCCGGGGGGGGGGGGGGGGGGGGGGGGGGGAGAGCCATTGTAACGTCATCCAGCTTGTTAGATTTTAAAAAGATGTCAGATTATAAAGTCGGGGGGGGGGAGGGGTGGGTGTGGGGGGGGGGTGGTTAACGTAACTCGTCAGCTCTTTTAATCCAGAGCCGGGGGGTAGGGGGGGGGGGGGTTGCTGGGCCACGAACAAAGGCATTGTGACATCATCAGCTCGCTTCAGCAGTTCGATTTGAAAAATGTCAGATTGGTGAACAATTTTAGGGAAAAAAACTGGGAAATAATAAATCAAATTTACAGATGAGGGGATTTTTGAAATCATGAGGTAAATCTCTACCGGAATATCTAAAAATTTCACCGGTACCGCGTCGGGTTTTCGAGGAGATCTGAATCGCATACGAAATCTCACACACACACACACACACACACAGTTTTATATTATATCTGATATGATTATTTTCATCAAAATAAAAACAGAAGATGTTGGAAATGGTCAAAAGGGCAAGCAAATTCAGTGGAGAATGAAATAGGAGTCAATGACATTTCATTATCTGTTTCTTTATCCTAGCACCTGCTTTTCTTCTGGATTGTTGTTAAAAATCTCAATTTTACAGTCAGATGGAGTAAAAGCTTCAGCAGAGTTTAGAGTTTTAGAGTTTAAAGTTTAGTTTATTGTCACGTGTACCGAGATATAGTGAAAATCTTTTGTTGCGAGCTAACCAGTCAGCGGAAAGACAACACATGATTACAATCGAGCCATTCAACGTGTACAGATCCATGATAAAGGGAATAACATGAATAACATTTAGTGCCTGATCAAGCCAGTAAAATCCACAAAGATAGTCCGAGGATCGCCAATCAGGTAGATAGTAGTTCAGCACTACTCTCTAGTTGTAGAAGGATGGTTCAGTTGCCAGATAACAGCTGGGAAGAAATTGTCCCTGAATCTGGAGGTAGACAAAAATGCTGGAGAAACTCAGCGGGTGAGGCAGTATCTATGGAGCGAAGGAAATAGGCAAAGTTTCGGGTTGCGACCCTTCTTTGGAATCTGGAGGTGTGCGTTTTCACACCTATAACTTTTGCCCGATGGGAGAGGGGAGAAGAGGGGGTGGCCAGGGTGCGACTCATCCTTGATTATGCTGCTAGCCTTGCTGAGGCAGTATGAAGTTTAAATGGAGTCAATGGAAGAAAGGTTGGTTTGAGTGATGGTCTGGGCTGCGTCTACAATTTTCTGTAATTTCTGGCTGTCTTGGATGGAGATGTTCCCAAATCATACTGTAGGTAGACACAACATGCTGGAGTAACTCCGTGTGACAGGCAGCATCTCTGAAGAGAAGGAATCCCAAACCATGCTGTGATGCATCCCAATAAAATGCTTTCTATGGCATATCAGTAGATGTTGGTGGTTGGCACTAGGAACTGCAGATGCTGGAATCTGTAGCAAAAGACAAAGTACTGGAGTAACTCAGTGGGTCAGGCAGCAACTCAGCAGGTCAGGCAGCACCTGTGGAGGACGTGGATTCTTGCCCTCCACAGATGTTGCCTGACTGCCTGAGTTTCTCCAGCACTGTGCGTTTTGAGTAAAAGCATTGCAGGCACAAGTGTCTCCAGATGTTGGAATCTGGAGCAAACAAAAGACAGCAGCTGGAGTCAGGCAGCAACTGTACAGGGAAGTGAAGAGTATCAGGTTGAGAAGGTTCACCTTGGCTGAAAGTCTAGAGGGGAAGTAGCCAGTATTATGAGGTGTGGTGAGGGGTGGAGCAAGGGATAGGTGAACATAGGTGTGGCGGGGATGATTGGCAGATAATGGTCAAGTAGGTGAGGGATGGATGGAGATAACAAAGGCTGTGTTATTATAAGTGGAGAATAAAAGGCTGCTGATGTTGGAATATGATGGGAAAGGAAGGCGCAGACTGGAACTGAATGGGCGGTGGTGGCAGATGGGAACCACAGGCAGGGACGATGGGTGAGCAATAGAGGGAGACCATAGAGCAATAGAGGGGGTCCATTGGGATATAAGTGGTGGAAGGGGGTTAATGAAGCAGGGTGATAGAGAGATGGGGGTAAGGTGTGAAGAAGACATTGTGCGAGGGACCAGTGAATACGGGAGGAGCAAGAAAGGGACAGGTGAGGTGCGGACTATGAAATTGAATTCAATGTTCAAACGGAAATCTCCTTTTTCAAGAAATGTGGCTTTAAAGTACCCAGCACATAATTCTGAGCCTAAAGAAGGGCCCCGACCTGAAACGTCACCTAACTATACTCTCCAGAGATGTAGCCTGACTGGTTGAGTTACTCCAGCACTTAGTGTCTTTTTTTGTAACCCAGCATATGCAACTCCTTGTATCCACATCATTCTTCACCATTTTCTCCAGCTACATTGCGATACCACTATGAGTCATTCCTTCCACTCCATATCTGCTTTCCGCCACTCTCTCCATGACTACCTGGTTCAGTCAACTCCTTCCCATCCTCCCCCCCAGTCATTTTTCCGAACAACTGCAGGAGTTGTAACACATGTCCCTACATCTTCCCCCTCATCTCCATCCAGGAATGAAAACAAGCCTTCCACGTGAGACAGGGGTTCACTTGCACCTCCAGCAACTCAACTGTTGCTTGCGGTAACCTCAAAGTGGCCTCCTCTACATCACCGAGACCAAATGCAGACTAGGCAACCACTTTGTCGAGCACCTGTGCTCTGTCCGCTATTGCCATCTGGATCTCCCAGTTGCCAGTGATTTTAATTCCCCGTACCATTCTCGCACCAACCTATCTGTCCTCAGCCTCCTCTACTACCAGGGTAAGGACAAATGCAAACTATAAAAATAGGACCTCACATTAGAACAGTACCGCACAAGAACAGGCCCTTACGCCCACTCTGCTGAGTTACTCCAGCTGCTCTCCCTTTTTGTTAGCTGGAGTTAAAGCTTTCCTTCCTCCCTCTCCATAAAAGGAGCAATTGCAATCTGATCCGCATCCCCACAATATTCCACGCCCAGTAGCAACTAGCAATGATGGATTATCCCGAGTGTCAATGCAAGGTACAAGACCCAATATTGTTATCTTCACATGGTATGGTGGCTGTACTCAACACCGGCATTCTGAGATGAACAATTAGGTACGGTCTGAAGAATATTTCCCCTTGATTTCAGGATGTTGATCCCGTGCAATCTCATTACACAGGGCCCTTTCTGCCCCAAATAGTTCTGAGGCCAATCTATGCCAAGTACGTGGACGGACAGTGGCAGGAATGTAGAAAATATCATCAATATTTTCAGTAAATTCATTTGTAGATCCAACATTGGCTGAAAACAAGTAATATGCATTGCAATAGTGACATTTTTGTCCATTTATTCAATTTTGTTCTGCCTGCTGCAAGTCCTTCTTAATATCCTTGCAAAGAAAGCCGTAAAATCTGCATTGAATATCAAAGAAACTATATATTTTTTGACAGCTGTTGTAGTCTGGTCTTTGCACTGTCAGAATTCACAACATGAGCCCATTCAAGCATGTCTGCAGCAGGAGCATGGCTGGCAATATCAAGTATATTTCATCTCACATCGTGGAAGTCCATGGTCATGAGTCTTAGAATTGCATTAATTATAATTTTCTTGTCAATTCTAGGTGATTTTAATTAAATAATTCAGAGCATTTTGACAACATTATTTTTTCTCTCTTTCATATTACTTGAGATCAAATACTGACATAATTTCATCACTATTTCTTAACCTGTACCAAAACATACAGAAGCATGGAGGTACATACAGTAACATTGCAGGTACTCCAGGAATAATGTCACTGGCAGACCTATTTAAAATACATAATTATTGACAAGTAAACATCAAGAAACATATTAACATTGAAGCGCTTTCCTATTCTCCTACATTTAAGGCATAAAAAATAAAATGTTGGCACTGCACAAAAGACTGGTCTTTTACTAGCTTTTATGTCATCATCATGAAAGACAAGCTGGTACCACCATGTTCATGGAACAACAGTTATGAGATTATACATTTAATAAAATTCACAGAGATTGCTTTGATCAAACATTACACAAATATGAAATTACCATGCCTTTGCACATTAATCAATGGCCATACTTGCTGCGGTTGGCGGAATGGTCTGCAAAAGTTTAATTTAACAATAATTTTCTGTTTGAAAAAATGATTAACTTCCTTTGTCTCTACCCTTAATTTATTGGCCAATACCAGTCAAACTCGATCTAGAACTGGGAGGTCTAAACATGCCATTTATCATTTACATGTCTTTCACAAACACATCAGGTTTAGCTAATTTACATTTTATTGAAACATTTGTGATGCCTTTGGTTGAAACAACAATGTCTAAAGGTATATTTTCCAAATTATTCTACAGAAAGAACTAATGTACAATGACATTTATATTGTAACACTAATCAAAGTGTTTTGGTGTATTATTGTCACATGTACCAAGGTACAGTGTAAAGCTTTGTTTTGCATACTATCCAATCAAATCAGGTAATACCATACATAAATACAATCAAGTCAAACTCAAGTACAATAGATTGGGTAATGGGAATGATACATCTACCAAATTAATTTTAATTAACCTGACTGATAATAAATTAATTACTGCAATTCATAATACTGTAAAATTTAGACTAAATTCAATATAATTCATTTCATTGTTTAACATAACCCTGATTTCAGTTCATAGGGAAGATGGAGGTGTATATGACTCATTACATGAAACGTAGGTGATGCTGATTGATAATTGTCTTTTTAAAATGTTACTTTTAAGGTTCTATTATTTTAAGCTCACTGAAACACTACAAATGTAACGTCTGTTACAATCACCAACAAAACTAGTTTCTCCCACAGCATATCATACGTGGGACTGCTTTCTTTATTTATTATTTAAGACACAATGGCAACACTTGCACAAGCATCTATCCCTAAAGTAGAAACAAAGGGCTTTGCACATAAATAACATGAAGTTAAAATGAGCGTAGAGCCAGTATATATTACAGTTTAGCTAGAGGGAAATACAAAAGGAAAAGCCCTGAAGACAAGATCAAATCAAATGGCGTGAACATTTTAAATCGCATCTTCCTTAATAAATTCGACACTATTTTTTACACAAATGGAGTTTCCAATGATTATTGGTGCTGATGTCATTTATTGAGCCACCGGAGCAGGTTTTCGTGTTATTGTTCATGTGTGTATAACAGATCGTAGACTAGGAATAGGCCACTTAGCCCTGTGACCTGCTCTGCCATTCTGTGGAATCATGGCTGAGCAGTGATTGAATTTCATATATCAGCCTCTGCCCCTCATCCAAAAGTTATTTTGAGTTACAAGTATCTACATATCTTGGATTTAAAAGTACCAATTGACATATCATAAGTTGTTTCTTTTGGAAGATTACAATGATTTACCAGTTTGTCACAACATTACCTAACCACAACACTGAAAGGCCAGGGTTTAAATTTTAGATTATACCTCTAAATTTCCAAAGCCCACCAAAAACATCTACTTACATTTCCCCTTAATATGCTAGAGTCGTCATTTTACAACTAACTACATTTTGGAGAATACAACCATAGTTTACATGATTTCACTTTATAAATTAACCCTTGACGCCAGATATTCCAGATTGCATCTCTTTCTAAGGTGTGGTGCCCAAATCTGATCACAGTACACCAACAAGGTCTAACTAGTGGTTTCTAAAACTATAACTGAACTCCTTCCCCATAGTAATCTTCAGTGGACCATAACTATTCACCATGTTTACAAACAACTTAGGTAATTAAATAAACTTATGCCAAACCAAAAGTCATAGCCTGCCAATCTGTGTACCTACATATTTATACAATACAATCAGTTTTATTCGTCACATTGCACATAAAGTGCAAGTGAAATGAATTTGCCAGCAGCGGTACAATGATAAAGAACACACAAAAAACACACTTAAAATTTAACACAAACATCCACCACAGCATTCTTCACTGTGGTGGAAGGCACAAAATTTGGCCAGTCCTCCTCCATTTCCCCCCGTGGTCAGGAACTCAACCCTCCGCAGCCGTCGCTGCGGGCGTCCAGATGTACAGACAGGTAAAAGTCCAGATAAGTCCAGAATCGGCTCTTCCCCACCGGAGACCGTGGCTTCAGGTTGGTGTAGGCCGCAGGCCGGCGGTCGAAGATTTAAAGTCCCCGCCGCACCGCAGCCAGAAGCACCGCAGACCGCAGGGCCGGCGGTCGAAGCGCCCCTCCAGGGGTGCTGGTAAGTCCTCGCCGCGCCGGCGGTAAAGGTAGGCCGTGGGCCGACGGTCAGATCTTCTTCTCCTCCCGGGTCCCCACAAGGGATCCCAGGATGCGGATGCCGTGCCAGCTGGAGCTCTACAGACCGTGGCTTCAGGCTGCCGCGGGCCAGCAAATGGAGCGCTCCCCTCTGGCGAGCCCCGGCGAGGGCTCGCCCGCTCCACGCCGAGAGTCCGCGCTGCGCCTGCCGCTGAAGCCCCGGGCGCGTCTCCGGGAAAGGCCGGCTGATCCTCGATGATAGGCCACGGGGGAGGCGACCTGGAAAAAGTCACCTCTCCGTGGAGGAGGCGACCAAAACAGATTCCCCCTTACCCCCCCCACACCACCCCCCACACAAGACACACAAAGAAACATTAAAAACATACATTAAAACACATTAAAAAAAAATTAAAAGTTGAAAAAACTAACACGCTGCTGACAGGGCTGCCTGCTTGCAGCGCCCCCACCGACCTATGCTTCCCAATCAACATATTAACCAGCTCATTTGTCTTCAATTCCATAACTTTTGCCACCAATCTCATTCAAAGGATTTTCTTAAATGCATTCCGGAGGTTCACGTAAATAACATATTTACACATCTTTTTATCAATGATGTTAAACACCTGTGAAAAAAACTCATCCAGCTTTCTTAAATATGACCTTCTCTTCACAAATCTATTTTACATTACTGATCATCCAAAACAATTTGTACACTTTGCCCTTAATTTTAATTTTAGACATGTAATTTCACCAAAACCTATGCTATTAAAGCTGTTAGGCTTTAATTCCCTGTTGTATCATTCTTACCTTTAAAAAGCAGATTGATATATCCATTTTTCAATTTTAACAGAATAGTTCAAGTTCCAGTTCAAGTTCATATTTATTGTCACATGCACCAATTGGTACAGTGAAATTTGAGTTACCATGCAGCCATACGAATAAAAATAACACATTATACAATAGAGTTTAACATAAACATTCACCACTGTGGAATCAACATTCCTCACTGTGATGGAAGGCAATAAAGTTTAGTCATCTTCCTCTTTGTTCACCCGTGGTCGGGCCCTTTGAATTATCCGCAGTCGCCGCTACAGACGGCCCGATGTACAGGCCCTCTCGCCGGGATGATCGGAACTCCGGCGTCGGAACGAAAGAAAATACTCTGCGGGTTAGAGTTTCCGAATCGGCGGCTTCTTACCAGAGACCGCGGCTTCCGAAGTCCACAGGTTCTGCTAGACAGAGCTCCAACACTGGCAATCCCAGGCCTCCGCGATGTTAAAGTCAGCGCCCGTGGCTAGAAGCTCCACAAACCACAGCTCCATGATGTTAAAGTCAGAGGGCCCAACACTCCGGAGCTCCAACACTGACAACTCCCGGCAAGGGATCGCCCCACTCCGCGATGGTAATTCAGTGCTGCGCCTGCTGCTGAAGCTCTGGGCCAGTCTCCAGTAGGAAAGGCTGCGCCAATCCAGTTGGTAGGCCATGAGGGGGGGGGGGAGGGGGTGATGGGGGGGTGGGCGAAGATGCGACACAGAGAAAAGACGCATCTCTGTCCAGGTAAGTGACTGAGAAACGGTTTCCCCCTATTCTCTCCCACAACCCCCAACATAAGACATACTAAGAAACATTGAAACATACTTTTAGATACACTAAACATAACAAAAAGGGTGAAAGGACTATGATCTGCTGGTGAGACAGCCACTGCGGTGGCGCCACCCGATGGAAGTTCCCATGTCAAGAAAACTGTAAAATTCTTATCTCATTCATCAGAGTTATGAAGTTGTATAGTGTGGAGACAGGCCATACATCAGATTTTATCTACCTTGTTCATGACAACTAAGTTGGCATATTGGGCTAGTTCCATTTTCTTGCATTTACCCCATGATACATCTCTCTCTCTCCTGTTAGGGTCTCCCATGCTGGACAGGTCGAAGGGTAGAGGCGAGACGAAGAGCGATCCACTGGTCAGCACAGGGTTAACAACCCTGTCTCGTAAAACAAATATGTTACGGAAACAGCAACTGAAGGAATCAACACTACTGGGCGTGATGGACTTCCAGGGCTATCGACAGATGCTACGATGATGGTCAATAAGAGAACCAGACAGCATCCCAAGAATAGCCCTGCACTGGACACCGGAAGGGAAAAGGAAAAGAGGGAGACCCAAAACCACCTGGCGTCGAACTGTAGAGGAGTAAATGAAAACAATGGACCTGACCTGGGGTAGCGTCCAGAAGCTAGCCCAGAACAGACAGACCTTCGTTGCTGCCCTACATGCCAGGAGGCATAATAGGCAGTGAATCAAATCAAATCATATCAAAATAAATATATAATATTACCAAAACGCTTATCTTGTTTGTTTGTTTGCAGGTTTTGTACTTTTATTTGCGCAAAAACTGTACACGATGGCGCAACAAATTTGGCCCACCTTACTCACCATTGTCCTGTGGTGTAAATGAAACAAGTTTTGTTCAGATTGATGGTATATTTTAAAAGTTATTAATGTTTAAAACATAAATTAACAAAACAGCACCCTCATCCGTGCATGCGCAGTTGGGGGAGGGTTCCCATGCGCGTCTTTACTGGCATCACAAAGGGCACCCAATGGGTCCTCAGCCGTGCTTGCGCAGTTGGGGCCTTTCCAGAATTCAGATCGCCATCTTTTTTTAACAACGGCGACACGGGTAACTTTACTTTTATTTTATTCTTGCTCCGGGCCCGCGGAGATCCGCCACTTTGGTGCTGAATCTTGCGGCTGCGTCCGCCGGAGGCGGGAGGCGGCCGGCGGCCGGCTCCAGGACCAGGGAGAGGCCACGCCGACGATCCGGGGCCTGGGCGCTGTGGCTGGCTCTGAGGGCGGCAGAGAGGGAAAGGAGCGGCACCCTCGAGATCCTGGGGAGGTGAGGAGGGAGTGTGGGGGGAATTGAGGCAGAGGAGGGGGTAGGGAGGGAGAGGGGGGGAAAAGTGGGGGAGGTGAGGAGGGAAAGTGGGGGAAGAGGGGGAATAGATGGAGGGGAGGTGGGTGGGAGGTAGGGAGTGGGGAATAGAGGGCGAGGAGTGCAGTGGGGGCGGTGAGGAAAGATAGTGTGGGGGGATAGGGTGGGTGAGGAGTGGGGAGATGAGATATAGAGGGATATGAGGGGGGTAGGGGGAGAGGAGTTATGGAGGGAGGGAGTGACTGATGGTAGGGGAAAGGAGAGGGAGGGAGAGGTGAAGGAGGGATTGGGAAGGGGATGAGGAGAGGGGAAGGAAGAGGGAGGGTGAAGAGGAGGGGGAGGGAGTGCTGGGGGATGAGAGGAAATGAGTTGTGCCTGCGCTGTTGGGGGCTATGGGTGTGTGGTGGAATATTGCGCTGGGGAACGGGTTGCATTGGGAGACCAGGACTCCCGTGTGACACTTTAACTCCCCCTCCCATTCCCAATCTGACCTTTCTGTCCTAGACCTCCTCCATTGTCAGAGTGAGGCCCAGCGCAAATTGGAGGAACAGCACCTCATATTTTGTTTGGGCAGCTTACACCTCAGCGGTATGAACATTGACCTCTAACTTCAATTAGCCCTTGCTTTTCCTCTCTCCATCCCCTAGCCCTTCCCAGTTCTCCGACCAGTTCTATCTCTGTACCGCCCATTCCCCTGACATCAGTCTGAAGAAGGGTCTCGACCTGAAACGTCACCCATTCCTTCTCTCCAGTCTCGCTGCATTTTGTGTCAATCTGCTGAAACAAGGTCAGCTCTAAACTGACACAATATGAAGGAAGAAAATTTTGTTCAACAGAGTACAGGCTTTTCAAACAATTCTGAAGAGCTGAAAAACAGGAAGAAACAAAGCATCACTGCTGCCTCGGATGCTCTCATAATTGCAAGCTTCACTTGCTTCACTAGTGCACCCATCTGAGAATAACGTGCAAAAACCATTTTAGTTCCTCTGCTGCTCTAACCACACAAATGAAAAACAACTTATCCAGCTAACTGTTAAGTATGGGCAGAATGGGCAAATAATGGTCAGATAGAAAACAAAATTTATAACTCTAACAAAGCAGCAAATACACAATGTGTATACCATCGTGCACATACAGATCTTTACTTATTGTTTCCTTGCACTTTGACATGGTGAAAGGCTTGGTCAGCAGAGGCAGAAGAAATGGTAGGCTCTTTGGATCCCTGATCTGACAACGAAGAATGAGTTTGGCCAATGTCCTTTTGAGCTTTTGAAAGTACTGCTAAGGACTGCTATGCCTACTCCTACTACCTGTCGTTCAGGATGTTGGGACAGAAACCCGAAGAAGAATCTCGACCTGAAACGTCACCCATTCCTTCTCTGCAGAGATGCTGCCTGTTCCGCTGAGTTACTCCAGCATTTTGTGTCTACCTTCGATTTAAAGCAGCATCTGCAGTTCTTTCCCACACATAGATAAATGCGACAATGTTTTTGCCTTTTTGTAAGTGATTGAACTGCTTCTTTAGTGGATATAAACACCTCCTATGCTCTTTCCATTGACCTCCATGCATGCCTTCTGGGTGTCCCCACTTGCTTCTTCATCCTGTTGCTATGGAACAACTTATCTCTTGGGTTCTCAGCACTCTCAGCAGCATATCAAGAGAAGTGTTGCTTAGAAAGGGAACTGCTTTTGACCTTCTACCATGACACCACTTTGTTCTCTTCCTGAGGTGCAAACTCCAAATGATTACCTTCAAAATGCTTCAATATTAACGTTTGTGATGTCTATTTAAATAGCTGAGGTGAAGTTGCATCATTCACACTGATGCTAAATGATTTGTCAGGAAATCAATGATAGTTGTTGAACCTTTAACATAACCATGGTAAAAATGGCTTACAGGGTTGTGTATGCCATCATACATAGTGAAATCCTCCATCCATGTTACTTGCAAATAAAAAAAGTCTGATGAACCTGTTTTTCTACAAAGAGGGGTGCTACAATGCTATCAGCTGTTAATAATCTACTTAAATAATTTGGATGAAAACGCAGATGGACACTTATTCATGGCTGCTGATAATTCAAAGTTCAGTGGGAAAGTGATCTGTGAGTTGGACCAAACAGATTGCAAGACATACAAATTGACAGGTCAAATAAAAGGTTAAAAAATAGTCAAAGGAATATCACACGGGCACTCTATGGCATGAAAAAATATATAAACAGCTTTTTGTTTAAACAGTGATAAATGAGTGAGTGAGAGAGTGACAATAGACAATAGACAATAGGTGCAGGAGTAGGGCATTCAGTCCTTCGAACCAGCACCGCCATTCAATGTGATCATGGCTGATCATCCCCAATCAGTACCCCGTTCATGCCTTCTCCCCATATCCTCTGACTGCTATTTTAAGAGCCCTATCTAGCTCTCTCTTGAAAGCATCCAGAGAACCTGCCTCCACTGCCCTCTGAGGCAGAGAATTCCACAGACTCACCATTCTCTGTGAGAAAAAGTGTTTCCTCGTCTCCATTCTAAATGGGTTACTCCTTATTATAGCCTGAAGTGTGATAAAGCTTTTAACTCAGCAGTTTGATTGTCAGTGCTTGTTTACCTCATTGTTAAATAAATATATTTTTTACTATCAGATTGATGTCTGCAATTCTTCATTAACACATCACTACAAGATGAATGTCTCTAATGTTATAATCCCTCTCATGCTGAAACACAAAATAGTTGAAGGGAGGTGATATAATCACATTTTCATTCTTTTTCATTTTTGAGTGTTCATGTCCCTCAATTGTTGAACTATTTAAACGTTTGAAAGTTTCACCTCTCAGTAGATAATTAAATAAGACAATCATCACGGTCAATGTGAGACAAAGTCTTTATTCCTATTTGACAATATAAAAAGACGACTTCTTGCACATATTGAGAGAAGGTGCATCACACCAAACAACATTTGTCTAAAAAAGGGCTTCGCAAACATGAAAATCAACAAATGAGGCACGCTAGATTTTTTTTAACAGATTCTATTCATTAACCTCCGCAACAAGCCTAAACTCAGGCAATAAAAGGGACAATGCAATGTGCTAAATGGCAGGTTTTGCGGACGACCATCTTAGAGGAAGCACTTTTCAGAGGACAACACTAGAAAGTGAAACAAAGAGAAGTAAGCAGGATTACAACGGGACATTATTATCAGCTTATTTTCTATGCATGTCTGCTAACATGCAGTAGTGTTCCTGTGGTCGGCTACCCATCAATATAGCTGTCCTGCCACGGCACACTCACCAATTGTGAATTGTAGTAAGCGCAGAGATGGCCTCTTTGCTCTTTCCCACTGTATGTGCCCGAGTTACCTTTGAAACGCTGCAGTGGGACAATTTCCGCCTTGGTTGCACCACTTCTCCATGTACCTAGTGTTATTCCCCCTGTGTCACTGTCCACTAGGTCACCGTCCTGGATGGCTGTTGCTGATCCTGCAGCTGCACCTCTCATTCGGATCAGGTTGTGCAGAACACATGCTGCATATACTATAGTCTCAACATTCTTGGGCTTCTGCTCCATTGTCTTGAGCAAGCATCTAAATCTGTTTGCCAAGATGCCAAAATAATTTTCTATAACCCTCCTACCCCTTGACAGCCTGTAATTGAAGATCCTCTATTCCCTAGTTAGATTCCTCTGTGGATATGGCTTCATAATCCAGGGCCGTAGTGCAAAGGCTTCGTCAGCAACCATCGCATATGGGATGCCCGGGCTGTCTTCTCCTGGCAGAGGTTCTGGATCAGGCATGCCTGCTGTTCCACCTTCCATTTTCTTTCCAAGCCAGGTTTCTTTCCAAATCCAGCCATCACCAACACTTCCAGGTGTGCCCACATCCACATACAGGAAGTTGTAGTTATGATCAACCACCGCCAAGAGTACAATTGAGTGGAATTTCTTGTAATTGAAATCATTTGAGCCACCTCTGGGTGGACAACGAATTGCCACATGCTTGCCATCCAAAGCCCCACATGTGTGAGCAAAGTTCCACCTGTTTTGAAACCCCAGCGCCACTCTCTTCCACGCATCTGGTGTACTGGGGCATTCCATCACTTCAGCTGCATAAAATTTGATGATCGCCTCACAGGTTTCTCGGACAATACTACAGATGGTGTTGGTGGCGACAAGAAAGTTGTAAGATAGACTTTTATAAGAATCGCCTGAGGCCAAGTAGCGGAGGGTGATTGCTATGCGCAACCCTGGTTCCAGTGCCTTTCTCATTACAGTGTCAGTCTTCTTCAGCAGAGGTCCCAAATTATTCTTCAGCTCATTAAAGAGCTCGGGTGGAATTCTGACAAAGTTTGTGAATGCACTTTTATCCTCTTCGCACAGCACATTAAGCAGTTTATCATATTGTCCAAATAGAGGTCTCCGTTGAAAGATGGGCTTCACCCTCTTAATTCTCTTTTTAATTAATCTCACCCTTCTGCCTTCACGCAAGCGTCCTCGATTCACATAGAGGGCTGCTGCATACAGCGCGTCAATGAAAAACACCACCATCCTGTACTCGAAACTACTTAGTACAGGCATGTCTCCAAATGAGCCAATTCAACCAAGGGAGGATATTTATAGTGTGTGAAAAAAAAGTGACATAATTTGTGCCACGTGATGATTTATCAACACTTCACAGTCCACAATGTTCATTCAAGATTTAACGGGAAAGCTCGGGAGACGGACAAGTCACTCGCACAAATAACAGAAATGCCGAGTACCCGTGGGAACTCTTTATCTACCCCCCGTTATATCATGTGATATCATGCTAGACCACGACCACTTCACTCTGGTTACATCTTGCGTCAAGTCGCCCCGTGAGAAAGGCCTATGAATCTTGCAATTTCGTATGTGATAACTGGAACAATAAATTAAATGTGAAGTTGTCTGCAGTGATGGGTAAGAACTCAGAAACATCTAAGGATAAACAATTGGGCATATAAGATCAGAATACAGTTCTCAAATCTTACAAATTCTCAATTTCAGAGGGCAATGAAAGATCAATGGTTGAGAATATTCATGCTGACATTGACAAATTGTTCATACTACGTGAATCAGAGTAAAGGGATAGCATAGGAAAATTAAGTTGAAGTAAAGAATTAGCCATAATCTTATTGGATGGAAGAGAAGGCTCTAATGGCCACCTAGGCTAATTCTATTTTTCAGTTGTAGGAAAGAACTGCAGATGCTGGTTTAAATTGAAGATAGACATAAAATGCTGGAGTAACTCAGCGGGACAGGCAGCATCTCTGGAGAGAAGGAATGGGTGACGTTTCAGGTCGAGACCTTCTTCAGACTGATGACAGGGGAGTGGGCGGCACAGAGATAAAATATAGTCAGAGACAGTAAGACTGGTAGGAGAACTGGAAAGGGGGAGGGGATGGAGATGTATCTAACTTCAAGTAGCCCTTGCTTTCCCTCTCTCTCCATTTTAGAACAAGTCACTTTAGTATGGTTCATACATTTTTCACTATGATGCCAAAACTGGAAGAATATTATATCTGTGCCTGTCCAATCATTTTTTAAGGTGTAACATTACACTTGTGTTCAAAACTGTCAATGTGGAGGCCTAGATAAATGTGCATCTTTTACAAAAGAGTTTTTCCTTTTTCAAAGGATATTTCCTGATGCAGTTACTGGTCTTAGATAGCAAACTCTCCCTTAAACACCCAGTGAGAACCACAGGTATAAAGCAATGTAAATAAATCTCACAAGTACATTGTTTACATCGAGGACAGAAATTATAGTAATTCTGACAAATTATTTAAACCTACTAAACCATCTGCTCATGAGTGGTGGAATAAGTAAAGTTCATATCACCACAGTCAAAAAATGTACAGACTAAGTATAAAAAGAACATTGATCAGGAAGAACTTTTTACACCCAATCTCCTTTTCTGGCTCCATCAACAGAGTCTTGGCAATTCAATTTTTACGACCTATCGTTTTAATTAAATATGCCCCAAAATATTGCTAGGAGGCTTATCTAACAAAACTTCATAGCTGGTGGTGAACCAGACCTTAACTATTTTAAATTAGTTTCTAAGCCATTAATTTTGGAACTAACCTCATTGTATTTCACTGCATGCAATGTTAAGAATAAATTTATAGCAATGATAAAAAAGACATCTCACAAAAATACACGGCGTACTTGTGATATAGTCACCTCTACAAGAAATATTGCAGGGTTTATTTTGTGATGTTATAAAATCTTGGTACATTGTATTTCTTATCAAATATTAAACCCCTCTGCACCTAATTCTACGATTCCAACATAGATCTAAATTCTGATGTCTGTCTCAGTCATTGATGCGTACAGAAACCTAAAGGCAGCTGAGGGGATATTGCACTGATATGCTGTTTCTATGGCCCCTGAGGTTTCCTTTCATGCTAATCATATTTTACTTTCAGAATGAGCAAGGTATCATTTGACAGCTCTGCCCAAGACATTACTTATCCAGGCAGATAAACACCCTAGAAGATTCCTGACATGCACAATCCATGACCTCAAATGTATCAGACTGTCAACCGTTACAAAGAAAAGGATGCAGTTAAAATGGCTAAAACTCTTTTAGTGTATGTTGTTCATGTGTATGTAACGTGTATGTGTTAGGGTTAATGCCATTACCATTATAATTGAAATTATTTTCTCAGTGAGGATTGATGGTGCTGGAATATATCATAACATTTGTTTTGTGTGTATAGACAAAAAAGATAAAATCAATTTTAATGACACTTGCAAAGTATGCACTTAAAGATTATGTGCCCATTCTGCTTGGAAAACTTAATTCATGCTGAATAGATATTCCCACTTTCTTTAACAGAATGTTGCAAATGTGCCAGTCTCAGCAATTTATAGGTACTCCCCCTTCCTGCTCTTATATGAATGATATTAACATTTAGAATAAGAAATGAGATTTGCGAGGGTATACTGTATTTTCCTCTGCCCTGCTGCTCGAAAAGGAGTAGTCAGAGGGTGATGTGATCTCTGATATCAAAACTGCTTTGACTGTACCACTGGTAGATTTCATGGCAATATAACAAACTAAGCAAGTGGCTCTGAGCAGGTTTAAAGTTTTAGTGATAGTTCTTTGTCACCAGCATCAATTCCTCTGAATATAAATTTTGAATGACCCAATAAGGCTGAACTTAAAAATGCCTGATAAATTGTTCTGTTTCCTAACCCAAATAGGTCTCCAACTGTTCCGATGCAGCCAGAGAATCATTTGACCAGCCACAAACAAGATTATTCTGGCGAGCTCTTTGTTTCTGCCTGCATTTGCCCTACTGAATTGAACTCCAACATTGAACTCTATCATAGAAACATAGAAACATAGAAATTATGTGCAGGAGTAGGCCATTCGGCCCTTCGAGCCTGCACCGCCATTCAATATGATCATGGCTGATCATCCAACTCATGTTTCCCTTTGTCCAATCTCTTTCCACCTACATCCAGGACAGCTAGCATGTCCTCCACTCATCCAATTATCTGGCATTCACCATTTCATCTTACGGAGGAGGCGCTGTCCTGAACGGCTGCCTGTCCTGCAGCTGTCCGTTTTTTTCCCTTCTTTTTTTATTATTTTTAGTTTGTTAAGTGTACAGTCAGGGGGTCTAAATCTTTTATGTGTGGGGGGTGGTGGGGGGGAAGGGGGAAACTGCTTTTCTAAGTCCCTACCTGGTCGGAGGGGTTGCCTTCCTCCGAGCAGCGTCTTCGACCTGTCCTCGTGGCCTACCAGCGGGTCCTGGAGCGACGTTTCCCTGAGGGGACCTGGCCAGAACATCGGCGTTGGCGGCGGCGCAGAACATCGGCTTTGGCGGCGGCGCAGCGCTGGAGCGCTGTCGTGGAGCGGGCGATGCCTTTCCTGGGTCGCCGCGCTGGGACTCCAGTATGCTTGGTACCGCCGAGGAAAACATCGTGGAGCCGCGGTTCTGCGGAGCGGCCAGCTGCGACGTTGAACTTACATCTCGCCGAGATCACCAGTGTGCGGAGCTCCGTCTGGCGTGGTCTGTTGGCTTGGAAGCCGCAGGCTCCGGTGGGAAGGCGGCCGTTCCTGGCACCCCAAGCCGCTGGGGGTTCTCCCGACGCCGGAGTACCATCACCCGGCGAGAACATCGGGCGCCGTGGCGGCGACTGTGGAGGCCTCAATAGGCCCGACTATGGGTGGACAAGAGGATGGGGACTGGACTTTGTGCCTTCCCCCACAGTGGGAATCACTGTGGGGGGATGTTTTTATGTTTTGGTGTTGAATTTCTTTATGAATACTGTGTTGTATTTTTATTAGTGTGCTGCAAGGACATCAGAATTTCCCCTGAATAAGGGGATTAATAAAGTCTATCAATCAATCAATCAATCTTCACTAGGGATACACCTTCATTCCCCATTAGAAAGACGTTAAAGCTCTCCGCTTCTTTCTGCAACAGAGATGGAACCAGTTCCCCTCCACCAACACTCTCATCTGCCGGTTTGAACTCATCTCTCAACTTTATCTACTGATGAACAACTTCTCTTTTGACTTTCCTAACTTCCTACAAATCAACTTGTAACTATGGGCTCTAGCTATGCCTGTCTTTTCGCTGGCTACATAGCACAGTCCCTATTCCAATATTTCTCAAGAACCGGTTCCCCAATTCTTTTGCTGTTACATTGACAACTTGCACTTGTGCAGAACTCATCAATTTTATCACCTTTGCTACAAACTTCACTTGGACCATTTCAAAGACTCAGTCATAGAGGACAGAAACAGTCACTTCCGCCCAACTCTTCCGGTCTTTTGACCATGGTGCTCCAACTTAGTTGCTCCCATTTCCTTGCATTTGGCCCATATCCCTTTAAATCTTTCCTATCCATGTACCACTCTCAATGTTTTTTTAATTGCTGTTATTGTACTTGCCTCAAATAGTTTCTGTGGCAGCTTGTTCCAGTTACCCGCCACCTTCTGTGTGAAAAAGTTGTCCATCACATTCTTATTAAATCTTTCCCCTCTGACCTTAAACCTATGCCATCTAGTTCTTGATTCCCCTACCCAGGGCAAAGACTCTTGCGCATTCATCCTATCTATTCCCCTCTTGATTTTATATACCTTCAATAGATCATCCGTTGCCTCTTTCAATCCAAGGAATAAAGTCCATGTCTGTCCAACCTCACCCTGTAGCTCAGGCACTTGAGTTCCGGCAACATTGACTTACAGTGCCCTCCATAATGTTTGGGACAAAGACCTATCAATTTAGTATTCAAAAGGGAACTGCAGATGCTGGAATATCGAAGGTACACAAAATTGCTGGGGAAACTCAGCGGGTGCAGCAGCATCTATGGAGCGAAGGAAATAGGCGACGTTTCGGGCCGAAACCCTTCTTCAGACTGATAGGGGGTGGGGAAAGAAAGAAGGACAAAGGGAGGAGGAGGAGGAGCCCGTGGGCGGGCGGATGGGAGGGTGGGAGGAGACAGCTAGAGGGTGAAGGAAGGGGAGGAGACAGCACGGGCTAGCCAAATTGGGAGAATTCAATGTTGATGCCATAGGGACGCAAGGACCCCAGACGGAATATGAGGTGCTGTTCCTCCAATTTCCGCTGTTGCTCACTCTGGCAATGGAGGAGACCCAGGACAGAGAGGTCGGATTGGGAATGGGAGGGGGAGTTGAAGTGCTGAGCCACCGGGAGGTCAGGTAGGTTATTGCGGACTGAGCGGAGGTGTTCGGCGAAACGGTCGCCCAACCTACGCTTGGTCTCACCGATGTAAATCAGCTGACATCTAGAGCAGCGGATGCAGTAGATGAGGTTGGAGGAGATACAGGTGAACCTTTGTCGCACCTGGAACGACTGCTTGGGACCTTGAATGGAGTCGAGGGGGGAGGTGAAGGGACAGGTGTTGCATTTCTTGCGGTTGCAACGGAAAGTGCCCGGGGAGGGGGTGGTGCGGGAGGGAAGGGAAGAATTGACGAGGGAGTTGCGGAGGGAGCGGTCTTTGCGGAAGGCAGACATGGGGGGAGATGGGAAGATGTGGCGAGTGGTGGGGTCACGTTGGAGGTGGCGGAAATGGCGGAGGATTATGTGTTGTATTTGCCGGCTGGTGGGGTGAAAGGTGAGGACCAGAGGGACTCAATTAGTATTTGTCTCTGTGTTCCACAGTTTGATATTTGTAATAGAAAGAAATCACATGTGGTTAAAGTGCACATCGTTAGATTTAAATAAAGGCCATTTTTATACATTTTGGTTTTACCAGCATTGCTGGTAAATTACAGCAGTGTTGAAACATAGTCCCTCCATTTCAGGGCACCATAATGTTTGGGACACAGCAATGTCATGTAAATGAAAGTAATCATGCTTAGTATTTTGTTGCATATCTTTTGCACGCGATGACTGCTTGAAGTCTGCGATTTATGGACCACCAGTTGCTGGGTGTCTTCTCTGGTGATGCTCTGCCAGGCCTGTATTGCAACAATCTTTAGCTTATGCTTGTTTTGGGGGCTAGTCCCCTTCAGTTTTCTCCAGCATACAAAAGGCATGCTCAATGGGGTTCAGATTAGGTGATTGACTTAGCCACTCCAGAATTGACCATCTTTAGCTTTGAAAATCTCCTTTGTTGCTTTTGCAGTATGTTTGGGATCATTGTCTTGCTGTAGAATGAACCGCCGGCCAATGAGTTTTGAGGCATTTGTTTGAACTTGAGCAGATAGGATGTGTCTATACACTTCAGAATTCATTATGCTACTACCATCAACACTTGTATCATCAATGACGATAAGTGAGCCAGTACCTTCAGCAGCCATACATGCCCAGGCCATAACTCCCCCACCACCATGTTTCACAGATGAGGTGGTATGCTTTGGATCTTGGGCAGTTCCTTCTCTCCTCCATACTTTGTTCTTGCAATCATTCTGATATAAGTTAATCTTTGTCTCATTTGTCCACAAGACCTTTTTCCAGAATTGTGGTTGCTCTTTTAAGTAGTTCTTGGCAAACTGTAACCTGACCATTCTATTTTTGCAGCTAACCAGTGGTTTGCATCTTGCAGTGTAGCCTCTGTATTTCTGTTCATGAAGTCTTCTGCAGACTGTGGTCATTGACAAATTCACACCTGACTCCTGAAGAGTGTTTCTAATCTGTCGTCAGGTGTTTGGGGATTTTTCTTTATTATAGAGAGAATTCTTGGGTTGTCAGCTGTGGAGGTCTTTCTTGGCCTACCAGTCCGTTTGTGATTTGTAAGCTCACCAGTGCTCTCTTTCTTCTTAATGATGTTCCAACCAGTTCATTTTGGTAAACCTAAGGTTTGGCTGATGTCTCTAAGTTTTATTTTTGTTTCTCAGGCTTATATTTTCATTAGCACAACTTTGGTCCTCATGTTGATAAACAGCAATACAAGTTTCCTAAGGTGATGGAAAGACTGGAGGAAAGACTAGGTGCTGAGAGTTCTTATACCTGCATTAAGGAGGCAATTAAACACACCTGAGCAATTACAAATACCTGTGAAGCTATGTGTCCCAAACATTATTGAAATGGTGGGACTATGTATAAACACAGCGGTAATTTCTACATGGTGAAACCAAAATGTGTAAAAATGACCTTTAATAAAATCTGACAATGTGCACTTTAACCACATGTGATTTTTTTCTATTACAAATCTCAAATTGCGGATTACAGAGGCAAATAAATAATGATGCGTCTTTGTCCCAAACAATATGGAGGGCACTGTAAATCCTCTTGACAAGCACTCTTTCCAGCTTAATGGCATCTTTTATAGAGCACAGTGACTAAAACTAAACACAACTCTCCAAACCATAAATAAACAAAATGAATTATTTCCAAACTGCTTCCAATGCAAGCGCACCTCTCCTGTGCAAAGTACTTCAAGTTCTCACCAACACCCAACAAGACAGTTATAGCATGAAATTAGGTGGTTAATCTAGTTGGGCCCAAACTCGCTCAATTTAAGACCAATCACTCTTGTCCCATCCACTGTCCTTTCCCAATGACCTCTTCTTCATATCCTCCCGGTGAAGGCCCCAGAATATTTTTCAATCATTACCTCTCACTCTACTAAAGTGGATGCAAGTCTAACCTGTCCAACCTTTCATGATAAGACAATCCATACATCGCTCAACTGCTTCCAACACATAATATCCTTCTTTAAGTAAGGAGATAAATAGAATATAGCACTCCAGATGTGGTCTCACCAATGTCCTGTATAACTAAAGAATAACCTTCCTTATGCTATATTCAATTCCCCTTACAATGAATTATAATATTCTATTTCCTTGGCTGATTTCTTGCAATACATGCATTCAAGTTCATTCGTGAATCATGTACTGGATACCCAATAAAAATTAATATAAACTGCCAATGCTGGGAATCTGTAATTAAAATAGAAATTGTTGGAAACACTCGGCATGTCAGGCAGCATTTAAAGTAAGAGAATGCGCCCAGATTCCTCTGCATTCCATGCAATAACTCGTGTGGGTGGTCTCAATTTAATCACATGCTTCACATCGTGAACAACGTCTTCCTGTTTGTTTGACGTTTAATAATATTTGCATATCAAGCAGCAAAGCTTTGTTATTATATATTAAATGATTTCTATAAATAAAATGCCAGAACATCATGCTTCATATGTGAGTTCATAAAAGTATCAAAGTAAGAGTGAAATTATTTGGATAATAATCCCACTAAATCATGAAGCTAGGTTGATCATTATATTCTGAAATGTTTTAGAGATCTTTTAAAGGGAATATGTAAATGAGTTTGTTGATTAGTTTACATTTGAGTTACATCTCCAAATTATTTTCAAAGCACAAGTTGGATACCAAATGGATGGTCATGAAATTATTCTATTCCAGGATATAAAAATGCGACAATGAACCCAATGAACAAATATAACATTCCAAAAATCAATTTCATAAAAGATCAAGGTAGCAAAAAAATTGAACCTCAGATCTGATAGTTCATCGTAGCAGTTAATTTAAAAACAAAAATGTAATATTATTCAAATTAACCAGTATTGCAGAGCTTTAATTAATTTTAATTTGAAACATTCTAGAGTTTTATTAGTAGTGACAAAACATTAAATTTTTATTTACTAAACTAAAAACATAATATCTTGACCCACTACTTTCATTTGTCTCTGTCCTTCATTCCATTGGACAGAGGCCAGGCTCCACTGATATTTTCCTCTCTGGCCAGGGAAGTTCCAATTCTCAATTTAAAAAGGGTCAAAGTGATTTTGAAAGGAAATAGAAAAGTGCAGTGTTTAAAAGTGAAGAACAGTATATACTTTCCTATAGCCACACAAACCCATCAGCCTGGAGCGCTTTGAACAATGCATGAATGAGTGAAGAATTTCATTTAACCATGTGTATTAGATTAGATTATTGAGGGAGTGCAGCGTAGGTTTACAAGGTTAATTCCCGGGATGGCGGGACTGTCATATGCTGAGAGAATGGAGTGCTTGGGCTTGTATACTCTGGAGTTCAGAAGGATGAGAGGGAATCTTATTGAAACATATAAGATTATTAAGTGTTTGGACACACTAGAGGCAGGAAACATGTTCCCGCCGATGTTGGGGTAGCCACAGTTTAAGAATAAGGTGTAAGGCATTTAGAACGAGACAAGGAAACACTTTTTCACACAGAGAGTTGTGAGTCTGTGGAATTCTCTGCCTCAGTGGAGGCCGGTTCTCTGGATACTTTCAAGAGAGAGCTAGAAACGGCTCTTAACGATAGCGGAGTCAGGGGATATGAGGAGAAGGCAGGAACGGGGTACTGATTGGGATGATCAACCATGATCACATTGAATGGTGGTGCTGGCTCGATGGGCCAAATGGCCTTCTCCTGCACCTATTGTCTATTGTCTATTGTATATCCACTACCTCAATTAAAAGTTGAAGTTACAAACAGGCTGAATGTCGGCTTGTAAGCTCAAGGCATTCATAGTCATCATGGTCGTAGATCGACGGTCAGCTCTGCTCACTAGTCTTATCCGACATCCCAAATGCCAGTACTCTATGTACTAGTAGTATGTTGGAGAATAAGATAGCAAGAACTTTGTGATTTGTAATTGGTTTACAATAGTAATATTTAACATTTTAATACCGTTTATTACATTTTTGTGTTATATGCAGCCAAGATTGTTAAAACCCACTGATATGGTCAGTTAATGTGTCAAGAATGTATTTGTTATGTGACAGGAAGTTGTTTAGACATTTGTATAAAAAGAGATATTTTAATTGATGGGGTGCGTTTCTCCTTTGGATTGGAATTATGAGTACTGCCAAGACCATAAATAGAAGATACGCTTTAATTTGCTATTGCAATGATTTTCCAACAACATGAGAGATATGTGAGAACGCTGTTTGTTTTAAATAGTACAAAGTGAATTTGCAGAAAACTCAGCTTTAAATGTCGAATAGGTCAAGAGGACACATTATTGGCAACAATGCTATTTGTTTCCTTGATTGATTGAGTGGACTTTGCATTCAAACGGTAGTCATGGCCAAGTGTTGTCAAGGGCCACCAACTACTCTTAAATTTACTGTTGCCAGGGACAGCAGAAGGGATACAATAGTTAACTTCTATGTTTAAGAAAGAACTGCAGATGCTGGAAAAGTCAAAGGTAGACAAAAAAGCTGGAGAAACTCAGCGGGTGAGGCAGCATCTATGGAGCGTAGGACGTTTCGGGTCGAGACCCTTCTTCAGACAGAGTTCAGACTGAGTTAACTTCTAGTTCAGTTACTATTACATAATACAACAATATTCTTGAATGTTGATTGGAACAGAACCATATTGTAATAAACCAGTATTTTGCAATCAGACCACATAGTTTGACTTTTGTGGAGCTGTTGGTAGTTCTTCCTCAATATTTCTTGAACAACAACAACAAAAAAGAGCCCTTAAACGTCAGCTTTACAAGTATATAAAGTAGGAAACAGTCTATGTTCTGGAAATGATGGCACAGGCAAGATGATATTGGCTGAAACATCCTGAACTTGTACTCAAGCTGAGAGTAATATCAATTAGGTTTTCTTCTGCAACCCAATGGTTCCATGGAGGTAACATTGAAGAACATTATAGTTTACTTGGCTACTAGGTCAGATGAGACACCTATAAAACCTAACCATATACTTTGGCTTAGACGTGCACATGCCAGGATCAACAAGATGGGAATATTTACTTCCAATGAATGATGGTGAGGAAAATATTATTTGCATATCAAGAAAAGTCTGATAGCAATGGATGTCATAACTTGTCTGTATCACTAAAGCTCTCGAACTGGTCCTGCCTCTGAGATGTTCTAGTTCAATTATAAGACTTAATCTAACAACTAGGTGGGTAAATCGTTGAGATATATCCTAATAATTTAAATGTAGGACCAATCCGATCAGACGAATTACCACCCAATTAGTCTTCTCGCAACCATCAATAAAGTGATGAAAAGTGCTGCTGAAAATGCATTTACTAATCACTAACCTGCTTGAAAATCAATTATCCCAGTCAGAAACTCAACTGGTCTAGCAATATAAATTCTGCAGATACCAGATCATAGATTGGAGGTGCTGGAATGAGTGATTCACAACCTGACATTTGGATGTCTTACGACTAACTGCAAGGCACAAGTCTGGTGTGTGATGGAATAGTCATCACTTACCTCAATGAGTGCAACACATCTCAGGAAACATAGACATAGAAACATAGAAAATAGGTGCAGGAGTAGGCCATTCGGCCCTTCGAGCCGGCACCGCCATTCAATATGATCATGGCTGATCATCCAACTCAGTATCCTGGAAACTGAACATCATTCAGAATAAAACAGCACATTTGATTCCCACCCCATTCACCACCACAGGCATTCATTCCCTCCATCACCATGACTCTTTAGATGCAGGGTGTGCCATTAACAAATTACAGTGCAGTTATTTACACAAACTACCTTGACAGCACTTTTCAAATCCACAATACCTAAAACCAAAAAGTACAAGGGAGTCAGACAAATAGGAATGGCAAGCCTTTAAGTCACATATCAATCTCTTCACTAACATCATTAAGAAAGCATCTTCCTACAATGCTTCGAGAAGGTGGCTCACCATCATTGCTCCAAAGAAAGTATGGTTAGGTAATAAATGCAGGCTTTCCAACAATGGTCAGATACTAAAAATGAATCCATGAGAAAAATAAGTAGCTTTCATGCTCTTTTCTTCCTGGAGCAAATCCACTATTTACGTAGAAATAATCTAACAGCATAAGTAAATAAGCATGCTTTCATGTGTGGAGCCATTAGTAAATGTCCTCAGCACATTCCTGAAATAAATTCTTGTTATCAAGTATGCTATTGCAAGGAATCAAAAGAAGATGTTAAACATTGATGATGCAGATTATAATAAGAGGGTGTTATGCAGACAGCTGATTTATTCTGTATTCTTTTGTGGTTTGTGATTTCCAACCTTTTGCTCTACCTGTGAATGTTAAGTGTGAATTTGCCTTCAGGGAATATTCAGGGTGCTTCTTTATTGAATAATTGGTAAATCTTTCCCAGAATGACATAATAAATTAGATGGAAACGTATTCATTCTATGTAATTTATATGCCTGATTTGTGGTGATTCGATGAGCTTAATTATGTTTTTTTGTTGCAGGATGGTAATAATTTTAGACAGCATTTTATGTAAATATTTTTTTATAACAAAAATGCCTATAACCATTAAAAAATTAAATAATAATTGTATTGGTTTATTATTGTCATTTATACCAAGATACAGTGAAAAAAATTTGTTTGTGTGGTATCCAGTCAAAACTATACAATACACAAGTACAATTCAACCATATACCAGTAGAACAGGTAGGGCATAGAGAAAAATAGCTGACTGCCGAATGCAGTGTTATAACATTATGGCCTTACAGAAGAGAGAAAGTGCAGGTAAAAAAATATACAAGAGCAACAGTGAAATAGGTTGGGAGATTGGCGGTACACCCTTAGCCTACGAAAGGACCATTCAGTACTCGGATAGCAGTGCTGTCTAGAAGCTGTTGCTGAATCTGGTGGTACATGCTTTCAACTTCTATATCATCCAGCCGAGGGGAGAGGAGAGAAGAGGGAATAACTGGAGATTGTGATCCTTGATTAGAGTGGCTGTTTTCCTGAGGCAGTGGGATGTGTAGGATTCAATAGCAGAGCAGAGGAGAAGAGGGCAGGCAGGTTGTTTTGTGTAATGGACTGGGCTGCTTTCTATGGTGCATCTGTAGAAGATAATACAAGTTGTCAAACTTCCTTTGCCTTCTCAGAAAGAAGAGGTGTTGGTGTGCTTTCTTGCCGTATCTTCAATACAGTTGGTTCAGGACAAATTGTTGATGATATTTGTGCCAAGGAATTTGAGGCTCTTGACCATCTCCACCACTAATGCTGACTGGGGCATCACCTCATTTCCTGAAGTCAGTAACTAGCTCCTTTGTCCTGCTAATAAGGAACTGAAGATGCTGGAGAGGTTGTTGTATTGACACCATATTATTAAAGTCTCTTATCTCCTTCCTATACTCAATCGCATCACTGTTCGAAATCCAGCCCACTCCGGATGTTTCATCTCTCCGGCTCACTCCGGATGTAGAGGTGTCATCTTCAAATTTGTAAATTGATCTGGATCAGAATTTGGCCTGTGTGTAAAATGTGTATAGTAAGTAAATATATCTGCATTTTTATACTCAGTGGTGGCAGGATGTGATAAGAGGAACTCCTTAAAAGAATTTATTGGAAAAGACTGCAGAATACTTGCAGCTGGTAGAGTAGATCAATGGTAATAGTGTAAAACAGGCTCACTGTTGTGTGTGTATGTGCACATGCATTTACATGTGAAATCACTATCATCACAGTACGAAGCAGGAGTTGAAAGCAATTTTGAGGTGGCATGATGTCAGTAATTCAGTGCAGAGGAATGGGACAGACAACATTAATTCACGGGTATAATTCTATTCTTGCGATGGAAGATAGTGCTGTGGAGACAACATAATTTAAAGAGTCTGAAGAAGGGTCTCAACCCTAAACGTCACCCATTCCTTCTCTCCATAGATGCTGCCTGTTCCACTGAGTTACTCCAACATTTTGTGTCTACCTTCATTTAAAGAGAACCAGCTGCATTTCAATGCAGTTTGTAGATAATTTTATCACCTACTTACAATTAAATTGTAGGAATGAGTTAGGACCAAGTGAAATTATCATTCTATTTAAATTATAATATGGCAACCTAAAACAGGTATGATGATAGCAACACTTCATTTTTTCGCCAATAAATGTTGTTCACAAAGATTGTATGTTTATTCAAAGATTGAAAGTTTGTTGTATGTTTATGTTTATTCAAATATTGAAAGTTTTCCAAGATGTTGCAGATGTAAATTCAGATACAGGAAATTCTACTGTAACACGTATATATCTCTGATTTAACATTTTTCCATGATGTGAATTGGGTATAACTCATTGGGTAAATTAGGGAACACTAATGTATTTGGCGTACACTTAAAATAAACTTTGCAAATTGACAAGCAGTTAAAAGCCGTCTTGGAAAAGAAAACTAAGAGAAAATAAGATTTCCATATAACCTTTCTGCAGTAATCATACACAATTGTCTCTTCAGAACAGAGTCTGTCAGTTTCACTACAGTTAAAACTGAGAAGCAATCGCTTCTATTGGCACTTGCACAATGATACTAGTAAACATTGTAACATGTAATATTTTTAACTTGCAGTAAATATAATAAATGTATAGCTCTTAAAAATACTTTTTCTTTGAAAAGCCTACGGTAAAAGAAAACAGGTTATTTTGCATGGAGACTCTCTTCACAATGACACAAATTGTTTTACAGAGAACATAAAACAGTACAGCACACCCTTTTACCCCCAATATCTATGCTGAGACTAGCTCTAATCTGCCTGCACATAATCCATATCCCTCCATTCCGTGCATATTTATGTGTTCATCCAAAAGTCTCTTAAATGCCACAGTCATATAATAGAACACAGGTAGAGAAACACACACACAGAAGCACATGGGAAACTACTTGACCTATGGAATCTATGCCAAGTATAATTGGCATAGATTCCATGATGTACCATTCCTGATGTCTTTTTCAGACAATGTTTAGTTAATTTCAATTCTGTTTCTTAATTTGAAACATCATTCTTGGTATTCCAGAGGTAATATTGGACGCAAGTAATATTTTGCTAAGGGATTAGGTTTTGAAATAGTATCTGCTTCTTACTAAGAATTATATATGAGGACTTGACTGTGTCAGAGGACTCCTGGCTTTGCTTAACCAAGAAACCTATACCATGGATTGAGACAAAAAGAAACTAAACACACTCTGGAATTAACAAGCATTATTTGCTCCTAAACATTTCTGCAAATTTTCCACTATCATTGCTGGATTTCCTTGAATTTAATGCAGCCAACTAAAGGTACGGATGTTCAGAAAATTAAGTTTCCAGAGTTAAAGGTGTAAACTTATATCTGAGTTAGCTGTGTTTTCCCTGATCATTTCTGCATAACTGCCCAGTATATTAACTTCTTAATACCATTTCATCTAATTGCTGATATTCCTAAACATCATAGCTTTAAGTTTATGCATGTCATGAACAAGGAGGGTATAGTTACAAAATAAGGGACTTGTCATTTAACACGGAAATGCATACTTTTGGAGGGTAGTGAATCTCTGGAATTCCTTGCTCATGATGATGATGGAGGCCAGATCAATAGATATATTTAAGGAAGATAGATAAATATTTTAAAGATTAAGGATTGGAGGTGATAGGGAATTGGTATAGAAGAGGACTTGAGGCCAGCATCGATCTGCAATGATTATATTTCATGGTGGGACAGGTTTGAGGGGTCAAGCACTCTCCTCCGGCTCTGTATCTTATGTTCTGTTTCCATCATAAAATCAATAAATCGACAAAATACAGAGCAATGAAAGCTAATCTAACCTTACACCTCCGCGACTGCTAGTGAGCAACTCCCCACTCTGTCTACCACTCAATTAACTCAGTTCTACTGCACTTTTGTGCAGTATTTTGCAAAATTGTACAGAAAGAGCCTCTAAACAGTACAAATATATATTAAGCAAACTTGGCTACACCCCATCCACTAACTTGCAGATAATTGCCTCAATACCTTCAACCAGATAGATAATGAAAGGTAGAGTGCAACAGTTTAAATGCGGATCTCAGTGAGACTAACTAGTATGCAATGGTGGTTTGTGGTTGTCAAGAGACAACCTGAGAAAAGTGGATTTCAGACAGATCAACAAGTAATAAGGGAGCGCTGTGGCCGAAGTGTTTTAATATTGACAACTGCAGCTTAACTATTTTGAATCATTTTACAATAATCCCTACTCTGTCAGTTGAAAACGAATGGTTTGAGATAAAGACTTCAATTTCTGAGCACTATGCTTTTTTTAGTCATCAGAAGAAGCTTGTGGAGTTGTTTGAGGTAATATATTTCCAATCTCCCCAAGAATAATGGTTTATCACAGACATGTGGCATGAATTGTATTGTATTGTATTTTGTATTGTATTCAAATTTATTGTCATTGTCTCAGTTAGAGACAACGAAATGAATTTCCCTTACAGGCAGTATCATAAAAAAATAAAAATAAAAAAAAATAAAATAAAAAATAAATAATAATAAATAATAAAACATATTAAAAATAAAATACAATTAAAATAATAGTCGCGTCTTCACCAGGAAGCGGCTGAAGGACGGTATCCCCCGCACCGTACCCTCTTCCCCCACATTAAAACACAAAAAAACCACAAGAAAACACACTTTTACATAACTAAATAAACAAAAAAACAAAAAGATACCGGGCTGTAGGTGGAGGCTGCTGGCACCAGCGCCACCGGAAGTACAACACTTTGTACTTGTACTTGAACAGTTCAGACCAACAAAATATGATCTTGATTAAGCAATCAAGATCCTGTGATGAATGAACAGAAAACGATTGCTTCACTAAGGAAGTTGGAATTTAAATTCTAGGGATTTGTTTTCTCAATTCATGCTATAAGTCGTATTCTTCTCATTTAAAATCATTTTAACTTACTGAAAAATGGGCACTGCCCATTTGCATTGGTTTGTGTTTTCATCATTGGTATCTCACAAGCCTTTGTGGCACTAGCATTAATCTACTTGTCTATATAATAGCATCACAAGGAGCAGCCAAAGACCTTTCTTGCCTTGAGGAGAAAATACATGCATACAATTCCATCTGCAGTGCAATGAAATATTCAGAATTCATATCATCAAATGATATTAAAGGCACTATTTTCCTGCGGGTTAATACACTGGAATAGGCTTACAGCATCTTGTAAATGCTTGCCATAATAATATTTGCACAGAGCAGATTCAGATAGATTCAGAAACTTCGGAATGACATGATCATCTTTAAAATACCTCAGGAGAAAGAGCCATTCACAGATATCACGAATTGCATTTAATAGCTTTTGTTATAACAGGGTGTGAACAGCTTTGGAACATCAGGTGGTAAATTACCTTTGCAAGGTCCCCAACTTCCAAGTAGAAGCAGATAACAAACACGTTCCACGTGACCCAGAGGACCATCCAGATGGCATACTTTGGGGAAGGGAACAAAATGAGAGAGAAAAAATGTAAAGCTACTGATTTAAAGATGCCTTACATTGAATACAATAGATTATGCTGTTTATAACTATAATGATACAAATTATTATCCAAAATACCTGTTACATTAACAAAACAAATCGAAAATTGATAGCTAAATGCAATTATCACTGCATGGGCCACAGATAATGCTAAATTTGTTCTGATTTACCTTTCATGATATACGATAAAGCAAGTAAGCATATGAACATACAGCAGGCAGCACATGTGAACCACTTGTACAGAGGTTAGCCTTCACATTGCTATATTATGGAATCCAACACATTTATACTTTTAAAAGTAGGTCCACTTTGAGATTTGTTCTTACACTTTATCTCATCTCGCTGTAATATCCTTACCTGACCCTGGCCTAATTGCATCATGAACCACAGCCTGCCTGATCACAACGCTCAACCCCCTCTACCGCAGTGCTTTCACACCTCAAAAAAAAATGTCCTTAAATAGAATCCCAAATTACCTGGAATTTGGTGGTATATCCTGAAATTTTCAAAAATGCTTCTTGCGTGCTATTTGTTGTTGGTTTATTTTGGTGGGCACACGTTAACAGATCCATGTAACTACACCGTATCTGCCTGCCTCTGTTACTCACTTGTACAGTGTTATGCAAGGTAGCTTTCGTTGTCTCCAACAGCTTTCGTTGTCTTTGTTTTTTCAACCAGTTCTCATGTGTCTGTCTCTGCTCACCCTCCCTCCCTCCCTCTTTCACTCCCTCTCTCTCCCTCCCCGTCCTCTACCTCCCGCCCTCCCCCTTTACCTCCCTCTCTCCGTCCTTCCCTCCCTCCCTCTCTCTCTCTCTCCTTCCCTCCCTCTCCACCTCCCTCCCCCTCTCTCCTTCCATTTCTCCCTCTGTCTCTCCCTCTCTCTATCCCTCTCTCTTCCCCTCCCTCTCTCTCCCTTTCTCTCCCTCCCTTTTCCCTCCCTTCCTCCCTCTCTCTTCCTCCATCCCTCTCCCCTTCCTTTTCTCTCTCCCTCCCTCTCTTATCCCCCCTCCCCCCTCCCTCTCTTATTCCCTCCCTCTCTCCTTCTCCCTCCCTCTCTCCCTCTTGGCCTCTTGAGCCCACCCACCGTTCTGTAAAAGCAAGGCCAATCCCAATGTGACTGCTAATCCCACCGCCCACTTGTAACTTTTCACCACTAGGCTTATCCAGAATTCTACCACTACCTGAAAAATAATCGTAGGCTCAACTTCCACCAAGAAAGAGAATTCAAAAGATTCATTGTTATACAAGAATTTTCCCAGACACTCTGTGACCCATAGTGCTGTGGCCATAGCACTTTGTTTAAAGACCATAGCGCTGCAGCCGGTAGCGCTATATTTAGAACCCATAGCGCTGCAGCCAACAGCTCTTTTAAATTCCCACGCGTTAAACTGACAGTGGTCTGTTTAAACCTTTGAGCACCAAACCAGCAGTGCTGTGTGTATTGCCTTTACACCCCTTCGCGGGCCGGATGCGGAAATTTCCCGAAATCATTCAATTTTCCTAAAAATACCCGAAGGCAACGAGAATTTCCTGAATTTGGGGAATTTTGCTGCTCTACCACCAACTCAACCATGTCAGATTAATTCCAATGTCGCAATTTAACATGCGAGTTCCCATTTTCCTCTTAGTAATGCTCTTTCCTCTATTCTACTTGCTCTTCCTTCCAGAGCTCCTCTCAGCTGACCGCAAAGATCTATCTGTTCCCCCTTCATGCATAGACGTGTGCACATTTTCTATGCAAGCTTTGGGCTGCTAACGCAGCAGAATATTTTATTGCAGCTGGTTCATGCATCATTCATTCATAACTAGTTGAATGTGTCTTTAACAAAGCAGAACAATTTCCAGGGAAATATATCTGTCTTCAAAATCTGCCATTCAGCAATAGGTTGGAGATACTACAATAATGTTTTATAATATAAAATCATACTTTATGGATGTTATGTTCAGCTTTCAGAGTCCTGTTGTAAAATGGAATCATGGGTTTAATAAAAATTAAGGATTATGAGGACATTAATATATATTGGAATATAATTTTTTCTTCATTGTGTTTTAAGAGTCTAATATTTCATCTATGCAATAGTCAGACAGAAACCCCTTATTAATAACAAGCTCACAGCATATTTCATAAGCTTTATTATCATTTGTTGGACCAGAAATAAATAGAATAAATATCATATGAACGTGCTCAGGTTAGAAAATGCAACAGAAGTTTATTAACAATAATTAGGTACATAGGGAAAAATAATGATTGGAGGAGAGCTTTGAAGAACCTTTGTCGCAGTTTCAAACCTTGATACAGTCGGCACTTCTGACCTAAGCTACCAATGCCCATCCAACAATTTCCCATCGCATTCCCACTCAGTGTCTGACATTATTCCAAAAAAGTGTAATGCACGTCTGGGAAACAATAACTTATCCACCAAGTAAGCACATTTAAGAGTGGACACAACATTCAACAAATGCAGATTATCATCTCAGTTTAGTATCAAGTTTTCTGGATTTTCTCTTTCCCTGTTAATTTCAGCTTTAATTTGCCTTCTCCTATTTTTACCTGCCAACCATACTGTTTATTTGTATTCACCAGCTTTTTATCATCTTCTTTAACTAACTCTTTCATGACTTTGCATTCAGCCTATTCTTCCACTTCTTCATAGACCTCATGTTCTTATTAACATTTTATATCTCAACATTTTCCAGATCTTCTGAAAGGTCATTAATCTAAAATGTAATTCTGTTTCTCACTCTGAGAGGCCGCCCGACTTGATAGAAATATATAAAATTGTGAGGGGCGTAGATAAGGTAGAATTATTTTCTGCAAGGTCGAAATGTCAAAGACAGGAGGGCATAGCTTTAAGGTTAGAGGGGGAATGTTTAAAGAAGATGCACAAAGCAAGCTTTTCTTACACAGAAAGTGATGGGTGCCTAGAATGTGTTGCCAAATGTAGTGGTGAAACATAGAAACATAGAAAATAGGTGCAGGAGTAGGCCATTCGGCCCTTCGAGCCTGCACCGCCATTCAATATGATCATGACTGATCATCCAACTCAGTATCCTGTACCTGCCTTCTCTCCATACCCCCTGATCCCTTTAGCCACAAGGGCCACATCTAACTCCCTCTTAAATATAGCCAATGAACTGGCCTCAACTACCTTCTGTGGCAGAGAATTCCAGAGATTCACCACTCTCTGTGTGAAAAATGTTTTCCTCATCTCAGTCCTAAAAGATTTCCCCCTTATCCTTAAACTGTGACCCCTTGTTCTGGACTTCCCAAACACCAGGAACAATCTTCCTGCATCTAGCATGTCCAACCCCTTAAGAATTTTGTAAGTTTCTATAAGATCCCCCCTCAATCTCCTAAATTCTAGCGAGTACAAGTCGAGTCTATCCAGTCTTTGTTCATATGAAAGTCCCGACATCCTAGGAATCAGTCTGGTGAACCTTCTCTGCACTCCCTCTATGGCAATAATGTCCTTCCTCAGATTTGGAGACCAAAACTGTACGCAATACTCCAGGTGTGGTCTCACCAAGACCCTGAACAACTGCAGTAGAACCTCCCTGTTCCTATACTCAAATCCTTTTGCTATGAATGCTAACATACCATTCGCTTTCTTCACTGCCTGCTGCACCTGCATGCCTACTTTCAATGACTGGTGTACCATGACACCCAGGTCTCGTTGCATCTCCCCTTTTCCTAATCGGCCACCATTTAGATAATAGTCTGCTTTCCTGTTTTTGCTACCAAAGTGGATAACCTCACATTTATCCACATTATACCGCATCTGCCATGCATTTGCCCACTCACCCAGCCTATCCAAGTCACCTTGCATCCTCCTCACAGCTAACACTGCCCCCCAGCTTAGTGTCATCCGCAAACTTGGAGATGTTGCATTCAATTCCCTCGTCCAAATCATTAATATATATTGTAAATAGCTGGGGTCCCAGCACTGAGCCTTGCGGTACCCCACTAGTCACTGCCTGCCATTCTGAAAAGGACCCGTTTACTCCTACTCTTTGCTTCCTGTTTGCCAGCCAGTTCTCTATCCACATCAATACTGAACCCCCAATACCGTGTGCTTTAAGTTTGTATACTAATCTCTTATGTGGGACCTTGTCGAAAGCCTTCTGAAAGTCCAGATATAACACATCTACTAGTTCTCCCCTATCCACTCTACTAGTTACATCCTCGAAAAATTCTATAAGATTCGTCAGACATGATTTACCTTTTGTAAATCCATGCTGACTTTGTCCAATGATTTCACCACTTTTCAAATGTGCTGCTATCCCATCTTTAATAACTGACTAGCACTTATTAAAAGGCTTTTAAATAGGCACATAGATATGCAGGAAATGGATGGACATGGATCACATACAGGAATGGCGATCAGTTTAACTTGGCATCATATTTAGAACATTGTGGGCCGTAGGGCCAGTTCCAGTCCTGTACTGTTCTATGTTATATCAGTGCCCACATTAAAATGAATATAGGTAAACTGATGCCACTTAGATAAGATAAGATAAGATAGAATTTATTGCCACACAACCAGGGTCGGTGGAATTTGGGTTGTCAGCAGCGATACAATAATAAAGACCACACAACCACAATAAAAATGTAACACAAACATCCACCACAGCATTCATCACTGTGGTGGAAGGCACAAAATTTGGCCAGTCCTCCTCCATTTCCCCCCCGTGGACAGGACCAGAGTCCAGAGTCAGTCCAGGATCGGCTCTTCCTCACCGGAGACCGCGGCTTTAAGTTGTTGTAGGCCGCAGGCCGGCGGTCGAGATTTAAAGTCTCCGCCGCAGCCAGAAGCACCGCAGACTGCAGGGCCGGCGGTCGAAGCTCCCCTCCAGGGGTGATGGTAAGTCCATGCCGGCCCCGCGGTAGAAGTTGGCCGCGGGCCGGCAGTGATGGCTTCTTCTTTCCCCGGGTCCCCCACGAGGGATCCCGGGCTGTAGACGCCGCGCCAGCTGGAGCTCTGCAGACCGCGGCTTCAGGCTGCAACTTCAGGCTGCCGGCTGCCCCGGGCCAGCGAAACGGAGCGCTCCCCTCCAGCGAGGGCTCACCCGCTCCACATCGAGAGTCCACGCTGCGCCCGCCGCTGAAGCCCCGGGCGCGTCTCCGGGAAAGGCCGCGCCGATCCTTGATGTTAGGCCACGGGGGAGGCGACCTGGAAAAAGTCGCCTCTCCATGGAGGAGGCGACCGACGCGGTTTCCCCCTTACCCCCCCACACCACCCCCCACACAAAACACACGAAGGAACATTAAATACATACTTTAAAACATAATTTAAAAAAAAAAAAATTGAAAAGACTGACGCGCTGCTGACATGGCTGCACATAGCAATGTTACAAAATTTTGAGATTTTAAAAATCAAGTCTGTAATTTATCCCATCAGATAAAGCATAAAAATAAGTTTAATTTGACATCTAATTCACTTTCATATCTCAAGTATTTAAAAAGTTATGGCCATTTTCATACTCGGAAATGAGCATCTTGTTCCCTATTGATTTTCTATGGACATAACAAAAAAGTTGTGATCGTGAACAGTCAAAAGCCCATAACTGTCTTAAAAATTAAGAGAACTGAATGAAATTTTCAGTTATCATAGATTGAAGCATTCTGAAACAAATATAAAATAATCTTACTTGGATGACCTGAAATTAAAGCATATAATTAGTTAGTTACCTAATTGTAGCTAATTTCAGACTTCAATTACTAGATCTAAACATCTATCCATTTCTTAATAAATGATTAACATTTTTAAATAGCCTAAATGTCCAAATAATATTCACAAATAATTCACAATAAAACATGATTTTTAAATCTCATTTACATTAATTTATAGGCCAAATGGAAGGAATTCAGTGTTCAATTGCTGTAAATAAATGCCCATTTAAATCAGCTTTCCAGTGGGTCCCTGTGGAACGCGCTGGTTTAGAACGTTCACATTGCGGTAGATTTGTGCCTCAAATGCCGAGAAAAATACTGCGGGATATAATGCGCCCAAATTGAGCTACTCGCAATATTAAACTTAGTATAAAGGGATCTTTAGAAGCCCTTTTGAATGTAAAAATATACAACCTACCTTCTGCTATTTTCTTTATGAGACCCTGCGGTTGCTGACGGTCGCGGGTTTAAAGATTGATTTTTAAACTACTATAACTATTATTCAAGGCCTTTAAACCTAATAATAGCTTTTGCGACGGGGTCTATCAGCGATTTTTCGTTAATAATTAACTAGGCTGAACATTTTCGATTGGAACAGCTTAGAGAAAATCGCGTTTTAAACCCGCCCCCTCTAAACGGCGCCAAAATCGCGCACAACCTCAGCGGCAGATATTCAGCGACGCTTCAGGTAGGCTTTGCAACATACCTACTGCACACAGAGGAGCGCCCCCTACAGAATTACTTCCACCTTCTATTCACCCAACTTTGTTCTTTTCCTTCGAGTCAGTCAATCTATCTATCACAAAGTTCCCCTCTTATGCGGCTTTTTCACGGGGCGACTTGACGCAAGATGTAACCAGAGTGAAGTGGTCGTGGTCTAGCACGATATCACACGATATAATGGGGGGGTAGATAAAGAGTTCCCACGGTACTCGGCATTTCTGTTATTTGTGCGAGTGACTTGTCCGTCTCCCGAGCTTTCCCGTTAAATCTTGAATGAACATTGTGAAGTGTTGTCAAATCATCACGTGGCACAAATGATGTCACTTTTTTTTCAAACACTATAAATATCCTCCCTTGGTTAAATTGGCTCATTTGGAGACATGTTTTACTGTGTATGTGGGAGACACAGATGACTGAGCACAGTACCTTGGTCTTACTGTGTGTGGGAGAGGGGGAGAAAGAGACGTACACTCACAGAGGCAGAGTATCTCAGCCTGTGTAAGAGGGAGGGAGGGAGAGAGAGAGAGGCACTCACAAGGTGGATGTGAAATCTCACCTGCCTGTTTCAGTGACAGACACCCGCCGCTAGTAAATGAAGACACCCCCATCTGTCTCCCCCTCCTCTCCCTCGACTCCCCCACCTTTCCCTCCCAACTCCAGTCCCGTCCCGACCCCCTGGGAAACTGAATAGAGCAACAATCAACTGCTGCCTGTGCGCTGATATGACAATAAAGGCTACTTTACTTTACTGAGTTAAAGAGTTCCCACGGTAGACTGTAAAACTGGGACCCTGGTTCTGGACTCCCCCAACATCGGGAACATTCTTCCTGCATCTAGCCTGTCCAATCCCGTAGATACTGATTAGACCGGTATCTACTTATTTACTTTATTAATGATTTCAATTAAATATTGGGAACATCAGGCCGCAAACGTTATTTCTTGAGTGTTAGTGCTGGACTTTGACTCGACCTTCCTAGTTAGCCGGCGCCTGAGACTGAGCCAAGCAATGTCCAGACCTGACTTCAACACAAAGTGATGGAGGAACTCAAAGGGTCAGGCTCGTCCAACGCTCTGTGTTTTGCTCGTGATTCCTGCATCTGCAGTTCCTCGTGTCTACAGACCAGAGTTGCCACTTGACTCCGAGATGACCATCACAGAGCATACGGAAGATAGACATGAAATGCTGGAGTAACACAGCGGGACGGGCAGCATCTCTGGAGAGAAGGAATGTGTGACGTTTCGGTTCGAGACCCTTCTTCAGAGTCTCGTCCCGAAACGTCACCCATTCCTTTTATCCAGATGCTGCCCGTCCAGTATTTTATGTCTGTCTCCAGTATTACTGTGTCTATCATCGGCGCAAACCAACATCTACAGTTCTTCCCGACACATTAGAGGATACCGTCTCGCCATCACTCGGATTACCCGCTTCATTTCCATAACGTTGTCACCTCTCTTTACTTTGCTTACTGAAGCCTGATCCTTGTCACACCCAGTGCTCTATCGCCCAGCCTCTCATCTTTCAATCGGGTTCGGCCAGGAAGGAACTGCAGATGCTGGATTAAAACGAAGATAGACACAACATGTAGCTCAGCGGGACAAGCAGCATATCAGAAGGGTCTCGACCCGAAATGTCACCCATTCCTTCTCCCCAGAGATGCTGCCTGCCGTCGAGTTACTCCAGCATTCTCTTTAAACCGGCATCTGCTGTTCCTTCCGACACATGCACAAGAAATAGGCAACTTTTCGGGCCGAAACGTTGCCTATTTCCTTCGTTCCATAGATGCTGCTGCACCCGCTGAGTTTCTCCAGCATTTGTGTGTGTGGGTGGGAGTTGGGGGGGGGGGGGGGAAATTGAGTCTGAAGATGTGTTTCGTCCCGAAGCATCACCTATTTTTCTCCAGAGATGCTCCTTGACTCGCTGAGTTACTCCAGCTTTTTGTGTATGTCTTCGATTTAAACCAGCATGTGCAGTTCACTCCTTAGACGGGTCTCTGGAGAACATTGATTGGTAGCGTTCCGGACCCTGCTTCGGAAAGGCATCGATCGCTAGTCGGCGAAGACTCCGAGCTGTATCTCTCAAAGAAGTACATGTGAAAAATTTCTCACGGACCCTAAAAATGCGGGACCTTTCAGTAAAGTCCCTTTTAAAGATTCTTGAATCTCATTAACATAACTCATGAATAAGTTGATGTCCATATGCGGATGCAAATCTTTATTTTTTAAATTCAATCCCACAGAAGACAATTTTTACTCACCTTCTGTCCCCTCTGTCCAGCTTCCGGGTTTACCGTTAGCAGGAGTTCCCACGGTAACCGCAAGAGTTATTACGAATATCGCACGGATATCGCACTGGCCACTACGTTCATATAATGTTGCAATGCTCAACCACAAGTGTACAAGTCACTCTTGGAGAAATTCAAACTTGCTTGAATTTTCTCCCGAGTCACCAAGTTACACGATTACCTGCCGTTAGCGCCACGGTGGTCCACGGTGGTCCACGAATGCCGTACTGTTATCGCACGAGGTTCCCACGATGTTAAACTCTGGTTAACTCTTGCGTCAAGTCGCCCCGTGAAAAAGCCCCATTAGTCTTTTCTCTCTCACTCAAGACCATATTTCCTCTGGTTTTGAAATTTGTAATCTCAAATGTTAACTCTCTTTCCCTTGCCACAGATGGTGCCTGACCATTCTGGTGTTTCCACCATCTTATGTTATTATTTCAGATTTCCATCACCCACAATGTTTTGCTTTTGACAAAATCATATGATTTCTAACAAAGCCTATTGCTTCCCTCTCTTGAATAGCCACATCTCTAATGAATTGAAGGAAAGAAATTGCCTGAGATTTATTTATCTAATTCATTTGAACCTGAAGGATGAGCGGAACATATCAAATATCTATATTTAAAATATATGAGTAAATGTAAAACATTTAAAAACTGAGAACCCAGTGAATTCCTCATGGTGTAGGCTCTGGAGCGCTAGTATGGGTGTTGTGGGCTGAAGGGATTGGTTTCCAGAGGCTAGTATGCTCATTGTGGGCCGAATGGATTCTTGGGCTGGCGGCTCAGTCACTCAAGCCTGTTGTGCCGACAGCTCACTCACTCACGGCTGGTGGGCTGGTAGTTGACTCACGGCTATTCCTTGAAATTTCATTTCAAGCAAGGTGCAAGGCCACTAAAGACAGCGAGTCGTGACCTCTCCCTCCTCCAATTTGCAGAGGCTAGCCACGCCCACACTTCCGGGTTTTATAATGTGTCCCCCCCCCCCCCACCAGAAGGGGCGTGGCCTTCATGGCATGATTGACAGGAGAGAGAATCTCAACATTTTTTAACACTAATAACACTTTTATTTTTCATCAATGGCAAAAGTCCTCGGCACCTGATGAGCGGAGGGGGACTCTGAGTAAGATGGCCTAAAATCACAGCTGTACGTGGTAGGGTATTTTCTAAAATCAATATAAAGCGCAAACAGGAAGTGGTCATGATTGGACATTTAATTATATAGAAGGCAATGCAACTTTAATTAGGCAAGGCAACTTTAATTAGGCAAGGCAACTTTAATTGGGCAAGGCAACTTTAATTAGGCAATAGACAATAGGTGCAGGAGTAGGCCATTTGGTCCTTCGAGCCAGCACCGCCATTCAATGTGATCATGGCTGATCATCCCCAATCAGTACCCCATTCCTGCTTTCTCCCCATATCACCTGACTGGGCTATTTAAGAGCCCTATTTAGCTCTCTCTTGAAAGCATCCAGAGCCTGGGTTCGATCCCAACATGACTTTGCCATCAGCCAGGCTTGTGTTGGAGCTGGTGGGCTGGGGTGAATGTAGGGCTCTGAAAACTTTGTTTCCCAGGGCTGGGTTGTGTGATAGGGGGTGGTTTCTGGGCAGATCTGCCCAATCAGCAATGTTTTGAGCTGCTGCTTTTTATACAGTTAAGTTGCGACGGTTGGACGGCTGTTCTGACGGACATACTGGGTGAGTAGAGAGACACACATTGCTATCGCTCTGGTCTATGGACATTGCTGTCGGGGGAAAAAATAACATTAATGTTCAATTTACCTAATCTTTTTGTTAGAAGTTTACCAACGTTTTGATGAGAGATAAATTAAGGGAATAAAACAATCTTACTAGACACAAAAAGCTGGAGTAACTCAGCCAAGCCGGCAGCATCTCTGGAGAGAAGGGTCGAAACGTTTCTTCAGTCTGAAGAAGGGACTCGACCAGAAACGTCACCCATTCCTTCGCTCCAGAAATGCTGCATATCCTGCTGAGTTACTCCAGCATTTTGTGTCTTTCTTCGGTGTAAACCAGCATCTGCAGTTCCTCCCGATACAAAACAGCCTATGCCTTTCAATGATTGATGCCAGACCTTGAACAAATGCAGTTCAAATGGACTTTTGAATGCAATTTTGGAAGGATTGTTTCTTGAAACAAACTGCTCTAAAAGTTTGAAGGAAGGAGTTGCAGATACTAGTTTAAACTAAAGATAGACACAAAATGATGGACTAACTCAGCTGGTCAGGCAGCATCTCTGGAGAAAAGAGATTGGCGATGTTTCTGGGTCGAGATCGTTCTTCAGGCTGGGGCTTTTTATAGTGTAAAAAACATTGCATGACATCATTTTTACCATGTGATGATTTTTCCACACGTCGGTAGTCGTTGTTGGCTCAAGAGTAACTCGGGGGAGGAACTTGGTACATCGCAGAAATGAGAAGTAAACGGCAAACTGAAACCCCTGTCTCATGGTCCGAGTCCACCCACGAGTGATCCCGAGTTTAAAACAAATCAAACTGGTGGTAATCACGTAGAACATCAGAACTCGTGGACGTAACTTAGTGACTTACATAGAAAAATAGAAAATAGGTGCAGGAGGAGGCCATTCGGCCCTTCGAGCCAGCATCGCCATTCATTGTGATCATGGCTGATCCTCCCCTATCAATAACCCGTGCCTGCCTTCTCCCCATATCCCTTGACTCCACTAGCCCCTAGAGCTCTATCTAACTCTCTCTTAAATCCATCCAGTGACTTGGCCTCCACTGCCCTCTGTGGCAGGGAATTCCATAAATTCACAACTCTCTGGGTGAAAACATATTTAAATGACCTCCCCTTTATTCTAAGACTGTGGCCCCTGCTTCTGGACTCACCAAACATTGGGAACATTTTTCATGCATCTAGCTTGTCCAGTCCTTTTATAATTTTATATGTTTCTATAAGATCCCCCTCATCCTAAACTCCAGTGAATACAAGCCTAGTCTTTTCAATCTTTCCTCATATGACAGTCCCGCCATCCCAGGGATCAATCTCGTGAACCTACGCTGCACTGCCTCAATCACAAGGATGTCCTTCCTCAAATTAGGAGACCAAAACTGTACACAATACTCCAAATGTGGTCTCACCAGAGCCCTATACAAATGCTGAACAACCTCTTTACTCCTATACTGAAATCCTCTTGTTATGAAGGCCAACATTCCATTAGCTTTCTTCACTGCCAGCTGTACCTGTAAGCCAACTTTCAGTGACCGGTGTACAAGGACGCCCAGGTCTCGCTGTACCTCCCCCTTACCTAACCTAACCCCATTGAGATAATAATCTGCCCCCTTGTTTTTGCCGCCATAGTGGATAACCTCACATTTATCTATATTATACTGCATCTGCCATGCATCTGCCCACTCACTCAACCTGTCCAGGTCACCCTGCAACCTCTTAACATCCTCTTCACAGTTCACACTGCCACCCAGCTTTGTGTCATCCGCAAACTTGCTAGTGTTGCTCCTAATTTCCTCTTCCAAATCATTAATATATATGGTAAACAGTTGCGGCCCCAACACCGAGCCTTGCGGCACTCCACTTGCCACTACCTGCCATTCTGAAAAGGACCCGTTCACTCCTACTCTTTGCTTCTGGTCTGCCAACCAATTTTCCATCCATGTCAACACCCTACCACTAATACCATGTGCTTTCATTTTAGTCACCAGTCTCCCGTGCGGGACCTTATCAAAGGCTTTCTGAAAGTCTAGATACACAACATCCACTGGCACCCCTTCATCCATTTTACTTGTCTCATCCTCAAAACAATTCCAGAAGATTAGTCAAGCATGATTTCCCTTTCATAAATCCATGTTGACTTGGACTAATCCTTTTACTGCTATCCAAATGCCCCATTATTACCTCTTTAATAATTGACTCCAGCATTTTTCCCACCACCGAAGTCAGGCTAACTGGTCTGTAATTCCCCGTTTTCTCTCTCGCTCCTTTCTTGAAAAGTGGGATAACATTAGCTATCCTCCAATCCACAGGAACTGATCCTGAATCTATTGAACATTGGAAAATGATCACCAATGCGTCCACTATTTCTAGAGCCACCTCACTGAGGACCCTGGGATGCAGACCATCAGGCCCAGGGGATTTATCATCCTTCAGTCCCATTAGCCTACCCAATACTATTTCTTGCCTAATGAAAATTTCTTTCAGTTCCTCTGTCCCCTTAGGTCCTCTGTGCTCCAATACATCTGGGAGATTGTTTGTGTCTTCCTTAGTGAAGACAGATCCGAAGTACCTATTCAACTCTTCTGCTATTTCCTTGATGCCCATAATTTCACCCGTGTCAACCTTCAAGGGACCCACATTTGACTTTGCTACTCTTTTTCCCTTAACATATCTAAAGAAGCTTTTACAGTCCTTCTTTATATTCCTGGCCAGCTTCCCATCGTACGTCATCTTTTCAGCCCGTTTTGTTCCCTTCTGTTGTCCTATGAAAGTTTCCCAATCCTCTGGCTTCCGGCTACTCTTTGCTGTGTTATACATCTTTTCTTTTAGTTTTATTCTATCCCTAACTTCTCTTGTCAGCCACGGTTGCCACTTACTCCCTTTAGAATCGTTCTTCCTTTTTGGAATGAAATGATCCTGCGTCTTCCGGATTATGCCCAGAAATTCCTGCCATTGCTGTTCCACCGTCATTCCTGCTAGGATCCCTAGGACTTGTAACGCTAACGGCAGGTACTCGGGAAACTTGTTAACTCATGAAAATCTTTCAACATGAAGATTTCTACGAGTCAAATTTGCTCTTGAAGTAAAAATTTTAAACTTTTAAACTTGTTGTAAGAACGTAGTAGCCCGTGAGTTTACCGTAGTGACTCGTGAGTCTACCGTGGGTTTGGCCTGAGTGCCAGAAGTGAAATGTTGAAGATTAGTCATCTCCGGAGAATTTGGATAGGTGACGTTTCAGGTCGGGACACTTCTTCAAAATTTTAGACCCTTCTTTCACCCCAAACGTCACCTGTCCATGATCTCCACAGATACTGCCTGACACGTTGAGTTACTCCAGCACTTTGTATTTTTTTGTAAACCAGCTTCTGTAGTTCCTTGTGTTCCAAAATGTAATGCTTTATAAATGTCCAGAGATGCTGCCTGTCCCGCGGAGTTACTCCAGCATTTTATGTCTGTCTCCCTGGAGACCTCGTTTCCCACGCAATGTGACATCTACCGTGCATACATTGCCAACTGTTGTTTTGGCAGCAACAACATAATCTCCCGGTTAGTGCATTCAGTGTTGCTGAGGCCTAGTTTATGTAGAGACAAGAAACTGCAGATGCTGGAATCAAGATAATAAAACACACACCAAGTGTTGGAGGAACTCACACAGCGCTGGAGTAACTCAGCGGGACAGGCAGCATCAGCGGAGGGAATGGACAGACGTTGATTCGGCTCGAAAAGAAAGGACCCGATCCGAAACATTGCCTATCCATTCCCTCCACAGATGCTGCCTGACCCTCTGGCTTACTTCGACACTTCGTGAGTTCATGTCATAGGAGCAGAATTAGGCCATTCAGCCCATCGAGTTGCTCCAACACTTTGTGTTTCGCTCAACATCTGTGGTCCCCCATGTCTCCATTTGACAGCTGGAAGAACACAGCAGTCATGGCGTCTGAAGAAGGATCCCTGACCCGAAACCTCGCCTGCCCGTTTCCTTCCACCGATTTCATGGTCACTTTTCGATAAAACCCCACCGCCCCAGTTATTCCAAGTCCATTTAATTCCGCGCGTCTCCATTTCATTCATTAAGTCGCCGCTACTGTCACATCGTTCGTTCTCGGTCAATACAACGGAACATTCTGACGAAGGGGGACGATAGACAAAAAAACTGGAGTAACTCAGCGGGACAGGCAGCATCTCTGGAGAGAAGGAATGGGTGATGTTTCGGGTCGAGACTCTTCGACAGACTGGTAAGGGACACGAGAGATATAGATGATGATGTATTGTAGAGAGATAAAGAACAATGAATGCAAAAAAGTAACGATGATAAAAGAAACAGACCATTGTTCACTGTTTATTGGGTGAAAACAAGCAGCTGGTGCGACTTGGGTGGAGGAGGGATAGACAGAGAGGGAATGCCAGGGTTACTTGAAGTGAGAGAAATCAATATTCATACCACTGCTGCCCAAGCGAAATATGAAATGCGGTTCCTCCAATTTGCATTTAGCCTCACTCTGACTGGAGGAGACATCGGACAGAAAGGTCAGTGTGGGAATGGGAAGTGTTTGGCAACCGGGAGATCAGGTAGGTCCAGGTAGCAACCAGGAGAGTCGTGATCCGAAATGTCACCCATTCCTTCTCTCCAGACATGCTGTCTGACCCTCTGAGTTACTCCAGCTTTTTGTGTCTATCGTCGGGGTAAACCAGCATCTGCAGTTCCTTCCTACACTACAGAACAGTACGAGGAGCGGTTAATGTTAGAGGCAGCTCACTAACCTCACTATGTTTACATCGTCCTCTCTAGCAATGAATAAATATAATTCGGTTACCGTATTATTGACTACAACCGCCCGTTTAAAATGACTGCTCTTTAATTCTCAACCACTGGATATTTGCCTGGAAACATATTGCATGTTTTCGTTCAGTGAGATAATTCAATTTTAATAGACAGGTGTTAATCTGGCGTCACTTCACAACAAACTAGACTACCTATAATTTAAATAGAGCATTTAGGATCACTAATAAAATTCCCAAGACTATTTCACATATATAATTCCAGCACCACTTCACACTGAACTGTCCGTGATGTTTAAAGGGGCTGGCATCTGCCCTGATCCGTTGTTCGGATAAAACACTATTTGAAATAATTTGAAGTTTTGAAATTAATCCTTGCCTCCTAATGTACACTTTGGGCTAAGATTTGATCGCTGCACAAAGTGCAATGTAAATGGAATGGAATCTCTATTAACATTCTGAGACTCTCTACATAATGGAAGTGATCACATTCGGCCCTTCGAGCCAGCCATTCAATATGATCATGGCTGATCATCCAAAATCAGTACCCAGTTTCTGCTTTCTCCCCATATCCCTTGATTCCGTAACCCTAAGAAATTTAAACATGGGAAGCTTTTTATAGTGAAAAAAACTGCATGACATCATTTTTACCATGTGATGATTTTTCCACACGTCGGTAGTCGTTGTTGGCTCAAGAGTAACTCGGGAGAGGAACTTGGTAACTCAGGAGAGGAACTTGGTACATCGCAAAAATGAAAAGTAAACAGCAAACTTAGACATACACGTGGGAACTTGTTTAAACTCGTGAACATAAACTTAGAATCTCGTAGACAACCACGAGTTTGATTTTTTTCTTTCACTCGGGATCACTCGTGGGTGGACTCGCACCGTGAGACAGGGCCATGAGACATACACGTGGGAACTCATTTAAACTCGTGAACATAAACTTGGAATCTCGTAGACACTCGTGGGTGGACTCGCCCCGTGAGACAGGGCCATTAGTTTGCATCATGATCAGCATGAGTAGTTTTGACTGAAAGACCTTTTCCTGTGCAGTGCTGTTTCATTTTCAAGAATGATGAACTAAGGTGGAGGGAGTAAATGGACTAGTTCTGCTCTGATTTCTTATGTTTTTATTTTCATAGAATGTGCTCATATTGAATGGTGTTGTCTGACTATAGTTAATATGATCTTTCAAGTAGAAAATTTAGATTTCCATATCCATAATCTGTATCATTCGGAAATAGTTATTATGCCTAGCACATCACTATAATTAAATTAATAAATTCATTGCCATCGACTGAAACAATTGCTGATAATCAATTGCATTAATTTGCATCATATATCAAGATAATTCTCTACTAGGCATCTGTTATACTTGCACCTAGATAGTTTTACAGACCTGAAGTGGTTATTAATATTATCCATGTCATATTTAGATGGCAAGAAGCTGGAGACATGAATAATTTTACCATTTAGTATTTTGTTTTCAACTTTTGCACAGGTTTTAGAGTAATAATTTGACTGGTATTCCTAAGCTATGAATAACTATTGTTATGATATGTAGATATTTTATTCATATCATTTAAAAACTGGCACATTTGTGTGCAACTCCAGTCCATTACAATTTAAGTGACATGCTGGTGCTAATTAAAATATTCACACTGTTTAATAACTACAATTTCACAACAATATTATCCATAATGTCTGTTATGTAGCGAGCTCATTAATATTTTCACAATTCTAACTTCGCATTTAATATGTTCCCCTGAGCTATTGGTTAAGGCATAAAATTCCCTGGGTAAACAGGTGTGGAATTTCCTAATATACACCAGCATGATTTCCTCTTAAAGTATTTGTAACCAAATACGTTTACAGCATTATAATGACATCTGTCTTCATGGTCAAAGTAGAACAATCCCTGTAAATCACATCTAAAATCCACGATGCTGTAAACACCTGGGATTGATTTTACACACACAATTTGCATAATGTAACTAATCCTCAATTAACTAAATTTTGCTGCAGAAATCACTGCTGTTATCATGGAGACATTACCGTTTTTCAGTCCATATGCTCTGTTTTCTGTAGTTTGCAATTGATCCTTTTGTAAGTACACCCTGTTTGTTGTGAAAATAGATCACTTGCTTTAATACACCAGTTAAGTAGACAATTTGCTGTAACATAGACTTCTTGCAATTAACCAATTCTGCTTTGTCCAATCTTCAAGTTATTCACTAATACGATCGTGTAATAGAAATTAAGGATGTGCAACAAAAAAAGCACTGGAACATCTCAACAGGTCAATATTACATCATGGACCTGAAAAGTTAACTCTTCTTCCACAGCTGCTGTCTGACCTTTTAAGTATTTCTGCACGTTCAAAACTTTGGCCACAGTACTCTTTTGCAGAGCGCAACATCTATGTGTGCTATGTATGTGGCATAATTTTATGGGAAAAAGCTAACTGCCATTTGGAATTAGTGTAAACAAAAGTGGTAAAGTTATTTCATATTTATATTGCAGTTTCTTAGTACATTAAAAGAGGACATGAGTCTATGCTTGTTCATAGAACACTTCCTTGCATTCCATTCCCTCACCTCCTCCCTGCGATCAATTCACTCTCATGTACCCATCAACTCTCCTTGATTATTCTGCCACTCACTTACTGTCAACAGTTAATCTAGCAGCACATCTTTGGGATATGGGAGGAAAACAGACAACATGCAAACTCCACACAGACAGCACCTGAGATTGAGATCGAACCCAGGTCTCTGGAGTTGAGAAAAGTGAAGCACTATCTTCTGTACCATTATGCAATTGTACCATGATGAAATTACTGGTGGAGAATTACAAGAATGATTTTGGAAATATTCAGTGATATCCAAAAGTTGAAAATAAGTGTTCTAATACTAGTTCTGAGATACACATTGTGACCTGCGGACTGTCTGGGCCACTCATACAGAAGCTGGCTCCCCTGCCTCCCTGAGATCTGCTTCTCGATACTAAAATGGGTCCTGCCTATGTGTTTCTCTGCACGAGGAATCCAGCATTTTGAACCAATTGCGTAACCTTCCAATTGAAAATTTACCACTTCCTTGGGCTCTCAACATCGTATCCAAAATCCATCCCCAAATCCTCAAACAGCCCATCTTCTCCCTCCCCCTAACCTTTCACCTCACCCACCTGATTACCAACCTGAGCCTCTGCTCTGGGAACTAATGAATGATGCCCCAACCCATTACAAAAGAAATGTTGTCATGATGCAGTATAATTGTAAATGAGCAAAACTACCAGTATGAAAATTATCTTAATGCAATTACAAGATATTGTTGGATTTTCATCTCTATGTCAGTGAAGTGAAAACTATGTGAACGTGTATGCTAAAAGATCCATAATATCACAACAGTGTATAATGAAGTCTTTAAAGTAAATTGTTAGAACAAATAGCTGTATGAAATCTATAATTAAGTTTCAATATTGGAAATAATATATTTAACATTTTACTGTAAAATATGATTAAAAACAGCACTAATGATGGTGTTTAAATGGTAGATACATAATTACGCATAGCAGCACAAGTACCAAATGTAAGTGATATGTGGAGGCTGTGGGGAATCAAGTGCAAGGCAGAGGATTCAGAAATCACACTGGAAAGAAATAATCTGGCAAAGGTTGGAATGCATACCAGCTTGTGGGCATTTACTTCAGTCCAAGTCAGGGAATATAAAACCTACAATTATTTTGTTTTATTTTCCCCCTACTGTTATCACCATAATTAAAAATAATTGTGGATGATCCTTAGAATGAAATCCATTAAAATTGAGTTAATTTAGATCAGTAAGATAGGATGCAGCACGTGCTTTGAATTCTAATAATGCAATGGAATGATTAACTCTAGATATTTATGTTTAGTTTCTTTATTTCAAATCACATGCTTTTAATTGGATAGAACATTGCTACAATGTTTGTAAAGCCATCAGGGATGCGAACAGTCAATAATGGGACAAACCTGAGTCCCAGCATAACCACACCCGTTGACGGTAAGGCATGAATACCATAACAGGCTACAAAGTGAAGTCGAGCAGCATCGTTGGCATTAATGCAGCCCTCCCTGATGAACTTAATGCATTCTATGTTTGCGATTAGCATAAGGCCAACATGGCATGCATGAATGAATGAATGATACTTTATTATCACGTTTCACAATGTGATTCTTTGTTTTCCATACACAAGTATGCAAAGAGTCACCACATATAGGGCACCGACAAAGTTGCAAAGTAATCCATTTAGTCCTCAATGGTCCTCCTTTGTTCTCGGCAGCACCCCCCTCCCTTCACACGTTGGGTCCCCCTTTGTACTTTGTGGCACGTTTGGCACCTGTCCCGACAGACTCAGGTGTGCCTGTTCCCTCAGTCACTGTTGCAGAAGTAAGATCCACCATCCAGAAGGTGAACCCATGGACAGCAACTGGCCTGGACAGAGTCCCTGGCTGCTTCCTTAAGAATTTCGCAGAACAACTATCCTTAATCTCTCCCTACTCTGATCTGACGTACTCACCTGCTTCAAGAAGACACTATCATCCTTGTGCTAAAAGAAAGTAAGATCTCATGCCTTAATGACGACGGTCCAATGGCCTTGACATCCACCATCATGTGAAGTGTGGTACACATTAAATCCAGTCTACCAGGCCGTCTGACCCACGTGACTACCGCCACAATAGGTCTGTGGCTGATGCCATCTCCCTGGCCCTACAGTCATTCCAGAAACACCTGGATAAGTAGGACACTTGTATCAGACTCTTAATCATCGACAATAGCTCTGTTTTCAATACCATTTTCCCAACCAAGCTCATCTCCAAACCTGTGGAACTTGGAGTCAGCACACATCTCTGCAACTGGATCCTCGACTTCCTGACCAACAGACCGCAACCAGTGAGGATAGGTGATACATCATCCTCAGTGATAATTCTGAACACTGATGCCCCACAAGGATGTGTTCTCATCCCCCTTCTATACTCCTTATACACACAGGACTGTATAACCAAATATCAATCCAACCCGATCTACAAGTTCGCAGATGACACCACCATAGTGGGCCGGATATCAAATAATGACGAGACGCAGTACAGAACCTCATAACCTGGTGCCAAGACAACAACTTCTCCCTCATTGTCAGCAAGACAAAGCAGATTGTGATCGACTTCAGGAAGCGAAGCGGTACACACTCCCCATTATATATTGATGCCGCCAAAGAGAGATGATCAAAAGCTTCAGGTTGCTAGGAATAAATATCACCAGCAAATTGTCTTGGACCAACCACATCGAAGCTATGTCCAAGAAAGCACACCAACACCTCTACTTTCATAGGCATAGGAAGCTCAGCATGTCACCAACAACACTCACCAACTTCTACAGAAGTGCCGTAGAAAGCATTTTATCAGGATATATCACGGCGTGGTTTAGAGCTCTACCCAAGAGGCACAGAAGTTTGAAAATACATACCTCTAGATTCAAGGAGACCTTTGAACTATCTTTAATTGGACATAATCAAACAAGTTATATCTTGTCTTTCATGTTGCCCCCTTGATCTGAGCTTGATTGTATTCATGTATTGTATTTTATTTGACTGGATAGCACACTAACAACAGTTTTTCACTGTAGGTAGAAAAAATTGCTGGAGAAACTCAGTGGGTGCGGCAGCATCTATGGAGCGAAGGAAATAGGCAACGTTTCACATTGCACATCTTTCATACTTGGACATGTGTTACTTTTTGTTTTTCATCATTGGATCTAAATCTTTCCTATTCAGTTGCATTTTAATTACACAAACAACTGTGAATAATGGCAACAACCCATTTGTACATTTTCAGTGGTTATTGGGGATGGGCAAAAAAATCTGGTGATGCTAGCAATGCACATAGTTCACAAGTGACCAAGAAAACTAACTTTTAAACATTTAGTTTTTAAGAAGGAACTGCAGATGCTGGAAAATCGAAGGTACACAAAAAAGCTGGAGAAGCTCATCGAAGGGTTTCGGCCCGAAACGTTGCCTATTTCCTTCGCTCCATAGATGCTGTTGCACCCGCTGAGCTTCTCCAGCTTTTTTGTGTACCTTTAAGTTTTAATCATTGCTGTGCATTATCTTCAGAGCAAAATAAAAAGGTGGGAGCAAGAAAAATAAAAATACAAAATAAGAAAATCATGAACAAATGGAGCTTTGTTTACAGTATATGGTAGGAGTGCCGAAAGCTCACAAATGTTCCCATTTCACCACCTAATTCTGCAAACCCTACCCTGACAACAGTGATTTGACCACTCAGTGTCACTCTTTGAACCAACAGATCTATAGGCTGGAGGAAGGTGTTGTTGGGTGAGGGTAGGTTCCGGGTCCTGCAATCAAGTTAGGTTTCAAGCCTCGAGTTATCGCACCCCATGGTTGACAGATTGGCAGTGGGGTCAGATTCACATTGCAATAGAAATGTTTGAGACTTTCTTTGTAACTTCACTTATTTTGTTTCAAAAGTTCAACTTTTTGGAAGGAAGTCAAACAGCAAATATTATCTCTCTACATCTCTCCTTTCCCATTTCCCATGACTCTCAGTCTGAAGAAGGGTGCGCAACAAAAGTTTTTCACGTATACCGAGGTACACGTGACAATAAGCTAAGTTAAACTAAACCCGAAACGCCACCTATTCTTTTTCTCCAGAGATGTTGTCTGACTCGCTGAGTTACTCCAGCTTTGTGTATCTATAAAGAGCCAGCCTTATCAGGCCTGAGCCTGATGACTTACAATATGTTTTTGATACCTTACCCGAACGCGACATTCAACGATAGCTTCTTTAAGGCTCGGATCAGGAAAGTTAATTTTAATGGATGTTTTTATTATTTTACATGTGCTTTTAATAACCTTATTTGAAATCTATCTATCTCTATTTACACCTAAATTAGATAAGGGGAATTTTGAACAATGTGACTTGTGGAGCTTTAATCTATTTAGACCATTATGGTAATATCGACTTTTGTTTCTAAATGCAAAATATACTCTTGCCTATTAACCAGACAGTGATACCACATGAATTTCAGTGTAGTACTGAATAACTCTTAGATTCTGCAGCTGTGGCATATGTAGATACAAACTATAAATTACTTGTTGATATCTTAATAACCTCAAATTTACTTGTAAACTCCAGGCAACCAATTTAAAGTAATCATTTATAGCCGTAGAAAATATTAAGGTCATCAATTTACAAAGGTATTTAATCATTTACATGTACATTTTAAACGAAAATAGTGGAAAAAATATTTTAAATGATGCAAGATTAAAGGTAGACACAAAATGCTGGAGTAACTCAGCGGGACAGGCAGAGTGACTGTGATGTCCTCTGCTTAATTTTCTAATTCAGTTACCTTATAAAGTAGTGTAAAAAGTTAACATTATTTTTTTGAAACTTAATTTCCTCTGTTTTTGATACAGTTAATAGTCTTTAGAACCATGTGCTCTACTCACCCTGATTACATATCGTTGCCTGAACTGGATAGTCCCAAAAAGGCCAAAGATGATAGTGATAATGTGCAAAAAGTTAGCCACGATAGGTGCCCATTGATAGCCAAGAAAATCAAAGATCTGTCTCTCCAACACAAATACCTGTTTAAAAAAAAAAAAGAAAAAAAAATGAACATAATTGCCATAGAATCAGATACACCACAGAAATAACTGCTTTGGCCCACCATGTCTATTCTGATCTTTTTGTCCATTCACATATGCTCCATTTGCCCACATTAGATCCATAATTCTATGTCTTGCTTATTTGAGTGTCTGTCTGAATGTCTCTTAAATGTATTGATTGTATCTGACGTCACTATCTTTTCTGGTAGTGAATTCCAAATATTAACCACTCTCTGTGTACACAACTTTCCCTTCAAAAGCATTTTAAAATTCCTTCCCCTCATCTTCGCAATGCCCTTGTTTGTGTCTTTTGACCCAACATCTGCAGTTCCTTGTATTTGTGTTTTACTGCTCCACTTCAAAATCTTCTCAAGTTAGGCCTACTTTGAAGAAGTTTCCTTCCTCTCTCTCTAACAGGTATTTTGTGAGACCCTCGCTCACCTCCGTGTGATTTCTACTGCTCTCCTACCATTCTGAAGAAGGGTTCTAGCTCGAAATGTCAACTATCCATGTGCTCCAGAGATGCTGCCTGGGTGGCTGTGGTACTCCAGCACATTGTATTTTTTAAAAAATAAACCAGCATCTTAAGTTCCTTGAGTCCCCCTTGTTTTATATACCTATTATGGGAAAACAGATTTTGACTATCCACCGAATCTAACCCCCGTAAAACTCTCTCCAGCACAACCATATCCTTCCCACAGTGCAGTGACAGAACTGCTCAGTGCGTTAAACCAGTTTAATGAAAAACTGATTTGTGAAAGGAGCAGTTTCTGACACTATTGCTATTTTCCCAAAGAATAGGAGATTGAAAATGAACTACTTCTCTCCCAGTGAACAAAGTAACGTTCCTAAACCATGCAGATGTCACACCATTTCTGGTTTTGTTACATATTATTCACGTATGTTGGTATAATGAACAAAGTACAATTTTTATAAAAGAATAATTAACAAAAATTACATACTATATTTCTGTCATTTTTTCATACTGCTCAGAAGGACGCTCATGCAAAAGTTAAGCTGCTTTATCCATTTATTAACTAAGCAAGTGTTGCCATAATTTGATTAAATATATATTGTTACACACTCTATAATTTTGGATCTAAAATTAATAACACGATAAAATCTCCACAGAAATTAAGTACTAAATAAAACACAATGTGGGTAATTTCCTAAATAATTAGAATCTAAATCTGTCACTTTCACTGTGTACGCACCTGATATTATACCTATAATTAATAGTCTAAGTCCCATGTAATTATTTGCTTATAACAAACCGAAGGCAAATGAATAACCAATGTTTCTCCATCTGTTTCCGAAATAAATGTAGGCACTGAAGAGATCTGGTTCAAGGCACACAATTGGGAGACACTTATCAAAGGCATACATGCCCATATGTATTAAACTCGTATGTGTTCTCATAAGGACTGTAGAAGTAACAAGGAAATGTCTACAATATTTCATTATTTATGCCCATTGCGTGGATATGACATCAACAGAGATAATTAATAGTAGAAACTATGCCTGCCATTTCTGTGGATTTTTAAATACAACATGTCTATTCAGACAAATAAACCCACAACAATGTTTTAGGACATAACTTCCAAAGATGATCACCACTGATTTCACAGAATCATGTAATTTATCATCTGATCAGACAATGTATATCAACCAAGTCATTGCAGAACCATTGGAAAACACTATCATAGTGTGTTGGTAGCTGATGGTAGAAACTGAAAAACTATATTGTTTGTTGCATCTGGAATTTGTATGTTTACCAACTGAAAAGATATGGAACAATTTACAGACAGACCTGCATGTCTTTGCAATCCAACGTCAGGATGTGGGAGGAAACCGGAGCACCCGAAAGAAACACGCATTCACAGGGAGAACATACAAACTCCATACAGATAGTACAGTCGTCAGGATCGATCTTGGGTCTCTGACACTGTAAGGCAGCAACTACCATTGTGTCATCTTGTATCCAAGTTTTGGATGATGGCTTGATGCTGTTTCCAGCTTTTGTAAAAATAAAGTTTCATCAACTTTGCTACCAACTTCCACCCTGCGCTTAATTTCACTTGGTCCAAGTCTAACTCTTGACTTCTCCTACTCCCTTTCAAGGGAATGGTGGGAAACCAATATCCATTACAAACAAATGGGTTCCCATAGCTATGTTCATTTGTGATGCAGCTCATCAGCCTCACTTGTCATACTTCAAACACCGGCATGTTGTCGCAGATTTACACTCCCTTCTTACTTATTTCTCAAAGCTGCATTACAATATGCGGAATGCTCAAGAGCCTGAATAGTCTCAATTTTCTGGGAGAAATGCTGGCAATTATGCATTTCAAGAGCCAAGAGTCAAGAGAGTTTTATTGTCATGTGTCCCAGCTAGGACAATGGAATTCTTGCTTGCTGCAGCACAACAGAATATGTAAACGCAATACAGAACAGGATATAAAAGTTCAGTGTGTCTATATACCATAGACCATATATGTACACATTAAATAAACAGATAAAGTGCAATAGACTGTTATTGTTCAGAGCTTGTTTGATGTCGTATTTAGTCGCCTGATGGCTGTGGGGAAGAAGCTGTTCTTGAACCTGGATGTACCGTAAGTGCCAGAAAGATCAGGACTCCCATACAAGGAAGTGTAAACTTCATGATAGCCAATCAATTGTAGTGTTCCAACTGTGCTCCAGCCCAGAGTTCAGAGGCAGAGCACTGATCTCCTGATGATTTCCACCACTTGTGCTCAATAATCTTCTGGCTGAATCTGTGACAGATTTAATCTGATTTTACAAGGTTTTGAAATGTGGCTGAATGTCAGAGAATGACAGGATAGGGTGGAAGGTGAGATTAGGGATTGGATGGTCAGTATCACAGCAAATAAGTATAGCCAGAGACTGGATGTCAAGTATCATGACAGGCTTTGGGAGTATGCTACTAGCTAGAGAGACAGAGCAAAATGCTGGACTCAAGAGAACAAAGGAACACAGTGTATACGGTGATGTGATTGATATCTGGTGGGAACAGATCTGAAGGTAACTTCATGGCTAGGCAGCATAGCCTTGAGAAGATATGGTGCCTGGAACGGACATTTTGCAAAATAGCTATAATGAGAAGGAGATATGAACAGGCAATAAAATTAGGAACTCTCTATCCTGATAAGGAACGAGGATGTGCTTTGCTTATTCAACCGTTGGAAGAGTGACAACTTGAAATGATTGACTTCATAGTCATGAGACCCTTGGGTTACAACAAAGGCTTCTTTTCAAAGATGGGACAGTAAAATAAAAATAAAAGAAGAGACATCGGCAGCGACAACCTGGGAACAACCATCGCAAGAAGAAGGGATCAGAGTGAGAAACTCAGAGAAGACTACCCCCTATCAACGGAGTGAATCTGGCCAATTAATTCATAATATCCGAGTCCAAGTCATGAGTTTTGAGATTTAGTTTAAGAAGTGATAAATTGAAATAATAAAGTAAATGAGAAGTTATCAGAAGTCAATGGTTTGCATGCATATTAAAGTTATTCAAGTGTTAATAAATATTAAGTTGTACTAAACCTTGGTTTAGAGTCTTTTGTTTGACACACCAGTTGATATTCTATAGAGGTAATAGGGTCAACATAAGGTTTGATCAGGCCTCATCATAAAACGCTAGTTGCTGATGGAAGATCCAACATAATCCAAGGCCTCATTGGCCAGTCTTATGATCCAACTTCAGAAATAGGTTTCAAACAAGTCATGTGCAGAACTAACAGATAGGAAAGCAGTAAACACAGGTAATTTAAGAAATTTCGAAGACATCTACATTTGTCAATGTATTCATTAGATTGATTGTCCAAGGCTGTTAACTGGCCTCACAACACCATATTGGAGTTAGATTGGGTGAAGAATGCAGATCATCTTGACTGATTAGAAAGATAAAAATAACTGTAAAAGAGGTTGGAGGCAGTTTTTATAGAGATTGCCTCTGAAAGGATAAGTATTTTCTTGTGGAGATTTCTCAGATATGGGAGCGATCTTTGAATGATGAATAGACATAGATTTTCTGTAAAAAGTTCAGAATAGAGAGAGAAAATGCTCAAATGAAAATAAAGCTTACTGACTGAAAAAAAAGGAAATGTGAAACTTAAATTTAAGAACACATTGAGACAAAGAATTGCCACAGCTGATTGTCAATGAAGAATTACTCAGCACTGAGTCATCAAATATAACTTGCCATGCTTGGTTAGAACACCGCAAAGACTGCAACAAACAGTCACTGCAATTCAAAATGACTTGAGATTTTGTACAACCAAGGGCATGCAGCCTAAAATAGTTAATGAGAAAGGTAATCATCACTAAAATAATAGTCCAGGTAAGAAAGTGGAAATAGTCATTCATATGACGAAAGAAGGCAATGTGAATTATACAGAGCCTTTAAGATTCACTGAGTTATTGAAAAAAAAAGTCAAATGATGTTATCAAATGCAGCATTGAAAAGAGTGATTTAACAACACTGTGTATTCTCATTCACTTGTAAAAGGGCAAATGTTTACAAAAGCATTGTCACCATATTAAAGAAAATATACATAATGCAGAATTTTGATCTTAATCCTAGACCCTTATAACTTGTAAGTTTAAATTACAAATTGTTTAAGTCTGTCAAGTTCTATGTCAAGTATAATGGTGGACAGCAATTAGGTGAAGGAAATGACCTTCAAAATAAAAACATTTCCCCTACTTACATCCAAAATGATTACAGTAATTTGATGAGTTGTTTCAATAGAAATTATTGTAAATATCATCTCTGCTTATTATTCTGTTCAATATATATCAATGTCTTTGCAATTTTTAGAGAACCATCTCAGATTCTCAAAGATGAAAAACTACAAAATGTACAATTTTAACTGCCAATTAATATGATCCATGAATATTCTTTATTGATAACAATGAGCTGCTACAATGAAGATGCTCAGTTTGGGTATCTGGTTAGTTGTCAAGAATTATATATTGAGAAGGCATGAACCGGAGGCTGGGGTTACTTGATGATTGATGCCACCTTCTTGAGGCAGCTCTTTATGCAGATGTTTTCATTGGTGTGGAAGGCTGTGACTATGATAGACCAGGCTTATTTTCTCGATGTAGGGGGTGATGCTCTAGGAGAATCTTTGCCAAAGATCATTGTAAAATGCAATCTGTATCTCCAGAAACCAGAAATTAATCTGATTTTTGTTTAGTGGGTAAACTGGCATAAGGAGCTGACAGTTAAATCCTGTCTTCAGCATTGTAGCCAATAATGTGTCCTCCTGTCCTATTCAACACTTAAAGCGGAGTTTTCTGTAAATTCAGTTTGTACTATGCACTTTTAGTGTTATTCTCTGCAGGCTCTTGCATTCTTATGCTATATCAGAACATGATGCATTCAGCCAGGATGCACATTTACATAAGCCTCCACAGCCCTTGACAATGTCGAAACAAAGAACGGCAGATGCTGATTTATACCAAAGATAGACACAAAGTACCAGTGTAACTCAGCAGGTCAGGCAACATCTCTAGAGAAAAAGGATGGGTGACATTTGGGGTCCCGACCCAAAACACCACCCCTCTTTTTTTTTCTCAAGAGATGCTGCCTGACCCGCTGAGTTACTACTGCCCCTGACAATTCTGTGATTTCAGTTTAGAGGCTGACGTCAGAGGACCCTTCACTATGGTAAACTAATGCAAAGCATCCGGTCTCGTTGGCATACCTGGCTGAGTGCTAAAGACCTGTAAGGACCAACTAGCTGGAGTATTCAAGGACATCTTGCTTCTATGGTCTGAGATTTGCACCTGCATTAATAAATATAGGTTTATGGTGTGATTTTTGGTTCTTCTTTTCCAAATTTCAGCCTTGGTAATCTTTTTATTATCCCCCCTAATTTGAATCATATTTGTTCACCCAACGTTCATGACTTCTCTGATCTCTGTTGCTGTCTAACCCATCATCCTTCCATTTCAAAGTTGTCAATCTCACTTTTAAAATCCTCCGCTGTTCTCTGCTTCATTTCTGTAACCTCCTCCAGCTTAACAATTGTCCGAGAACTCCATAATTCTCCAAGCCATATTTCCTATGCATTCCCGATATACTTTTCCATCATTGTTGGTTGTGTTTTAACCATCTAATCACTGGGCTCTGAAATTACCTCCCTAAACTTTGCTTTGCTACTTTGAGACCATTCTCCTCTGACTAAACTCTGGCTCACATGACTTACTTGTCTGCTTTGTTTCAGTGCCATTTTTAAATTGATTAGGCTTTGGTAAAGCATGTTATAATATCATTATATCAATGTAGATATGGGTCTGCAAGTAATCATTTGCTTTCCTGTAAGAATCATAATCTCTCACATACGAGTTATACCAGAGTTAAACTAGTTTATGCCAAGGTCAAATGTTATCTTAAATTAGATATGATGAAGAATGTCTACATTAAATACATGTAATTTATCTTTTTTACCCATGACTTTCCCTACTTCACCTCATCATTGTTCAGTTTCTCTCAATACAGAAAAAGCTGCTAAGCATAAAATGCAGAAGTTAGAGTGTACATTCTTGATTCTTTCCTTTTCATTTCCATGTGAAATGTATTAAACATTAACATACCTATTCTTGTTAAGTACCTTTATTATTTTAATATTGTTAATACTACATTTCCCCATTAAAGTCTGAAGGATACTGGTCAGCTAAATGAGAAATAAATATTTGATATTCTATGCAAATTAAGTATCATATAAATATATTTAGAAGACTTGATTTCCTTTTCACCAGAGATTAACTAAATAGTTGATCTGCAAATCCACTTGGCCCACTTTCTTGCTTGAACTCTGACTGTTATTGTTATTTAAACATATAAAATGTACATTTAAAGGATCAAAAATGCAGAGTCGACACAATAGGAATCATTGGGTTCCCTACCTCCCGCAATGCTGAAAGTTCCAAGATTTAAAGATCTCCATAATTAAACTAACTATGAATCACTTTATATACTTTAAATTATCCACAATTATAAAATTCTATAATAGTGATTTGTAATGCATTAGGTTTAAAAAATAAAATAAAATAAGGTTGACATTCATCACCATTTAACATACTGGCTTTTAGTGTTTAATAAAATCATATATCATGTTGCTTGTATAAAACTTAAATATTACTTCTATGGCAAATGAAATAAATAATATATGCTAAAGGACACAAGGGTCTCGATTCAAAACGCCACCTATTCATATTCTCGAGAGATACTGCCTGGCTTACTAAATCCCATTTTGTATCCTTTTGTGTATTAACCAGCATCTGCAGTTCTGTGTTTCTAAATAATATATGCAGTAATTTAATGGTCATTTTTATAATTTACAGTTTTCCCCTTCAATGTAAAAGCAATGTTATGATCCATACAAAATACTCTATCTTACAAAGAAAATACACCTGAATGGATGTAATTTAGGGTGCAATTTCCTTTTGGAACTTCATTTTGATACATTATTAATTAATGTTTTCTTCCAGCTTTAAACATTTAATTGCGTGAAGGAGGAAAATGGTCAGCATAAATAGATTGTGGAAATTATTTAAGCAATATGCTTTCTGAGCTAGTTAATTACCGAACAGTGGTTTTAAATGAAGTTAAGATATTTCATTGCTTTATTTCTGCTGCCGATTCTTTCTTCCTCAGTACATTTCACCGATTTGTTCACATTTGGTTTATTGGATTTTTAAGAAATCTTAAATTTGTGATTATTTCAGCATGCTGTTTATTTTTTTGCTGCAGATGTGATATATACTGAGTGGTGACATTCTGAAAATAACTTCTTGAGATGTGAAGGTCCTGAAGCAATAACCGTTCAACAGTGACATGATAGTAAGAATTGGGTGTGAATGTGTTTTTTTTTTTTTGCCCTATTAGTCATGGCTTGGTTTAAATTCAACTTCTATTAGGTAGGGCAGGTGATTTGTCATTGCTTCATTTCTGTCAAAAGTTCTTGAGTTTTTCTATTCCAAGCTTTCTAGTGTGAAGTGATGTACTTTGATAGCAATTAACAATATAAGTACCATCTATAAAATAAAATAAATGATAAATGTTAACTCTGTTTACCTTTCCATGTAAGCTGCCTCATCCCTCGAGTATTTGCAGCACTTTCTATTAGCCTTTCATGTTTACAGCAATCCCGCTACTGGACTAGTTTACTGCTTTCCAAGCTATCCCATCCTTTCTTTCACATTAATGCAAAATAATATTTGTATCTTCCTCTTTTGTCAATACTAGAATCACAGCTAATCTACATTAAAGAATAAATTGAATTTATTTGATATTAAACTTCAAAGTGTAGAAACTGCAAGGGAGACATTACTGGACAAAAATGTACAGTTTTCAAATGAGTCACAAAAAAAACAATAACAAGGAGAGGAGAAAAAAATCTTTAATGTGGTACTAATTGGGATTAGGAATATCAATGAGATTTACTGCTGCTCTCAAAATGGCAAAAAAAATAACTGAAGATTCCTAACTACATGAACGTGGAGAAAGAGTGAATCTGAGTGGAATATTACAGACACAGCACAGAAACAAGTCCTTCAGCCCACCACCTCCATGGCAACCACCATAACTATCCATACTAATTCATAGAGTAAACTACACAGAAACAGGCCCTTCGGCCCAACTCATCCTGATCAACTAAGATGCCCCAGCTAAGCGAGTCCAATTTGCATGCCTTTGGACCAATCTTTAAATCTTTCCTATCCATGTACCTGTCCAGATATCCCTTAAAGCTTTTTACTGTTCCTTCCTCCACAAAATCTTCTGGTAGCTTATTCCAGAAACCAACTACTCTTTGCTTGAAAAAAAATCCCTCAGCCCACCCTTGGATCCCTTCTGATCCTCTTCCCTTTACCTTAGTTCTCCAATTTTAGATACCTTTGCCGCGGGGAAGAAGTTGCCTACCATTTATGCCGCTTACAACCTCAAAACCTTGGTCAAAAAACCCTCAAGCATCCTCTTCACCAAGGAAAACAAACCCAGATGATTTAGTATCTCCTCATAACCAAAATTCTCCCATTCAGACAAAGTTCTGGCAAATCTCCTCGATATCCTGTCCAGTGCAATCATTTATTTCACACAGTGTGGCCACCAGAACTGTACACTGCATTCATTAGTGGCCTAGTCAATCTTTAATAGATTTCACTGCTCTTATTTTCGGTCTTAGCTAATGAAGTCAAGTAACCCTTATGGATTCACCATTTTATAAACCTGTGCTGCCACCTACAGGGAATCCTAAGTTTGTATACCAAATCCGCTCTGTTCCTCCCAGTTGTTGAGATCTCTACAGTTCACAGTGTATGACCTAGCCTTATTAGTCAGAAAATGCACCACCTCATATTTATCAGAATTGCATCTGCCTTTTTCCTGACTATCTTACTAATTCATAAAAATCATCCTAATGGCCCTGTCTCACGGTTTGAGTCCACCCACGAGTGATCCCGAGTGAAAGAAAAAAATCACACTCGTGGTTGTCTACAAGATTCCAAGTTTATGTTCACGAGTTTAAACGAGTTTCCACGTGTATGTCTAAGTTTGCCGTTTACTTCTCATTTCTGCGATGTACCAAGTTCCTCTCCCGAGTTACCAAGTTCCTTTCCCGAGTTACTCTTGAGCCAACCGTGAATGAAGGTCTGTTTTAAGTATCAAATAGAGGAGCTGGACAGCATCTCATACAGTAAGTATATTCTGATTCAGTATTGAAAGTTATTCAATTTCAGAACTTAAAAAAACTAGGCAGGATCTCGGCCCCGCACTCGCGGCCATTGTGCAACAAGGAGGCGGTGGCGGCGAAGCAACAGTGTTAAAGAAGACAGCTCCATCCTGCGACTTTGAGTTAAAGATAGAATTCAGCGCAGCCGCATCTATTGATATGATATACAAAGGGAAAATGCGCACCATCCAGTGCCAGAGCAATTATACTTATGATTTGTTTGAAACACGCATCACGTAGTTAGAATACCAGCGGGCGGAGGTTTACTATATTTTAATTGAATTTACTGCCAGGTCTACACACTGCGGGGAGACGGGAGATGAAATCTTTGAATGTGGATGGATGTCGCCGCGCCTGCTCGTTCTAAGCGTCATATGTTTTTAGTTGCCTTTCAAGCCGGGCTTTGGTTTAATTCCTTGTTTTTGTTTATTCGCACACACTTTTCGTGTGTGAGGTGTGAGAAGTCCGTGCCGGGTGTCGGCCGGCCGCAGCCGCTGTTGTTTCACATCAGTTGCACATCAGATTGTTGGGAGACGGAGCTCAGGGTTCGCCTTCTGAGCTGCTTTGGTGCCCAGGCGCGAGTTGAGGTGGAGGGAGGTTGGGGTGGGGGGGGGGGGGGGGAATGCACAGGCGTCATTAATCTGTCTGGGGTGACAAGGCTCTTGGATTAGGCTGGGATCATTCTCTGCTCTCATCTCTCTCTTTCTGTGTGTGCATTAGCAGGAGGAAGAGCGGGCTACCTCGCTGGGGCACAAGACCTCTGCCACCTGCCCCTTGCAGCCATCAACTTGTTTGTTCCTTTGGTGCGCCTCATCTGCCCTGCTCCCATCCCAGCCCTGCCCCAGCTCTCTGCCCCATTTTCTTGGAAATGTCGCTTCCGCTGCTGTAACGAGCAGGGGTCCGGCTGGCTTGGTGGGTGGGTGGGTGGGCAGGGAGGGAGAGTGGGTACAAACCACCAAATCCATTCTCAAAAGTCGGGCAGAGCCGTGTAGCGCACGTTTCTCTCTGCTTCATATACGTGGGAATTCCCTCAGCATGGTCACTCAGCGGGACAGGCAGCATCTCTGGAGAGAAGGAATGGGTGACGGGATGACGTTTCCAAAATTCTGCTGCATCTGTGTTACTCCAGCACTGTGTGTTCACTTTTTGTCAACCAGCATCTGCCCTTTCGTGTGTATGACATTATTTGTATCCATGGCAGTTGATTGTCGCTCTCTTCAGTTTCCCAGGGGGTCGGGATGGGACTGGAGTTGGAAAGGAAAGGTGGGGGGGAGGGGGGATAGGGGGAGGGGAGTGGAGGGGGGGGTGGGGTTTGTGGTGACTTAGTACGGGAGACAAGTGTACGAGAGGTGTACTGACTGTGTGGGTAGACACTTTGGTAGTGATTGCCTATGGGGTTCACTGTCGAGGACTTCATAATGCAGAGAGCATTATAAACAGAGCGATTAACCCTGGAAAGGGGGAGACTTCTCTCTGAGTTGTACCCAGGAAACTGCAGCAGGCTCACGTAGACTTAATATTTTCTTGAGGTTATTAACGACAGATAAATGGATGGGAAGGGTTTAGAGGGCTATGGGCCACATTCAGGCAAATAGGACTACCCCAAGATGCCAACTTGGACGGCACGGCCAAGCTGGGACGAAGGATCTGTTTCCGTGTTGTACAGCACCATGACTAAGGCCTATCCAGTGGGATTGACATGTTTTGTATTTTTCCTTTCTAAAGATGTAGTGTATTTTGGTGACTAGTTGCACACTGCAGACCAGAAGTCATCCCGTCACCCATTCCTTCTCTCCAGAGATGCTGCCTGTCCCTCTGAGTTAAAGATTTCCCACGGTAGAATCACGAGTCACTACGGTAAACTCACGGGCTACTACGTTCTTACAACGAGTTTAAAAGTTTACAATTTTTATTCAAGAGTAAATTTGACTCGTGGAAATCTTTCATCATGTTGAAAGATTTTCACGAGTTAACAAGTTTCCCGAGTACCTGCCGTTAGCGTTACGAGTCGCTAAGTTACGTCCACGAGTTCCGACGTTCCCGCTACGTCAATTCTACGTGATTACCACGAGTTTGATTTGTTTTAAACTCGGGATCACTCGTGGGTGGACTCGCACCGTGAGACAGGGGTTTTACAAAGACCACCCTCTTCACTATTAACACTTACACCAATTTTAGTGTCAGCTACAAACATACTAATCATGCATTCTACATTCATATCCAAATTTCAATGTACTGTATATAACAAACAGCAAGAATCCAGTACTGAATCGTTGGTACACCATTGGTCATTATCTTTAAGTCATAAAAAACAATACCCTACCATCAGCTTCAAAACAATTTTGGATCCAATTTGCCAATTAGTCCTGTATCTCTAACCTATTAAACTAGTTTTCCATGTGGGACTTTGTCAAAGGTCTTATCAATGTCGATAATTATACGCTACATCAACTGCACATCATTTGTTAACATTTTGTTACCTCTTTGAACACTTCAATCAAATCAGTCAGATTGGATCTCCCCCAATAAAAATATGCTGGTTATCTTTATTAATCCCTGCATTTTCAAATGTTAATTAATCCAGTCCCCCAAATTATTTTCCAATAACTTCTCTTCAGCTGGCATTAGACTCAAACCGTCTTGTAATTTGCTGAAGTTAGACACAAAATGCTGGAGTTACTCAGCGGGACAGGCAATTTCCCTGGATAAAAGGAATGGGAGGTAGAAAAAAGTGCTGGAGAAACTCAGTGGGTGCAGCGGCATCTATGGGGTGAAGGAAATAGGCAACTTTTCGGGCCAAAACCCTTCTTCAGACTGATGTAGGGTGGGAGAGGGGGTGGGGAGAAGAAAGGAAAAAGGAAGAGGAAGAGCCCGAGTGCTGAGGGAGAGCTGAGAAGGGGAGGAGGCAGCAAGGGCTACCGGAAATTGGAGAATTCAATGTTAATGCCACTAGGGTGCAGACTGCCCAAGCGGAATATGAGGTGCTGCTCCTCCAATTTCCGGTGGTGCTCACTGGCCATGGAGGAGGCCCAGGACAGAAAGGTCATATTCGGAATGGGAGGGTGAGTTGAAGTGCTGAGCCACCGGGAGATCAGGTTGGTTAATGCGGACCGAGCGGAGATGTTCGACGAAACGATCGCGAAGCCTACGCTTGGTCTCATCGATGTAGATCAGCTGACATCTAGAGCAGCGGATGCAATAGATGAGGTTCGAGGAGATGCAGGTGAACCTCTGTCGCACCTGGAACAACTGCTTGGGTCCTTGAATGGAGTCGAGGGGGGAGGTAAAGCGACAAGTGCAGCATCTCTTGCGGTTGCAAGGGAAAGTGCCCGGGGAGGGGGTGGTGCGGGAGGGAAGGGAAGAATTGACCAGGGAGTTACGGAGGGAGCGGTCTTTGCGGAAAGCAGACAGGGGGGGAGATGGGAAGATGTGGCGAGTGGTGGAGTCACGTTGGAGGTGGCGAAAATGACGGAGGACTATTTGTTGTATGTGACGGCTAGTGGGGTGAAAGGTGAGGACTAGGGGGACTCTGCCCTTGTTACGAGTGGGGGGATGGGGAGAGAGAGCAGTGGTACGGGGTATGGAAGAGACCCTGGTGAGAGCCTCATCTATAGTAGGGGAGGGGAACCCCCATTCCCTGAAGAATGAGGACATTTCCGATGCCCTGGTGTGAAACCCCTTATCCTGGGAGCAGATGCGGCGTAGACGGAGAAATTGGGAGTAGGGGATGGAGTCCTTACAGGAAGCAGGGTGGGAAGAAGTGTAGTCAAGATAGCCATGGGAGTCAGTGGGTTTATAGTGGATGCCGGTCGGAAGTCTATCACCTGCGATGGAGATAGTGAGGTCAAGAAATGATCGGGAAGTGTTGGAAATGGTCCAGGTGCATTTGAGTGCTGGATGGAAGTTGGTGGTGAAGCGGATGAAGTCAGTCAGTTGTGTGTGGGTGCAGGCGGTAGCACCAATGCTATCGTCAATGTAGCGGAGGTAGAGGTCGGGGATGGGGCCCTGGTACGCCTCGAACAAGGAATGGGTGACGTTTCAGGTTGATATCCTTCTGAATTACCCCTGTTGCCCTCTTGAATAAAGGTATCACATTTTCTGTTCTCTGGCATTTCACCTGTGGTCAGAGATTGAAAAATCTGTCAAGGCCCCTGCAATCATTTTCCTCACCCCCACAGCAGCCTGGTATATATCTCATTAGGATCCAGAGATTATCCACCTTTAGAACCATTATGACATCTAATACCTTCTCTTTTTTTAAATAATAACAGATTCCAGAATTTTCCTAGGTTTGGGAAAATTGAAAACTAGAGGGCATAGTTGAGAGGACGGGGGAAAGATTTGATAGGAACCTGCAGTGCCATTTTTTTCAAACAGGGCGTGGTATGTAGAGGGAAAGAGCTGCCAGAGGAAGTGGTTGAGGCAGGTACAAGAACAACATTTAAAATACAATTTTTCCAGCACATGGATTGGGAAGGTTTAGAGGGATGTGCGTCAAATGCAGACAATTGGGCCTAGCATGGATGGGGATCTTGGACAGCATTGAAGAGTTGGGCAAAAGGAATGTATGGCTCTCATTTCATAATTTCCCCTTCTCTGAATTTATTTCAATGCCCTTCTCCTTCGTGAAAGCAGATAAAGTGACATTTCTTTGACATTTCTTTTATGCCTGAGCTCCATGCACATATTTCCATTTTTGTCCCTAATTGGCCATACTCTTACTCTGATTATTCTCTTGCCCTTAATACAGTTATAAAATGTTTTGGGATTTTCTTTAATCTCGACCACCAGTGATATTTTGTGTCCCCTCTTTGCCCTTCCAGGTATTTTTAAGTTCCTGCCTCCCTGCGCTTTCTATACTCTCGATGGACCTCCACATTCTGTTCCATAACATCCTTGGGGAATTTTCAGTCAGTGTTTTTTACGTAACAAAAAATATTACAATAGTGCTACATTGAAACACAAGGTGTAACAGATTTGACTTGTGTTACAATTCTGATTTCAACCTGCCACTATTTTTGCTTAAATTTCATAAAGTGCTTCCAATATTACACTGAATCTGGCTCCATGAAACAGTACATTTAGCCTTTTGGAAAGCAATCTTATGCTGGAAGAAAGAAAAGTAATTAGCAGCAGTGCAAATTCTAGGAATTAGTTTATGGATACTAACCTCCTGGAAACTGAACTAAAATAGTACAATTGTCCTGGTTAAATAGACATTCAGCAGTCAGCATTGATTAACCTTTTCAGAAATGTAATTAGAAAAATCATTAGCAAAATATGCCATTAAGAATTATCCTTTTACCTCTGGGACAGTGGTTTGAACACAATGCAGACAGATGGGATGAAAGTCATAAGTGAAATCAGTGTGATGGACTCCTCTTCGTTCCCAGTGGATGCTAATCTGCAGAATAGAAACTGCCCTAGTTTTAGCACTAATTGGTTCAGTAAAACATCCTGGACAGTAAGCAAAAGCCATCATGCATTCTGATTTAGACCAACTTAAGCATAGTCCTTTAAAGCCAACGTATTTTAATAGAATTGCAATTTATATCAAAAGTAATTTTTGTCTCATTGTTTTGACTGTATTCTGGACATCCTTCATAGTTAAAGCCATCATGCTCTTCTACCAAGTATTCACTCTGTTGGGCGGTATTTCAACCCCTATTCTTTCACCTTGATACTTTTACTGACTGCAGCACATAGTTTTGGGGTGAATGTCGTCCAAAATATTCCCATTTTATCATCTGGTCATTAAAGAAGTAGTCACCTTAAATCCATATAAAACGATCTGCAAAGTTCTTCAATGAGACAGTATTGGCTTCAATTTCACAAATTAAATAGAAATGCCTCTATTTTATTTTGCACAGAAACCATGGAAAAGGTTAATTGGCTCAACAAAATCACTCCTTCTGCAGAATGCGTACAAGGCATCTCTCTTCCCAATTTTAACACGTTTCACCTCCTAGGAAAATATTCTGCTGTCCAACCACCTATATTCATACAACAACTCATCAACTTTGACCCGTTGCTCTCAAGATCCACCATAGAAATCATCGTGCTCCTCACAAAAAGGTGAAAATAGTTCATCAACATTTAACATTTTATATATGGATTTTCAGTGCTGAACCTTATGTATTTTTAACTACAATGCCCTCCATAATGTTTGGTTTATTTATTTGCTCTGTACTCCTCAATTTGAGATGTGTAACATAAAAAAATCATATGTGGTTTAAGTGCACATTGTCAGATTTTAATAAGGGCAATTTTTATACATTTTGGTTTCACATTTCTGGGCACATTAATGTTTGGGACACAGCAATTCATGCAAATAAAAGTAGTCATGTTGAGTATTTTGTTGCATATCCTTTGCATGCAATGACTGCTTGAAGTCTGCGATTCATGGACATCACCAGTTACTGGGTGTCTTCTCTGATGATGCTCTGCCAGGCTTGCATTGCAGCCATCTTTAGCTTATGCTTGTTTTGAGGGCTAGTCCCCTTCAGTTTTCTCTTCAGCATATAAAAGAATAGAATAGAATGCCTTTTATTGTCATTCAAACAACTTGGTTTGAACGAAATATCATTTCTACAGTTTTTACATTACAAAAAAACCCAAGGCCCACACTTAACACAGTTTACATAAACATCCATCACAGTGAATCTCCAACACCTCCTCACTGTGATGGAAGGCAAAGTCTTTATCTCTTCCCTTTGTTCTTCTCCCGCGGTCCAGCAGTCCAACTGCAGCATCGAGGAGAACTGGGGTTCCCGATGTTAAAGCCCCCGGCGGACGATGGTAAGTCCTGAGGCCATTTAAGCCGCGCGGGGCGATGTTAGGCCCCGGCTCCGTGTCCTTTAAACCCCGAGATTCCAGCGGGAGAAGTTGACGTTGCGGGAGCTCCGAGGAGCGGTCTCCCACCAGGAACCTGGAGCTCCCGATGTTCCTGTCCACCGGGCCTGCGGCCGGAGCCTCCGAAGCTCCGATGTCGGGTCACAGCCATGCGCCACCACAGCTCTTCCCGTTCCGAAGTCGGCCAGCTCTGCGATGGCAGGTCCGCAGGCTCCGCGACTGGAGCCCTCAGATTTGTCCCAGCCGGAGGCCGCCGCCGGCTCCTCGATGTTAGGCCAACGACATAGAATGAACTGCCGGCCAATGAGTTTTGAGCATTTGTTTGAACTTGAGCAGGTAGGATGTGTCTATCATCAGCAGTTGTATCATCAATGAAGATAACTGAGCCAGTTCCTTCAGCAGCCATGCATGCCCAGGCCATAATGGGCCAGTCCCACTTAGGCGATTTTTCAGCGGACTGCCGGCGAATGTCAAGTTGCCGTCATTCGCCTGAAAAACCGGGAACTGGAAGGGCGACTGTCAGAGTCGAACACACACACACACATACAAACACATCGCAAAGGCAGGGGCCAGGGCAAGCGGAGGAAGCACTGTCTGAAATTCACACAAGGTGATAAAAGGCATTGGTGAGACCAAATCTGGAGTATGGTGTACAATTTTGGTCGCCCAATTATAGGAAGGATGTCAACAAAATAGAGAGAGTACAGAGGAGATTTACTAGAATGTTGCCTGGGTTTCAACAACTAAGTTACAGAGAAAGGTTGAATAAGTTAGGTCCTTATTCTCTGGAGCGCAGAAGGTTAAGGGGGGACTTGATAGAGGTCTTTAAAATGATGAGAGGGATAGACAGAGTTGATGTGGATCAGCTTTTCCCTTTGAGAATAGGGAAGATTCAAACAAGAGGACATGACTTCAGAATTAAGGGACAGAAGTTTAGGGGTAACATGAGGGGGACCTTCTTTACTCAGAGAGTGGTAGCGGTGTGGAATGAGCTTACAGTGGAAGTGGTGGAGGCAGGTTCGTTGGTATCATTTAAAAATAAATTGGATAGGCATATGGATGAGAAGGGAATGGAGGGTTATGGTATGAGTGCAGGCAGGTGGGACTAAGGGAAAAAAGTTGTTCGGCACGGACTTGTAGGGCCGAGATGGCCTGTTTCCGTGCTGTAATTGTTATATGGATATATGGTTATATGATACAGCCACACACCGAGGCGACAAAGCCAAGGTGATACAGACACACACCGCGATGAACAGGAAGGTTGGTGCTGTAATTAAGATGGCTACCACAGTGTACGGTAAGTCCTTTAAAAGAGGGGAGGGGGGGGAGGGGGGAGAAGGAGTGGAGACAACTTTTAAGAAGCCAGAGATACACAGCTGTGTAGCTCAGCGGACATTTAATATTACCGGTAGTTATCCTTGGTTCTGAAATCTCCTGCTTATGTTTTTCTTCCCCAATGAGCCAATGAAAATGACCGGTCAGCAAAGGCGATTAAGTAAAACTTCCTACGACTACCTCGACTACCTACAACTACATGGCGACCCCACTACAACTGCACCTACGACTACAGGATTATCGATTATCTCCATGGCAACCAATTCCCAGAATGCGGGAACACATCGCGACCATGAAGGAGACTCACCAGAGACCACCAGCGAACATGTGGCGACCATGTGGCGAGCATAGAGTCTCCTGCACTCGCCTAAAAAGTCACCTAAGTGGGACAGGCCCATAACACCCCCACCACCGCGTTTCACAGATGAGGTGGTATGCTTTGGATCTTGGGCAGTTCCTACTCTCCTCCATACTTTGCTCTTGCCATCACTCTGATATAAGTGAATCTTCGTCTCATCTGTCCACAAGACCTTTTTCCAGAACTGCGGTTGCTCTTTTAAGTATTTCTTGGCAAACTGTAACCCGGCCATCCTATTTTTGCGGCTAACCAGTGGTTTGCATATTGCAGTGTAGCCTTTCTGAGGTGGAAATCCTGGGGGGTACAGGGGGGACACGTCCCCCCCATGCTTTGAGAGGTGGGGGACAATCCCCCCCCCCATGTTTTGTCATCCGGACTTCATCAGCCACTTTCTAAGGGCTGAATCGGCCCGTTTGCGGGGCCTTTCAACGCCCATCACGGCTTAAAATCAAACCTCGGTATCAAGTGATCAAGGGTCCCGATGTTGAGGCCTCCGCCGGCCGATGAAAGACCCCGTGAATGGGCCGATTCAAGCCCACGGCCGAAGCCTCGCATGCATCTCGCTCTCTCCTCCAGCCCAGCACATCGCATGACTCGGGGTGATTCGGTACAGCTCCTGGCCGCCAAGAAATTATGTCCCCCCCCAATGGCCCAGACCCCCCCAAGTTTTGATAGCGATCTCCGTGCCTGTCTCATTGTATTTCTGTTCATGAAGTCTTCTGCGGACAGTGGTCATTGACAAATCCACACCTGACTCCTGAAGAGTGTTTTCTGATCTGTCGGACAGGCAGTGGAAGGACTACCTGCAACCTCCGGCAACCACATCTAGCATCGCAACCGGCTTCGACTAAACAATTACCAATTTTTAAAACGGCAACCTATTTTTAGTCGCCGCTGGTTTTGAATTTTTTGAAATAATCGCCGGACATAGAAGAAGCGGTAACCACATTAGGGAGACTGACAAAAACCTCCGGGAATCGCATGGAAACCTTGGGTGGGGCGCAAAGTCCCCAGAGGTTTCCGTTCAGGTTTCCTAAGTGGGAATAAGTATGTTTCCAAACAGTTATTCTGCTTCCCATGTACTACCTTTCCCTTCAACCTGTCTGGGTTTTGTTGGTCAGATCTGTCCACGATATTAGTCTTCTGGAACTGTGTAGCTGCTTTTCTCTCCTTGAGAAAATTTGCCATATTACGCCTGGCACATTATCTAATTGCTTGGCTTGGGTCTGACAAATATACCCACATAAGGTAAAAAGCACTCCTGGAACATGTGATCATTTAATTGGGCATAATTTTCACTCATGAATGGATTTTCAGTGTACAGTACAATAGTTGTTTTTTTTATTTAAATGATTTTCAAAACTGATGTTTCTATATGTTTCTAAGATAACATACAATCCGAAGGTAGACACAAAATGCTGAAGTAACTCAGCGGGACAGGCAGCATCTCTGGAGAGAAGGAATGGGTGACATTTCATGTCGAGACCCTTCTTCAGACTGATGTCAGTCTGAAGAAGGGTCTCGACCTGAAACGTCACCCATTCCCCCCTCCCCCCTTCCCTCCCCAGTCATTCCTTCTTCTCCTTGCTCCTGTCTGGCAGAAGGTACTGAAGCTGGAAAATGCTCTACCAGACTCAGGAACAAATTATTTATCTCTGTTATCTGGCTCATGCATGGGTCCCTCCATGGGATAGGGTACTGCCCAATTCACTTCGACCCCTTTGAGGATTCTGAATTTTGTTTATAGAACTGCTGCACTTCAATGATGAGAACTATATTCTGCATCTTCCCCTTTGCTCTGACTACTTCACTTGACTTGTCTATTGACTTTGACAATTGTATATATATTATATCTGATCTGTTTGGATTGCATGCAAAACAAAGCTTTTCACTATACCTCAGTTCATAGTCATAAAGCGTGGAAACAGGAACTTCGGCCCAACTTGCCCACACCGACCAACATGTCCCATCTACACTATTCCCACCTGCCTGTGTTTAGCCCATATCCCTCCCATGAACCTGTCCAATTGTTTCATGGATAGGACAATGAACCTGAACCCTAAGACTCCCAGTGCTCTCAAACCAACAGTCCATCTGTCCCAATCCTCTACCCAAGCTACTTATCTGATCACAGCTGACCCAACCCAGGCTTTCTGCAGCTACTCACTGATCCACTGTGTACAACCCTAACAACAAAATTATTTTCAGAACTTTACTGTCATGGTAAAACATTTCTCCATGCGGTTCAAATTTTCTTTAAATTGCCCTCACAATTCACACAAGAAATATGTTTTCTCATTGAGTGAAGCTGAGCCAATGTGAGATTGGAGAACAGATGGCTTGCACCCATTTTGTTTGCATCATCTTTTTTTGGTTTCCAAGGACTGTAAACACAGGCACAGTTATGTAGAATTAGATAGCCTGAAGATGGCAACTTGCATATGCTTATTCACATCTCTTCCATGGCAAAGATATATTATAATTATGGTTGGAAATGAGCTTCACCACATTGCTATTCAGCTGTTTCAAGAAGTTTCCATAATCCACAGACAAATTTACAAACTCATTAATTTATATAGGTAAAGTAACTTCTAGTTAACTGAAAATTTTAATTGAGTCTGTGAGCCACACAGCATAGAAACATGCCCTTCAGCCCACCATGCCTATGCAACACACTGTAACTATCCACATTAATTGCCTTTACCCGCAATAGGCTTTCAATGCCTAGGCGATTCAAGTACTCATCCAGATATTTCTAATGACTCGGTGACTTGTATGAAAGTTATATATCAATACCACCAAGGTATTATAATTGGGCATAGTTTTGCTGTTCCTCTTTAAAAAATCTATATGCATAAAATTGGTCATTTTTGAATATTATTTTGATGAAAGGTCGTGAAAAATAAGTTGTTGACTGGTTGTTGAGCAATTAAAATGTTTATTGCTGTTATATGGCTCACTTTATCAACTGAAACAGAATGTTACTTTGAAGCTCTGCGAGATGCAGAGTAATTTTTTTTCCATTATGTTGATTCTCAGGATAGTAAAATAAAATTAATTAAAAAAAGATAGCTATAGTGCTTAAAGAAGCAAAATAATAAACAAACTTCATTTTTAATTACAGTATAGCAAGTTGATAGCCAAAATCATTAATGAGATGTTTAATTAATCTATCCCTCTGATAGTGCACACGAAGGTAATTCACTTAGTTTGTTTGCATATGGTTTTGATGTGAACTAGGTAGGCATTTAAAAGTAGAAACAGCCAACAAGCTTACCAAAATCATGAAGAATGCTGAAAGTATTTTTTTCTTCATGGCAACTTGTTTAATGAAGGAACTAACATATTCCTAAGTAAAGATGATAAGAGGGTTGAACTGGAATGTGAAGTTGCTGGTTTTCATAACATATTGCTGTTCTTGTCCTTCTTGCATTGAAAGTGCAACTAACACAGTCAATGAGTTGCTGTATTGCATACTGAAATTAGCACAGTCCTACCATTGTTTATTAATGGTGGAGGGGATGGATATAGAATTCAATAGCCAGGAACCTGGATAAACAAGCTGTTCCATCCTAAATGGGTTGAAGTTCTCAAGTTGTTTTGCAGCAATAGCCATGCAGCCTAGTTGTGAGTATTCCCTTTTTCTTTTCTGATTCTAGCTCTATGGAGAATTGGAGATATAGAGCTAAGAAATACGCCCTTTGTTTGCCTAACTGAAATGGACACACTTGCCTGCACTTGTCCAAGTGTCTTTTAATTATCGTAATTGTACCTGCCTCTAATTCGTTTTTTCTGGTTGCTCATTTCATGTACATTCCAACCATGGGTAGCCCGTGGCACTCCCATATCACTGACTGATCTTTTAGTGTAACCACCATCCTGAAATTACGATCTGTGAAACTCTTTTGCCTCCTGTGTTTCTCAGCAACTCAAATTGCCACTCCAACTGATCCATGCAGACTGAGAGGAGCTTCATCTGAACGTACTTCCTGTAAATGTAATTGTCTCATACCTTCAACTGCTCCCTGATCTCCCACATCTGACATGAGAGGCATACCACTCTGAATTACATGATTGCCCTTTTAAAAACTAGTGGAGTTAAGAAATAAGGATGAATGTTACCCTTACCTTGTTGCTGCTCATCTCTTGGTGTTCACCAAAGCCCACACTTAACCTACCAGCAGCAGTTCTCAAACTGGCCAAATGGCTGCTTCACCAGAACCTGCCTCCCTTTTATTCGCTGTAAGGACGGTTGCACGTAAAACTAAAAACTGCTTCTTAAACATACTTTTTAAATCTCCTGTGCCCCTTCGCCTTACTGCTGAGGTGGTTGCTCATGATACTAACAATGGTTATCTAGCAATGGATTTGACACAACTGATCCAATTGAAATTTTGGTTAACAGCGATTACAGGATGTCAATTGTGGGACATTTCACAGTACCATTGAAAATCAAGATAACATTTGAAGTAAATCATCAAAATGCTCCATGTTATCAACAATGAGCTGGCCCAGCCTGGATACTTCCCAGATTCTGTCATGTTGTGGCATGGTTGATTTATGGGAAGGGTTGCCTCTCTTTATCATTGAAATTGTTAGAACACTGCCTTATTCCTGATATTACAGATGAGATGAGGACATTGCTAAAGCAGCTAATTATGGTTAGTGCACAAAGATTTCTCTCATATGGCATTTCTGTCATATGTTGATAGAATGGAGCGGCTGGGCTTGTATACTCTGGAATTTAGAAGGATGAGAGGGAATCTTATTGAAACATATAAGATTAGTCAGGGTTCTATACACGCGAGAGGCAGGAAACATGTTCCCGATGTTGGGGGAGTCCAGATCCAGGGGCCACAGTTTAATAATAAGGGGTAAGCCATTTAGAACGGATTGATTGATTGATAGAATTTATTGCCACACAACCAGGGTCGGTGGAATTTTGGTTTGTCAGCAGCGGTACAATAATAAAGAACACACAACCACAATAAAAATGTAACACAAACATCCACCACAGCATTCATCACTGTGGTGGAAGGCACAGAACTTGGCCAGACCTCCTCCATTTTCCCCCGTGGTCGGGACCTCCACCCTCCGCAGCCGTTGCTGTGGGCGTCCAGATGGTAAGGGACAAAGTCAAAGGCAAGGTAAGTCCAGGATCGGCTCTTCCCCACCGGAGACCGCGGCTTCAGGCTGGTTTAGGCCGCAGGCCGGCAGTCGAAGATTTAAAGTCCCCGCCGCGCCGCAGCCAGAAGCACCGCAGACCGCAGGGCCGGTGATCGAAGCTCCCCTCCAGGGGTGATGGTAAGTCCATGCCGCGGGCCGGCAGTGATGGCTTCTTCTTCCCCCGGGACCCCCACGAGGCTGTAGACGCCGCGCCAGCTGGAGCTTCAGGCTGCCGGCTGCCCCGGACCAGCGAAACGGAGCGCTCCCTCCAGCGAGCCCCAGCGAGGGCTCACCCGCTCCACGCCGAGAGTCCACGCTGCGCCCGCCGCTGAAGCCCCGGGCGCGTCTCCGGGAAAGGCCGCGCCGATCCTTGCTGTTAGGCCACGGGGGAGGCGACCTGGAAAAAGTCGCCTCTCCGTGGCGGAGGCGGCCGAAACGGTTTCCCCCTTACCCCCCCACACCACCCCCCACACAAAACACACCGAGAAACATCAAAAACACACTTTAAAACATACTAAAAAAAATAAAAGAAGTTGAAAAAACTAACGCGCTGCTGACAGGCTGCTGCCACTGCATCGCCCCCTACCTACCTGATGAGGAAAAACGTTTTCATACAGAGAGCTGTAAGTTTGTTGAATTCTCTGCCTCAGACGGCGGTGGAGGCTGGTTCCCTGGATGCTTTCGAGAGAGAGTTAAAAAGAGCTCTTAAAGACAACAGAGTCAGGGGATATGGGGAAAAGGCAGGAACGGGGTACTGATTGTGGATGATCAGCCATGATCGCATTGAATGGCCGTGCTGGCTCGAGGGGCTGAATGGCCTACTCTTGCACCTATTGTCCATTGTCTTAACTCCGTGCATGAATTAAACTCCAGCCACTAAAACCATCTTTCTTTCTTAGAATGTAACTCAATTTATTAGTTAGTTTTATTTTTAATTTTATTTTTGTGAGGTCACTAATTTTATTTTTACGAGGGACTGTGGCGCCATAATTGGTGAAACAGTGCCTTAATTTTAAGGGGAAGTGGGGATGTCCCTTCCTCGGAGCAGCTTTTTCCACTCTGTCTGGAACTGAATCTTCAGCATGAGAAGAAAGTTTTTTTCATTGGCCCATCGTAAGGAATTGTCCGAGACCTTCAAAAGAACTATCACTCGACTTCTAAGCTGTTGATCCAAGTTGCGTGACATGCTATTTAAATTTGCAAATTGGAATTGCAATATTGTACATAGTACATGAACATGTTTAAATGCTGTCCATTTTGCCTCAGATCCAGCACATTGCTATGACTGCAAATCAGGCTGAGGATCAAGTGAAGATTTATTAAAGGGTTAGGGCAAGCATTTTATGCAATACATTTGGAAATGACACAACCCATGACAAATTCATGCACTATCTGGGTAGCAGGTGAATAATTCTTACAAAATTAAATTGTTGATTTGCTAGTTGTCTTGCAGGCTTTTGCTGTCAACCATGACAGTAAAGGAGGTTGCATAAATCAACACTTAGAAAGCTCCACCTATGCTGACTTGTCCTGGATGAAGAAGTGTCATGCTAGTAGTGTACTAATGTACTATAAGATAGAAACTCGCAGGTGGCCACGTTTGATTGACCATCATTTGTGTAACATTCCTGTGTGATAGATTCATATTGTGGACTTCAGCAAACTGGTTATTGGCTTTCTTCACATTTGTTTTTAATCATAAAGCAATTAGCATTTAACAATGTTGTCTTTTTATCTTCGCGGCAAAAGATGTGATCAAAGTCAAATGACTTTCTTCTTCATTGCATACTATTTAGTTAGTCCATGACATACCATCATTAAATAAAATGTGATATGTCATAAGTATATATTGTAACAAGCACTGTGGGCATTCAACACAACATTAAGTTTCATTTTATAGATAAGTAATACAGCACTCGTTTAATTTAATTTAATTCAAAATGTATTGGAAGAATATAGTTTTCAACCATGTGGACAGGAGGACATTGCCCTCCAAATGAACCAGATGATATTTGATTGCTTTTCCTCCCAAATGTTTTCACCCTCCATTGCCAAACCTGGACTTGGTATCACTAATGTATATACAAAATCTATTCCCAGCAGGGTACCAGTCAATGAGAGTCAGACAATAAACAGGAGAGAAAGCAAATTAGGAGCGAGGGCATCCAGAGGAAATCAGAAAGTCATATTTCTGTTCCACCAATTAGTGTGAACTGTACCTTTCCAGTGACAAAATAAGCTGTTACTTGACCAAAATGAATCTCCTGGTGTACTTCTGGTGAAACTATTAAGATCAGGTATTTTGAGAAAATTATTGTCCATTTTCTTTAATTATGGTTCACATCAGAAAATTCAAGTACATGCAGTTATATTAAGGAACCAACAACATCAATTTTGTGATCATTGATTCTTCTTCATCTCTATTGAATGATATGGTCATTTTATTTCACTACATTTATACTAAGTAAATTATATGTTGACTTCTACCTGCTAAAAAAAAGCAATCATTTTATTGTATTCAGTACAGAATGCATAAGACAGGGGTAAATGGGCTGTTCCACTGCGGCGACCTAATTGGCTAGTTTAGAAGAGTTTAGGAAAATTTAAAAAAGGGTCATGTTGAGCACCTCCTTCGACTATGTAGAAGACTAGTTCAACTAGCTTTGACTAGCTTCAGGAAAATTGGACACCGAATAGTGGAGAGTGAAGACGACCTCCTTCGACTACGTTGAAGACCTCCTTCGACCTCCTTCGACTATGTTGAAGACTATCTACGACTACCTTCGAGTACCTTCAATTACCTTCGACTACCCTCGATTACCTACGAATAACATGCCGACCTACTGTGACCAACTTCGACTAAACCTACGAGTAAAAAAAATAGATTTTTTCCATTGAAACCTTTTTTTACTCGTGGGCATTTTTCAGCATGTTGAAAAATATGCCGTGACCTAGCTGAGGCCTCGAGTACGCGGGGACTTCCCTCAAGCATGAAGGAGAGTTACAAAGACCTTCTAGGACCTTGTGTCGACCATGCTGCAAGTATGAGTCGAGGGCAAATTCTTCTAAACTCGCCAATTAGGTCACCGCAGTGGGACAGCCCCTTAAGCAACCTCACAACCAATACATCCAGACAAAGTTGCACAGTCCTACATATCCAAGTGTGAATGGTGGTAGAAAATTAAACAGCAAGGTATGGCACGGTACACCGCGGGTGGTGCAGCAGTAGAGTTGCTGCCTTACAGCACTTACTGCACCTGAGACCCGGATTCGATCCAAACTACGGATGCTGTCTGTACGGAGTTTGTACATTCTCCCCGTGACCGCATGGGTTTTCTCCGAAATCTTCAGTTCCGTCTCACTGCAAAGACGTACAGATTTGTAGGTTAATTGGATGGTATAAGTGCAAATTGTGCATTGTCCCTAGTGTGTGTGTGTTTATAGGATGGTATTAATCTGCAGTGATTGCTGGTTGAGGAGGCTGAGGATTCGTGGTGACTCTGACAGTCAAGAGTTGACAGGGAACTCGTATTCCCACATCAAGTGGATGTTGTGTTTCAGCTCTAGTCATAAGGATCTGATTATATGTAATGAGCGAAACAAATAAATAAATAAATAAATAGATAGATGCATCTTCCGCGGCAAGAGAAGCCAAAACATTTCTGTCCGCACGGTCTATAGAGGAAACGATGGTTCCAAGTGGAATCAGAGATTTCTCAAAAAAGGATGAGTAGTCTGCCGAAGAACAAGAGGGGTATATTTCTGATATTTCTCAAGGTTGCAGAAAAGTGGAGCATGTCAAATCAGGTTAGGATTTGGCTAGTCTGATCATGTGTTTGGTTACCCAGTTTAAGATGGATAATTGTCTTTCAGCAATTTAGCTGATTCAGAGGATTAGGGCCTCAATCGATCTTGAAGATGCATACTTTGCCATATCTATACACGAGAGGCACAGATATATCTGCTGTTTTGATAACAAAGCCAGTGGTGGAAAGTTTAGGCTCTACCTAGGGGTTGTCTTCAGGCCTAGGCTATTTACAAAGATTCTAAAGCCAATGCTGCCCTACTCAGATCAAAAGGGCATTGTGTCATGGAGTATATAGACGACATGCAAAATTTGTAGCTGATAAGACTCAGGGGTTTTATCAGTAGATGCCTCTTACGATATTAAGGATGAGGCAACATGAAATTTAATAATGCCAATTTTGCCTACTCATTCAGGGTGTCCATGGTAAAGGCAGCTAAAAGAAGTTCCTATTTACTCGAAGTCACGGGTGATGGCTAGTTCAGCCTATTTCTCGGGCAGCTAGCTCTGCACAATTGTATGGGAAGTTTGTGAACAAGACATGTAAGCTACTTTTAAACGGAAGAAGCAGAGGATTGTGTTTCAGTTTGTGCTTAGAGAAACGATTAGGTTATAGCACAATTGACACTGCTTGTGCTGCTTTGTCATTCTCTATAGTACCATAAGTGGGACAATAAATGATTGGTTATTCACCTGTTGTTGACTAACGTTATGCAAGGTGTCTTTTATATGACCGCTCTAAAAGCCTCGACTCATAGTAGTGTGGAATGTATATCAGTAAATTATTATGCAGATATTCATCTACTGTATTCCTAATGGGAGCAGTATCTTTAAGTTGATTATGCTTTTAGCAACTGATTTCAGCACAAAGAACACAGTCTTTACTCAATCTCTGGCTTGGTCTCTGGGTCATAACTGACATGAGGGTAGCTTGTTATGGGAAAGATCTCATAAAGCAAAACGGGCATGGTTGGATACAATTTGGAGTTGACAGCATGCCCACCAGATCGGAGATTGGGGGTGTTATTATGTATACAGGTACACTGAGCTTGCTCATACCTATGAGATGAAGGATAGTTTATTCATTGTTATTTAATAGTTTTTCTCAAGAGATTGCTGGTGGCTCATTAGCAGTCAATAGAATGGATATTCCCATTTGATCATCTTCTTGCAACAACAGGAGGCTTACATAGTGTGCTTTCAGAAGTTATAACATTTGGTTGAATATGCCTGGATGATTGCAGATAGAATTCTGAACAGTGTTGCATGAGTTCTTGTCTAACTCAAAGTCAATTGGGACTGTGGTCCGATTAAGGGCAATGGCCATGTATGCAAGTTAGCATCATGTTGTTAATAACCCATGTCTTTCTACCATTTATGGTTTATCTGTTTAAGTGTTTTACACACAGATTGGGTTACTGCATGAAACCACAGAGCTTTGAAGGCTTCACGTAGTCACTCACGTGACTTTGAAATAAAATAGAAAGATTAAACGAAAACTTACATGCCCACCACTCCCAACACTGAATCTCATAAAGATCATTCAGTAACTCATCGGTTATTAATCTTTCTATAGTTTAAGTTTGTGCAAGTGGCCTGTGGTTCATACAGTTGCTTTGAAGATTGACGCGCATGCGGGCTGGCGGGCTCTTCACGTAATCCCTCACTTCAACTTCTCATAAAATAAAGATCAAACTTCAAACGGAAAGTTTTCGTTTAATCTTTATATTCCCCACACATTAACACTACCCTACACACACTTGGGACAATTTTACATTTATACTAAGTCAAATAACTTGAAGATCTCGGATAAAACCCATGCAGGACAAGGGGAGAACTTACAAGCTCCGTACAGAAAAGCACCCATAGTCAGGATCGAACCCAGGCCTCCAGCGCTGTAAGATGGTAGCTCTGCTGCTACGCCACTGTGCTGCCTTGTACAAGTATACAGTAGCAAGTAGTAAGTAACAAGCAGTATTCAAGCCACAAAGTGCCCAATTGTGGTCATCTCTTATGAGAAAAACTAATTACCCTTAATATTCAATTATTTACCATAATTGAGACCCCAATCATCAAAATCTTAAGGGTCATTATTTGACTGGGAACATATCTGGTTTGGCCACGTGAAAACTCAGTCTACAAGGGGAGGTCAGAAGCTGGGTATCCCGTGGGGAGCGATTCACCACCCACAATCTTATTTTCACCAACTGCAGGGTGCAAGTTTGGCACGTGATGGAAGCTCAACACCATTCAGGACAAAGCAGCCCACTCGATAAGTGATACATAACTACACTACACTTACATTCTTTTCATCTCCAACACACAGCAAACACATGAAACCATATACAAAATTCACTTCACTTACTCACTTGGCCTCTGTTTGATCATTTGTACCAAACTATTTACCCCAATCACAAGGTCTTCTGGAGTATGGGAATGCTACACTGAAATGTTCCTCTTCATCCCGACTTGAAAATGTAATGCTGGTCCTTCATCATTAATAGTTCTAAATGCTGGAACTCTGTCAGGGCACTGTGGATGCACTTTCACCATCTTCTCAGTGGTAATTACTTATTCCTAGACTTGATAATGATGCCCAGATCCCAAAATGTTATTGAATAAAAATGATAGTGAGATCTGCACATAACACATTACCACACCTCTCCCATCAGACTCAAATAGCAACTGGACATCATTGGAAATATTCAGAGATCAAAACTCTCATTGCTTCATGTGGAGGCAAAATTACTGATTAGCTAATGCATTTAGCAGACGTCAAGGAGAATGCTTGTAGTTCCAGCATTCTTAAGTAAGGAGACAACATTTTTTGTTGTTTGCCTCGTAGCTGTACTTGCAAATTAATGAATAATAAGATCATACATCATACTTTTTTCTTATAACTTGCTCACATTACATATCTAATATTAAGTGACCAGTCTGTGAAATTAAGTGCTTAAGGAATTTTACTCCAAATCATTTGGTGCAATATATAATGTTGGTCCTCTGCTGACAGGCAAAATAGCATCCAGATTTAGAAATAATTCTTCATACTGAAATAGCCATTCATTTTGTCAGAACATTTCACTTTTCAAAATCATCCTAATGATGTCTAATGATGTGACCCATCAGATCCAAGGAATGATTCAGCTATCTCTGATTCACTGAATCTCATAATAAGGTAGAGGTATAAAAAATACTTTTACTTTATGATATGGTTGGAAGGTTTCATTGTGTCTATACATAATGCCATCATAGCAATTTAGAGAACACAGGAAAGCAATCACTGCTTTATATTTGAGACAAGCAAGCTTTTTTCATTGATGGATTGCTACTAAATGTATTGCTATTTTTATTTTGTTTCTTATTCTTCAAAGAAAAGGAGCATCTAATTAACAGGTGCAAAATGAAAAATAATGACAGTTTTTAAAAATGATTGATAACACTTTCCAATTATAGCACACCTTTAACAAATTAAATAACTGCGACACTTCAGCACAGTGAAACAGTAGTCCAAATAAAAAGATTAGACCAGGTACTCAATGATTGGTCACAGAGGTACAACAGATGGCACAATGGGCTAAGTGTTCGGCTGGCAACCGGAAGGTAGCCGGTTCGAATCCCGCTTGGAGTGCATACTGTCGTTGTGTCCTTGGGCAAGACACTTCACCCACCTTTGCCTGTGTGTGAATGTGTGTGAATGTGTGTGAGTGATTGGTGGTGGTCGGAGGGGCCGTAGGCGCAGATTGGCAGCCACGCTTCCGTCAGTCTGTCCCAGGGCAGCTGTGGCTACAGAAGTAGCTCACCACCACCGAGTGTGACTGAGGAGTGAATGAATAATGCGATGTAAAGCGCCTTGAGTATTACAAAGGCGCTATATAAATCCCATCCATTATTATTAGAGGTAGGTTTTAAGGAATATATTTAATGAAGAGATTGAAAAATGCACCCAGATCTCTAGTTTCCTCTGCTCCTGCATATCTTTTAGAATAGCATCCTTTATTGTATTGGATGATTTTGAAAAGTGAAATGTTATGACAAAATGAATGGCTATTTCAACCTCATCTACTGTATCTGCTGTTCCAGGTGTCAACTTCTCTACATCGGCGAGACCATAAGCAGGCTCGGCGATCATTTCGTTGAGCATGTCCGTTCAGTCCGTCTTAACCTACCTGATCTGCCGGTGGCCCAGCACTTCAACTCCCCCTCCCATTCCCAATCTGACCTTTCTGTCCTGGGCCTCCCCCATTGGCAGAGTGAGGCCCAGCGCAAATTGGAGGAACAGCACCTCATATTTTACTTCGGTAGTTTGCACCCCAGCGGTATGAACATTGACTTCTCTAACCAGATAGCCCTGGCTTTCTCTCTCCATCCCCTTCCCCTTCCCAGTTCTCCCACTAGTCTTACTGTCTCCGCCTGCATTCTATCTTTGTCCCGCCCCCTCCCCTGACATCAGTCTGAACAAGGGTCTCGACCCAAAACGTCACCCATTCCTTCTCTCCAGAGATGCTGCCTGACCCGTTGACTTAAGGAAGAGGGAGGGTGAATAGGAGAAGGAGAGAGTGCTGGGGATGAGGGGGAATGGAGGAGGATAAGAGTAAGAAGAGGGATGGCAAGGTAATGGAGGAGGGGAGGGGGAAGAGAGAGGAGAGGAGGGAGAGGGTGAGGGGAGGAAGCAGAGGAGGGTTGGTGGAGGGTGGGGAGTGGAAGAATAATGGAGGAGGGGACTGAAGAGGTAGAGTGAGATGCGTACACATTGATCTTATATTTTAACAGTTATTGCCATTTTAAACTTTAAAAACATCGGGCGAGGGTTGGGGGTGGGTTGCATGACTCGTGTCACAAAGGGGATCTCTGGCGTCACAACGGAAACCCGTCAGCCGCACTGCGCAGTTTGGTGGAATATTGCGTTGGGAGAACAGGGCTCAACGGGTCCCACTTGGTCTAGTATTATTATATATATCATATACCCGCTGCGCATATCATATAAACTCTTAAACCTGCATTTGAAGTGCAAATCAACACATAAAAAGATTTTGTTTCAGAATGGTTTGTTGGCTAGGTTCTAAGGAAGTTCTATGTGCTAATAAGTGCAGCAAGAAATGAGTCACTGGGAATGAGGTCAATTACAGCCTGGATGTGACAGCTGAGGACAGTTTGTATCATTCTCTTGCAATTCTTACAGTCAAGAATCACCAGAACATGAAAGTATGTCTCCGTGCTGAATTCATACTGTCAGTCAATTTCTTATCATTTCTGGTTGTAATGCAACACTTTATTATGGACTTTTCAGTTGAGCTTTGAACAGCTGCGAGCAACGACTTTTCTGTAGAGAAAAGTGCCTTTGGAGCATCAGTTCAGCAAGATTCAATTATTTGTTTTTTTTGTAGTTGAGAAGTACTGATTAAAGACCTAGAGCACGACCAGTGTGATGCATTATTAGACACTGCTTTGGTCTTGTGTGATAGAGTGTTGTGTCAAAGGTTTACTGCCACGGCAATTTTCAGTACAATTACACTCATCAAAAATATAGAAACCTTCAATCAAAAATATTGAAGAGGTCAGATAAATGGAAAGACAAATCAAATCTATCACAAAGCAGGATCAAAGGACATTTTTCAATAAAATGCACACTATTGTGAAATCTATTCTCTTACAGATATCAATAAAATCAGATTTAATAGGAAACCGAGGGGCAACATTATCTTCACAGAGGATGGTAGGGATATGGAATGAGCTGCCAGAGGATGTAGTTGAGGGAGGTACTATCACAACATTTTAAAAACATTTGGACCGGTAAGTGGATAGGATAGGTTTAGAGGGATACGAGCTAACTGAAAGTATAATCAAGAGCAAGTTAGAAATTCTTCAGGTTGTTCTCAAAGAAAATATATAATCCTCAAGATTTGGGATCAAAAATGTATCCACAATTCCAATATTTCAGAATCACAGTGGCAATGTACCCTACATAATATCAACATAATGTTATGTTGAATTGGTTGCATCTGGGTTATAAGAACTGATCAGGCAGACAGGTGCAACGACTGTCTTATAACAATGAAACTGAGTAGCACATTTCCTTGGGATTAAGGCATGTTATCCTGCAATTGCAATAATCTCCTCTGCTTATAAGTGTTATCTCCAAAAGCATTAAAAAAAGTTAGATCGTCCAAACTAATATTTAGAAAAAAATGAAAGTAGGAAAACTAACCTGGTTTAGTTGAGTGACTTCATAACCACGTTTTACCTTGCCTGCTATGAGGGATCATTTTGTCCTAAGACATTCCACCATAGATAAAATGTTGTATTTAAAAATACATTTTCAATTGATTATTTTTTTCTTGAAGAACATCAGAAGATATCTTTCTTGGTTAAGTATATTATTTACCTAATATGGGACTAGTGTAGATGGGGCATGTTGGCTGGCGTAGGTTGGGCCAAAGGGCCCGTTTCAACATTGTATGACTCCATGACTCTAAATTGAACTCCTTCAGTTATGCAAAGTACAAAGGTATCAAGGTAAATGGGAAGCAATCAAGAATTGAGACAAAGCAGACTCGAAGGGTCATAGTCTTACATAGCACTGGGTTGATAGCAGGGTTGAATGGCCGACTTCTGCAAACCTCAATATTTATATGATTGTGTAACTAGTCCCAATGGAGAAAATTACACTACTTTGGATGAAGCATGGCCAGCAGTGGGAATGAAACCGTCAAAGATGATGGTAAATATTCTTTCTCAGATCCCATCAGTCCAATGATTAGTCTCTTACATTCACAAACTTCAGCATGTTACTTTCCCCATTTGGGCGACCTAATCTGCGAGTTTAGAAGAGTGTCTTCGACTGCTGGAACTCCCCTTCATGCTCGAGGGAAGTTCCCGAATACTCGTGGCCTCAGCTAGGTCGCGGAAAATCTTTCAGTACCTTGAAAAATTTTCTGCGAGTAAAATTTGGTCGGCATGGTTCTTTTTGACTCATAGTGCATTGGAGTGCGTCGCTATGTAGTTACAGGCAGTCAAGAGCAGCCGTAGGCTTGCAGTTTCAATGCTGACGGTCAATCCAGCTAGGTTTTCCAGACAAGTGCCCTTGAGCTTGAAGGTCGAAGACACTCTTCTTAACTCGCACATTAGGTCGCCCAAGTGGGACAGCCTCTTAACTTCACTGTACTTCAGTCACTTCTAGAAATGCAAGCTGATTGACACTGAAGGAACAACAAACAATGTTGCCCTTTTTTTTATTAAAAAAATCCCTTTTCCCTCATCTCAGGGATTGAAATAGTCTTACCAAGACTCTGATAACATCTGGAGCCTGGAGAAATTCAATTGGAGAATAGGGGATAACTGGTGAGTAAATGCCATTTGGTAACACACTCAACAACTCTGATCATTTTCACTGATGATTGAGAATAATGATAGCACAATTGTGATCTGGGATGGATTTGTTCTGCTTTTTTGGACTATTATAATCAGGCAGTTTTCTTTAAAAAAACAACCAGAATTAGATATCAATGTCAGAAATGCAGTAGAACACCTCGGCTGGAGACTGAACTATTTCTACATTATTCATAGTTCAAAGGATAACTATTCACGGTTTTAGGATAAGAGGGAAGTCTTTTAGGACCGAGATGAGAAAATCATTTTTCACACAGAGAGTGGTGAATCTGTGGAATTCTCTGCCACAGAAGGTAGTTCAGGCCAGTTCATTGGCTATATTTAAGAGGGAGTTAGATGTGGCCCTTGTGGCTAAAGGGATCAGGGGGTATGGAGAGAACGCAAGTATGGGATACTGAGTTGGATGATCAGCCATGATCATATTGAATGGCGGTGCAGGCTTGAAGGGCCGAATGGCCTACTATTTTCAATGTTTCTATGTTTCTGGAACACAGGTCTTCGCTCAGAATCTGGATATAACATTTCATATATCTAGTCATCTCATATCATGTGGAGTGAATCAAATGGCTGAAGCTGATGGTAATATCACAATATAGTCAAAATGGTTATCTTCTGAGCACTTTTGGCTAAAAAGTTGTTTATGTTGATCGTTGAACGTTAATGTTTCAGTCTTGTCTGTAGCACTCACGTTGGACCCTGCCAATGTTGAAGATGGGGGTGTATTTTGAGCTTCCTCCTGTTATTATTAGATTTCATGACTGGATGTGCAGAACAACTTTGATCTAATTTATTGGTTATGAGGTTGCTTAACTTAATCAATTGCATGATTGCATACTATAATTATTGTTTAACATGCACATAGTCCTTTCTTGCTGTTTCGGCAAAATGGGTGCTCATTTTTATCTACCCAAGGTAATGCTCGCAGCATGCCCTTCTGCACTCATCAGTATGTTTGCATAGCTTCCATAGGTAGTGGCAGACTTGGGATATGCTCAGGCACTTAGTTCATTTTGATTCTTTCATGATCAGAGTTATCTTTCTCTTTTGACCAACTGTGTGTATCAACCCCTGAGAGAACCCTTGAAAGAGAACAAATATACTTGTTAGACAAATATTTATGCTAATATTGCCCAGTGCTGAAACTTACGAACTCCAGTGAACTCAAATGCAGTCTAAATTGGCCTCCTATAGAGAGGTTGCACAGCAGTCGAGGTCACGACCCATGACCCGTACTGTTGCCATGCAACGCCTTCTGGAGTACAAGCAGTGAACGTCAGGTAAGCACTTACTATGGCTGCCAGAACAGTGGGCCCCGTCTTCTGTCCCAGCATCCGGACTCCACGCCGATTGGTTCTACACTTGCGGACCACAGGCCCATCTGTCCCCACGGCCGGTGTTTGGCGGCTTAAACGCGCCGGCGGGGCATCAGACAGCCCGGCACCCGGGAGGGAATTACCCCGTGTGGGGGTTGCGGTCCGGGGAATGAATCACCCGGTCTGTGGGTCTGGGGGTGAATCACCCCGTATGTGGGTCGGTGATGAATCACCCCGTGTGGTGGTGGGGGTCGGGGGTGAATCACCCCGTATATGGGTTCGGGGTCCTGGGGTCGGGGGTGAATCACCCCGTATATGGGTTCGGGGTCCTGGGGTCGGGGGTGAATCAACCCTTGTGGTGGTGGGGGTCCTGGAGTCTGAATCACCCCGTGTGTGGGTGGGTGTCCGGGGGGGTGAATCATGGTTGGCATGAACGTATGTGTTTCGTGTGTTACTAGTGTATGCTGGAAGCTGCCTTCTACTCCAGAAGGATTGAGCTACTCCATGCGTCACTCCTTTGACCTTACGTGCAACCTCCTTATTTGCAGCCAGACATCACAAAGGAGAAGACCAAATAGATTGCAAATGCTGGAAAATGGAGCAAAAAATAAACAACTGGTGGAATTTGCAGGTCAGTAGCGTATGTGCATGGAAAGGATCCATCCACATATTGAGTCAAGACATTTAAGAGCAGCACAGTGGCACAGTGGTAGAGTTGCAGCCTTACAGTGCCAGGGACCCGGATTTGATCCCGACTACGGGTGTTGTCTGCATGGAGTTTGTACATTCTCCCTGTGAGCGCATGGGCTTTATCCGGGTGCTCCGGGTGTCCTCCCACATTCCAAAGAAGTGCAGGTTTTTTGTAAAATTGTCCCTCGTGCGTAGGATAGAACTAGGATATGGATGCTGATGGTTGGCACGGACTCGGTGGGCTCACTGACTAAACTAACTGAACCTTGCATCTGTATCTTGACTGAGTTTCACCAGCAGTATGGTTTTTTTTGCACTATCAAGAAGGATGTTATCACATGCTACAGAAGCTTTTTTGAATGTGTTTTATCCAATTGATGCTGTATCAATTTTATGGTCAGAATCAAAAATTAATTTGGCACTTCTTGCAGGGAGCACCGCTGGTCGAGGGAGCATCTTGGGAAAATATATGCATGCACTCGGTAATTTTATATCCATTAATTTTAATTGAGAGAAAATCATAGGGTTTGCACCCTTGAATTAGTGAAATTTGTTATCTGTGTGTGCTGCTACTGCTGGGAGCACCATATCTCAAAAGACCCCCTGATGTTTAATCTTTGCTTGAAATTGGTTGATCGTCCATTTTTCTACTGCATTATTTATAACTTGCTAATGAAATGTCATTTATTAAATGAGTGGTTTTGTATAAATGTGATTTCATGGCCAGATGGCAAAAATATGCGCAGCGAAGACATGCACAGTTATAGTGATAATTATTTCAATCTTACCTGGGCCTTGATAAACCATTTACAAAGTCTGAAAATTCATTATGTGTGAAAGGACTTGACAATAATGAGAAAATCTAATCTACCTGAGGCACACATAATTTCAAGCATGCATTATAATCTTATAAAAGGAGTCAGATGAGTATTCTCCACTCTCTCTTAATAAACTGCACACTTCCTAATCTCAACAGAATAAAATAAATACTCTACGTAGCAAGCCTGAATCAAATCAAGTGAATACTTTTCTTTGTAGGACATTTTTATTATCTAGCATCTAATATTCAGAACTATTACTGAAAATAACTTGATGTCAGCCATTACTCAAGATCGTGGAATATATATATAATATTGGTTTCTAACATCACAGTAGCATCTGAGAAACTGTTTGAGGTTTTTGTAACATTACTTTAGTGTGGAACTTGCCAAAGTCTTTAGGGAGAAAGTCAGAGAGAAGATTTATTTTCTTTTATTTAATAATCTTTGTTCTTTGTTTGAATTACAATCTATTGTCCAGTATCTTAGCAAGATGGAAACTGAAACAGAGAGCAATGACATATTCCTATTCTGCTACTATTTCTACTATTGGTTAGGATCATGATTAAATACACATAAAATACATTAATTATAAATGTTGTTTGATTTTTTTAAGTGAAAATGTTAATTTTAAATATTAACAACGTATCTTCCTAATTGGACCAGCATACCCAGATACATTTGCATTTATTAATGTTTATTAATGGTTTACATTTGTCTACTTTGGTTCATGATAATTGAGCTTTTCTATGAACAAAACCGAGGACCGGTGTACAAATAGAGCAAAAAGATTTACATTAAGGCTGGTGAGATTGCAAAATTCCTGAATGTCTTATACTCAAGAACTAGTTGAATCTCGAGCCAAGCCATTCTATTCCAGTTACAATGCTGGCATCTATTCAACAAAGGAAAATTACTCAGTTACATTCTTTGAAGAAAGGATGGGCAAATTTAAATCATAAGTAGAAGGAATAAAGGTATAAACTATTTTCTAAATGGTGAGTGGATTCACTATTGATGGCTCTGAGCGTGTACTCACTGGAGTTTTGGATGGATAAGGGGGGTCTCATCGAAACCTAACAAATATTGAAAGGCATAGAGTGGATGTGGAGAGGATATTTCCACTAATGGGGGAATCTAAGGGGCACAGCCTCAGAATAAAAGAACGTACCTACAGAATGGAGATAAGAATTTCTTCAGCCAGAGGGTGGTGAATCTGTGGAATTTATTGCCACAGATAGTGGTGCAGGTCAAGCCACTGGGTATTTTTACAGCAGAGATCATTAAATTCTTGATTAGTAAGAGTGTCAAAGATTATGGGGTTAAGAGGGAAAAGTTGATCAACCATGATTGAATGACAGAGCCAACTCGATGGCTAAGGACATGGACCCACTACAATTTGTCTGCTGCCACAATAGATCAACAGGGTATGACACCTCCTTGGCTCTGCACTCTACACTGGCAACCAGATCATGTATGCCAAGTTGTTCATCAACTACAGTTTGTTATTCAACATCATCATCTCCTCCAAACTTTTATAATCAAACTCAGAGAACTGGCTCTCTGCTCCACCCTATGTAACTGGATCCTTCAATTCCTCTTCAGCAGATCACAATTATTATCAGTTGGCACCAAGGCTTCCTCCTTGATAACCATCAATGCAGGTGCAATTCAGGGCTGTGTGCTCAGTCCCCTGCTCTACTCTCTTTATACCCATGACCCAGGTACAGTTCCAGCACCATTTTAAAATTCCCCAACGATACCATTGTTGTTGGATGAATAACGGGTAATGGGAGATTGGAAATCTGATGGAATTGTGTCAGAACAATAATCTTGTTTCAACATCAGCAGTACCAATGAACAGGTTTTTGACTACAGGGGGGGAAATAAGAGGGTCCACGAACCTTAGATCATCGATAGGATGGTGGTGGAGAAAGTCGGCAGCTTCATAGAACATTCAATAACAAAGCTCATCAATTCCTCTATTTCCATAGGAGATTGAGGAGGTTTGTTATGTTGATGAATTATCTATTGAACTTCAATAGATGTATGGTAGAGAGCACTCTGAATGGTTGCATTGTGGTTTGGTTCACCATCTCAAACTCCCAGGAATGAAAAATGATAATAGTTAACAGTGCCTCGTTCATAACAGGTACTGATCACCCCGCCATCTGAGGGATCTACACGAGATACTGCCAAAAAATGGCCAAAATAATCAAAAATCCACACCACATGGCCACGCGGAATGTATACAAGGTATTAAATAAGTACTTTGCATCGATATTTACTGAGAGCAGAACATGGAAATAGTTAGATCAGAGTGGGGTCTATTAATGTATTAGGGCATTTGCAGATCAAGATGGAGATAGTGTTGGGTTTCTCAAAGAGCATTAAGATGGACACATCCCTGGGTCTGAGGAATCTATTTCTGGTTATTGAAAAAGGAAAGAGGATATTTATGGAGCTTTGATAAGGATCTTTGTGTCTTCTCTAGCCACAGGTGAAGTCCTGGACTGGTAAATAACTAATGTTGTTCCATTGCTTTAGAAGGGAGATAGGGCTTATCCAGGAAACTGTTGGTCATAGAGCCTCATATCTAATGCAATTGTATTCTTAATAAGCTATTTTATTCTTAATAATAGACTAGATCCAAATAATAGGTATTTTGAGTCTGGTTCTGGTGACCCCATTACAGGATGTAGATGATTTGGAAAGGGGATGTTTACCAGGATGCTGCCTGAATTAGCTATGAAGAGAGGTGAGATAAAGTTGGATTGTTTTCTCTGGAGCATCACAGACTAAGAGTAGACCTGATAGAAGTTTATAAAATAATGAGCAGCGCAGATTGTGTAGACAGTCAGAACCATTTCCCCCAGGGTTGAAGTGTCAGATTTAGGAAAATGTTGCCAGGATTCGAAGAGTTATAAAGAATTGTTGAGCAAGCTAGGACTTTATTCCCTGGAGGGCAGAAAGCCGAGAGCTGATCTTTAAAGGTGAATAAAATCATGAGGCAAATAGATAGGGTGAATGATCAGTCTCAGGCTGCCAAGGGTTGTGGTGCAAGCAGATACAATAGTGATGTTTAAGAGGCATCAGCCAACACATGAATATATAGGGAATGAATGGATATGGATCATATGCAGGTAGAAGGTATTAGTTTTTTTGGCATCTTGTTTGGCACAGACATCGTGGGCCATAGAGCCTTTTCTTGTGCTGATTTGTTCTATGTAATGTCATCTTTGGCATCCTACTGCAAGCAGACAACACTGCATTCTTTCATCACCATTGTTTTCCTTGAAATTGTTTGCAGCTAATTAATGCTCTGCTTTGTTTCTCCTGCAGATCTGAGGCCTACTGCTCTCTCATGTTTCAGCGTAGTACTTCATCGGTTTGCTGGAAATCCTGGCTGGTGCGAAATGAACACATTGAATTTAACACAATTTATGTAATGAGTCATCACAGGGAGGAGGAAGAACAGAAATATAGCTGCTTGTATCAATAAGTGAGAATGTAGTCAACTGAGCATTCTTCTCATATGGTGGATGTGTAAAGCCAGCTCGGAATCCAGTACAAATGCCCCAGAGACAGAAGGAAAAAGAAACAATGTGCTGGAGTAACTCAGCAGGCCAATTGCACTAAAGCTTTCCCCAATTACAAAAATGTTTGCATGCCATTCCATTTCTTCATGTAATGCATTACCTAAAGGTAAAGCAAGGAATGGCATGGAGTTAGTTAAATATCAGTCTGGTGGTCTTGTTTACAATTTAATTATTGCAATCAATTATATCTTCAGTTTTACAGGAACCACCAAGTTAATTAATTTATTTATGGTCCTGTGTACAAAGATAGTGTAATGCTTATTCTGTATGCTATCCAGTCAAGTCATACGCTACAGCAATAAAATAGATCCTCTTCTGTAACAACACAGAGAGTTGCCATGCTCCAGTATAACCTTGCAACTTCCAAGTTACCTGAATACCCAGTGTTGCAAGCAGTACCCTTATGAGTTTCAGTGTTTCAAATATTGAACCTACATTCTAATGTTAATTAATTGATCCATAAAAATAACTCATTTTGCAGTAGCCATTATTTAGGAAACATTCAAAAGCCATAATGTATGGAGCAATCAAATAACAGAAATATCCGACAACAGACGGTTGTGTGATATTTTTAAGAGATTGCAGATATTGTTTTCCTCGTCGCAGTTAATCCCACGCAGAGCACAATTAGCATCGTAGGATCTTATGCATGAAGCATAAATATATATTTAGTTTTCCACCTTCTCATTTGACAAGAATAATGTCTAGTTCATCTAAAAGTGCTATTTATGGAAAGTTATTTTTATTAAAACATATAATTATTCTTATGATGTATGAAAGATTATTCACAAGATAACATGCTGGATCAGTTCCTTTCATTCTTGAGTGCCAGAAGAAATTGGCAATAGAGCAGAACACAGATTTTTAACTTTCTGACACCATCTAGACTTTTATCTTGAGTAAGGTGAAAAAGACTAAATAACTATAACTGGATAACTGAAAATCACAAACACGGCATGGTTTATTGAATTATACTGATTTATTGAAAGCTGGTCATCAGACTGACCTTCCCTTGGTGTAATTCTATCTTTCCAGCAGCAAAATGAGCTTAGTGATCCCATAGGACATCACATTTTAACTCTTCTGAGATATTGCTTAATTTGCAGTATTTCCTGAAAATAAATGTCCAGTATTTTTTTTCCTTTTACATTTCTTTTGGATTTTTGCTGTGTTCTGGATTGTCTTGGAGATCATCTTACTGAACCCAACATGTTTTTATACCAAATTAAATGACAATGTAAATAATCATCCCTCTCTTTGATGACATGTCAATTTTCCCTTAGTTAATTCGAAGTAACAGTCATGGTTGTTACACCAGTCATTACCCGAAAAAGTTCTTGCAGCGTGCAGATACTTGGATCACCAGGGCTAGTTGAGATTAAAGTGAGAAAAAGAAGGATAGGGGAGGGGGGAGGGGGGAGGGAGTAGACAAAAGAGAGTGGGGAAAGAATAAGGGAAAATCACTGGTAATAAGAATCTGTTAGAAAATATGTATTAGTAAGTAATCTTTTAATTTTGTATGCCCCCCAAATAAATTAAATAGAAATACAAGGAACTGCAGGAAACAAGGAATGCATACTTCAATAACTATACATCAGAAATTAAAGTGCATGCCACATTTAATTTCCCAATCATTGATTGAAATGATCAAGAAATAAAACCTTCAGATCACCTAGTTCTTGCAGACAATCAATATCGATATAAATCAGTCGTGGCTAATAATTCCTATTATGGTCAACAGATACCATGAATAGACGAAACCCATTGCAGACAAAGATTAACTGAAAAGATAACTCACATTAATGTTAATTGCTTGTGTTGTCACATTGCCCAGCGTTAATCCAGAAAATCTTACTACAGGTGCACAACCTTTTATCCGAAAGCCTTGGGACCAGACACTTTTCGTAATTCAGAATTTGTCGGTCTTCGGAATGGAAATTTTTTAGCGTAGATTTTAATGGCTGGCTCAGTGGTAGAGTGCTCGGCTCATATCCGCAAGGTCGCGAGTTTGCGCCTTGATCCTGGCAGTTACTCGATCGCGAGTTTGAGTCTTCAATGTCGTTTTTTCTTGCAGAATAAATGTTTGTATGAAATACAGTGTAGGAGAAGTGTACTGACTGTGTGGGCAGAACTTTGGAAGTGATTGCCCACCAGTCTAAAAAGCCGCTGTGTCTCCCTGTCCCTGGGATAGCAGGGGGCGATCAAACAGCACAATACCCCCCTCCCCCTCCAACTCCAGAGGAATCCGCTCCCCGATGGGCCGCTACCAAAGATCATAGAGGAGCTCCTCTATGATCTTTGGCCGCTACAGCGACAAGTGGCAGTTTGCCCACAGCCCGAGCTGCGCCCCCTCATCCGCCACCCCAAGAACAAGACGTACCTTGCACACCATCAGCTTCTGCCCCTACGTGTTCCTCTGGAGTTGGAGCGGGGCTGGGCTGGAGTTGCTGCTGGCTGTGGGTCTCTGGGATCTCCGTGCTTGCAGTGGGCCTGGGGGTCGGTGGGCGGCGGTGGGAGCTGTGGACCTACGGACCTACCTCCGTGGAGCTAGCCAGCTTCGGAGCGTGGAGAGCTGCGGGGGCGAGCTGCTGCGACCCGACTCCGGTGGATGGTGACACCGGGAGCTCGCGGGTCACCGGTGGGAGACTGCTTTGCGGGGCACCGGCAGCGGCGACTTCTCCCGCCCGAATTACGGGGTTGAGAGTGACCTGGAGCGGGGCCTTACAACGCCCGGCGCGGCTGTAAATTGCCGCGGACTTGCTAGCGCCCGCCGGGGGCTCCAACATCAAGACCGGGGCAGGGCCCTACATCTCCCGGCGTGGCCGCTCCCCGATGGGCCCCTACGACGCCCCGAGCTGCGCCCCGTCATCCGCAACCCAGGTTCCTCTGTAGTTGGAGTGGGGCTGGGCTGCTGCTGGCTGTGGGTCTCTGGGATCTCCGTGCTTGCGGTGGGCCTGGTGGTCGGTGTCCAATTGGTCCTGACACGGTCCTGCTGCAATCGCCGACGTGAAGAAAGTGCAAAGCCCCCACGCCGGTGCAATGGGCGGGGAGCTGGAGAGGGGAGGGAAGGGGTCACACACATGGCCGGGAAGCAGAGGGGTGTAGGTGGGGTGATACTGAAGCGAGCGACAATCTGCTGCTGCCTGCCCCGCTGAGTTAAAAAGTTCCCATGCAAGACTCACGATACACTGTGTATCGTGAGTCTACCGTGGGAACTTTTTAACTCAGCGGGCAGGCAGCAGCATATTGTCAATTATTAACCCTCCCGCGCAATATACCCTCACCTTCTCTTTTATGAATGGGGATTTAGTTCCCCTTTCTTCGAGGACCGACCGGAGGTTCCGCTGTCACCTCTGCGGGCCGCCCTCGGTGAACGTTTTCAAGGACCTTTCTTCAAGGACCGAAAAAATGGCCGCTATTTGGAGGTTTTCGTTATTTGGATCTTCGGATAAAAGGTTGTGCACCTGTACTCAGAAATAGCTCACAGGAGTTGTCTCAGAAGTTCCAATTTTAAATGTGGATAGGTTTTGAATGGGTGAGGTAGTACATCAGGTTAAAACTCATTGAAGACAGACCTGGTTATTTTAATTCAGTGAAAATTGCATTGAATTAATTGACCTTAACAGGGAATGGGGAAATAAGTATCTGTATAAGCAGAGACATTCCCATTCAAGATGGTACTTCCTTAATTGTTTATGTGCATTTGTTCTATTTCTAAGCAGGGTTGGTTCAGTGGCACATCTGTAGAAATTGGTAAGCATCATAGGAGACATGCAAACTTCCTTAGCCTTCTGAGGAAGTGGAGGCATTGGTTTAGATTTCTTGGTCAAAATGTCAATGTGGCAGAACCAGGAGAAACTGCTTGTGATATTTACATCTAGGAGCTTGAAGCTCACTTCAGCACCATTGAAGCACGCGCAGGCATGTTCCCAATCCCGTTTCCCAAAGTCAATGCCCACAGCGTTTACTTAACTTGTCTTGAGGGAGAGATTGAAGACACAAAGAAATAAAGATGCTGGATTACCAAGGTAAAAAAGACACAAAATGCTGGAGTAACACAACAGGTCAGACAGCATCCCTGGAGAACACAAATACGTGATGTTTGGGGTTGGGACCCTTCAGTAGACTTTGTAGGGGGGACGGGAAGTGAAAGCTGGAAGAGGGGAGGGGCAGGCCAAAGCATAGCCAGTGAAAGCTGGTTAGAGGTGAGAGGAGGTTTTGATATTGATAGATGGACAAAGGTCAGAGGTGAAGAGACAAAAAGTGTGATAAGGATTGAAGAGGTACAAATTGTGAAGCCAAGGGAAGGAATATTGGTGGAAGGGGAGAAATGTGTGTGAGTCCAGATGGGGCACAGAGAAGAGGTGGTGGCAAAAGGGGAGGGGGGTTGTGAGTAGGTTAGTAATGTAAATCTAAAATGTAGAATTCAATGTTCACACCGTTTGGTTGTACATTACCCAAGTGTAATAGGAGATGCTGATCCTCCAGTTTGCATGTGGTCTCACTCTAGCCATGGAGGAAGCCCAGGACAGAAAGGCTGGCATGGGAATAGGGAGCGGAGTTAAAATGGTTAGCAAGCCTTGGTGAACCGAGCACAAGTGTTCAGCGAAATGGTTGCCTAGTCTACGCTTGATGTTGCCGAAGAAAAGGGCACCACATTGGGAACACCAAATGCTTGGGAACACCAAATGCTCTAGATAAGGTTAGATGAGGTGCATGTGAAGGACTGTTGGAGTGAAGATCGTCATCAGTCACGTGATGTTTACCTGTAATAACGAGGGTTCCACCTCTAATAACGAGGGTTCGATCTATATGTGGCTCAACCACCAGGTGGCACCATACGACCCCCCCCTGCCTGAACCGGAGGAACGAAAACGAGCAGGCAGACGAAAGAGGCACTGTCCCTGCACATCGACTAACAGGGATTGTGCCCAGAGGAAATCAGCACCCAGCAACGGCTGGGAGACACCGGCAAAGGTGAAAGTCCAAGTGAAATGGCAAGATCCAAAAATGAGGGGGACCGTGCGAACACCATACGTCTGGATGGAGCTGTCATTGATGACGATAAGAGAAGGCCCCCGCTTATCGGAACAAGTGTCTTCACCCCTGTGTCGACAAGGAAACGCTGCCCTGAATGACGATCTCAGGCATAAAGGCGATGGTTTAGGCCGGCCGCGGCGTTTCCCGGATGCGTGTAGGGTGGGCGGCATCGACAGACCTCGGAACCCCAGCGCTGGTGGTAAAAGCACCATGTACCCTTACCAGCGATGCTCGGGACCGGCTTCCTGGCCAGTCCCTCAGTGGAGTCAGGAACCGGCCGCTGGGCCCGCCGAGGCACCGCCGACACCCAATTGATAGAAGCACCACCCTGCTGTTTGGCCTGCCGCAGCTCGTCGCACATTCAGCCAGCTGCAGGTGGTCAGCGAAATCGTCACCCGCGAGGAGCAGGCGGATGTCCTCGGGCATCTGTTCCAGAAAAGCGTGCTCGAAAAGATGGCAGGACCGATGACCGTCCATTAAGGTAAGCATCTCGCTCATGAGCACGGACGGCTTACGATCGGCGAGACTACCCATGTGCATGAGTTTTGTGGCCCGGTCGCGGCGGCTGAGCCCGAAAGTGTGCAAGAGGAGTGCTTTGAGGCTGCCTTACTTGCCATCAGCTGGCGAAGGTAATGGATGAGGCAACAGGCAGTGTCCTGATCCAGCGCACCGACCACATAGTAATATTTGGTCTTGCCAGCTGTAATGCGCCGAATGTGGAACTGGGCTTCAAACCACACCTGGGGCTGTGATGTCCAGAAAACAGGCAGCTTAATTGAAACTGCATTCTGCTGGGGTGGGGCGTCTGTGGCTGCGTTTCGCTGGGCGAGGTCGTCGGTGGCGTGCATTTCGAAAATCCAAAATAAACCATTTTGTATCGTCGGGGTCACCACTGTAGTAATTCACGTATCGTGAATAAAACAATCTTTATTGGCAAATACAACTGTTATACACATACGGGCTCTAACAATGTCTCTGCTGCTGCTGTAAAACACACCCGTGGACTGATGACAATCTTCACTCCCAAACTAATGCCAAACAGTCACGTGACTGTTCCACCTCGAATGATGAGGGTTTGATCTATAACTGTCTCAACCACCAGATGCCGCCACAAATGTATCTATCGAGGAAAGTCACTTTAAAAATACAGTTACTCAGTCAAATTGTATCTGGGGTAATGTGAATCTTTTGGTATTTCTAATACAGAACTATGTTTATTGTACGGAGTACATGGTTGATCTGGGTATTTAAGCAGAACTATGCTTGAGAAAAGATTAATCACCCTGGTCACATACCTAGAAAAATGATATTTATTAGCGATGTATATAATTCTGAATGGTTCCAATAAATGTGATTCATGTCACATCTGCAATTTACTCAAGACATCCATAATAGCTTCATTAAAGATAAATGACAGTTTTGCCTGAAAACTCAGACTGGAAGATTCTATCGTCACCAAGGAAAAAGGACAATAGGCAAAGGCCTTTTCTCCACGTTCCTACTGTTGCAAAACTAGTAGTGAGAATAGCTAGACCTTGGAGTGTGTTTGGAGCAAGAAAGGTGGCTAATAGGTAGTTTGCGGGGAGAAAATATGTATACAGAGTAGCAGATTATGTTCAGTTCTTGGACTATTGATAAAACTTCAACACCTAAAGCATGCAATTACTAGACTACATAATAGAATTTTAAGCCAGGATTATAGAAAATGTTTGCTTTCCTTTATAACATGTTCAACACCATGCATGCAACTGTGCGGGAGATTTTCAATTTAAAATCTCTGTAAAAAAAAAGATTATTTTAATCACAAATAATAAAAAAAGTGGCAACATTGTAAGTACAATAAGTTAAATTTACAAATTAGAATTTATGAGGCCAATCAACTTTGCAATAATCGTGTCACAGTTGAATTGCCCTTGGCATGCATTTGATTGACCATTACTGTGAAGGAGAATCTAGTTAATTTCCAGAAGAACATGGGAATATTGCTTTTATCAGCTGATTCTACATTCCATCCACCAATTACTGTGGAGGGCACAGAGAATCACTGTGGAAATTTAACCACTGTACTTGATAAATTAAAATCAACGTGCCCAGTTTTTTTGAAACCCCTTTGGTTAATCGTGAGCTAAGATGCTACACTGAAAAAGGCATCTTTCAATTTATTATTTACAAATGTGCAATGGCCTGATTTTATGCAATTACATGACATGATGTATGTTGCTGTCACAGAAATTATCTGAATTTGTGTATTTTTCCTCTCCCAAAGTGCCAAGTAAATGTTCTCCCCCCCCCCCCCTCCTTTCAGCTATTCTTAATAACATTGAGAGATAAATTTAATATTTTACATGTCTTTTAAGGTCTGCTACATGTCAGCAACTTAGATTGTTGATATGCTTGTTGTGACTCGCAAACAGAATCAGGTTATTCAAGAAGTATTTATTAAGTTATCTGTTTTCTCCCTGGATAATAGTTTGATCACAGTGAATTTGGAAAATCTGCTCTAAGTGGAGTAGATACTATAATGAAATCATTTTTCAGCAGGTTTTTCATTTCATTTGGAACATTGTCCATGTTCATCTCTGGGATTGGGCTGTATGGTTCTATACTAAATGAGTGTGCTTTATCTGAATGGCATTAACAAATTACTTAGCTTCACAGGAATACCACAATGGCTGATTAAAATAAATATTGACCAGTGTGCTGGAAAATATTGTTCAACACTGAATTTACCATTGATATAAAATAAAGCCCTTTATTCAGAATTAATTTGTGGGATTAGTGGTGTGGCAGTTACAAATATTGAGTTCACAAATACAAAGAGTAATAATGAAAGTTTAAACTGTAATAATCCCAAAACCACTGCTGCAATCTCATCTGCAGCAAATGAAAAATCCAAAATCCAAAATACCAATTTTCAACTTTAAAAGAATGACATGACCTGAACATTCATTAATTCTCCTCAGAGGGAGGTCTGATCAGAATTAACTACTATGCATTATCAGAGTCATTTGGTTTGTTGTCAGAATTACAATGGCAACGTGAATTTTGTTTGGCTTTGTAGGGTGCAGTGACTTTTGCGAGGAGGCACAAGTGGTGAATCAAATCATCTAAAGCAGGGATTCATCTCCGAATTGAAGAGTTTGCTTCACATCAACTGCACTGAATCTGTACAAACAAAATAACAAGCAGGGTGTTCTACAGCTGTGAACTCTGCTTTTCTGAAGTTGCTTTGGAAGTGCATTAGGCAAGTTATGTGCCATCAGGTAGAAATGATTTGTGCATTTCTAATGTAAAGATACAGTATGTAAATGCAAAAGCAATACATTTGGCCATAATTTAAATATCTGATTAGATTATATGCCGTTATTCTGACTCGCATCTATTATTATCTTTTTAATCTTGCATTCATAAGCCTTTCCCTCCCATTACATTTTCTCCAAGTACACTACTTAGCCAACTGCAGTTACTTTCAGCACTCAGTACCACTCAGCTCCTGACTTACAATGACCACCATCACCTCCCTCCATGTGCCATCTTTCAGAATCTACACTGACAGACAAACCCACAGAAAGTTTCACCAATCTACAAAATAACATTCTTTCTTCCTTCAGGTTTGCAAAACATCTATCTACACGTCCAAAGGAATGCAGATGCAAAAAGTAGGAGAGCCATTACCCATTGGATCAAGCAGCAAGAAAGATTCTGGGCAGGATGTGGTCAAGTGCATAAAATGCTTAGTGTATGGAGTGGAGTGTAAGCATTGAATGGAACTTTGCCACTTTACTCATGTATTTTTCTCATCAAAATACAGTACAACAACAACACTACTTTGATCTGTTCCTGCTCATCCTTGCCAGTAACTGCAAAAAACTTCCCACATTGTGTGAAGTACTTAAGGCAGGGATGCAATACATTAAATCATGTAAAATTGTTGCATGAACTCTGCAGCAGAGCCCATCATGAATGAAGCTGGTGATTAGCTTCAATGGGAATGTGCATGACCTTTACTGTTAATTTAACCCATTTATATGTTCTTGACAGAATATCATCTGTGATCCTTAAATCCCAGCTCCTCCAAACTAAACATGCAGCTAAATATCTGATGCACTTAATCAGGCTAGTATACTTCTTCTGCATCCTCTCAAGGATTGTTACATCCTACCTAAATTATGCTGACTAGAACTGAATGCAATGGACTGGTTGTGGCTTACCCAGAGCTTTATAAAGGCTAGGCATAAGCTTCTTGACCATCTGTTCAACTCCCCTGGTTACACAGTCCAAGATCCCATTTATTCCAAATCAAAATGGCATTAAAATCATATAAACATAGTAAACAGGAGCAGGAGTAGGCCATTCGGCCATTCAAGCCAGCACCACCATTCAATATGATCATGGCTGATCATCCAAAATCAGTACCCTGTTCCTGCTTTCTCCCCATATCCCTTGATATCAAACTAGCAAGTTAGGCAAAAACAGTCAGTGGTCTTCTACACATCCATACACAGTTTAAAATTGTGAACTGGGGACTGACATAAGAACTGAAATTACTTTGAATATTATTAAAGGTGCCAGGTTACTAAATGTTGATGCCAAGAATATTGGATAGATTTAGTAATATGCAATACAGCACTCTCAAAGTTCAATCTGAAAATGTCATTATGAACAAACCATGGAGCTATTTTTTAATGAGCTTTCTGCTATTACTGGTAACCTCCAAGTATATGAAAGCTTTGCCTGAATCAACATGGTAATCTACACATTTTATAAAAATCTGATGTGGGGAACAATGAAGTGAATCCTGACCTTCAATATTGCTTTTTCATCCAAAAAGCATGTTGAATTAGCCCCTTTGAAAATGTTATGTAGTAGAATAGATTGCTCTTTGGAAACAAAATAGGAGCAAATAAGTCATGAACAATTTCCCTTTCTCTTGCACCCAAAGGAAAAAAAACACAACATCTGGGAGACTTTAATGTGGAAATATACCATTCCATCAGAAAGGAAATATGGTGCAGACCCAGTTCTTAAAAATAAATCCTGGAGATATGACATTACAAAAACAATCCAGATGAATGGGGCCAATGAGTGTAGAATAACAGATGGAGTTTAATTTAGATGAATGGAAGCTATTGGATTTTGGTAAGTCAAAATTTGTCAGGATTTACACAGTAGATGGTAGGCATTTAGAGAGTATGGTTGAGCAGGAGCATTGGTGAGTACAAGTACACATATCCCTGAAAGTGGCAACACAAGGGTGGTGAAGCAGGGTGGTGAAGAAGGCATTTGGCATGCATGCCTTCATTGGTAAGGGTATTGGGTACAGGAGTTGGGACATCATGCTACAAGACATTGGTGAGACTATATTTAGAGAATTGTGTATAGCTTTTATCACCCTGACCAGTTATTGTAGCACTCCACTGTTCACAGGCCTCCAACATCACCCGAGAAAATGTTGTATGCAATTGGCTAGCTCATCCCGAAACCCTTGTGATGTCACCCAGACCACCACGCAGAAGCTTCTCAACACCCTGGCTAAATTCCACGTAGACAACATCTACTGCCCTGCCCTGGGTAAATGGAATGGGCTTCCAGAGGAAGTGGTAGAGGCTGGTGTAATTACAATGTTTCAAAGACATTTGGACAGAAATATATTAGAGCACATTACAAAATCAAAGTCTGATCCAAAACTGATCAGGGTAGTCGTAGTGGAAATTGGATCATGATGATTCAAATTTCAGCCACATGCAAATCCCAGTGGACAAACAGAGAAGGAAAAATTCATTATGGGCAATAAGGAGAGAAATTAAACAAATACTCTGCCTTCACAGAAAACACAAATATACTGCCAGAAATATCATAGAACTAAGGATTTTACAAGCTTAAGGAACTGAGAGACATTATTAGCTTAAATAAAAGCGAGAGAAGTTGGTCCGGTGAAAGATGATAAACCCCAAGAACCTAGTAATCTGCAGAGCTATTTAAGAAAATTCAACAATGATGGATGTATCGGATATCATGTTTCACAGTCATATGGATTCTCAAATGGATTCCACAGATCAGAAGGTTGTAAATGTGACGCAACTATTTTGGAATTGGCCAAGAGAAACAAATAGGGAACTACTGATTTGTTAGCCAGGCACCGATAGTAGAAAAATACAGAAATCTATAATAAAGGATATTATATCTGGCCATCTCAAAATTAACAATAAGAGTCGGGGAAATCATTTTTGACTAACATGTTAAATTCTTTGAGAATGTGCTTGATGGAATAGCTGAGAAGCAATCAGTAAATGCATTTATCAAAAGGTTTTTGATAAAATCTCACATGGAAGTTGGTTAACAAGGTACAGCATATGGAACTGGAGTAAAGATACTGGCATTGACTGTCATTTGGCTAGATAAACCAAAGAGTGGAACTAAACAAGTCTAGCCCAAGCCTGCAGATTGTAACGACTGATATATCATGGGATCGATGCTTGTGCACAAGCTATTCTGAATTTACATTAATGATTTGGCTCAGGAACAGTGTCATATTTACAAGTTCACACTGATAATACAAAACAAGGAGGGTGTTTGAAAAGGAATTAGAAGTGAAGAGGCTTCAAGTACAAGCTAGCCGAGTGGGAAAAGATCATGGCAGATTGAGCATAAAATGACAATATGTGTGGTCAACCACTTTGATGCACAAAACACCACATTTTAAGTGGTGACATATTGGGAAATTTTGATGTTCATAGAGACCTACGTGTCATTATACAAAAATCACTAAAAGCTAACATGCAGCTGCAGCATGCTATTCAGAAGGCAAGTGCTATGCCAGCCTATCTTACAGGAAGATTTGAGTATAGGAGTAGAATTGGATAAACGGATTGTTTTCTCTGACACTTCGGAGGTTGAGGGGAGACATGATAGAAGTATATAAAATACCGAGAGATATAAATAAGGTAGACAATCAGAACCTTTTTCCCTGGGTGGAAGAGTTTAGCTATGGAGTTTTATACACAGAGTGGTGGTGGTACCCTGGAATGTATCGCCAGGGATGGTGGCGGAGGCATATACAATAGCGGCATTTAAGAGGCTTTTAGATAGTCTCATGGAAGTGCAAGAAATAGAGGGACAAGTATCATGTACAGGCAGATAAGATTGGTTTAATTGGCATTGTGTTTGGCACAAACATTGTGGGCTGAAGGGCTCGTTTCTGTGCTGTACTGTTCTATGTTATTCCAAGTCAGAGTGGGATAGTCTAAATGGAGTATTGTGCACAGTTGTCTCCTAATTTAAAAAAAGGATACACCTACCATAAGGAAAATGTAACCAATATTCACCAGATTGATTGCTGGTATAGCAGGTTTAGTGCATTCTTTGAGATTTTTTTAAAGTTTAGAAGGGTGAGAAGTGATTTCATTGACATTTACAAAATTTGTCGAGCTCGATTGAATGCATGCAGGAAATGATATTTTCATGGCAGTAAAATCCAAACCCATGTTCACAGTTCAAGAATAAGAGTTTTTTCCCACTGAGAACGTAGCAGATGTTTAGAATTCTCTATTCTGAAGGGATGTGAGGGCTCAGTATTGAGTTAACACAAAGCAGAGTTCAAGAGGTATTTGGAATCAAGAGTTATGGGGATAATATAAGAAAACAAGGTGTATCATCTGCCATAATCTTGATGAATGGTGGAGCTGGCTTCAAAGGCCAGATGATATATTGCAGCTTTGAATTATTATGTTCTTATAATGTAGAACTATGATCTTTTTACCACAAATCCTATATTTATTTCAATCAATTCCAATATATCTTCCAAAAAAGTTTTTCAAAAAACTAGACTCAGACATTACAAATTTTATATGGGATTATAAATCCCTCAGAATACAAAGAGCACACCTTAGTAAACCAAAAGAGATGGGTGGTCTAGCGCTCCCTGACTTTATGTACTATAATTGGGCAGTAAATATTAAAAATATGATTCACCTGCTGGACAATTCTGCCCAGCAGGTGGACTGGATTGTAATGGAGAGAGAGGACTGCTCTCCGTGTAATACAGGAGCGACTCTCCTCTCACCAATGAATCTGAATAACAAAAATTATAATAAAAATCCAATGATACATAGCACAATTAGAACTTGGAAACAAATAAAACAGAATCTAAAATTAAGAAATCTATCTCTTTTAATGCCAATAGTCAATAACCCGTCGTTTAAACCTTCAATTATAGATAAATCATTTACACAATGGGAAAGAATGGGAATCAAAATGCTCGGAGACGTATGAATTAGGAAAATTATTATCATTTCAACAATTACAACTGAAATATAATTTGAAAAATAATCAATATTTTAAATATCTTCAAATCCGTGACTATCTGAAAAAATACACAAAAGACTATCATAACATGTCCCCAGACTTATTGGATGAAGCCATGAAGACAAAGGCTGAATCAGCAAATCTAATATCATACTTATACAACATTATTTTAAATATAGAAATACCTACAACCGATGGTATTAGAAGAGACTGGGAACAAGAACTAGCTATAAAAATTTCAAAAGAGAGCTGGGATAAACACTTACTATATGTGCATAAATGCTCGATCAACGTACGACATACTCTAATTCAATATAAAACATTACATAGGCTATATTATTCAAAAACTAAAATAAATAAACTTTTCCCCAATGTCTCACCCATTTGTGATAAATGTCAGTCACAAGAAGCTACTATAGCGCACTCTTTTGTTTTTTGTATAAAAATCCAAAAATTCTGGAACGAAATATTTGAAATCTTCACAAAATTATTTAAAATAAAACTTGTACCAAAAGCAGAATGGATCATTTTTGGAATATCGGACGGTAACCCCGAATTAAACGTGTTTCAAAAGAACTTACTTAATTACGGGCTAATAATGGGAAAAAAGCTTATACTCAAATTTTGGAAAAATGCTCCAATACCAACAATAAAAATGTGGATTTCAAACATGTTCGAAACACTACACTTGGAAGAGATGAGACTCCTCCTAGCAGGCAAAGCAGACCACTTCCAAAAGACGTGGTCTGCATTTATGGAACTATTACAAGCATAAGGTGCAATAGTAATTTAAAATATAAATGGTACCAGGATCTGGTAACGGGGGGTATAAAATAAAAAAAAAAATTTTAAACACGGTTGGTATATCCTTTTTTGCGAGTTTTGTGTTACAATAGAGCGATTGTTTTTTCCTTTTTTTTTCCTTTTCTTTCTAGGGTCTTATTTCCTTTCTTTACTTCCTTCTCTAACTTCTTCCCTAAGGGGCTTTCTTTCCCCAACACTTTCCTGCACCTTCACGATTCTTGCTCACTTTCCTTACTTCTTTTATTTCTATCTTTTTTAAAGCTCGAAAAACGAAGTGGTACAACAAATGTAATAAGATATATCTGATGTGTATTATTGTAATTTACTGTACTTCGAATAAAAAATAAATTAAAAAAAATAAAAATAAAAAAAGATAATGTAGAACTATTTAATAACAAATTCTCTGGCTGAAATGTGGGATTCAAACATGCTTCCAGATCAAACATTAATTTTATTAGACACATCCAGTGGCGCTGGTGCTAGCTGCCTCCGCCTTAAGTCCGGTATCTTTTTGTTTTTTTGTTATGTTGAAGTGCGTTTTCTGTGTTTTTTAAAAATGTCTTTGTGTGGGGGAAGAGGGTACGGTAAGGGGGATACCGTCCTTCAGTCGCTCCTGGAGAGGACGTGACTATTATTCGAGTCGCGTCCTCGCCCCCCCCCTGGCGGCCTACCTACTGGATTGGCGCGGCCTTTCCTGCCGGGACCAACCAGAGCTCGAGCAGCGGCGGCGCAGCGCTGGATACATCGCGGGGCGGGCGATGCCTTACCGGAGATCGTCGTTTGGAGCTCCGGAGTGCTGGACCTGCTGCACCGACATCGCGGAGCTGTGGTTCGCGGAGCTCCCAACGTGGGCGGCGCTGACCAACATCGCGGAGTCCTGCGACTCCGCCCGGCTCGGCCTGTGGACTCGGGAGCCGCGGGCTCCGGTGGGAGGAAGCTGATCTGGAGGTCCGTGCCGCTGAGGATGTTCTCCGTCGGGGTTCGGCGTTGGTGTTCCATCAAACCGGCGTGAGGGCCTGAGCATCGGGCCGCCCATGTCGGCGACTGCGGGTGCTCGGGAGGCCCCGACCACAGGTGAACATCCGGGAAGATCGGGGGAGGCTGGCTGGACTATGGTACCTTCCTCAACTTTGGTGCCACTGTGGGGTTATGTTGTGTCGTGGACTTCTGTGTTTGTGCTCTTTTTAAAATATGTTCTATTTATTTATTATTTATTTTTATGTTACTTGACTGTAAGGAAAATCCATTTCGTTGTCTCTTATGAGATAAATACAATAAATTGAATACAATACAATTTTCCTGGGTACTTGACCAACAATTTAATCACTGTGCCAAGATTACCAAAAACATTGCGAGTAATGGAACCAATTTGAGGACATCAGTTCTGTGTGGAACGTTACAAGGTCTTGAACATACCGAGCCATAGTGGGCATTATGTAACAATAAGCATTACCACCTCTTGTGCTTTTAGTCTTTTTTTATTCCTGAGAGGGTGCGAAAGAGTTTGCCAGGTGCTCTTGGCATATGGATTACAGGATATTATCTGCAAGGAGAGATTGGATAAACTTGGATTGTTTTCTCTGGAGCATCAGATTGATGGGATTCCAGATAGAAGAGATTATGAGAGGCATGGATAGGAGAGGCAGTCAGAAACTATTTTTTCTGAAGGTGGAAATGTCAAAGTCTAGAGGGGATAGCTTTAAGATTAGAAGGATACAGTCAGTCCAAAGGAGATATCTGGGCAAGCTTTAAAAAAAAAGAATGGTAAGAACATACTGCTAGGGATGGTGGTAGACACAGTATGACAGTGGAATTAAAGAGATTTTGAACAGGCACAGATATGCAGGGAATGGTGGGGTATGGAGATTAGTTTAACTTGGCACTATGTTCAGCACAGACATTGTGGACTGCACAGCCTGTTCCTGCTCTACGTTCTAAAATAACAGTTTGCCGGCTTCTAATGACATAGAAATCAAGTGGAGGAGTTTTGGGAACTGAGGTGCATTCTCAAGAAGGAAATCAGAAGGACAAAAAGGAGGCATGCAGTAGTTCTGGCAGATAATATTAAGGGAAATCCAAAATATATTTTATAAGTACATTAAGGGTGACCAGAAAGAGAATAGGGGCCCTTAGAAACCAAAGTGGACATCTCTGGGTGGAGCTGAAGGAGATGAGCAAGGTCCTTAATGAGTATTTCTCTTCTGTGTTTACTGTGGGGAAAAAATTGAAGCTAGGGGAACTTGGGACAGCTAATGGAAGTGTCTTGAGAACAGTCAGTATTACAGTTGAAGAGGTGCTGAATGTCTTAAGATGAATAAAAGGGGATAAATCTTCCGGGCCAGATCATATATATGAGGGGACTGCGGGAAGCTAGAGAAGAAATTGCAGGCGCCTGGGCTGACATATACAAATTATGATTAGGTATGGGTGAGGTGCTGGAAGACTGGAGGGCGACTAATTTTGTGCCTCTATTTAAGAAGAGTTGCAAGGAAAAGACTGGGAACTATAAACCAGTGAGCTTAACAATTGTTGTAGGCCAGTTACTGGAGAGTACACTGAAGGATAAGATGCATTTGGATAGACAGGGCCTGATTAGGTAGAGTCAGCATAGTTTTATACATGCAAAATTGTGTCACAAATCTGATTGAGTTTTTTGAGAAGATAATTTAAAAGGTTGATTACGGCATCACTGTTGGCATTGTCTTTATAGACTTCAGCAAAGCATTTGATACGTTCTTCATGGTAGGCTGCTCTGGAAGATTAGATTCCAGGGAGTACTACCAGGGTACACTACTGATGATGTGTCCTGTGCCCAACTGTCCTGAAGGTTACCCAGGCCAAGATATACGTATCCACTCCCCGCCCCCCCCACCGATGTTGAGCGTCTACCACTCTCAACAATCAACGAATGTCGTGAAATGCTCCCCACCTATTGGCACAAGGGACTTCTTAACATCTTGTCCTGTGTATTTGATTCTGATAATCTGGACTCGTCCAGTGACTGCTGTGAAAGGACAGCTGACAACATGGGAAAGTCCATGTGACAGCTTGGAGAGACAGCTGACAGGAGGGAACAGACCCCACTGGGGCCGTCATGGGCTAGCTACCCATGATAGCAGTCCCCAACGCTGTTTCAGTTAGTTGGAGACACCCGCTAAATGCTACTAAAAGTAAATTAAAGAGAATACCCCTAGAGCCTGCGAGAGCGGGGGCGGAAGATGGCTCACCGATTGATAACACGGTTACAGACCCAGGAACGGAAACGACTACGGACAAGGAGAGCATGGCACATGAGACATCCACAACAGCTGCGGGACACAAACTTCAGGTGTGCATTTGTGGTTGGGAGAAAATTACATCAGTGAAGGGCTTGAAGATCCACCAAGGGAGGAAAAAGTGCTTGAGAGAGCAGAGACATGGGCCTCGCATTGGCCAGTACTTCTTACGAAGCAACCAGTCAAATCAGTCGAGTGAAGCACAGCGACAGGACTCAAACCAAAGTTCGCAGAGCATCAGCACCCATGTCACTGAAGAGGGTGATACAAGCACAGAAATGCCGGTGGAGGAGCCCACGCAACGACGACAAAGACCTCCATTGGAGGGAAAGATCAAAGGGCACAAACCTGGAGTGAAATGGCCCAAAGCTGTTGAAAAGAAAGAGTGGGAGACGGTCAACAGTGACCTTATACATATCTTGGAGCAACAAGCGGGCACAGCAGTGGAAAAGTTTGAAAGGATGGGCAACACAATCTACAGCTATGGAGAAGAACGGTTTGGGGTGAGTAAAGGGAGAGGTGGAAAGAAATTACCAACACCAATCAAGTCCAGGAGGCAGCAGGAGATCGAGAGGCTAATCAGAGAGAGGAGACAGTTGAAAAAGCAATGGAAAAAAGCAACTGAGGCAGAGAGAGAAGGTCTCATGCTACTCCAAGAGGACATCAAGAGCCGATTGGCAACCTTGCGAAAAGCAGAGAACTTGAGGAAACTTCGCAGGAAGAAAGAACACACAAGAACACGGTTCTACAAAGACCCTTTCAAGTTCATCAAAGACCTCTTCGCAAAGGAAAAAGGTGGAACTTTGAAAACATCAAAACGGGAATTGGAGGAACACCTGGAAAAGGCCCACCAAGACACGAAAAGGCATGAGCAGTTAGTCATCCCACATGACATCCCGCCTATTCAACCACCTGAATTCAACCTGGACACCAGCCCTCCAAGATGGAAAGAGGTAGAGAACACTGTCCGGCGAGCAAGCGCAGCATCAGCTCCGGGGCCAAACGGAGTACCATACAAGCTCTACAAGAACGCACCGGATGTGTTACGCTTTCTATGGAAGCTCATGAGGGTGGTGTGGAAGAAGCAAACAATACCTAAGGCGTGGCGAAGGGCCGGTGGCGTGCTATTACCTAAAGAAAAGGATGCGTCAGACTTCAGCCAATTCCGGCCAATATGTCTCCTCAACGTCGAGGGAAAAATCTTTTTCAGCATTGTATCACAAAGGCTGTCCACCTATCTGGTAACAAACAAGTACATTGATACATCTGTACAGAAAGCAGGAATTCCAGGATTTTCGGGCTGCTTGGAGCATACAAGCATGATCTGGCACCAGATCCAAGCAGCTAAGAAGGAGAAGAGAGACCTACATGTGATCTTCCTCGATCTGGCCAATGCATTTGGTTCAGTTCCCCATGAACTCCTTTGGGAATCTTTTGCCTTTTTCCATGTACCAGAGCTCATCACCACACTGGTCAAGAGCTATTTCCAAGACCTGCAGCTGTGCTTCACAACAGCTGACTTCAGTACAACATGGCAGCGCTTGGAAGTAGGCATCATGGCAGGCTGCACAGTCTCACCCTTGGCCTTTACAATGGCCATGGAAGTCATCATCAGGGCCTCAAAATGGGTGGTGGGTGGTGAACGAACCAGGGCTGGGCTCCGTCTGCCACCCATCAGGGCATACATGGACGTCATGACCACACTAACCACTACTGCAGCATGCACCAAGCGGCTACTTGGAAAGCTGCAGGAGAACATCAAGTGGGCCCGAATGAAGATCAAACCAAGTAAATCTCGAAGCATCTCCATAGTCAAGGGGGTGCTTAGAGACACAAGGTTCTGTATCGGTGACGACCCAATACCAACAGTGTCTGAACAGCCAGTTAAAAGCCTGGGCAGATGGTACAACGCAAGTCTCAAGGACAAAGAGCAGGTGCAACAACTAAGGCAAGAAATTGTCAATGGCCTGGAGAACATCAATCAGACCCTACTGCCTGGGAAACTGAAGCTCTGGTGCCTACAGTTTGGACTCCTTCCTCGGACAATGTGGCCACTGACCATTTATGAAGCCCCAATAACAACTGTAGAGAAGATGGAGCGAACCATAACTTCATACGCGAAGAAATGGCTCGGGGTCCCACGATGTCTAACTAACATCGGCCTATATGGCAAAGGGGTCCTGGAACTACCTCTCACTAGTCTAACAGAGGAATACAAGTGTTCTAAAGTAAGACTTCAGATGACACTGAGGGACTCTAGAGACAAGACCATCAGTGCTGTTGCGCCGCCCCTAGTAACTGGCCGGAAGTGGACACCATCTGATGCAGTACAGCAAGCTTCATCAGCCCTGAGACACAAAGACATCGTGGGGCAAGTCCAGCAGGGAAGAGGAGGCTTTGGCCTTACGACAAGTAAACCAACTTGGCGAAAGGCCACAACATCAGAGCGGAGGACATTGGTGGTCGAGGAGGTGCGGCGACAAGAGGAGGCCGCAAGAAGTGCAAAGGCGGTCTCTCTTGCCAAACAGGGGCAATGGATGCAGTGGGAAGGTGTGGAGCGGAGGAAGATCAGCTGGAAAGAACTATGGGAAATGGAAGCAAGCAAGATCAGCTTCATCATCAGAGCGACTTATGACGTGCTTCCATCAACAAAGAACCTCCATCAGTGGTACGGCGAGGATCCAACCTGTGCCCTCTGCCCAACTCCAGCGACCCTCAAACACATCATGGTAGGCTGCAAGACCAGCCTCACGCAAGGGAGATACACGTGGCGGCATAATCAGGTACTAAAAAGCCTGGCATCAGCCCTTGAGAACAGGCGGTGTGCGACCAACTCCTTGCCTCCGAGAGCAAGCAACCCCCTCCCTCTAAGGGCAACAACCTTTGTCCGAGAAGGACAGAAAACATCTAAACATCCTTCCACCAGATCAGAAGAAGGAAACCTATGCAGGGCCCGCGACTGGAGGATGCTGGCGGACATCGACCGACAACTAGTTTTTCCACCTGAAATTGCTTCCACCAACCTCAGGCCAGACTTGGTGTTCTGGTCCCCTTCACAGAAGACTGCTTACATCATAGAGCTCACAGTTCCATGGGAGAACTCTGTTGAGGAGGCCTATGAGCGTAAGAAGCTGCGTTACGCAGAGCTTGCAGCAGAGGCAACGCAGCGTGGCTGGAACACCAAAGTCTATCCAGTTGAAGTGGGATGCAGAGGATTTGTTGCGTCATCTACCATCAGACTGCTGAAGGAGCTTGGAATCCACGGTCAGGCTCTGCGGAAGACCATAAGATCACTCTCAGAGGCGGCTGAAAGAAGCAGCCGGTGGATTTGGCTCAAGCGGAAAGACCCATGCTGGGCCCCAAGTATTTCAGGGTGAATCTTTGGGACGGTTTGACACGGGACACGCGCTGAGGGCTGATCATCCTGCAGCGGGCCGCCCTTGTGGAGGGTGTATAGTGTTAAAAGGCCGAAACACCCAGTGATGCAAGGGTACACTACTGATGATGTGTCCTGTGCCCAACTGTCCTGAAGGTTACCCAGGCCAAGATATACGTATCCACTCCCCGCCCCCCCCACCGATGTTGAGCGTCTACCACTCTCAACAATCAACGAATGTCGTGAAATGCTCCCCACCTATTGGCACAAGGGACTTCTTAACATCTTGTCCTGTGTATTTGATTCTTCAACTGGATAGAGAATTGGCTTCATGCAAGGAATCAGAGGGTGATGGGCGTGTTTTTGGACTGGAGACCTGTGACTAGTGGTGTCCTCGGGGATCAGTGTTGGGCCATTTGCTGTTTGTGGCTTATATCAACAATTTGAATGAGAATGTACAAGGCATGATTAGCAAGTTTGCAGATGATAGTGAAGGAGGTTATCACAATTGCAGCAGGATCTTGATCAGTTTGGCAGGTGGGCTGAGGAATGGTTAATGGAATTTAATACAGAGAACTGCAAGGTGTTGCTTGGGAAGTCATACCAGGGCAGCACCTACACAGTGAATGGCAGGGCTCTGGTGAGTGTTGCAGAGTAGAGAGATCTAGGAATGCAAGTACAAAGTTCCTTGAAAATAGGGTCACAAGTATATATAGGTTAATGAAGTAGGTTTTCAGCACAATGGCCTTCATCAGTCAGAGTATATGGGAGGTTATATAATAGTTGTACAAGATATTGGTGAGAACACATTTGGAGTTTAGTGTTCATTTTTCGTCACCTAGTTATAGAAAATATGTTGTTATGCTGGAAATGGCAGAGAGAAGATTTACGAGAATGTTGCCAGGACTCGAGGGCCTGAGCTAAAGGTAGAGGCTGGGCAGGCTAAGACTTTATTCCTTGGAGCACAGAAGGATGAGACATGATCTTATGGAGCTGTGTAAGATCATGAGGGGATTAGATGGGGTAAAACCAGAGTCTTTTACCCAGAGTATGGGGATATCAAGAACCACAGGACATGGGTTTAAGGTGAAGAGGGAAAGATTTATAGGAACCAGAGGTAAACTTTTTTTTATGGTGTATGGAACGAGCTGCCAGGAGAGGTTGTTGAGGCAAGGTATTATCACAATATTTAAAAGGTATTTGGACAGGTACATGGATAGGATAGATTTTCAAGGATATAGGTCAAATGCAAGTAGGTGGAGCTAGGGTAGATGGGGCATGTTGGATGGCGTAAGCATGCTGGACATAGGGCCTGTTAGCACTGTACGGCTATGGCTCTATGAGTTCCTCCAGCAGTTAGTTGTTTGCTCAGGATTGCAGCAACAGCAGTCTCTTGTATTTCCATCTTCCTTCCTCCATGTGCCACCAGAGTCATTACTGTTACTCAGACCATGCTTTTGGAATTCAAGACCAAGGTAGGCAACTCAACTAGATAGATATGGTCGAACCCGTCCATGGTTCACAATTGCAAGCAGAAAGCCAACAAGATCAAGGCTGATATTATATACAATAATGGAAGGCAAGTGACTGTGTATCAGCAACTGTTTGCATTGCTTTTGATAATTCTACATAAAACTGAAGAATGGATTTTCCATTGGTCTTAATGATGCATTGATGCCCAACGGTACATAATGATCTTCTTGGATTCACACATTAACATGCAGCATGTCATTTTCTGACTCATATTATCTGCCAAGATTTACACTCTGCATTGATGATAAGAAAACTATCTGCCTGTGGCAATTTCCTTAATTTCGCTGGAAAGTCATGCTTATCACTAATTCCAATTACTAAGAACAAGCATGAAAGGATAAATGCATGATCATTTAAACAGACTATCCATGGCATGTTGCCATTTTTGGAGAAACCTGCATTTATTATAATCAAAGTTATACAGCATAGGAGGCCTTTTGGTCCAACGTCTATGCCTAGCAAAGTACCTTCCTGAATTGGCCCTATTTACCTGCCTTTATCCATATCCCTCTAAACCACTCGTATCCATAAAGCCGTCCAAATGGTACCTGCCTCTATCACTTCCTCACACAGTTTGTTCCATGTTCCCACTATCCTGTGTGTGAAAACCTTGCCCCTCAGGTCCTCTGCCCTTTAAATCTTTCCTCCATTACCTCAAAATTATGCTATCCCTTTTTAGATTTCCCTTCCTGGGAAAAAGTGTGACTATCCAACTATCTCAACACCTCATTTTTTAGTTTAGTTTAGAGAAACAACGTGGAAACAGGCTGTTCGGCCCACCGAGTCCATGCCAACCAGCGATTCCTGTACATACTTAACACTATCCTGCATACTTGGGATAATTTACCCTTGTTTAAAAACCGGACCTAATTAACCTACAAACCTGTACGTCACTGGAGTGTGGGAGGAAACTGCAGCACCCAGAAAAACCCCACACAGGTCACGGGGAGAACGTACAAACTCTATACAGACGGCACCCATAGTCAGGATCGAACCCGGGTCTCTAGTGCTGCAAGACAGCAACTCAACTGCTGCACCACCGTTGCACTCATGATTTTAAAAATCCTCCAGCCTCTTAACTTAGCTTCCTCCATTCCTCCAGCCTCTTAACTTAGCTTCCTCCATGCCATCTATCCAGTCTCTCCTTAAAATTCATTCCAGGCAACATCCTTATGGATCTTTTCCACATCCTTTCCAGTTTAATGACATCCTTCTCATAATATGACAACTAGAACAATAGACAATATTCTGATGAAGAAAGTATGCCACATAACTTCACCACCACCATGTCTACTTGTGTCAATGCTTTCAGGGAACTATGTACTTGTACCGTTGGATCTGTCTTGCTCTATAGCACTCCCCAGGATCCTGCCATTCACTTTGTATGTCCCACCCTGGTTTAATTTAGCTAAATGTAACCCTTTGCACTTGTCCAAGTTAAATTCCATCTGCCTTCCTTTGCCAACTTTCACAATATATCTAGATCCTTTTGCAATTTTATACTACCTTCTCCACCACACCACCAATTTTGGTGTCATCTGCAAATTTGCTAATCATGCCACGTACGGTCTCATCCACATCATATGATGATAACAACATATAACAACATAACACATCATAACCACAGGAAACCCAGCACTGAATCTTATGGCACACTACTGGTCACAGGCTAATCTAAAATATAACCCTCTGCTACTGCCCTCTGATTTCTTCCAGCAAGTAATTTTGTTTCAATTGGCTCACCCCAAATTCCAGACCAGTCTACCATGCGACATAATTTGAAAGTCAATGCAGGCAATGTTTACTGTCCGGCCCTCGTTAATCCTCTTGGTCAGCTCTTCAAAGAATTCAGCCAAATTCATGAGACACAATTTGCCACACAACAAAAAAAACATGCTGACCTTCCACCACCAGTCTTTTCCTTTTCAAATGCAGATAGATCTTCTCAGAATCATCTCCAGTAACTTTCCCACTACTGATGTTAGGTCACTGTCATGCAGACCTTTAATGAAGGAACAATATTAGCCACTCTCCAGTCTTCTGCGACCTCAACCATAGTTAAGGAAGATGCAAAAGTCTCTGCCAAGGCCCCAGCAATTTTACCCTTGTTACCCTCAAGACTGTCAGCATCTCCTCCCCCTGCCCATCTCTCACCCCAAATCAGCACATTAGTTATATGAGCATGAAGACAGTGTTCAAAACAAAAACACTAAGGGGAATAGAAGTCAATTATCTTATTAGCATATCTTTTGGGAAGTGATAGAAAACTGGAGCACCTGGAGGAAAAAAAACATGCGGTCACTGAAAGAACATGCAAGATTCATAGAGGCAGCACCCTAGGTCATGGCAAAACCTGGGTCCCTGGAGCTATGAGACTGCAATGCTAATTGCTGTGCCTCTCTGCGAACTGCCTATCAAAGAAACTTCAATGGAAATCTCTTGGAATTGAAATCAAATTATCCGAGCTGCTTGAGTTAGGATAATGTCCGGAAGTGGCGGCGCTGTTAACAGCTGCGGCTCGCCTGCAGTCCGTCTGTCTTTACTTTTTTCTGTTGTTTTTTGTGTCTTGTTTTGGTTAAGTTTTAGTTTGTTGGGTTGTGTTAGAGGGGGTCTTCTTCTTCTTATCGAGTCCACACACAAGATTAGAAGTTGTTCAGCCAGAGCTGAACACACTTCTCGGCATCTGCACAATGGTGTCTGTCTTGCGCTTCTTGTGCTTCTTGCGCGTGGTGGTGGAAAGATTGGTTGAAACAGGGCCGCGAGGTGAACGCTCTTTCCTTGGCCCCGTTAGAGGGGGTGAAACATGTTCTCTGTCTCTTCCTTCGGGGGAATGCGACTTTTTCGTGTCGTATCCCCCTTCTCTGCCTCCGTCTGCGCTGAGGCCTAATGGCGGAGCTGGCGGCCTCCAACCTGCGACCGACCCCGAGGCTCCGGAGGCAGAGCCAACCAGGACTTACCAGCGAGAGGCTGGCCGTCTTTGGGGCTAAGGCAGCGGTGGCCCGACTTGCTGGTGCGGCGTTCTGGCTTTCGGCGGCGGCCTGGAGCTGATGCTGCGGGGTTCGGAGCTGAGACTGCGGGACCCGGAGCTGGGGCAGCGGCCTGGAGCTGGGGCAGCTGCCCGGAGCTGGGGCAGCGGCCCGGAGTGGAGACTGCGGGACCTGGAACTGCGACTGCGGGACCCGGAGCTGGGGCGGCGGCCCGGAGCTGGGGCAGCGGCCCGGAGCGGAAACTGCGGGATCCGGAGCTGGGGCAGCGGCCCGGAGCAGAGACTGCGGGAACCGGAGCTGGGGCGGCTGCCCGGAGCTGGGGCGGCGGCCCGGAGCGGAGACTGCGGGACCCGGAGCTGGGGCGGCTGCCCGGAGCGGAGACTGCGGGACCTGGAGCTGGGGCGGCGGCCTGGAGCGGAGACTGCGGGACCTGGAGCTGGGGCGGCGGCCTGGAGCGGAGACTGCGGGACCTGGAGCTGATGCTGTGGCGGGCCGTCTCGGAGCGCAGATCGATCGCCTCAGCGCAGAGGGAGAACAAGGAGGGAAGAGACGGAGACTAAGACTTTGCCTCCATCACAGTGAGGATGTGCTTGATGAACTCACTGTGGTGGATGTTTAATTTGTGTTTACTGTATGTTTTGTTATTATTGATTCTGTGTATGACTGCAGGCAACATAATTTTGTTCAGACCGAAAGGTCTGAATGACAATAAAGGATCTATCTATCTATCTAATAATTCATTTTCACTCTCATCGTGAGCAGGGCATAGAGGGATACAAAATTAATGCAGACAAATGTGATTAGTACATGTAGGTATAGATGAGCGAGGTGAAGAGCCTGTTTATTTGCTCTTTGACTCTGGCTCGGATAGATGAAGAAAGTCCACAAGATACTGCTGTGGTCAGAATTAGAGATGAAGTTAGACACCAGGATGGAACTTCTCAACCAAATTAATTGATAGCTAAGATCTGTTAACATTAACAAAGCAAAAATAAGAGGGCTACTTATGATAGTGGCAGTTATCCCCATAGAGCATAATGCATTGCTAAGAAGATATACTTGCAAGGAAAATATATGTTTATCATTGACAAAAAACAATGGGTCAAAAAATCACATAATGGGCCTGTTCCACTTAGGCGATTCTTCAGCAGACTGACGGCGACTGTCGCCTGAAAAACCGGGAACTGGAACGGCGACTGACAGAGTGAAACACACACAAACACATTGCTTCCTTCACCAGCCCATGTGAATTGTTTAGACAACGCTCCCCCCGCTTGCCATGTTTAAAAAATTCACACGGTACAAAGCCAAGGTGATACAGACACACATCGCGATGAACAGGAAGATTGGCACTGTAAAAAGACGGCTAAAGCACAAGGTACGGTAAGTCCTTTAAAAGAGGGGGGAAGAGGGGGTGGAGAGGGGGGAGAAGGGGAGAGAAGAAGTGGTGACTACTTTTAAGAAGCCAGAGATACACAGCCGTGAAGCTCGGCGGACATTAACATTACCGGTCGGTTATCCTTGGTTCTGAAAACTACTGCTTAGGTTTTATTTTCCCAATGAGCCAATGAAATTCACCGGTTAGCACCGGCTACAACCTACGAGAACCTTCGACCTCCTGGCGACCCACTAGGACCTCCTGCCGACCCACCTACGGCTTGAGAATTCTCACTACTCTCCATGGCGACTTCATTCTAGTCTCCGCTAACTGTTGAAAAATTCACGGCGACCATAATGAGGCCGCAACTAGTTCCCAGAATGCGGGAACTCCTCACGACCATGAAGGCGACTCCCCGGCAACCACCCGCGAACATGTGGCGACAATGTGGCGACTGCATAGTCTCCTGCAGTCGCCTAAAAAGTCGCCAGTGGGACAGGCCCATAACTGTTATTCACCAGCCACAGGCAGAAGTTTACATTTAAACCTTACACGTCAATGTATCAGTTGAGACTGCTACACCTGTTAACATGATGAGCAGACAAACCTTCAGCAATTGTTCTCTTACTCCAACTCAGTGAGGAAATGCCAAGATATTTCCTGAAAAATAGCACCACATCTGTGACAGTTCTGGGAACACTTTTGTAATGATATTCAACTGAGAGTGTTAGTTAATAATAACTTCTATACCATCTCAGTTGGCAGAGATGTCAGTTCTTCACATTGTATACTACCATCTCCACTATTCATGTGAAAATGGTCACAAAATATATATTAGTTATACATGCATATTCAGGACAATATTCAAAACATGAATACAGTACCAAGTGAAATTATCAACCAATCAAGATGTTCTTTTCTCCTTATTCGTGACATCAATTTAATCACAAAAGTGAAAGCAGACCACGGAGCTGTATTCTCTTGTGAAATTCCATGTACACAAGAAGATATCAACGAAGTTCAAAATGGAATCATGCTTGCACCTTTCTCAATTCTTTCATCAGAAGCTAATCAAATTTTTATCCCAGTTGCTGAATAATCTTTCAATAGATATTGATCATGGTGGACTTTAAGGAATAAGAACATACAAATTAGTAGGAGTAGATCACATGATTCTTCAAGCCTGCTCTACCATTCTATAAAACCATGACTGATCTGTATGTAACATACACATTCCACCTAAGTCTGGTAAGAATTTGCCCCTTGATTATCAAGTAACTATCCACCTCTGCATAAAAATTATTCAAAAACTTTGCTTCCACCATATTTTGAAAGAAACTTTGAAAGATGGTGGACCTCATTGAGAAAAAAAAAAAAATACACCTCGACTAATTTAAAAATGTGAACCGTAGTTCACCTTAAGGTTCACTGCTTTAATATGAATATCCCCTCCACATTCTTTACATCAGGCACACTTAGGATCAACATAACTTTCTTCGCTATATTTGTATATTCAGCAAATTTAGCAACCGTATCTTGGGACCCTTTGTTCAAATGAATTAAAGAAAGAGACATAAAATCTGATTCCTGACTCTTTGCATCTTGTTAACCTGAAAAATTACACACTTTTGCCTACTCTGTGTTTACGGTAATCCAGCCAATCTTTTAATCATTGGCATGTGTTATCATCGTACAATGGATCTTTTACTTTCTACATTATCCTTTGATGTAGGACCATGACAAATGTCTTCTGAAAATCTAAATATAATAAATCCAACAGTTTCCTTTTATGTACACCATATGACACTTCTCTACATAACTTCAATGCATTGGTCAAACATGATTTACCTTTCACAAAGCAATTATTGACTCTACCTATGTTTCTTTATTTTACTGATGTATTTAAAAAAAAATACCCTAGGTTAAGGGTAACACAGGTTAAGCCGGTGGCCTAAGATTTTTGTCTTTCAGTTTCCTTCCCTTTTTGAATAATTGTTCTTGCACTGAATAGCTTGCTCACAGGACACCCAAGACAATCAACTCAATGGAATCACCATGTTGCCCATAGAATCATAGAATCATAGAAAGTAGGTGCGAGAGTAGACCACCAGGTCCGTCGAGCCCGCACCGCCATTCACTCATGGCTGAACACTAAACAGACACACTTACCCACAAACAGTAGACACAAGACACAGAACACAAGACACTACCCTCCCCTTTATACCGCTATCACCCCTCTCCACCCCAAGAACCGCGTGATCTCCTGGGGGAGGCAAAAAACCGGATAAAAACCCAGGTCCAATTCGGGAAAAAAATCCGGGAAATTCCTCTCCGACCCCAATCCAGGCGATCGACACTTGTCCAGGAGATCACTCAGGTCTACTATACTAACCATACCTAGGTCCATATCCCTGCCCTCTCCCCGTAGCCCCTTATCCCCTTGGCAGCTAAAAAACCATCTATTTTTGACTTAAATATATTTAACGTTTCTGCTTCCACTGCTCCCTGGGGCAGTGAATTCCACAAACTAACCACCCTCTGGGTGAAGAAGTTCTTCCTCATCTCAGTTTTAAAAGAGCCCCCCCTCACTCTGCAACTATGTCCCCTAGTTCTAGCCTCCCGGATCATTGGGAACATCCTCGGTGCATCCACCCGATCAAGGCCCCTCACGATCTTATACGTTTCAATGAGATCGCCTCTCATTCTTCTAAACTCCAAAGAGTAGAGTCCCAGCTTACTTAACCTTTCCTCATATGTCAATCCCCTCATTGCAGGAATTAATCTTGTAAACCTTCGCTGCACTGCCTCCAGGGCTAGTACATCCTTTCTTAAGTATGGACCCCAGAACTGTACACAGTATTCCAAATGTGGTCTCACTAATACCGTGTACAGCTGCAGCAAGACCTCCGTGTTTTTATACTCAATCCCCCTAGCAATAAAGGCCAAAACTCCATTGGCCTTCCTGATTGCTTGCTGCACCTGCATACTGACTTTTAGTGATTCATGTACTAATACCCCTAGATCCCTTTGCGTTGCATTACAACGCAGCTCCTCCTCATTTAGAAAATAACTTGCCCTATCATTTTTTTCCCCAAAGTGAATGACTTCACATTTATTAGTATTAAATTTCATCTGCCAAGTTGTTGCCCACTCACCTAGCTTATCTATATCCTTTTGCAGACTCTTCCTATCCTCCTCATCCCCTACTTTCCCTCCCATTTTCGTATCGTCCGCAAATTTTGATATATTACACTTGGTTCCCTCCTCCAAATCATTTATATAAATTGTGAACAACTGGGGTCCCAGCACCGACCCTTGCGGAACCCCGCTAGTTACCGGTTGCCATCCCGAGTATGAACCATTTATCCCCACTCTCTGCTTCCTATTCGTTAGCCAATCCTCTACCCATGCTAATATATTACCCCCAATCCCACAATTTTTTATTTTTAGCAATAGTCTCTTATGTGGCACCTTGTCAAAAGCCTTTTGGAAGTCCAAGTATACCACATCCACCGGTTCCCCTTTATCCACTCGGCTTGTTACTTCCTCAAAGAATTCGAGCAGATTCGTTAAACACGATTTCCCCTTCACAAAACCATGCTGGTTCTGTCTGATGAAGTCATGTTTATCCAAGTGGCCCGTTAGTGATTCTTTAATAATTGTCTCCAACATTTTACCCACCACCGATGTTAGACTAACCGGTCTATAGTTACCCGCCTTCTGTTTACTTCCTTTTTTAAATATAGGTGTTACATTGGCCATTTTCCAATCCACTGGGACCGTTCCTGCCTCCAGGGAGTTTTGGAAAATTATCACCAATGCATCCACAATCCCCACTGCTATCTCCCTCAAGACCCTTGGATGTAATCCATCAGGCCCAGGGGATTTATCCTCCTTCAGTCTCATTAATTTCCCTAATACCACCTCCTTGGTGATCTTAATAGTATTTAGCTCCTCCATTCCTACCGCCTCCTGTTTATCCAGCGTTGGAATATTTTTTGTGTCTTCTATGGTGAAGACTGATACAAAATACTCGTTCAATGCCTTTGCCATTTCCATGTTCCCCACCAACAACTCTCCAGTCTCACCCTCCAATGGACCAACGTTCACCTTAACCACCCTTTTTCTTCTTATATAGCTATAAAAACTCTTACTATTAGTTTTTATGTTGTTCGCTAAATTCCTTTCATAGCCTATTTTCCCCGTCTTAATTAATCTCTTAGTTACTTTTTGCTGACCTTTAAATGCTTCCCAATCCTCTACCCTCCCACTACCTCTGGCTACCTTATATGCCCTTGCCTTCAGCCGAATACTATCCTTTATAGCTTTACTGAGCCATGGCTGACTGTTCTTACCCTTACCCCTTTTTTTCTTCATAGGAATAAATTTATCTTGAAGGTTATACAGTAGACCTTTAAACGTACACCACTGCTCATGTACCGTCTTATTCTTGAGTCTGCTATCCCAGTCAACTTTGATCAGCTCAGTCCTCATACCTTCATAATCCCCCTTATTTAGACTAAGCACCCTAGCCTGAGTTTCAACCTGCTCCCCTTCTATTTGAATATGGAATTCGACCATATTGTGGTCACTTGTTCCCAACGAGTCCCTAACTATGACATTTTTAATTAATCCTGCTTCATTACACAGGACCAGATCCAAGATTGCCTCCCCCCTTGTCGGTTCCGTGACATACTGTTCTAGGAACCCGTCTCTAATACATTCTATAAACTCAACTACGCAAGCATGGGAGATTTCCTTCCTTAAAGGGCAATAGTTAAAATCTTGTCATTTTGTGGTCAACATTATGAATTATATTTTTAACTGAAAGCTACTAACTCCATTTTAATACTACAGCCATTAACATAAAGTTTCAAAGCAGACCTCTATAATACTCATCCTATAATTTAACTATTGTGTCACTATCGTACGCAAAGAGGATTGAAGATAAAACTTTTGCTGTATGGTGTTCTGCAAACAACAAGGATTGACAATTAACCAAGATTTAACAGTGATGACGTCAAGAGATTTGTAGAAACAATGAACTGCAAATGTTGGTTTATGAAAAAAGACTTCGCAGGTCAGGCAGCATCTGTAGAGAATATGGATACGTGACATTTTGGTTCAGGACCCTTCCTCAGAGTGATTATAATCACGAGATGAAAAGGACAGAAATGAAAAGACAAGGGGATAAAAATCAGGTATCCTTATCTGACATCTTTTGCATTTTCATTTCTGGCCTTTGTTCAAACATCTGCCTATCAAAGTCCCCTCCCCTGTATCTACTTGCCAGGCTATGACCTGCCCTCCTCTTTTCCAGCTCCCCCCCCCCCCCCCCCCAAAAAAGTCTGAAGAAAGGTCCCAATCCAAAATATCACCTATCCATGTTCTCCAGAGATGCTGCCTAACCCATTGAGTTACTCTGGCATTAGGTATCTTTTTCAGAAAATTTGTAACCTACTTAGGTCTCACACAAGATATCTTAACTTACTGAATTTGCACTAATAGTGATGTGAAAGATTTATGCAAATTCCATGGAAAATCATATTTGCATTTCATTCAGAAGGAAAATTATAGAAGTCAGATTTCAATATTTTTACAAACTAGAGCTGCATTTAGCAATAAGAACACATCCAGCTGCACATCACGTTCGACTCCTCCCACTTTCTCCAAATCCAATGGGCGCTCTCATGGGCCTCAGCTATGCCTACATCTATGTAGGGTACCTCGAACAATCACTGTTCCAGGCGTACACTGGCAATATCCCAGAACTTTACCTCCGCCACATTGACGACTGCATCGGTGCTGCCTCTGCGCCCATGCAGAACTCACTGACTTCATCAACTTCACGACTAATTTCCATCGTGCACTCAAATTTACTTGGACTATCTCCGACATATCCCTACCATTTCTGGATCTCACCGCCTCCACCACAGGACACAGACTATTGACCGGCATCTGCTACAAACCTACTGACTCCCATAGCTATCTGGACTACACTTCTTCCCACCCTGAGGCTCTCACTAAGGTCTCCTCGATATCCCACAGCTCCGCTCTTGCTCCTCCTCCCCACATTCGCAACAAGGACAAAGTCCCCCTTGTCCTCCTTCCACCCCATCAGCCGTCGCATACAGCATATAATCCTCCAACACTTTCACCACCTCCAACGGGATCCCACTACTGGCCACATCTTCCCATCTCCACCCCTTTCTGCTATTCGCAGAGACCGTTCCCTCCGCAACTCCCTGGTCAACGTGTCTCTTCCCAGCCAAACCACCCCCTTCCCAGGTACTTTCCCCTGTATCTGCAAGAGATGCAACACCTACTCCTTTACCTCCCCCCTCAACTCCATCCAAGGACCCCAACAGTCTTTTCAGGTGAGGTAGATGTTCACTTGCACCTCCTCCAACCTCATCTACTGTATCAGCTGTTCCAGGTGTCAAGCGCAGGTTCGGTGATCGTTTCGCTGAACACCTCCGCTCAGTCCACCTTAACCTACCTGATCCCTGGTTGCTCAGCACTTTAACTCCCCCTCCCATTCCCAATCTGACCTTTCTGGCCTGGGCCTTCTCCATTGACAGAGGCCCAGCACAATTTGGAGGAACAGCACCTCATATTTCACTTGGATAGCACGTCATTTACGCGTCATCATTTATGTGTCATGACACACGTGACGTGCGTATGGCGTGCATTATGACGCATGGCGCGTGGTGAGGCGTGGTGGCCTAGGCAGTGACACGTGGCGCTCCAGGATTTTGGGATTCACATTCACACTGGCATTGATCACCACAGAGATCACTAAGATTCTTGAGATAAATACTGCCTAACTACCATGAATTGCCCTTGTTTGGCAGTCCTTAAACTCAAGGACTCAAATTGCTTCCACCATGATGTCCAAGGAGATTGATGTGTTCAAATCAGGATCTGCAACCCTAGTATGAAAGAGCGAGGGGCAAATTGAAACTAATAGGGTTTGTGTGGATTAATTAGATGCGCGTGCACCCCTCCTACTGCTTCTGCTTTGCTGCCACGTGGTCCCATCAGATGATATCTTACGTAAAGGATCCTTTGAAGTTTATTTTCTCTTCTGTTGGCAATCACTTGCTGTGAAGGTAGATAGAACAGAGTGCTTGCTTCAGGATGCTGGTGTCAGGCACAATTTTGATGCATCTGTCCATCAGAGCTGGTTGAATGTGATCAGAGCCTCAATGGCGGTGATATTGGCCTGTGAAAGATATTTGATATTGGCTCATCTAATCTTCCAGTGAAGTTAGAAGATATTGCTGAAGTATGATTACAGATATACCAAAAAGTGCTTTGTGTTGTGCATGTGGGGAGGACGTGCGATCATTGCTGTTCAGAACACAGTGAGCCTGTGGTGTTGGGAATTTGAGGTCTTTGCCTTCACCATGATTTTTCTGCCCCCACTGCAAGGTGCTCCCAAGTTAACCACATTGACCAGGCTCTCATCATATTTGCAACGGTCAGGGAACAAGATTGTGTGCTGGTGGCAGTTTAGTAAATGGCATTTATTTTCGGGATATATATAATCTAAGGCGTATCCTCTTAGTAAATTAATACATAAGGGGAAAAGGGTAACTATAGAGAGAGTGGGACCTCTCAGGAATAAAAGCGGTCACCTCTGTGTGGAGCCACAGGAGATGGGCAAGGTCCTCAATGAGTATTACTCCTCTGTATTTACCGAGGAGAAGGGCAGGACGGAGAAAATAGGAGTAGTCACTTGAAGTATCATGAGAGCAGTGTGGGTTACCGTTGAGGAAGTACTGAAGGTACTGTCGTGTTTGAAGGTAGACAAATCTCCGGGGCTTGATCAGATATATCCAAGGACATTGTGGGTAACTAGAGAGGAAATTGCGGGAGCCCCGTTTGAAATTTATGAGTCGTCCTTAAATACAGGAGAGATGCCAGAGGATTGGAGGGTGGCAAATGTTGTGCCTCTTTTCAAGAAGGGCTGCAGGGAAAATGCTGGGAACTGTAGGCCGGTGAGCTTAACATCTGTAGTTGGTAAATTACTGGAGATTATTCTGAGGGATAGGATATACAGGCATTTGGGGGGGTGACTGCCAATCACCCCCCCCCCCCCCGGACACTTATTATCACTTATTATTATTTATTCAAATCATTTGCTATGTCGCTCTTCCAGGGAGATGCTAAATGCATTTAACATGACAATGACAATTAAAATTGAATCTGAATCTGAATCTGAATCTGAAGTTACTGGAGATTATTCTGAGGGATAGGATATACATGCATTTGGATGGGCAAGGGCTGATTAGGGACAGTCAGCATGGTTTTGTACGTGGGAGGTCGTGTCTCACAAATCTGAGTGATTTTTTTGAAGATGTGAGCAAAAAGGTTGATGAGGGCAGAGCTGTAGATGTTGTGTACAGGGGCTTTAGTAAGGCGTTCGACAAGGTGTCACATTGTGTTTTTGATTTTTTGTTTTTGGACTGAATTCTGTTTTTAATTTGTGTTTCTGTGATGTCTTTATTATTTATTTTATTCTGATTATATGTTTATATTCCTGTTAATCTATGTAAGGTGTCCTTGAGATGTCTGAAAGGTGCCCAATAAATAAAATTTATTATTATTATTATTATTATGGTAGGCTTCTCTGGAAGGTTGGATCTCATGGGATCCAAGGAGAGATAGCAAATTGGCTCCATGGAAGGAAGCAGAGGGTGATGGTGGAAGGTTGCTTCTCAGAATGGAGGTCTGTGACTAGTGTTATGCCACAGGGTGCAGTGTTGGGCCCGTTATTGTTTGTCATCTGAATCAATGATTTGGATGAAACATACAGGGCAAGATTAGCAAGTTTGCTGATGATACAAAAATTTGTGGTTTTGCAGATAGTGAAGAAGGTTGTGAATGATTGCAGCAGGATCTGGATCGATTGGCCAGGAGGGCGGAGGAATGGTTGATGGAATTTAATACAGAGAAGTGTGAGGTAATGCATTTTGGGACGTTGAACATGGGCAGGACCTACACAGTGAATGGTAGGCCTCTGGGTAGTGTTGCAGAGCAGAGGGATCTAGGAGTACAAGTGCATGGTTCCTTGAAGGTTGAGTCGCAGGTAGATAAGGTGGTCAAAAAGGCTTTTGGTACTTTGGCCTTCACCAGTCAGAGTATTGAGTATAGAAGTTGGGAAGTCATGTTGCAGTTGTATAAGACGTTGGTGAGATCGCATTTAGAATATTGTGTTCAGTTCTGGGCACCATGTTATAGGAAAGATATTGTCAAGCTTGAGAGGGTTCAGTAAAATTTAACGAGATGTTGCCAGGACTAGAGGATGTGAGCTATAGGGAGAGGTTGAGTAGGCTGGGTCTCTATTCCATGGAGCGTAGGAGGATGAGGGAAGATCTTATAGAGGTATACAAAATCATGAGAGGAATAGATCGGGTAGATGTACAGAGTCTTTTGCCCAGAGTAGGGGAATCGTGGACCAGAGGACATAGGTTCAATGTGAAGGGGAAAAGATTTAATAGGAATCCGAGGGGTTACCTTTTCCACACAGAGGGTGGTGGGTGTATGGAACAAGCTGCCAGTGGAGCTGGTTGAGGCTGGGACTATCCCATAGTTTAAGAAACAGTTGGACAGGTACATGGATAGGACAAGTTTGGAGGGTTATGGACCAAGCGCAGGCAAGTGGGATTAAGGTAGCTGGTACATTGTTGGCCGGTGTGGGTGAGTTGGGCCGAAGGGCCTGTTTCCACACTGTATTACTCTATGACTCTATGAATCAACAATTGTTTGGGCTTCTGGGTGCACATATATGCAGGTATTGTCTTAAACTGTAGCTCAATAGGTTAGAAAGATGTAGGTTCTAGACAAGATTAAGATTGAATGGTGTGCAATTTATACTGTAGATTTAGTTCACTTCAGCAAGAAGCATGTTGGAGGCAATGTAAAGTATTGCAGACAGGATAACTGCAAAGACTTAATCCATGGTGAACGTCATAGCTTGTGTGTGTTTATGGAACGGATGGAGCATGATGCGTAGTGATGATGACACGCACATACAGTCATTATGTCTACTGAATATTTCCAATGATTCATGCATTTTCTGGAATGTAATGTTCCAAAATTAAATATTTATAGATTTGTTGACCACATTTAAAGTTGTGTAGCATCTACATTTTTTAGGACTGCAAGTTTGACAAGGTCCTTTTGTAATCTTTTCGCTTGACCGAACACCCGTCCCCTGTCTCCATCACTGGTGTAGATGTGCAGTTTACCAGGGAGTACAAAGACCTGGGAGTGTACCTGGACAGTAAACTGGACTGGTCCAGGAACACTGAGGCCCTGTACAAGAAGGGACAGAACCGCCTGTACTTTTTGAGAAGGTTCTGCTCGTTCAACGTCTGCATTGAGATGCTGCAGATGTTCCACCAATTGATGGGAGCCAGTGTCATCTTCTTCGCTGGGGCAGCAGGGCGAAGGCTGCGGACGCCAATAGGATCAACAAACTCATCGGGAAGGCTGGCTCTGTCTTGGGTGCGGAGATGGATTAATGGGAGGAGGTCTTGGAGGAGAGGATGCTCCTCAAATTGCGGAGTATCCTGGACAATACAGTTCACCCCCTCCATGACACACTGGTCAACCTGAGGAGTACCTTCAGCAACAGACTGGTTCCACCAAGGTGCAGGACAAAACGCCACAGGAGAACCTACTTCCCTGTGGCTATCAAACTTTACAACTCCTCCCCCCTCTGTCATGGGGTGGACAGAAACGGACTCCCCCCCCCCCCACCCCCCACCTCCCCCCTCCTCAATCCTTGCACATCCCCAAAGCCTTTCCACTCATCACTTTGATTTCATGTTTCATGTATTTTGCGTTTTTTATGACTGTTGACAAATTAATTTCCCTCCTGGGATAAATAAAGTTCTATCATATCGTATCATATAACCATATAACAATTACAGCACGGAAACAGGCCATCTCGACCCTTCTATCGTATCGTATCGAGATCACAAGACATTAGGTGGCCAGTATCATGTATTAACATATTTTTAAAGATAAATCCCTGTTACTCAAGACAGTTTATTTGAACATCTAATATTCTCTTTTTTGTGTATCTAGGGAGCCATACCTCAACACTAACAAAAAGAGGCACATTTTGGATACACAGGGGACACAAGGAACTGGAGATTTTTGAATCTTGAGTACTGGCGGAACTCAGAATATGGACAGATGAAGTCTCGGATTTGGATCTTTTTCAGACCAATTTTGGGATTCTGCGTTATATCCTCAGGTGTTTCCAGACCACCCATATGAATGACTTTGTCCCAGCAAACATGTTTGAATAATCAGACTACTGGTAGCCTTGGTAGCTACTGTGCACTTTCATTGTAAATATGCAATTCTGCAAACTTTCTTGTTTACACTCAAAATGTTTAAGCTTAAGGAGATAATTATAGCCATTGAAAATGTGGGTAATCATTCGTTGTTGTCTTTGTGTTTTCAAAACTAAAAACTCTGTGTTCCCCGAGTTTGGAAATTCTACCGAGGTCTCCAAAAGACATTTATATCAACCAGCTTCAGCCTCCAAGTGTCTTAGTTCACAAGTTCCTATAGTTGTGACCTGTGAACTAAGGCACTCAGAGGTTGAAACTGGTTGACGTAAAAATCATCAATAGCAAGATTTGCTTAAAGATCCTCTTGGTATTATTATCCAAACTCAAAGAACACCAAGTTCTTAGACTCTAAAAATCAAAGCAGACAGAATCACAGTGGGTTCAATGATATTGATTACTTCAATATTTTGAGTGTGACAAAGGTTCTATTGAATTACACATTTACTGTACGAGAGTACAGTGGCTGATAAAACACCTCTCAATGTTCCAACCTTGGATAGTTCAAAGTAATTCATATAGATGGTCTAAAAGCTTCTGTGGACAGAGAAGCGAGACGCCCAAAATGTGAGGAGCGCCTCTCTTGAGTAGACAAATACCCCAATTATTGACAGAGACAAATATGCTCATGACCATATTTGATGGACAATTAATAAAATCAGTCGGTCTGGAGATTTCCTTCATATCTAGTACAATGGTGTGAAATAACTTAAGCTGAAAATGCCTGGTTTGACCATGAAATGTTGTAATGCATCAGCCAAATGTAAGACATGGGGCTTATTAATTGGCCTACGTAAGCACACAGCACAGTTTCCAAAGCTCTCCTTTTAATTTCAAACTGTTTACTGCTTGCAATGTACAATAGAATAGATTTGCCGAAAATTGCTTTTAAAAATAATTAATGCCTGCTACATCCGCATAATTTAATAACCTGAATAATTCCCAACAGCATTAGCCAACTAATCTACTATGTAGCCAAAATTGTATCTCTTACATCACAAGCTTTGCTTTACACTGTACCCCTCCTCTTCATCATCTACATCCTCCCCCTTGGTCAGATACTCCGCCACTTCAATCTGGACTTCCACTGTTACGCTGATGACACCCAGATTTACCTTGGCACCAAATCCCCCCACAACCCCCCCCCTCTCCCATATCAACTCCTGTTTGTCAGCTATAAAAACCTGGATGCAACATAATTTCCTCAAACTCAACAGCGATAAGACAGAATTCCTCCTCATAGGCTCCAAAGCCACACTCAGCAAAATCAATAACCCCACTCTCACCATCGACGGCACCACTGTCTCCCCAGGCCCGCAACCTTGGCGTGATCTTTGATTCCACCCTCTCCCTTGAGCCTCACATCCGCCATGTCATTAAAACCTCCTTCTTTCATCTCCGCAACATCGCCAAACTCAGACCCTCTCTCACTCCGCCTGCTGCTGAAAGACTCATCCATGCCTTCATCTCCTCCCGACTGGACTATTGCAACTCACTTCTCCTTGGCATCAGCTCCACCTACATCAACCGACTCCAACTGGTCCAGAACGCAGCCGCCCGACTCATCACCCACACCAAATCCTGGCATCACATCACTCCAGTCCTCAAAAAACTTCACTGGCTTCCCATCTCCCACCGGATCACCTACAAAATCCTGGTCCTCACCTACAAAGCCCTCCACCATCTGGCCCCCACATATCTCATTGACCTCCTCTCCCCCTACCAACCCTCACGGTCCCTCAGATCCACATCAGCCGGTCTCCTCTCCATCCACAAGTCCAACCTCCGCAGTTTTGGGGACAGAGCCTTCTCCAGGGCAGCTCCCAGGCTCTGGAACTCCCTCCCCCAACTGATCCGCAATTCCGTGTCCCTCCCCATCTTCCAGTCCCGCCTCAAGACCCATCTCTTCACCTCTGCCTATCCTTAGCCCCACGTCCCCGTCCCTTTTCATCTGTGCATTAATTGCCTCATGCTGTGTTTTGTATTGAATTCTGTCTTTACTTTGTGTACTAGTCATGTCTCTACTATTTATTTCATTCCCCTTACATGTTTTTCCTATACATGCTCAATTTTTGTAAGGTGTCCTTGAGACTCTTGAAAGGCGCCCATAAATAAAATGTATTATTATTATTATTATTACACAATAACCTTTGATGCAATACATTATTAGATAGCTTTGAAATCTAGATCTAATACATCACCAGTTCCACTTTATCTGATATCCATCTTTGAGGTAGTGCGATATTTAAAGTACTTCAATAAATTGGTCGAGCATAATTTTGATTTCACAAAACGTGGTTGACTTTGCCTGATTGCGCTGAATTTTTCTTCATGCCCTTTTAACATGGAGGTGGAGGGCGGAGGGGGGGGGGTGGGGTGCGGGGGTCAAGAGCCTAGAGTGTTTTATTGGCATATGTTCCAGATGAAATTCTTTGGCTGTCGGGAAAAAGCTGTTCCTGAACCTGAACATTACAGTGTTTTCAGGCTCCTGTACCTTCTTCCCGATGGCAATGGTGAAATGAGTGTGTGGCCAGGATGGTGTGGGTCTTTGAAAATGTTGGCTGCCTTTTTGAGGCAGCGGGGGGGGGGGGGGGGGGAGGGGGCGTGGGGTGTGAATAACCTGGGGGGGGGGGGGGGGGGGGGTGGCACTCGGCAGCTTGAGAGCCCATTGTGATTGGTGCATTGACAGTGGCATTGTGACGTCATCTTTGGAATCTGCTGGGGAAAAAAAGCTGTCTGTGAGAAGCTGCGGTTACCGTTGGCAACGTCCCATTGTGATGTCATTTGTAAATAAGATCCATGGTGATTGCACGTCTGTGAGTAGCATTGTGACATCATCTTTGGAGCCTGCTGGAAAAAGGCTGTCTATGAGAAGTGGTTTTTGGCTTTTAAAAAACTTTAATCAGGAATAACGTGCGAAATATAGGACGAAATGTTAAGTGAACGTGAGTACGGCATGGACAGGAAAAATGTGAGTTGAAATATGTAAAAATGTAAGCGTTAGCGCGTAGCGTTTTGAGAAAGATACAAAACAAACACGGACACACACACACATGCATGCACACACTTTAATAGGTATAGCGATTACTATTGTAACCTCTGGCCATATAATCTGATGTATTTTCAGGTTGCTTTTTAGACTTTAGACTTTAGAGATACAGCGTGGAAATAGGCCCTTTAAGTCCACGTCACCCAGCAATCACCCCATACACTAGCACTATCCTACACACTAGGGACAATTGCAATTTACAGAAGATTGCCCGTATGTCTTTGGAGTATGGGAGGAAACCAGAGCCGCTGGTAAAACGCAACGTGGAGAATGTACAAACTCCGTTCATGGAGCACCCGTAGTCAGGATTGAACCTGGATCTCGAGTGCTGTAAGGCAGCAACTCTACCGCTGCTCCATTGTGCCACCCTTACACGCTCACTATTTCCCGAGCTATTCCTGTCACAGTCAGGTTGTCATTCCCCATATTTACTCCCTTTTCCAGATTTGTCTCTACTCTTTTATTTACCACATTTTTACAACTTTGATACATTATTCCAACCGCTTAAGTCTAAAAAAATATTTTATTCCCTAGCTATGTGGTTTACTGGAACCTTGGCCCCAGCATGGTTTATTTGTAAATTGTCCCCACTTTGGTTCCTAGTTTTCCCCATTACTGGTGCATCATGAACTGGAACTCCATTCCATCACTTCAAGCTTTAAACCAAACATTTGTTTCTCTGATCTTAATTGTCTCTTAACTGGTTCAGGTAATAACTCAAAAGATTATTATCTGAGGTTCTGCATGCTCCTAGGATAACAGTTCCAGAATTACAGCCAAATGCATTATTTTGAAGAAAAGTACACTATAACATGGTAGACTGGCTGGGAAAATCAAAATTTAGTGCTTCAGTCCTTTTATTACCACATTAATATTTTTACGTCTATTAATTACCCGCAGCAATAGCTGGACTTCACTGTACATCAGAAACAATGTGTAAGCTGATAGACTGATGAGTTACAATTCTATCAGGGATTGTATTCTAAATTTCGTATCCTATACATGAAGGCTCACATGTGGTCAAATTTTAGCAGAAGACATTTACGTATTCAGTGGTGTGGCTATAATTTGTGTACATCAACAAATGTCATAGCTGTTGATAAATCTACTCTTTCCATACTCATGAACATGAAATGAACCAATTATCAAATACAAATTGCTTCCAATTCCCTTGATTTTACGTCCTTTTGAACTGATTGGTGAAATACTCATCTGAGAACATACACAAATGGCTTTCAAATTAATTCCTTGCGGACAAAAGGAAATATTTCTAGCTTGAGTAATTAGCCTTTCTAGCATAAAAAAAGTTCTTCAAGTCAAATATCATAAAATCGAAAATGTTGCCATCCATTTTATATTTATTTTTTATTAGAAGTACAGTAAATTACAATAATACACATCAGATATATCTTATTACATTTGTTGTACCACTTCATTTTTCGAGCTTTAAAAAAGATAGAAATAAAAGAAGTAAGGAAAGTGAGCAAGAATCGTGAAGGTGCAGGAAAGTGTTGGGAAAAGAAAGCCCTTTAGGGAAGAAGTTAGAGAAGGAAGTAAAGAAAGGAAATAAGACCCTAGAAAGAAAAGGGAAAAAAGGAAAAAACAATCGCTCTATTGTAACACAAAACTCGCAAAAAAGGATATACCAACCGTGTTTAAAAAAAAAAAAATATTTTATACCCCCCGTTACCAGATCCTGGTACCATTTATATTTTAAATTACTATTGCACCTTATGCTTGTAATAGTTCCATAAATGCAGACCACGTCTTTTGGAAGTGGTCTGCTTTGCCTGCTAGGAGGAGTCTCATCTCTTCCAAGTGTAGTGTTTCGAACATGTTTGAAATCCACATTTTTATTGTTGGTATTGGAGCATTTTTCCAAAATTTGAGTATAAGCTTTTTTCCCATTATTAGCCCGTAATTAAGTAAGTTCTTTTGAAACACGTTTAATTCGGGGTTACCTTCCGATATTCCAAAAATGATCCATTCTGCTTTTGGTACAAGTTTTATTTTAAATAATTTTGTGAAGATTTCAAATATTTCGTTCCAGAATTTTTGGATTTTTATACAAAAAACAAAAGAGTGCGCTATAGTAGCTTCTTGTGACTGACATTTATCACAAATGGGTGAGACATTGGGGAAAAGTTTATTTATTTTAGTTTTTGAATAATATAGCCTATGTAATGTTTTATATTGAATTAGAGTATGTCGTACGTTGATCGAGCATTTATGCACATATAGTAAGTGTTTATCCCAGCTCTCTTTTGAAATTTTTATAGCTAGTTCTTGTTCCCAGTCTCTTCTAATACCATCGGTTGTAGGTATTTCTATATTTAAAATAATGTTGTATAAGTATGATATTAGATTTGCTGATTCAGCCTTTGATCCAGTAAGTCTGGAGGCATGTTATGATAGTCTTTTGTGTATTTTTTCAGATAGTCACGGATTTGAAGATATTTAAAATATTGATTATTTTTCAAATTATATTTCAGTTGTAATTGTTGAAATTATAATAATTTTCCTAATTCATACAAGTCTCCGAGCGTTTTGATTCCCATTCTTTCCCATTGTGTAAATGATTTATCTATAATTGAAGGTTTAAACGACGGATTATTGACTATTGGCATTAAAAGAGATATATTTCTTAATTTTAGATTCTGTTTTATTTGTTTCCAAGTTCTAATTGTGCTATGTATAATTGGATTTTTATTGTAATTTTTGTTATTCAGATTCATTGGTGAGAGGAGAGTCGCTCCTGTATTACACGGAGAGGAGTCCTCTCTGTCCATTACAATCCAGTCCACCTGCTGGGCAGAGTTGTCCAGCAGGTGAATCATATTTTTAATATTTACTGCCCAATTATAGTACATAAAGTTAGGGAGCGCTAGACCACCCATCTCTTTTGGTTTACTAAGGTGTGCTCTTTGTATTCTGTGGGATTTATAATCCCATATAAATTTGTAATGTCTGAGTCTAGTTTTTTGAAAAACTTTTTTGGAAGATATATTGGAATTGATTGAAATAAATATAGGATTTGTGGTAAAAAGATCATTTTTATAGCATTTATTCGACCTATTAAAGACATCGGGAGCATTTTCCAGAATTTGATTAGATTATTTAGTTTCTTAAGTAAGGGGCTATAATTGGCGTTAAACATAGCGTGATAGTTTCTAGTGATTTCGATTCCTAAATATTTAAATTTTTCTGTGGCTATTTTAAAGGGGAATTTCAAGAGATGTGTTGAGTCTTTCGGTTTTATCGACATAATTTCACTTTTGTTCCAGTTTATTCTGTATCCTGAGAAAGATCCAAAGTCCTCAATTAAATTTAATATGTTTGGTATACTGATTTGGGGTTTTGTGATATACAGTAATACATCGTCTGCATATAAGGATATTTTGTTATTTGAATATTTTGTATTATAACCGTAAATATCCGGCTGTGTTCTAATTTTTTCAGCTAAAGGTTCAATTACCAGAGCGAATAACAGCGGTGATAATGAACATCCTTGTCTATTGCCCCTTGTTAATTGGAATTTCGTAGATAGTATATGTTAATATTCTAGCCGTGGGTTTGTTATATAATAATTTTATCCATGCAATGAAGTTCTCTCCCATTTGAAATTTTTTCAATACTTTAATCATATAATCCCATTCTACTTGATCAAACGCTTTTTCTGCGTCCAATGAAATGATAGATAACTCTTGTTCTTGAGGTTTGTGAGAGTGCATTATGTTAAGCAGACGTCTCAGGTTATTAAATGAATGTCTCTTAGGTATAAATCCCATTTGATCCTCATTTATTAATTTACTAACATATTGACTTAGTCTTCTAGCTAGTGTTTTCGCTAATATTTTTTGATCCGTATTTAACAAAGCAATAGCTCTATATGAGCCTGGTTCTTCTATATCTTTATCTTTTTTAAGTATTAATGTGATCGTTGATTCTGCTAGTGTTTCAGGTAAGATTTGTTCTTTAACGGTATGTATAATTTTCTGTAGACGTGGTGTACCTATGTCGTAAAAACATTTATAAAATTCATTACTGAATCCGTCTGGTCCTGGTGTTTTTCCATTCTTAAGTGTGTTTATTGTGTCTTCTATTTCCTTAGATGTAATTTGTGCTCCCAGTTCCTCTTGTTCCTTCAGTTCTAGTTATGGAAGGTTACAATTGTCCAAAAATTCTGAAACTTTATTATTGTCTATTAGCGTTTTTGATGTGTATAAATTCTTGTAAAATTGAGCAAATCTTTTATTGATATCATTAGGCAGTGTTAATAATTCCCCTCTATCTGATTTATTCTTTAGAATTGCATGATCTTTTTCCCGTTTTTTCAGTTGGCGTGCCAAAAGTTTATGGGGTTTATCCCCAAATTCGAAATGTTCTTGTTTTGTAATTTGGAATAATCTTATAACCTTCTCTGATAATAATTTATTTAGCTTAAATTTCAGTATTAAAATTTTATTATGCTTATCCATAGCTGGATCTTTAGCATTATCTATATCTAGTTGTCTGATTTGTTCTTCTAAATGTCTTCGTTCACTCTTATTCTTTTTGTTTTGAAAAGCTTGATACGAGATAATGACTCCTCTAATAAATGCTTTGAAGGATTCCCATAATAAAGTGGGCGATATATCTGGTGTATCGTTTGTCTCAAAAAATAGGTCCATCTGTTTTTTTAGATATATACACCCTTGTGGGTCTTTCAAAATTTGCGAGTTAAACCTCCAGAACGATTTGTTCGTAGACATTCCTTCTAATTTTAGAACGAAAGTTAGCGGGGAGTGATCTGAAATCGTATTGGTGTGATATTTAGGGTTCATAGTATAAGGGATTAATTTTGTATCCACTAGGAAGTAGTCTATACGTGAGTATGTTTTGTGTACCATTGAATAAAACGAGTATTCCCTTCCAGTCGGATTCGCGATCCTCCAGACGTCTGCTATATTTGTATTTTTTATATATGTATTTAAGAGTTCACTAGTTTTAGATTTCATATTACCTCTTTGTTTTTGCATCGATTTATCTAAGTACGGATCTAAAACACAGTTGAAGTCTCCTCCAATTATAACATTTTGGTAGTTAAATTCTGCGATTGTATTCAGGATTTTTTTTTAAATTGAGGATTATCAAAATTGGGCGCATAAATGTTTACCAAGGTGATTGGCGTAGCATGGATCTCTCCTGTAACTATAAGATATCTCCCTTCCTTATCTGATATAATGTTCTTTGATTTGAATGGTATTCCTTTGCGAATAATGATTGCGATGCCTCTGGATTTCGAAGTATATGAGGAGTGAAATGTTTGGCCTATCCAATTCGCCCTCAATCTCATCTGATCTTGATGTTTAAGGTGCGTTTCTTGTAGAAAAGTAATGTCCGTGTTATATGATTTCAACTGAGCTAGTATTTTGCCCCTTTTAATTGGTTCATTAATACCCCTTATATTCCAGCTACACAGTGATTCCTCCCATTTTCTTTTGTTTATCATCTTGCATTTTCTCTGATTTTAATCCTTATTTATTACGGTGCATCCATACCTCAGGACTCTGGATATTTGGGGGGCGTTTATATTACTAACTTCCTTGGTAGATCCCTTTTGCGATTTTCCTTGAAAAAAAACCACATAGTAGTGACATATTGTGATTTAAAAAAAAATTGAACAAGTAAAATTACAGTGTCTGAAGTATTCGACACTGTAGTGCGTGTCCCACGTGTCTGTGGGATTCGACATCTATTCGACTTCCGAAGTTGATGTTGTACAATTAGCTCCGCTCCTTTTATTTCTCTAAACCTAGGAGGGCGGTACCATTTCAAAATCAATTATATTTCCCCCAGTTACACTATATATATATATATATTTCATTCAGACTTATCAAATCTGTGTTCAGCTACTGTGAAATTTATTTATCTAACACTTTCATCTACTAATTATTTATAATTAGTTATACTTTTATACTTTTGATAATAGTAAGCTGTTAGCTGTAAGGGTTAACCATAAACAGGCTCCTGGAATTATGCCAGGGGCCCGAGTCTCCTCCCTTCCCCACACAAACTACATAACACTTAAACATTCAGTATTATCTACTTTAATTCTAAAATTTGTTATCTCTATATACGCGCTAGTCAGTCTTTTAAGCACATTATTACATTTTGCCCATTATATAGTTCAGGTTAGTTTCCATTTATATTTCTATATTAGTATTGTTAATTATTGCTAATTCTCTATATTTTGTAAAGCTGTTTTAAGATCTTAAACCGCCATTTGTCCTTGTGATGGTTTCCACATTCGGCTCTGCTGTTCGTCTCTGCGTTGCTTATCAATCTTTCCTTCATTTTGAACAAAGAATGTCCTTGAGTTGAATTCCAAAGCGTCCAAAGGAGATAAGGTGTCTAGACCGGCTCTTCCATTTTAAACTTTTAGAGAATGGTGGTTTTTCCCTTATCTTCAGGTGTTCTCTGTGAAGTAATAAAAGGAAATAAATTGTCCATATCGTCCCGCTGCCTTGATTAATCTTCTGTTTCTGCCACAATCTCTTGGGCATATTTATAAGATGCGTCCGAATTAGTGAAAGTTTTCTCTTTTCCCTTGAAAGTAATGCGCATCCTGGCCGGATAAAAAAATGCCACATCTGACATCTTTAACTCCCTGGAGAATCTGTCTTGTCTGTGCGAACTTTCTTCTCTTTTGCACGATCTCATAGGGATAATCCCGGAGGAGTTTGATAGAGTCGTTTCCAAAGGTCATCTTCACTCCATATTTGATTTTTTTCATCAGCTCTTCCAGTGCTGAAATGTCCTGAAGTTTGACTATGATCTGTCGTGGGTGGGCTGGATCTGCTTGTGATCTTGGCTTAAATCTAGGTATTCGATGTGCCACTTCAATTTCCGGTTCCACAGGTAAATTGAGTACCTTTTTGATTAAGTTGGCAGTGAACTCACGTGCATTATTTCCCTCTGCTCCTTCAGTTACTCCCAGTATTCGTAAATTTTGGCGCCTTGAGCGAGCTTCGAGATCAAGACATTTATCTGAGACTTTCGCCAGTTGACTCTTGAGGCTGTCTAGTTCTAGCTTCATTCCCTGCATATCTTCAGCCATTTGTCAACAACTGTTTCCATGTCTTTCATTGCAGTTACTTGTGAAGAAACAATTACATGCACAGCCTCAAACTTCTTCTTAGATACTTCTTCCCCTTTATTAATTCTCCCCATTAGCTCTTCATGCACATTCTCAATTCGTTTTTGTATAATGCCAATGCAGTCAACAACTTTTTGATTACCAGCATTAATGTTCGACATATTTTCCATCAATTTAACATTAATATTTTCCATCATTTTTGAGATTCCAGCCTCAATATCTTTTCTCAGTTCTCTTACCGAGTTCTTTATCTCCTCCATTTCATTTTTCTCCTTAGTAGCCATCTCAGTCTTGGCCCTTGTAGCCATTCCAGAATCCACTTCAGAGGTCTGTTCTTCAGTTTTCTGTGTTTTCAGCAGTTTTGAGATTGTTCTCTGAGGGCTCTGAGCTGAAGACGGTTTTTTCATTTAAAATCCTTTATCCTCCGTTTTAAATCGCAGCGCTTACTAATGACGTCATCAGCGCGATGTCCCGGGGCTCCTGTGAGTTTTTGAATTGGTCCCGACCTCCAGACCCGATTTTAACGCGTAAAATCGCGATTTTACAGCAGCGGAGCTAAAAGTTGCGACTGCTAGTCCAGCATGGCGCCACCGGAAGCCCTTGCCATCCATTTTTGACAGCAAGGAAATATCCCATCTCCGGTGGAAAAAAAAATATCTAAAGGTGCTGTCAATGTGTCCTTCTGAATTAAATTTAAAGTTCAGAACAGTAGCAAATAAACTATAGAGAAATTGGTTGTGGCTTTATATCGGGTAATCGTTGAAAAAATGTACTTGGTTATTATTAGCTTTGGATATCAACAGATGTGCTTCCATCATCTTCATAGGAATCCTACAACTCCCTAATACGAGTCTTTCCAATAGAAAGCTCTTATTAAATGTAATTGATCCGAAATGTTAAATCTGTTACTTTCTATACATAAATGTTTGACTTTAGAGTATTTACCCCATTTTCTGGTCACCTTTAATTTTAAGCGTCTGAAGTATTTTAGTTTTGCTTCATGGAGTCTTATTGTGAATATTGCAATTATTTGAAAGTAAAAGAGAAAGAACTGCAAGAAACTCCTCAGAATCATGAAAAAATACCCCTCCATAATGTTTGGGACAAAGAGCCATCATTTATTTATTTGCCACTGCACTCCACAATTTGAGATTTGTAATAGAAAAAAAATCACATGTGGTTAAAGTGCACATTGTGAGATTTTATTAAAGGCCATTTTTATACATTTTGGTTTCACCATGTAGAAATTACAGCTGTGTTTATACATAGTCCCCCAATTTCAGGGTACCATAATGTTTGGGAAACATGGCTTCACAGGTGTTTGTAATTGTTCAGGTGTGTTTAAATGCCTCCTTACTGCAGGTATAAGAGAGCTCTCAGCACCTTGTCTTTCCTCCTGTCTTTCCATCACCTTTGGAAACTTTTATTGCTGTTTATCAACAGGAGGACCAAAGTTGTGCCAATGAAAGTCAAAGAAGCCATTACGAGACTGAGAAACAAGAATAAAATGGTTAGAGACATCAGCCAAACCGTAGGCTTACCAAAATCAACTTCTTAATGGATCATTAAGAAGAAAGAGAGCACTGGTGAGCTTACTAATCGCAAAGGGACTGGCAGGCCAAGGAAGACCTCCACAGCTGATGACAGAAGAATTCTCTCTATAATAAAGAAAAATCCCCAAACACCTGTCCGACAGATCAGAAACACTTTTCAGGTGTGGATTTGTCAATGACCACAGGTCGCGGAAGACTTCATGAACACAAATACAGAGGCTACACTGCAAGAGGCAAACCACTGGTTAGCTGCAAAAATAGGATGGCCAGGTTACAGGTTATTAAGAAGAACTTAAAAGAGCAACCACAGTTCTGGAAAAACGTCTTGTTGACAGATGAGACGACGATTAACATATCAGAGTGATGGCAAGAGCAAAGTATGGAGGAGAGAAGGAACTGCCCAAGATCCGAAGCATACACCTCATCTGTGAAACACGGTGGTGGGGGTGTTATGGCCTGGGCATGCATGGCTGCTGATGGTACTGGCTCACTTATCTTCATTGATGATACAACTGCTGATGGTAATAGCATCATGAATTCTGAAGTGTATAGACACATCCTATCTGCTCAAGTTCAAACAAATGCCTCAAAACTCATTGGCCGGCGGTTCATTCTACAGCAAGACAATGATCCCAAACATACTGCTTAAGCAACAAAGCAGTTTTTCAATGCTAAAAAATGGTCAATTCTTGAGTGGCCAAGTCAATCACCCGATCTGAACCCAATTGAGCATGCCTTTTTTATGCTGAAGAGAAAACTGAAGGGAACTAGCCCACAAAACAAGCATAAGCTAAAGATGGCTGTAATACAGGCCTGGCAGAGCATCACCAGAGAAGACACCCGCCAACTGGTGATGACCATGAATCACAGACTTCAAGCAGTCATTGCATGCAAAGGATATGCAACAAAATACTAAACATGACTACATTCATTTACATGTCATTGCTGTGTCACAAACATTATGGTGCCCTGAAATGGGAGGACTACGTATAAACACTGCTGTTATTTCTACATGGTAAACCAAAATGTATTAAAATGGCCTTATTAAAATCTGACAATGTGCACTGTGATTTTTTTTTCTATTACAAATCTCAAATGTGGAGTACAGAGGCAAATAAATAAAAGATGGGTCTTTGTCTATAACATTATGTACATATCCTGATTTAGCAGTGCAGTAGTGCATTGCTTGAGCCCACATCGACAGCTTTCTTTGTAATTTAAATAAACTCAGAATAGTTGTGAATAGTCTAGCAAGGCACATGTGGAAATGCTTGATGAATGTAAAATCCAACACTCAGTATTAACTGCCAAATGTTTCCTCACATTCCATGACTATAGCTACCTGTTTTTAAACAGATTTATAAAATGGAAACAAGATTGTCCATGCCTCACCTTCACTGACAGTTCAATGGACAATAGACAATAGGTGCAGGAGTAGGCCATAAGGCCCTTCGAGCCAGCACCGCCATTCAATGTGAATTGAATCCGCATACAATCCAACCGCCGCCATACAATCGGCCTCCACTGCCCTCTGAGGCAGAGAGGGCAGACGGAACTAAAATTCAACTGATAGATGGAACTAAATTTTAACCATGAAATGTCACCTTCCAATTTCCATGAATGTTTTGGTGCAATAACTGGCTGACAGGTGTCAGCAAGCCTGCTGGAGGTTGCCATTAAAGCAACAGCTATGGCAACAATGCAAAAGATCAGTGGTTACTCTGGATGTTACACGAGAGACATTCCCTTCAATGCAGCCACTCTCAAGGTCATAGAGTTTAAGCCCTGTCCCACGGTACGAGTTCATTCCAAGAGCTCTCCCGAGTTAAAAAAAAATCAAACTCGTGGTAAGCACGGAGAATGAACGTAGCGGGTACGTCGGAGCTCAGGGACGTCTCTTAGCAGCTCGTAACGCTAATGGCAGGTACTCGGGAAGTACTCGCAAATGGCAGGTCAGCACGGGAAGACTCGTGAAGATTTTTCAACATGTTGAAAAATGTCCACTAGAGTCCACGAATGGCCATTACCGGAAATCTCCGAGTTCGAATCAGAGCAAACTCGGGAGAGCTCTTGGAATGAACTTGTACCATGGGACAGGGCTTTTAGAGAGCCATACAAAATGGAAACAGGTCATTTAGTGCACTGAGCTTGCTGATCTTCAACCACCCATTGACACTAATGCTCTATTAATGTAATTCTTGTCTAATAAGGAAATAAGTGTCTAATGATGCTGCAAGCAAGGTTTTCATTGCACCTGTATCTCACATACGTGAGCATGTGACAATAAACTCAACTTGACGACCCAGGAAAAACAAAAAATGGTCATAGGGAGAGCTTGCAAAACTCCACACAGGTCCTAATGGATACATTCCAACAGGTGATGAAGAACAGAAGTGCAGATCCAAAATCTAAGGAAAGAGGTCACTTCCAATATGAAACCCTCTCAAATATTCCTTGAAGGTAAAATTGATCCTACTAAAAGTTCAACTTTTACATTTCTGTTATGAGAACATTTTGTGATTACGATTCATGTGCCCAATTTCAAATACAGATAGACCTAGTTTTAGTGGGCTATTGGGAGGAGGGTGTGTGGGGAGAGGAGGGGGGGGGGGGGGGGGGGGGGGAGGGAATAGAATCTCCGTAATTGCAGATTCCCTGAACTGTAACAGTAAAGGGGGTAAATATGTACAGCCAAACAGTTAAAACAGCCAATAATCATACACTTAACAAGGGACGCAATTAACAGGAAAGGTAAACACAGACAAGATTCGCTCCAACCACCCAGCGGTCACTCCATGAAACTGCAAACTCAGTCCTTAATTCCTTATACAAAGGAATAATTCAGTTACTGCAGATTTTGTCTGCTATGACAAAAATCTGTTATAAAGAGGTCTGCAATAACGAGGGTAGACTGTACTGCAAGTTTATATTTGAGATCAAAATACATTTGCGATCAAAATAATCAAATTGACATTTTGTGAATCTGTAGAATTCTTTGCCACAGAAGGCGGTGATGGCAAAGTCAGTGGATACATTTTAGACAGAGATAGATAGATTATTGATTAGTACGGGTGTCAGAGGTTATGGGGAGAAGGTAGGAGAATGGGGTTAGGAGGGAGAGATAGAACAACCATGATTGAATGACGGGGTAGACTTGATGGGCCAAATGGCCTAATTCTACTCCTATCACTTATGATCTTCATTCCCCAAAGTATACTGGGTCAGAAATCCATTCTCTTTCATTCACATGCAATATGCATTACTGGAGGCTGTGATTAGAGTGCACAGGAAGAGCTTTCCTATCCTTCCACTATTGATGTATTATGTGTTTTAAAAGATCTTCAGCCAAAAATGTCCAGTAGATGATCCAACAGAAGATCCTCCCAAGTTTCCTAATACTCTGATATTCCAAATGTGACAGTACGTTCACTGGGACACAGAAAAGGCTACCACTCCTAACAATATCACAGTTCTACACCTCAAGGCCTGTGTTTCCAAACTCTGCTTTGTTCCAATTGAAAAACACTGATCTTGGCAAGCCTATGAAGGTATCAATGTATTGGATATCCATTCAGTCAGTGTACAGATCAGATTAACTGCCTGCAAAGACCTAAACTGTGAGAAGGATGTGCACATCCATAGTGGCTATACTCTCACTCTATTAACTATAACTTAATTACTTGTAATCCAATTTTTCTCCTCCAAATTTTTCTTACACCAACCAAATGAAAGGGGCCATAACATAGAAGTTTATTTGGCCAATGTCATGGCACTATTACACAAGTGTGCTTCCAATAGCCACTCCCTTCATGAAATATAGTTCATAAAGCATAAAATCATATCTCATGTTGTCTGATTCATGAGATTAAGAATTGAGAATACTGTCTCCCTTTCATTTCCACATAATATCACAAAAACAAAATAATGTTGAAATAAACAACTTGCAAAGGTCACCACTGCTAGGTGTCCCGATTAGTGTTTTCAAAGTTTATTTAGAAAAATAAAATGTAGGGAGACACCCCATCCCATGCAATAAGATCAGGTTACAGATAAAACAATTTGTAGTTTTATAGGTACATAATCATAATTTCCATTCTGATCTAAAAATCAAAAATAATTGGCCCTTTGGATATTCCAGTCAATAACATGGCATTGACACGGCACGGCTTCATGGCCGTGGGACATTCCAGCGCCCGCCGGGGGCTCCAACTTCGAGACTTCTAGACTGGGAGCGGGGCCGTAAATCGCCCGGCACGGCCTAAAATGGCCGTGGGACTTATCATCGCCCGCCTGGGGCTTGGACATCGGGAGAGACATGGAGAACAGGGGAGAGAAAAGACTTTGCCTTCCAACACAGTGGGTTCACTGTGATGGATGTTTGTGTGAACTTAATTGTGTGTATGTCTAGGAATTGTCTTTGTTTGTATGGCTGTGGAAACAAAATTTCGTTTGAGTCTCACTGGGGCTCAAATGACAATAAATAAATTTGTATTGTATTGTATTGTATTGATCAATTGTCCTTGTCTTGCATGTTATACTACACTGAAAATGAACTCAAGCAACAGAAAAAGCAAATCTTAGCATTTATTATGAATTAGCATTTAGTAAGCAGATAATTAAAAACATTTAATTTTATATAAATTTGAAAATCTATTTCATGAAGGATAAGAATTTAAGTCATAATCCACATTCGATCAGCCGTTGGAGAATATTTTGCACCTATTTTGAAATTGCATTTGGTTCTATACGGCATTATTTCCACAGCTGCAATATCATTACAAATAATTGTTCTCAACACCTTTATTGTATTAATTTGTATTAATTTGTATTTGTATTCACTCTCTCTCATTTTCTGACGGCACTGATAATATTGACAGTGAGTAAAATTGAAAACTCATACTAATTTATTTTTGTTGCTCCTAAGTGGATTAGCATCACGACCTACAAATAATGGAATTTATTGAGTTTCGTAGAGTCCAACTATAGGATTAAAGAACACATTTTATACCTACATAAATCTGAATCTGGAGAAGATCCTCAGGCATGTATAAGCTTTATATCAGTATATTGTTCTGTCATTCATAGGAAGCCAACCTGAAATTATTCCTTTACATAATCATCTAAAATTATACAATGAAAGATAATTCAATTTAGTTGTGTTCCTGAGAGGCAAATGTGAAGCATGAATATTCAACGTCAAAATGATCTCACCACCTATGCTACTACTAATAATGATCAAATCAAGCACAAAGAAAAACTGTAAAAACAATGCTATCCTTTAATAAAAATGCTGTATATACTCAAGAAATAGACACAAACAGCTGTAGTAACTCATCTTTGGCAGCATCTCTGGAGAGAAGGAATGGGTGACGATTCGGGTGGAGCCCTTATTCAGACTGAAAGTCATGGGAAATGGACTGGACAATGATGTAGAGAGATATAGAGCAAATGAAAGAAATATATGCAAAAAAGTAATAACGATAAAGGACACAGGTCATTGTTAGCTGTTTGCTAGGTGTGAGTGAAAAGCTGGTGTAACTAGGGTAGGAGAGGGATGGAGAGAGTGAGGGAATACAGGGCTTACTCGGTTAGAGAAATCAATATTCATAACACTGGGTTGTAAGCTGCCCAAGCAAATATGAGATGCTGTTCCTCCAATTTGCATTTTAGCCTTACTCTGACAATGGAGAAGGGCTAGAACAGGAGGTCTTCGGCCTCAGGACGTTGTGTTGCAAGTGGCCATGTGGAGAGTAAGTGCGAGGCTTTAGCTTGAGAGGCTTTGAGTAACTCAGTATACTTCTGAGTACACATGCTGGAGTAACTCAGCGGGACAGGCAACATCTCTGGATAGAAGGAATGGGTGGCGTTATAGGTCGAGACCCTTCTTCAGATGGCTGATGGTCTTGCCGAGATGGAGTCGATAGAAGGGAGGTTGGTTTGCGTGGTGGTCTGGGCTACATCCACACTCTCGGTAATTTCTTGCGGTCTTGGATGGTGCTGTTCCCAAAATGCTTACCACGGCGCATCTATTGATGTTGGTGAGGGTTGTTGTTGACCTGCCAAACTTCCTAAGCCTTCTAAGGAAGTAGAGGTGTTGGTGTGCTTTCATTGCCATAGCTTCAATGTGGCTGGTCCCGCACAAATTGCTAGTAATATTTATACCAAAAATTTTAAGCCTTCAACAATCTCTACTTCACCACTATCAATGTCTATCGGGGTGTGTGTACTGCTTCACTTCCTGAAGCCAATCACGATCTCCTTTGTCTAGTTGACATTATATAACCATTTCTTTTGCAAACTCAAATGTCATCTTCCTGCAAAGTGCCATCCTCACTGTTGAGGCAGCAGTGGTGGTTTTATATGTTAAATGTGCAATGCACAGTGAAATTATTTTCTTACATACAGTCCAGTAAAGTATTGCCATACCTAAGCACATCGCCAATTTTCATGTGTACAGAAATAGTCTACTGAGCATGCATGCAAGAGGCACCAGGTTTTGGCGCCATTTTCGAAGTCCAGCCTGCGCACTATCTCTTGTGAGCTGTGCCCGATCCAGGCGAGCCGAAGGCTGTTGCGGGCTTCCAGTCATCACCTTATTTGGATGTAGTGTTCCTCTCTTCACCTGTCCACCTTTGTGCCCTGGGGCCGACCTCTGCAGCTGACCAGGAGGGCAGGGTGTAGTAGGCCAGACCTGGGGTCCCTCTCCTACCGGCCTTGCTCCTTGCCTGTCGCGCCTGTTGTTCTCTCCATCCTCTTGTCTCTGGTCTTCAGGTGATGAGCAGGGGCCAGCTCGGCGGCTTCATCCCTGCAGGCCGTGGTCCACATGGTCCTATGTTCGTCCCCGCTTACCCAAGCTCTGTTTCTATTATCCCTCTTCTATATACTGGCCAAAAAAACAAAGTGCTGGAGGAACTCAGCACGTTAGGCAGCATTTTTGGAGGGAAATGGAGCAGGATGATGCAAGCAAAAGAGCATCACGTCAGGGAACTAATAGAAGCACTGCCCATGAAATTGCTGAAAAGCACTATTTGAGATTGGGCATGTCTTGCATCAATAAACATGTAAAATGAAAGAAGGGAGAGGAAGTCAAGACACCTTCTAATCTCCAGCAGTGATTCAGGTTGTGTAAGCCTTATAACTAACAATGAAACAGGCAGAACCCTGCTGTTAAAACCTTCTTCATTGTTCCCGCAGGCCTCATAAATGCAGTAGCATTGATCACAAGTGGTGTTAAAATAATAATTGTACACTGTTTCACATCATTATGCACGTCCTTGGACAAAGCAAGGCAAACATTTTGCTCTATAATTTTCTGCTCAAATGTAAAAATGGTTGCTTAAATCCCCAAAAAGATGTCTATCAATATCCCAACATGAGAGACACAGGGTGAAATCAACTACCTTTCAAGTCACACCATCACAAATTGGAAATAATTTTCAGCATCAATATCATGAAATTAATGAGTGCATGTCAAATAGATGCAACAGGCTATGCACTTGGTTATTCCACCATTCAGTAATATATTGTACCTTTTTCTTGCACTTCCATTATTATACAATTCAGGAATCTATTGACCTAATTCTTGAATATATCCAATGATTTTCAATCGGGATTTCTAATGATTTACATGTTCTTTGATTAAAAATATACCTTCTTGTCTTGGTCTTAAATGGCATCCCCTTAATCCTGAGATTTGAGCCCTGTGTTAATGCTCATGCCCACAGTAACAGCCCCTCAACATCATCTAAGCATCAATCTCAGTTAGAATTTTAAATGTTTCCATAAAAGTATTAATACCACTACCAAGTACATTTGCTATGCAAATCACAGCAGGTAAAGATGACAGCTGATCGCTACTTTCTCATGGGCACCTTGAAATGGCAATAAATGCTGGCATTGTCAGAGATGCCCCCATCACATTTCTCAACAGTTAATAAAATATGCGTTACATCATTCATGGTTGTTAATAATAGAGCAATATTTCAGTCATGAAAAAACAAAAAACTATGTTTTTGAATGGCAAATACCCTGTGTGTGTGTGTGTGTCATTTTTGCAGACAGGACTTGTTGCTGGGTATTATTCACAGTTCTTTCCATTGAATGCAATGAATTAGACGCTACTGCTGCAGTCACTGGTCTCTGTTCAGATGTAATTTCCTCAGACTAAATATTAAAGTGTCAAAAGTGTATTTTTGTTTGTTTTGTACTACATTCATAACTATAAATATATTTATATGGATATATTCAAAAACATGAAATTCTTGGACTTGTTTAAAAAAAAAATAATGATAATTGGTTATTCACTTTTGGAATCTTGGATTAGGCATCACAGGCAATAAGTTATTTCCCATCACTAATTGTCTTTGAGAAGATGATAGTGAGCTGTCTTCTTGAAATGTTGCAGCCCTTTGTTTTAGTGAAGACATTTTCAATGCTATTGTGGAGGGAAATAATGTCCTGAGGAACTGTTGCAATGATGACTGAGATAATAAGACCTTTTACAATCTAAACCATCTTCATCTGTGTAATGAATGACTACATCCACTGAGGTTTTTACTTTCATGCTTCAGTTTTACAGGGTAGTTTGATATCTTACTTGTATTACACTTCATTGCATATCACACGGTCAAAAGCAATACTGCTAATTGCTCTCACCTTGCCTCTGGAATTCAACCCTTTGGTTTGGACAAAGGCTTTGATGAGATCTGAAGCTGTGGCAAAAGCGGCACAATGATGCAACAGGCAGTGCTATTGCTTCCCTGCTACCTCCTAGCACCGGGTTCGAACCTGACCTCGGCCACTGTCTGTGTGGAGATTGCACTTTCCTCCCACATCTCAAAGACGTGCAGGTTTGTACTTTAATCTGACTCTGTTAATTGCCTCTAGAGTGGATAGGAAGATGGGATAACACAGAACTAATGCAGGTGGGTTATTGATGGTTAGCATGGACTTGGTGGGCCAAAGGACCGATTTCCATGCTGTATCTCTGAACAATACGAAAATAAAACTGGGCACCAGTAAGTAGGTTGTTGATAAGTGCAACGTGATAAAACAGTTGGAGACAACTACCATCAATTTTTTGATGATTGAGTGGATTGATTGGTTGCCAATTAGCGTGATTCAATGTAAAATACTCTTTGTGAACAGGAACTACCCAGACATTTTATGACAACAGGATAGATGCCAGTACCTGTTCCAGAACAGCATGGATAGAGATGCCGCTGGGTCTGGAATGCAGCTCTTCAGTCATGAATCTGAAATATGATCTGATCCCATTTACAATATTCACTGCTCTCAGCCATTTTTTGATGTCTGTGAAAGCACGTAGAAAACACGTAAAATTCGGTTCTATAATGGTGGGGATCACGGTTGGAAACATAGATGAATCATCTACTAGAATCTATGAAGGTTAGGCTGCATTAGTTGATAGATATTCTGCAGCAAACTACTGTGATGCAGCTATGACTGGCAGAAAAAGCAATACAATTACTAATGTACTGAATGAACAAAGCTGACAAAGGATGACATGTTTACAGGGAATGCCAAAACAATAATAGGCCTTCAACAAGTAATCAACCATTTTTAGCTTTAACAAATCTCCTTTCCATCATAAGTTAGGAGTGGAGATATTTACTGATGATGCTCTAATAATCAGCTACTTTCACAATTTCCACAGACAATGTAGAAATCCATGCCTGCTTGTGGCAAATCACGGACAACAATCAACCTTGGATTGATAAAGGCAAGGAATATTAATGCCACATAAACACCTGGAAATAATAACTTCCATCATGAGAAAATAAAGTGATTGCACATGCTGGAGCCTGAAGCAAAAAAACAAAAAACAATTGCTGGAGGAACTCAGTGGTTTAGGCAGTTATCTGTGGAGGGAAATGGACAGTCGAGACCCTTCATCTGAACAGAAAGAGTGGAGAGAGAAAACCTGTATAAAGTGGTAGGGCAAGAGCAGGCATGCAATAGTACTGCACCAACAGTATTTAGCATCTTTAATATGATACAATATTAGTGCTAGAATATTATAAAATTAAATTTGTCAGTGTGCCATTTAATGAGATACTGGGGCAGATAATTAAATGCTTAAAAGGGTAGGTGTAAGAAGAAAAACAGGGAAGAGGAAGTGAAAGATTTAGTGAAGTGACTCTCGAGCTTTTGGCCTCATCAGCAATGATGATAAAACTACATTTATGGATATTCTAGAGGTTAGAAGCAGAGAAGTGGGTTATCTAAGTGCCTGTTGGACTAAAGAAAATGACAAATAGTCAATTGTAAAGGCCCAGGAGTAGTTTCCAAACAAAGAAGTGAATTTTAAAATTGGCCCATTTCTTTTTTGGGAGCTCCTGTAGAAAAGCTGATTCAGTAATCAATTAAACTTTGGATAGAGTAGATTTGAATGGCCTCAAGTTTCTCAAGAGTTGAATTATGGAAGCCGACCAATTGTAAATTGTAACAGCTATGATGAGAATCAAAGATATTCAATAGCAGAATAGAAGAAGCAAAGATAGCAAGGATTAATCCAATTGTGATTTTAAATAGGAAAAACACTGATCCATAAAGAAAACCGAAGTGAGATCGACTTAAATTCAGTTCGTAAATTTTGTTATTCAGATACTCGTATTCTGATTTATGTGCAATGAATTGAATTGAATTATTTTTACACCTTTCAATCACAAATCTATTTATCTACATAAAATGCACCAAAATCCAAATTATAATTTAAATTGAACCAGGTTATTGAGGTGATAATTTAAAGGAATCCATATCAATTGCATTTCCATCATAAGTACAATTGTATACTCTGATCGTAGGGTTATGATACCTCGAGAAAGGCACAAGATTAGGAATGACAGAAAACCTCAACACATCAGGCTGGATCAAAGGACAAAAAGACAATGCCACCAATTCTTCCCAGTATTGCTCACCTTTCCCTCCAATAATCTGGATGCTCAGGATGTATGTACTCATGCATGGGTGCATATGCGTGGGAGAAGTATTTTTTACACCTACATGATAGGTTTTTTTTCATGCACTTTGAATTTCATAACTGCGTTATCAGATACAGTAATTGTAATTTTCACACCGAACAGGAAACAATATCCTATATACATTGTGTCTGATTTTTGTTTCCAGTAAAGTTAATGAAATTGTAAACCAGAAACTTTTCCACTCAGTGAAAATTCACCCAAGTCTGAAACCATTCTATGAATTAACTTGTATAAGAAGGAACTGCAGATGTTGGAAAATCGAAGGTGGACAAAAATGTTGGAGAAACTGGAGCAATGTTTCGGGCCAAAATCCTTCTTCAGACGGTTTCGGGCCGAAATGTTGCCCTTTTCCTTCGCTCCATAGATGCTGCTGCACCTGCTGAGTTTCTCCAGCAATTTTGTCTACCTATGAATTAACTTCACTGGTCCTTCCCACCCCACCAATATGAGGATTGTGGAAGCAGAAATTTGCCTTTATAGAATTCACAAATCACTTGCACAAAATACAGAATAAAAATACAGAATAAAATACAGACAACAAAAAAAAATCACACGAAAAGATTTATGAGTTGCCTGGACTGGAGGGCCTGAGATATGGGAGAAATTGGCTAGGCAAGAAAGTTATTTTTTGGAGTGCAAGAGGCTGAGAGATAATCTTATAATTGTATATAAAATTTGAGGAATAGAATTGAACACACAATCTTTTTCCCAGGGTAGGGAAATCAAGAACTAAAGTACATGGGTTTAAAGTGTGAATGGAAAGATTTAATAGGAACCTGAGGGGCAACTCTTTTATTTTTATACAGCGCGTGGTATAAGCAGCCAGAGGAAGTAGGTGAGGCAGGTACGTAAACAACAATTAAAAGACATTTGGGTAGGTACATGGACATGAACGATTTTAAGGTATAAAAATGAGGCGCAGACAAATGGAACTAGAATATACAAGTTGGGCTGAAAGGCCTGTTTATGTGCTGAATGACTATGACTCATGGAATTTGTGAAAAAAATAGAAAATCTATTATTGTCCAACTCATATTTCTTGATGAATGTGTAGATGACACTGCTTTGCATTGGGGACATTGACAAGGTGGACAATTTTCGCAGAACTCCACACCATATTTTTTAGTTTGAAGTCGTACTGTACGCACCAAACCCTTAACATCAGGCATGATACCCAGTATATAGTCCAAAACACAAAAGCCTAAAGTTTCTTTTTTAATTTAATTTAATTAAAAAAAATTTTTTATTAATACAATAAAGTACAGTAATACACATCACATATATGTTATTACGCCTCCACGCATTCCACTCTCTGGGCCCTCACCCCCTCATCTTCACCATGGATGTCCGGTCACTCTACACCTCCATCCCCCACCAGGATGGCCTCAAAGCCACCTCATCTACTGCATCCGCTGCTCTAGATGTCAGCTAATTTACATCGGTGAGACCAAGCGTAGGTTGGGCGACCGTTTCGCCGAACACCTCCGCTCAGTCCGCCTTAACCTACATGACCTCCCGGTGGCTCAGCACTTCAACTCCCCCTCCCATTCCCAATCCGACCTCTCTGTCCTGGGTCTCCTCCATTGCCAGAGTGAGCAACAGCGGAAATTGGAGGAACAGCACCTCATATTCCGTCTGGGGTCCTTGCGCCCTTATGGCATCAACATTGAATTCCCCCAATTTGGCTAGCCTGTGCTGTCCCCTCCCCTTCCTTCACCCTCTAGCTGTCTCCTCCCACCCTCCCATCCGCCCGCCCTCGGGCTCCTCCTCCTCCCTTTTTCCTTCTTTCTTTCCCCACCCCCCATCAGTCTGAAGAAGGGTTTCGGCCCGAAACGTCGCCTATTTCCTTCGCTCCATAGATGCTGCTGCACCCGCTGAGTTCCTCCAGCAATTTTGTGTACCTATGTTATTACATTTGTTGTACCACTTCATTTTTTGAGTTTTAAGAAATAAAAGAAGTAAGGAAAGTGAAAAAGAGTTGTGAAGGTGCAGGAAAGTGTTGGGAAAAGAAAGCCCCTTAGAAAAGAAGTTAGAGAAGGAAGTAAAGAAAGGAAATAGACCCTAGAAAAGAAAGAAAAAAAAAAAAGAGAAACAATCGCTCTATTATTACACAAAACTCCGCTAAAAAGGATATACCAACCGCATTTTTTACCCCCCGTTACCAGATCCTGGCACCATTTATTTTTTAAATTACTATTGCACTTTATGCTTGTAATAGTTCCATAAATGCAGACCACGTCTTTTGGAAGTGGTCTGCTTTGCCTGCTAGGAGGAGTCTCATCTCTTCCAGGTGTAATGTTTCGAACATGTTTGAAATCCACATTTTTATTGTTGGTATAGGAGCATTTTTCCAGAATTTGAGTATAAGCTTTTTTCCCATTATTAGCCCGTAATTAAGTAGGTTCTTTTGAAACACGTTTAGTTCGGGGCTACCTTCCATTATTCCAAAAATAATCCATTCTGCTTTTGGTACCAGTTTTATTTTAAATAATTTTGTGAAGATTTCAAATATTTCGTTCCAGAATTTATGGATTTTTAAACAAAAAACTAAAGAGTGCGCTATGGTAGCTTCTTGAGACTGACATTTATCACAAATGGGTGAGACATTGGGGAAAAGTTTATTTATTTTGGTTTTTGAATAGTATAGTCTATGTAATGTTTTGAATTGAATTTGAGTATGTCGTACGTTGATCGAGCATTTATGCACATATAGTAAGTGTTTATCCCAGCTCTCTTTGAAATTTTTATAGCTAGTTCTTGTTCCCAGTCTCTTCTAATACCATCAGTTGTAGGTATTTCTATATTTAAAATAGTGTTATATAAGTATGATATTAGGTTTGCTGATTCAGCCTTTGTCTTCATTGCTTCATCCAGTAAGTCTGGAGGCATGTTATGATAATCTTTTGTGTCTTTTTTCAGATAGTCATGGATTTGAAGATATTTAAAATATTGATTATTTCTCAAATTATATTTCAGTTGTAATTGTTGAAATAATAATTTTCCAAATTCATACGTCTCCGAGCGTTTTGATTCCCATTCTTTCCCATTGTGTAAATGATTTATCTATAATTGAAGGTTTAAACGACGGATTATTGACTATTGGCATTAAAAGAGATAGATTTCTTAATTTTAGATTCTGTTTTATTTGTTTCCAAGTTCTAATTGTGCTATGTATAATTGGATTTTTATTGTAATTTTTGTTATTCAGATTCATTGGTGAGAGGAGAGTCGCTCCTGTATTACACGGAGAGGAGTCCTCTCTGTCCATTACAATCCAGTCCACCTGCTGGTGAATCATATTTTTAATATTTACTGCCCAATTATAGTACATAAAGTTAGGGAGCGCTAGACCACCCATCTCTTTTGGTTTACTGAGGTGTGTTCTTTGTATTCTGTGGGATTTATAATCCCATACAAAATTTGTGATGTCTGAGTCCAATTTTTTGAAAAACTTTTTTGGAAGATATATAGGTATTGATTGAAATAAATATAGGATTTGTGGTAAAAATATCATTTTTATAGCATTTATTCGACCTATTAAAGACATCGGGAGCGTTTTCCAGAATTTTATTAGATTATTTAGTTTCTTAAGTAAGGGACTATAATTGGCATTAAACATAGCGTGATAGTTTCTAGTAATTTCAATTCCCAAATATTTGAATTTTTCTGTGGCTATTTTAAAGGGGAATTTTAAGAGATGTGTTGAGTCTTTCGGTTTTATCGACATAATTTCACTTTTGTTCCAGTTTATTCTGTATCCTGAGAAAGATCCAAAGTTCTCAATTAGATTTAATATGTTTGGTGTACTGATTTGCGGTTTTGTGATGCACAGTAGTACATCGTCTGCATATAAAGATATTATGTTATTTAAATATTTTGTATTATAACAGTAAATATCCGGGTGTGTTCTGATATTTTCAGCTAAAGGTTCAATTACCAGAGCAAATAACAGCGGTGATAATGAACATCCTTGTCTATTGCCCCTTGATAATTGGAATTTCGTAGATAGTATATTATTAGTTAATATTCTAGCCGTAGGTTTGTTATATAATAATTTAATCCATGCGATGAAGTTCTCTCCCATTTGAAATTTTAGCAATACTTTAATCATATAATCCCATACTACTTGATCAAACACTTTTTCTGCGTCCAATGAAATGATAGATAACTCTTGTTCTTGAGGTTTGTGTGAATGCATTATGTTAAGCAGACGTCTCAGGTTATTAAAGGAGTGTCTCTTAGGTATAAATCCCATTTGATCCTCATTTATTAATTTACTAACATATTTACTTAGTCTTCTAGCTAGTGTTTTCGCTAATATTTTTTGATCCGTATTTAACAAAGCAATAGCTCTATATGAGCCTGGTTCTTCTATATCTTTATCTTTTTTAAGTATTAATGTGATCGTTGATTCTGCTAGTGTTTCAGGTAAGATTTGTTCTTTAAAAGCATATGTATACATTTTCTGTAAACGTGGTGTAACTATGTCGTAAAAACATTTATAAAATTCATTACTGAATCCGTCTGGTCCTGGTGTTTTTCCATTCTTTACTGTGTTTATTGTGTCTTCTATTTCCTTAGATGTAATTTGTGCTCCCAGTTCCTCTTGTTCCTTCAATTCTAGTTTTGGAAGGTTACAATTGTCCAGGAATTCTGAGACTTTATTATTGTCTATTAGCGTATTGGATGTGTATAAATTCTGGTAAAATTGAGCAAATCTTTTATTGATATCATTAGGTAGTGTTAATAATTCCCCTCTATCTGATTTAATCTTTAGAATTGCATGATCTTTTTCCCGTTGTTTCAGTTGGCATGCCAAAAGTTTATGGGGTTTATCCCCAAATTCAAAATGTTCTTGTTTTGTAATTTGGAATAGTCTTATAACTTTCTCTGACAATAATTTATTTAGTTTAAATTTCAATTAAAATTTTATTATGTTTATCCATAGTTGGATCTTTAGCATTATCTATATCTAGTTGTCTGATTTGTTCTTCTAATTTTCTTTGTTCGTTCTTATTCTTTTTGTTTTGAAAAACTTGATACGAGATAATGACTAATAAATGCTTTGAAGGATTCCCATGGTAAGGTGGGCGATATATCTGGTGTATCGTTTGTCTCAAAAAATAGGTCCATCTGTTTTTTTAGATATAAACTCCCTTGTGGGTCTTTTAGAATTTGCGAGTTAAACCTCCAGAACGATTTGTTCGTAGACATTCCTTCTAATTTTAAAACGAAAGTTAGCGGGGAGTGATCTGAAATCGTATTGGTGTGATATTTAGTGTTCATAGTATAAGGGATTAGTTTTGTATCCACTAGAAAATAATCTATACGTGAATATGTTTTGTGTACCATTGAATAAAACGAGTATTCCCTTCCAGTCGGATTCGCGATCCTCCAAACGTCTGCTATGTTTGTATTTTTTATATATGTATTTAAGAGTTCACTAGTTTTAGATTTCATATTACCTCTTTGTTTTTGCATCGATTTATCTAAGTACGGGTCTAAAACACAGTTGAAGTCTCCTCCAATTATAACATTTTGGTAGTTAAATTGTGCGATTGTATTCAGGATTTCATTGAAAAATTGAGGATTATCAAAATTGGGCGCATATATATTTACCAACGTGATTGGCGTAGCATGGATCTCTCCTGTAACTATAAGATATCTCCCTTCCTTATCTGATATAATGTTCTTTGATTTAAATGGTATTCCTTTGCGAATAATAATTGCGGTGCCTCTGGATTTCGAAGTATGTGAAGAGTGATATGTTTGGCCTATCCAATTCGCCCTCAATCTCATCTGATCTTGGTGTTTAAGATGCGTTTCTTGTAGAAAAGTAATGTCCGTGTTGTATGATTTCAACTGAGCTATTATCTTGCCCCTTTTAATTGGTTCATTAATACCCCTTATATTCCAGCTACAAAGTGTGATTCCTCCCATTTTCTTTTGTTTATCGTCTTGCATTTTCGCTGATTTTAATACCCTTATTTATTATGGTGCATCCATACCTCAGGACTCTGGATATTTGGGGGGCGTTTATATTACTGACTTCCTTTGGTAGATCCCTTTTGCGATTGTCCTTGAATAAAAAACATAGTTGTGACATATTGTGATAAAAAAAAAATTGAACAAGTAAAATTACAGTGTCTGGAGTATTCGACACTTTAGTGAGTGTCCCACACGTCTGTGGAATTCGACATCTATTCGACTTCCGATGTTGATGTTATACAATTAGCTCCACTCCCTTTATTACTCTTAACCTAGGAGGGCGGTACCATTTCAAAATCAATTATATTTCATCCAATTCCACTATATATATATTTCATTAAGACTTATCAAATCGTATGTTCAGCTACTGTGAAATTTATATATCTAACACTTTTATCTACTAATTATTTATAGTTAGTTATACCTTTGATAATAGTAAGCTGTCGGCTGAAAGGGTTAACCAGAATCAGGCTCCTGGAACTATGCCAGGTGCCTGAGTCTCCTCCCTTCCCTACACGAAATACATAGCACTTAAACTTTCAATATTATCTACGTTAGTTCTAAAATTTGTTATTTATTATTTCTTTATCCCTACTTAACTGTCTCGCTCTATATACGGGATAGTCAGTCTTTTTAACACATTATTACA